>NC_081850.1:61441594-62070576 GCF_963259705.1 Myotis daubentonii | reverse complement strand
CTCTAATAAGTCAATAAAGGCTCTTTATGCACATAATTTTAACCAACGCATTTTTGTGGACCCCAGAGCTGTGATTAGCATATTGCATACTCTGGTTTCTTGGTAATGTTTTGTTGAGTGAATGACAAATGAATAAACAAATGAAAATAAAAAGGATAGTAGACCACTGACCCTCAAAGCATCACTCATCACCTCGGACAATAATACCTCCTATCAGTTTGCACTGTCACCTGTTTTCATGATCACCCCTCTCGTCAGACGGTGATTTCCTGAAGAGCAGGGGCCATTTTTTTTCATGCATATGTTTATATCGAGTGCCTGTAACTAAGCAGGCATTCAGAGAATGTTTGCTAAATAAACGAATGACAAAATTTTATATTAAGGGTCAGGTTACTTAGTCTAAGAAAGCTGAGATGTTTCCCTCATATCTCATTTTCATCACAATAGCAGTTTAGATGAGCCAGGGTTATGTGGTTTTGGACCTTCTAACCTTGTAGAATCAGAGGCTGATTAGGAAATGTACTCCGTAAGGGCAACACTTACACCATTTAAAGGAAAATATGATATAAGCTGATGTCTACTGAGGGCTCTCCCCAGAGTGGGTTTCTATCCCCTGTTTTCCCGGAGACCCCTGGCTCCGGTTGCTCTGTTCCCCTCAGCACAGCTTTGGCCCAGCCCTGACAGCAGCTTGGAGGCAGAGAGGAACATTGCTACATGAAGTAATTTAGAGAGGATTTTTAAAAAGTCCCATCTTGGCACAAACCTTACAAGAGCCTGGGTTTAACCTGTTATTGTAACTTTGCAAGGACTGAAACATAGGCTGCAGACTGGAAAACTGCACAGGCTTGGGAAGAAGGAACTTAAATTGAAGCCTGCAGACAAGCCACTCACGGTAAAATAAAAGGGAACTCACAGGAGCGAAGTGTGTTTGTCAGTTAGTTTGTTAGTGGAGCGTTCTCACATGTCCATATTATTACAAGGAAAACACTGAGGAGTTTCCTCTTTGCTCTAATTTATGAAAAGGATAGGTACTTGGAATTTCACAACTATTGAGTCTGTGGCCCAGGATGGTTGGGAATTCTTGATATTAGGCCAGGGGTTCTGAGGGTCCGGTCCGCCATGGTTTATTATTACAAGGCCCCTCAGAGTTCCCACCTTTGGTAGGTCTCCGAGGCCCACTTCATTATCTAGCCCTGAAAGGGTACAGGGTGTCTGCTGACCTCACCACTCGAAAAACTAGTACTTGAAGAGATGGGAGATACAGAATCCAGCTTTGTTGTCATGCAGATGGAATGTTATATGAATTTGGATGAGATATTCAACTTCTCTAAGCCTCAGTTTCCTTATTTGTAAAATGGTGGTCAAATGAGGAGAAGTATGTAAAGCATGCAAGCCAAGTACACAACCAATGCCCCAAAGCTGTCCTTAGAAGAAGTGAGGAACAGAGGTAGACGTGACTAACTCCAGGTTTCATGCACATGCATGTCAACTTTTCAATCCAGCATCTTTTAATGTTTGTTTACTTTTAAATTTATTGAGATAAAATTTACAAAATGTAGAATTAACCATTTTCAATTGAACGACTCAGTGGCGTTTAGTACATTCATAGTGTTGTGCAACAACCACCTCTATCTAGTTTCAAAACATTTTCATTAAAAGTAAATCGCTCCCCATCCCCTTGTCCTCCTAGCCCTTGGCAACCACCAGTCTGTTTTGTTTGCATGGAATTTTCTCTTCTGGATATTACATATAAATGGAGTCATATGTTATGTGGTCTTTTGTGTCTGGATTCTTTTACTTACCATAATATTTTGGAGATATATATTTTTAAAATCTGGAAATATATTTTTCCTTTTTAAGAATAAATTCACATACAATAAAATGCACACATTTTAAGTATAGAGCTTAAAGAATTTTCAGAAATGTAAAGATTAGTACAATCACTACGTAATTGAAATACAGAACATTCCCATTTGCCTCAGAAAGTTATTTTTTAAAAATAAATTTAATTCTAAGTATTTTATGTTCTTTTAAAAAAATACTTTTATTTCAGAGAGGAAGGGAGAGGGAGAGAGAGATAGAAACATCAATGATGAAAGAGAATCATTGGTTGGCTGCCTCCTGCACCCCGCCCCCGCCCCCCCCCGACTGGGGATAGCGCCCTCAACCCAGGCATGTGCCCTGACCAGAATCGAACCCGGGACCCTTCAGTCTGCAGGCCGACACTCTATCCACTGAGCCAAACCAGCTAGGGCAGTATTTCATGTTTTTGATGTCATTATAAATGGTAGTCTATCTAAAGTTTTATATTTTAATTGCTTGTTATTTGGTTTAGACAAGTATAATTGAATTTTAGATATCAACTTTTATCCTGAGACCTCAATAAATTCACTTCTTCATTCTAATAGGTGTTTTTTTTGGGGGGGGGGGTTAAATTTAAATGTTTTTTCTACATAAACAGTCCTGTCCTCTGTGAATAAAAGATAATTTGACTTCTTTTTCCCAGTCTGCAGGACTTTTAGTTCTTCTTGCCTTATTGCTCTGGTTAGGACCTTCACTGCATGAGACTAGAAGCGTGAGAGTGAAATCTTTTTAAAAAATCTGGAAATAAAGAGTCTGGGAATGAAGACTTGGGTGTTGGCTACAATGAGATGCAAAAGGAAACAGAAAAGGAAACAGATATGGAAGAACTGATGACTCTCATCAACACAGACAGAAGACGAGCCCTCGCAATGAAATATCCTCAAGCCCCACTCTTGTCTTTTGGGATCCAGCCCAGACCATAGCATGACCTAGGGTGTTGGATTCCTAGAAGGGTTTTTGTTTTTTGAGCAATTATTAGGTACTTAGTCTCTGCTTCCTCAACATGTTATTTCTAATTGTAGAATCACATGGACACAATTTAGGAACGTTTGCTACCCAGGAATTTTGATTTTGACCAACTGGTTTGTGCTGTAGTTGAGTTTTATAAACAGACTTATCAGTGGGGTAAAATCAAATCCATTCAAAGACTGGCAATTTTAGTGAGCAGGAGGTCATCTAATTTTTCGCTCCTAGGACTTTATTTTTCTTAGGTCTTAGGACATCCTCAAAAGGTTGAGTCTACTTTGACTTTTCATGTACATTTTTATGTTTGTTCCTCACAGAGCTCCAAGTAAGCAAATCCAAAAGCATCTCTTCTTCTAGTTGAGTAAACTGAAGCTCATATTTTTCTCTCTTCCCAGATTTCCCTTCCTCCCACTGACCAGTGATGAACCCCTACCTCTTCCTCCAGACCCAGGTAAGTTCACAGGCTCAGTGAAGGTCTCCGTGCATCCGGAAGAGTCCTCTGCCCCTCCTTCCTGTGAGTTTTCCCTCTACCTTGTCCATATTTCTAAGAAATGAGATATAACAGTATCATCCAGATGTTCTGAAAGTATTTGTGTATATATATATATATGTATGTGTATATATATATATATATATATATATATATATATATATATATATATGTAATCATTTAACGATAAGGTTCTTGAGACAGGAGGTTGAGTCTTAGTCATCTCTTTACTGCGGGTCCTATGTGAATGCTTGCACATATTAGACGGTCAAAGACTTTTGCAGCAAATAAACAGGAAAACAACTCACAACCCTGGGGAAGTCTTCTGTTAAACATACCTTATATAACTAGGAAAAAACTGCTACACATTTGCATGTTGTCTCTAGGTTAGATGCACTACTAAATAGAAATAACTGTCAGCATTTAATGAGATTTCTCTGCCTGCCGTCACGCTGTAGAAAGGGAGCATTGCCACTGCTTGTAGAATTTATTGACATCCAAGATTACATGTTGCTTTTGGAATGCACACCATGAAATAGAAAAGGAGAGGCTAGGGAAATGGGCAAAAATGTGAACATGTGGGTAAATATTTATCTTTGAAAGTTATATTGGAATATATTTGATTCAAATTAATGATTATAGAGCACAAACGAAGTTGCCCACTCACCTAGATGACAACTTAACAAATCCAGATGTAAATTCTGACTATTCCACTTGCTTCCACTGTGAGATCCCAAGCTTTTTTGAGCTTTGTTATCTGTCTGTTAAATGGAGGCAATGCATGCCTGCCCAAATACAATTTGCTTTTGAGTCTCAAATTTCACAATGCTTCAGAAGTACTTTAGAAAATGTAAACTATTTGTCATTAAAATTATTTTTATATAAAGGTGCTAATTACCCCTAAATTAATCTATACATTCAACCAAATCCCAACTAAAATTCCAATGGAATTATTTTTGAAATTTGATGAGGTATTATCAAGTACTTCTAGGAAAATATCAGAGACATTTGATTCAAGTTAATAATTATAGGTCACAGAACATTTTTCAAAATGTTCTTTTTCAAGAACATTTAAAAAAAGAGGAATAATAAAGGTATATCTACACCATGATGTAGGAAAGCACATTATAAGGTGAAAAGAACTTAAAAAGTACAGGGATAGGGCCTGACAGACAGTATAACAAATTTTAGTAAATAATAAGAGTGGGACTTCAATATATGAATGAGAACAGAGGATATTCAGTGAATGGGTTGGCACAATTGGCTAATTATTTGGAAAAGTGATAGCTAGTGCTATATGTTAGGCATGGCTCTACATATTTTATACCAATTAATATTTTTTAATTTTCCCAGAAATTCCATGAGTACGTATTATTGTTATCACCATTTTATAGATGAGGAAATTGAGGCACAGACAGGCTAAGTAATTTGTCCAAAGCCATACAATTTGTCAGGAATAGAGCTGGAATTTAAACGTAGGCAGTCTGGAGTCCGGGTTCATGCTCTTAATCACCCTGCTATCCTGTCCGCCAGCCTCATGCCTTGCACCAGGATGCATTTCAAATGGATCAAAGTTTAAAAAGTAAATTTAAAGCTAGAAGAACATGGAAGTAAATCTTTCTGTAATTTTGGGATATGGAAGTCATTTTTAAATGACATTAAACTTATAAAAGAAAAATGATTGATCTGACTACATAAAAATTAAATATAATTTATGCAAACCAAACTATATCAATAAAAATACAAATTTACAAAATTATCCAAACTAACCAAACAACAGCAAAACACACACAAATGACAAATTGGAACATACATGGTCAAGTATTAATAGGTCAGTGATACAGAAGAGGATTGGTGAAATAACTTGGGACATGCACACACTGTAGAAACCACTTTCTAAAAATGATAGTGGTAACTTACTTATTAGCATGGAAATATGCCTGTGATATGTTAATGAATAGAAAATTATAAATTTATACTATGACCCTGTTTTGTATGTGTGTATTGGGAGGGGCATGTGGGTACTTATGTGAGTATTTGTGAATGTGTTAGTATATGTATATATAGGAAAAGCCTGGAATAGTAAAATCAAAAATAACTTTTTTCTATGTACCTTTATTGATTGGCAGACTTCCTTACAATATGCAGGCATTTCTTCATTTATAAAGTGATCTAAGCCTTTAACTATCTTTTTTCCTAAAGTTAGTAAAAGAGGAATATTCTAAGAGCCTAATAAGTTTATATATCTCTAGGTCACAGTAATTTCTATGATGTTTTGGTATAAATCTTGTGGTTTGGGGAGAATGTTTATAGTAAAAAGCCAACGAAACCATATAAGTTATTAATTTCTACATTTAAATTGCATTGTGCTCTGAGAATAGTGACCTATATGATTCCTACTTTGGGGAAATGATTTTGGCTTTATCTAGCAGTCAAATATGTGATCTGTATTTGCAAATGTTCCAGAAGACCTTGGAAAGAAGGTATGTTATCTGTCTCTTGCCCTGCAATCACTATTGTATACTAAACAAATGCAACTTTATTATTCACAACTTCCTTTTCCTGGGTTATCTTTTATCTACTTGAAAGGCCAAAGCTGAAGTGGTACTTTCAATGGTTGTGTTTCTGTACATTTTGTGTAGTATTTCTAACACATATGTATTTTTATTATTGAAATCTCTGTGGACTGTGCTTTGTTTGGATGTGCAAGGACATTCCCTGTCCAGTTTTATGCTACCAGCTGCATATTTTCTTTTGCCTGAAAATAACCTTGTGACGCCCACTTCCTATAGTTTCGGCTTGCTAAAACAAAATGTGCCTTGCCCTGTCTGCATTTTAATATTTTAAAATATTTTAATATTTTGGTTTCAGAGGTATCTCTTGGTGTTCGGTCTTGAATTCTGACCATATATTTGTTGTCACAATTGCTATGTTTGGTCTTATTTCTGTGATCTTATTTCTATGATGCTTCCATACTGATTTACTGCACTAGAGCTTCATTCTCCAAAGCGGGGTGCATGTACCCCAGTTGGTGCACAAGATCATTCATTGGAGATTCAAAAGAAAATATTATTTTTTACTTAAAAATTTTAAAAGGTATTAAGCTCTACTAATATTTAATGTAAGGTGATGCTGGTCCGTCGTGCAAGTCTGCGTGTAAGGCAGACACACTCAGTTTATTCATAGTAAGCGAGGTGGAAGAGAGTGAGTTCCAGATGTTGGGGTGAATGATGGGGACATTTTACATTTTGCTCTCTTTCCTGACTCACTGGAGTTTAAGTGGATTTGAGGGTTACTTCATTTACTTTTATGAGGCTAATTCACAAAATTGGCAAGGATCGTAAAATGATTCCTGAAAAAAGAATATAGCTTAAAGTAATATCCCTGATGCAAATACAGAACAATGATAACAACCCTCTCCTCCCTCTTCCCATTTCCCCCTCCGAGCCCCTGTTTTTCCCTCTCCCCCCAAAAAAGGCCTAGCTAAATCTTTCCTTTTTCCTGGCAGGAATTCACCATCAGCCACATTATGAGGTAATAGAGAGTGTTTTCAAAACGGATGTTTGGAAATGTTTCCCGGTGTTTCCATTGCCATCTGATACATTGCTGAAAATGATATAAATGTTACACCTATAAAAAATAATCTCTCATATCAACAACACTTAAGAAACCTGAAGTAGAAATTTTATCCTGTTTAAAAGTTTTAGAGAATTTAAACCCATTTATTGAAGCATAATAGTATAACATGTACTGATTCCTTTTCAAAGACAATTGATGGATATAATGGAAAGTGGAAATTTACTACCAAATTTCAACAATAACAGGTACATAATTGGTGGGGGGAATAGGACATAAGTGTTGTGTTTATTAAGTGTAGGTAGTGCCATACGTCTTAGCCTTGAGTTTTTCTATCTCTGTGAAGGATCTTACTCAGGTACTACTGTAGGCATAAAAGCAAAGTTTGAAATAAAAATGGACCCCCAATTGCACTTTGTAATCGCTATGTTGTAGAACCAAGATTTTAAAAAACATTGAAAGCAATTTGAATCATTCTGTTGCCACTAAAAGTTATTCTTATTATGGTGAAAGAAAATAGTGGTTTATGTTAATGATACATGTAACAAAATTTATTCTAAATTAGTGTTAATTGTAGGTTTATCTTACCCTTTTGGTGATTCCATTACCATATGTTCTATAATGCATACACATATATATGGGCATATAACAGTACATACATTTATATATGACTTTTAAGAAGTCACTATATTGGAGATACACTGCTCAAAGTTTTACAGTGAAAATTAAAAGATTTTCCCCTTTAATTAAAAAATATATTTAAATGTATTTTCTCTAATTACTGATAATGAGAATTAAAGAATAATAATTCACATTGCATAAGAAATTTAACATGCTTGTGTCTATCTTTTCCCATGTCCTAATTTTTATTGGTAATAATTTATTACTTTGACCCAAATGATCATTTTCATCATGTAGCTTCTCTTTTAAGGATTATTATTAACATCTGTATTAAGTTTAGACCATATTTATAATTATTCAAACAGCTCTTTGTGTAGTTGCATTGGCATCACTGAGGCTTTTCTACCACAACTGCCACATTCTTGAATTTTAAAATTGTGCTTTATGTCTTGATTAAACCTTCCAGCAATTTTTTTTATTTCTATGTGCTTTTCTGGGAGCATATATGGGTAACTTAATTTCCATGTCTTATATCCCTCAGTATAAATCTTCCAGCCTCCTATTCATAAAGTAGTTGTTTACTTGTAGGATTCTTTGTCTCAATCTTTTCCCCTCCAAGTGCTCTGGATTTCACGCAATTGTTTTCTGGACGTTTGCAATAGAGGGTTGTCTGTTTTATCTCCATTTTATTTTTAATGTGATTTCCCCCTGAATGTTACACTCCTTACTTCTTCTACTGGTTCCTCCTGGGCTCACTCCTATGGCCACAGTTATCTGCTGCTCCCCTGGGAATAGAGGGTCTAAGGTGGCCTCTGATGGCGTCAGGCGCAGTCTGGGGCCTTGGCACTGGCTGTAACAAGGTCGTTCTCCATCCGATCTCTCTGATGACCCAGGCCCCCTACATGAAGAAGGTACAGACGAGATCTCAAGGCTGAGGCTCTAGAGAATTCACACAATGTTTCTTCTGCCACATTCTGTTGGTTCAAACAAATCACAAGGCCATCCAGGTTTTATCTATCTCTAGTAAAAGGTGTGATATTGTGATTAATAATAGAAATATATACAAACAGTCCCTGACTTATGGTTCAACTTAAAGGATTTTTTGGCTTTACGATGGTGCAAAAGCATTATGCATTCAGTACTTGTAACTTTGAATTTTGATCTTTCCCTGGGATAGCGATATGTGGCTCTGTACTGATGCTGTGTAGTAGCATCGAGCTGCCTGGTCAGGAGGGTAAACAACCAATACTTTCTAGTTGCAGCGTGTTTTGGACATTGTGTTCTAAGCACTTTAAGGCAGGCTAAGCTATGCTATGGTGTTCAGGGGGCTAGCTGTTTTAAATGCATTTTTGACTTATGATGGGTTTATTGTGACATAACTGCATGGTAAATCTGGAAGCATCTGTATTTGATCTTCATTCCTTTTTTTAATTTTTTTAATACAATAATTAACAAGTAATAATACCAGAATAAACTCTGTGTTTTGCAAACTCACAACTGTAAATCTACTTTTGCCAAACCCTGTATTTCTGAAGAAGCATTTCGTCTCTTCAAGCATTTCTTGTTCGGAGTTGCAGCACTTTTTCAGGACCTAGGATCCCCATAACTGCCTTGTTTCAGGTGGGCTTAGATGTTTGAAATGGCTTCTCACTTCTGTTGTGAACACTTTCTCTCTGTCTCCAGGAGAAAGCCTAGCAGCGGAAGTAGTATTTTGTAGCCCTGGCCAGGTAGCTCAGCTGGCTACAGCATTGTCCCAATACAACAAGGTTGCAGGTTTGATCCCCAGTCAGGGCACATATAAGAATCACCCAATGAATGCATAAATAAGTGAAACAACAAATTTCTCTCTCTCTCTCTCTCTCTCTCTCTCTCTCTCTCTCTCTCTCTCTCTCTCCAATCAACAAAAGAATTATTTACATAAAATAAAGAAGTAGCATTTTGATTGTAGGGTTTCCTGTCCCAAGGTCTCTTTCACCCCTTGCAAGTTGGTCTTACAGGAATTGTCTGGGTCCCTCCACTTCTTGCATTCTCTCTCTGTCACAGGGCAGTCATGAACGCAGCCTACATTGTGCCCCCAGTTCCTTACCATCAGCCTATATGAAATATGCATCCCCTAGCGTGTCGGGCATGTGCATGGCATTCTTCCTATTTTCCAACACTGATGCTGGTTTTTCCCTAATTTTATATCCTTTGGTCATCCCATTCGACGGAGGGTGGAGGGCTGAGTGTTCGACGCCTGCACTTACATCACCCTCAGATGCAGAGGAATTACACAGTCTTACATTGAAATGCTTGTGGAAAGTATATGGCCTGTGATATCAGTTTCTTTAAAACACCTTGTAAACTTTCACTTTTGCAGAACTATCATAAATCTGTTTAATTCAACAGTTTACTCCAGCATTGCACTTAGAAGTACAGCGTTTTTCTGCTTGATCGAAACTGCACTGTTGGAAGTTGTTAAGAATACCATTGGTTGCAGCCACATTTCTTCATATCTGATCATCAAACATCGTGAGAACTCACATGTGTGTCCACTTAGTGCCTTGAGGCTGCAGCTGGCCCAGAGTGGTGCTGAGCACTGGGGTGCAGGCATCAGGAAGACACTCTGCCCTCTAGCTGCTCACAGTCATTGAGGAGCAGACAGTGGTTGAGTCAGCATGACTATGTGTTGGAGTATGAACCATCGTGCCCTCTTTGCTCGCCCCCTGACATGTGACCATTCTTCAATGGTTTTCACACTGACTCCGGGGAACAGCGTTGAGAGGGTCAGAAATAGCCCGTGAGCTTTCTTTTCGTTTTTCAATCTTCAACACAGGCTTTTGAGACCCCAAAAGCAGGCTTGAGGAAAGCAGGTTATAAACTTTATGCCCATGCAAAATTTTGAAAGAGTTCTCTACCTCACTTGGGGGAGGGGGTAAGCCTTGGGGGGAGGAGGAGGAAGGACCCTGCAGAGCTGGTGGTGTGAGACGGGGGTCAGATGTGGGAGTCCCTGTGAAGGACAGTGGGGGCACACTGCAGATCCTCTGTGTCTTCTTCAGTCCAAGACCTTGCTGAGCTGTGAGAAGTGCCCTTTGCCCTCTTTTCCATGGCTTGGGATAATCCTATATCCCCCTCAAAACAAACACATAAACACACAAAAAGTGCTGAGGGCCAGGACACCCTGAGAAGCAGTGTAGATGATGTGGAAGAGGAAGCCTCGGTTAGCTTAGGGCAAGAGTGAGCTGGAGGGAAACCTACAGTGTGAGATTCTGAAACAGATTTTTATGTAGATGGCGGCTGAGCAATGACAGAAGGAAATGGTGCTAAGAGGGGCCAGCAAGGTGGGTGTCACTATGAGCAGTCTGACACCTAAACTCATGTCCTTCTGGGCAAGGCCAGCCAGGTGTGACTCTGATTACACAGGTGGAGTGAAGATGGTTGTGGGATTTAGGAACATAGTTTTTATATTCAGTATGAAATCACCATCCAACAAAAGACTCCTAAATGTATTTATATGGAAAGTTTTTTTGGAGGCATATGTATAACCATGTGTTTAATGAAAATTACCTTAATTAAAAAATAATTTCATAAATTCAGTATCATCCTGGAGAAATCTAATCTCTGAAGCACACAGAAGGGAAAGATGATGAGCATTCTAAAACTGAGCATAGTTCTGGTCCGGGGTGGGGAGTCGGGGTCAGTTGGTTGGAGCGTTGTCCAGTACACCAAAAAGGTTATGGGTTAGATTCCCAGTTAGGGCACATATCTAGCTTGCAGGTTTGATCCCCAGGCGGGGTGGATACGGGAGGCAATTGATCAATGTTTCTCTCTCTCTCTTTCCCTTCCTCTTTCTCTCAAATCAATAAAAACATATCTCGGGTGAGTAGAAAAATTCTATAAAATTGAGCATAAAATATATGTATATAATGTCTGTAGTATATAAACATATTTCTACCTGTAGGGAAAGTATGGTTTGTGGGATTTGGGGAGGTTTTTTTTTCTCATTTTTTAAGTTTTAAATAATGAACATGTATTTTGTAATTAGAAAAAAAATGTGATTATAATTTTCTTAAAAATAGGAATTTGAGATGTTCTGATGAATAAAGATTTTTTTCTATAATTTTTGTATAAATTATCTTGGCATATCTATCAAAATAACGAATGAAGACCTGAAATTAAGGTTGTTTTAAAATTATTTTTATGAGCTTTGTGTTAAGGGGGAGATTGTTTTTGTTCAACCTCTTTAAAATTAATAACTCTGTCTTTAAAAATTTGGCATTTTCATCATGGCTAATAACTTTTAAATACTATTGCTCTTGTAAAAAGAAAAAAAAGTGATTTTTTGTTCTTGAAACCAAAGAGAAAGAATCATATGCCTCTGTTTCTTCTAACTTACTTCATTCAGTTTGACTTATTTTGACATCTATTCCGAGTCCTGTTTCAATAACCTGCTTGACATTGATCTCAACATTTCATGGTGGGAAGAAATTACTCTGAACATTTGTACCTTGTTCTTACAGTAAATGAAGTGCCACATACATTTCATATCTTTTCCTGCTAACCTATAACCCCTGAAGATTTTGGTACTTTTCCATTATTAGCTCAAAGACATTTATCATTTTCCCTCTTGATTTATGCTGAGACCTCAATGATTGAGCCATGATTCTCAGGGTCATTACATAAAATTGCGTAAGTGCTTCATGACCAAACATAATTTCTTTAAACTTCCTGATGACAAACTAAAGAAGAAGTTGGTTTCCTAGCTTTTTCCTTTATAAAAGGACTGTGTTATTATAGTGGCACAGTTTTAGCTACTGTGGTTTGATCTTCTGGGTGTGAAAAGTACAAATTTAGACTTTAGAAATGACATTTTATAGTGGAAAGGGTACCGGTGTTAGAAATAACAGACCTGAGTTCTCATTCAACACTCAGAGATTTACTTGCTTACTCTTCTTAGACAGGTTACTTCACTTCTCTGAGTCTCTATTTTCTATCTTAAAGTGGGATTTAAAAACAACAACTATCGTTCAGAAGTGTTAGGAGCATGAGAAATACACTGAGTACCTTGTGTGTAGTAAATGTTCAGCACATGTTAGTAATAGTTTGTTCATATCTGTGCTTTCCGCTCTGTCGATTCCTATGTTGGTAGCATGGCTAGCACTTCCTGAATGTGAATTACAACCATGGCTCTGAGTGATGGAATTCAGGAAGGCATGGTTTGGGACACAGACGCTCTTATCTGCCTAATGGCCTTGAAAATTCAATTGCGTGCTTATTCACACATTTGCAGTGATTAAGTCAGAGAGCTGCCATACTTGACATTTGAACTACTTTGAAATACAACCCAAAGTCAGAAGATTGCCTTGTCATGTTAACTGTGAAACGCATTGGTTTTTAAGTTCAGAAGCTGTTCATTGCGCACCTATAAAGGAACCTGGTTACAGAGTAAAAAGGGCAGGCAAGGGCCCTGGTTGCATAGAAATGGCTTTTGAGTGGAGAGAGAGTTAAGGGGGTGGGGGGAGAAACCCAGATAAGTGAATACATAAAATACATATTAGAGCTTGTTGGAAGTGTTGGTGGCTGGAGAGTAACAGATGACTTATTGAGATAGAGCGAGCCTACTCCTGGAAGGCCTAGGGCAGGGGCTGACATTTAAGCTTCAATGAGACACAGCAATTTCTATAGAGAGTAGGCACCAGTCTGGTACAGGAAATCAGAAAAGCATAAGCAAAGAAGTCTAGGCACATGGAACATTTGATGGACATCCAGGCTATTGTCAGGACCATTATAAGCTTTTCATCTACCATTCCACTTGTTGGATAAGAACTGAAGTGAAGTGAGACTTGTGACAGTTTGTGAGTTTTGTTAGCCCTATATTAAAATATTATTGAGCCCTAACTGGTTTGGCTCAGTGGATAGAGCGTCGGCCTGCGGACAGAAGGGTCCCCGGTTCAATTCCAGTAGAGGGTGTGTACCTTGGTTGCGGGATGCAGCTGATCAATGTTTCTCTCATCCAATGTTTCTAACTCTCTATTCTTCTCCCTTCCTCTCTGTAAAAAAAAATCAATAAAATATATTTTAAAAAAATAAAATATTGTTGAATAAGGTAGTCCGGAAGATTATATGTGGGCAACATCCCTTCACTACTGTCCTGGAGATTCCCTTCAATGCCTTTTCATGTTAGATGCTCTCATGCCTTCTTCTCTTTCATTTACTGTCTTGTTTTGATGGGGAACATTCTGTACTAGTTTCCTGAGGAAAGGTATATGGGAAATAATATTTTTTAAAAACCATGTGTCTGGAAATGGCTTAATTCTCATCACATTTAATTGATAGCCTCATTGGGGATAGTCTTTTGTGTATAATTTTCCCTCAGAATTTTGAAGGCATTACTCAATTTTCTTTTGGTTCCAAGATTTCTGTTTAGAACTGCAATGCCAGTATAATTCGTGCAGCTTTATTTGAAGACTATATTTCTTCTCTGCAAACTTGTAGGATCTTCTTTGTTCTCAATTGTTTTGAAATTACATCTTCTTCTAGTTTAGGATTCTGCTAAGTCTATTGCTACTCATCCAGTTCCTTTCAACCTTGCAAAATTTTGGTGCTTTTAGCTTCTTTCTGTTTTCTTTGTGCACTTACACCTTAAAACAGACAGGCAGTCAGGCAGACAGAAAAACAAGCAATAACAAAACATTATAGGGCTTAATGGCATCTAAGTAGACTTTTGGGAAGGAAGGAGCAGGGGTTAAACATGTGTGTTCGGCCTGACATCTTTACACAGAAGTAGAATTTGTCCTTTTTTAAAGGAAAAGTTTATCTGGTGAAGCTGCTATGTCTTTCTTCCCTCCCTTCTTTTCATTTTCCATATGCGGGAATTGCATAACTATGTTATACCGGACTTTGTGTTTATAAAATCATTTTGGTGCCTTTGACTCAACATATCTGTGGCTTGGGTGAAAAATAGCTCTGCTCTTGCCTGAATCCAATCCTGTGCCTGCTGTGCCCAGAGCCAACCAAACTGTTGCTGACGTGGAGGAGGAGTCATATTGATGCATTATAGTTAAGCTGGGCACCTGTAAATTTCATTAAGATTCGAATCCCGAAATGTCCATCTTCAATGAGTGCAGAGCACTACAGGTCCCTTGAGGGTGCAGAAGTGGTGAAATAGATCCTTAGCACACTATTGAAAATTTCTACCAAAACCCCTACTGTTGGTTGGAGTGACTGACATGGTTAAATAGAACTCCTTCAGCTGGAACTAAATGAATAATAATTAGTCTTGAGCTAAGAGATAGGGATCGTAATGAATTAGCTGCCTAATTCTTTACATAACTTGAAATCAGACATGTTCTATATATATGAAATACAACTATTTAGCATTATGTACTTAATATTGTGTATTCATAGACCATTATTCTTATGAGCATCAATTAGTTGGGAAAGCGAGAAATAAAATTGAAAGCTCTTAATTTTTTGTTCTGTGTGTTGTGGTGACAAGAGTGTGAGCAGAACAGAAATCCCTCCCCTCCTTTAAAAAACTTCAGTCACTGTGCTTAATAGTATATGACTTAGGGTAAGCTACTTTCTCTCTCTAAGACTTATTATGTTCCTTATTTGTAATTTGGATAAAATATTAATTTCTTCCAATGGTTGTTATTAATGAATGCATGCATATAAATCTATGAGCACCCACAATGTCCCTATATGGCAGGTATCGGTCAGGGGTAGTTACCTTCCCTTTTCTCATCTATATTGACCAAGGAAATTATAACTTTTATGTGCAATAAAATTTTGGGGCCACACTATTAACATTCCCTTCAAAGAATCAACAAGATAAGTAGATTTCACTGTATTACCTGAATTGTGAACTCAATTGTGAGTTCAGTTACTAGGTCTTAATCCTCAAATTAAGGCCACTCAATTTAAGGTGGCATGAGAGCCTCAGAATTAGGGAAGATTTCATAACTAGCATTAACTGCAGCAATGAAAATTTGGGTCTGTAAATAAGAACTGACAGCTTAAACAAAGATTAATCTTAATGGCATGCATTAACAATAAGCAATTTGAGATTGGCAGTGGAGAATTCTCCCTGAGAACTGGCATTAGGCAGTATGGGTCTTGACATGGGAATTCACATGGGCAAGCACACTCATTCAATACACCTTGTCTATCCCAAAGACATTAGCATACCCGGAGACCCACAAGTACAGACAAAGTGGCCTATTTATTCACATCAAATCATCTTATGTAAGGCTGTTTCCATTTAATATAATTGTCATTCGGCAATAGACTCACTTGGTATAACTTAGAAGTGACAAGGAAATTGGATGGAGCTTCACATGGTTGACTTTAGAAAATAATGAAGCAGTGACTAGAAACCTAAATGTTAAATGTCTACAAAGGCTTGGAGGTTTTGTGGCCAAATAAAAAGTGATGGCAGAAAGGAACCCAGTTTGGTTATTGAGGACTTTCATCAGACTTCTTTCACAGGATCCTCGTCCTGGGTGAGATTCTGGAATGAAGGATAGTGCCACTGTGATCACCAGCTCCTCTTCATGACTGCGGGTGGTACAGGGCCTGGATGTTGCCTGCTTCAGAGTTGTTCACCCTAATGTTGAATCTCTGGGCTGGCCAGGCAAAACATAACTTTTTATGCCTCATTTGAGTAGATCCACTTTCAACTGTATTTGTCCTTCCTAACGAGAATGTTCCAAAGAACTGCCAGGGGAGTGGAGGGAGAGTAAGTGTCAGGCAACTCAAGGAACTCTGGCTCTTTAACACTTGAGCCAAAGAATCAGTTCTGTCCAAACATTGTGAAGGTAAGAATTGGTAAACTTGTGCAATGGTCTTCAAAGAAACAAAAAAGGAAGTGGCTTTACATTCAGTCTGATACAAGTGGGCCTGATTGAGGCTGACCTGTAAGGAGGAGCGACAGGCCCTTCTGCCGTGATGCCTCACACATTTCCGGGGGCTGCTTTTGCCTTTTTAGAAGCCTAGCCTCCAAACAGACCTAATATTGGCCCTCTGGCCATGTAGCTGAGTTTCTTCAAGTTTTCAGCTCAGTAGCTCTTTATCTCACATAGCATCTGGGCAAGTGGGTTTGATTAGTTCCTTGAAAAAGCAACTACTTGCTCCAGTAGCTGAGGTCCTGCCCATGTTGTTATTGAACATCCTCACCTGATAGGCTGTGGTGAACCTGAAAGCTACCAAACTACCAAAAATAAAAATCATACTGTTTGAAAATGTGGACTTGAGACAAAGACCGAGTTTATTGATAAAGTCCTCCTGATCCACCCACAGAAGCAAGTGTGAGGGGAGACCCTTTTGCAGGTAGTCTGCCCGAGGGAGGGAGCCTGCTGAAGGAATAGCCTGCCAGTGGGAGTTGTTTGGAGTCCCTGAAGCGCCTTCTGTGTCCTCTGCCAGAGGGAGATGCGGGAAACACTTTTGGGTCAGCTGATGAGGACGGCTCCCCCTGTTCCCCTCATGAAGTGCTTCTCTATGTCCCAAGGCAGACAGCTTCATGAAGGCCACACATCTTCCATGCAAGCACTGGTCAATCATTGTGATGTTTAGGGCTCTAAACTTCTTGTGTTTGTCAATATTGAGGCATCAAACAGTGGGAGAGACCAAAGGTGTTTCAGGGGCTTAGAGATCTTTATATAGGGATATGCCATCTTTGGTAATTTTATAATTTACTGGGCATTCATCTTTCCTCCAGCTACCATTGGTTTCTCTAGCACTAGGCTTCTGTCGGGTTTAAGAAACCATAAGCATACAAGCCACTGGCACAGACAAATTGCTGGAAGAAACGGACATAATTTGGTTTCCTGACTAGCACCTGGAAGAGCTTTGCCACACCAGCTCATCAGGCAGGTGCTGGCTCCTGGGCCTGGCCTGCTGTACGTGAGCACACCCCAGCCTCTAGTGATGTACACCACTGGTCCCCAGTGGTCAGCCCTGGCGGGAAGCAGAGCAATGATACCCTTTCCCCTAGTTAATGTTTCAGACCCCAGTCTTCTAGTCTATAAAATGAGTGCAATCATAATACCTTGCAGTGAAGCAGGTGCCTGGTGGGATGTTGTGAGAATCAAATGAGATCATGTGTTTAATTTCCCAGCACAGTATCTAGTTAATTCCATTCTTTTGCCTCTCCCCCTTCCCATTTCTGAATTAGAACCAGATCCACCATGGAAGCAACCTCCATAGCCACCAGCTTCTCATCCTCTCCTTGTTGGGGAAAACAAGGAAAGTCCATTTTTTTCCTCCCAAAGAACTGGAGTTCTTTATGACCTGGTCTGGCTGATCTCACCAACCTTATCTCCCATCTCAACCTTATCTCAGGCGGCAGCACCCCCCCACCCCCCCTGCACACACACACTGCATTCATCACACCTTCCTCTGGGCCACCTCTGGCGCTGCACGCTTACCACTCTGAACCTCACTGCAGTGCAGCCTGTTATGGCTGCTGCTTCTTTAGACTGAACTCCATGGGGAGGCGGACCATGTCTTCTTCAGATTTGACTTCTAGTGCTTAGTAGGTAACCAATCATCTTTTGGTTAATAAAACATTAAACTAGACTCTGGTGAGTGAGAGTGTGTGTGTGTGTGTGTGTGTGTGTGTGTGTGTGTGTGTGTGTCTGTGTGTGTGTGTGTGAAGATGGCCTGAATACTTCAGATTCTAAAGTTTAGAAGGATCTTTCTGGTTTCTTTGAAGACTTCCCACCAAATAAATACATATGATTTCACTTTAAAAGGGAGGATAATTGATTTTTCTCTGTGAACAGGAAGACACTTCCTTTTTTTTCTTCTTCTTCTTACTGGTGTGTGGTGAAGGACATAAATTACATAGGAAACAGGACATGGAGACATAAACCCGAGTAATCCAATTACATATTTTAATCAACAGACAGCGTCCCAAGAGAGGAGACGATGATACACGGGACAGAGACCACTGCAGGGGATCCAGGAAGCTGTGTTCTTCACTTCTTTAGAAAGAGAGACAAAGAAGCACAGAGGGGAGAAGGAAATACAGCAGTTGTCATAGGAAGTGAGAATCAGTGTTGCTGGTTATGCAATATAAAATAAATCTGAGGAGGATGTTCAGGCTTCAGAATGTTAAACAGTGAATACATAAGTAATTTCCTGAAGACAAAGGAAAAGAAACCAAAAGAAAACAACAACACAAAACCCCACAAACAAAACAAACCGAATTGTGGAGAACAAAAGCCAGGCTTTTAAAAAGGAAAGGCCATCTAATTACAGCCTTTCCTGGAAAAAAAAAATTGTGCTTGTAGCCTGATGTAGACAACACACAACTTCTAATTCCACGGAGAAGGGACCTAGAGAAGGCGCCTGCGGCAGGGACACAGGACAGCAGGACGCTGACGGTGATGAGCGCTGGACCACGCTCTTTGAGATCACTCGCTTCACCTTTCTTAGGCCTTCAGGCAACAAGGCTATAATGCAAGAATTTGTTACTTACATTTTGCAAATAAACTGAGGCTCAAATATTTCAAGGTCAAGGTTTTTGTTTAGCGGCTAATGGTACAGGTAAGATTTGAACCCAAGTCCATCTGACTCACCTTCCACATCTCCCCTATTGTGCCACGCTCCTTCAGCTAATGGATGTGACTCATAAAACCTTATTCCCAAGATTCCAGAATCCAGGCTGTTTGTACATTGGTTTTGAACTATAGGGCAGAGCCTCATAGTTCTCCCAATTAAATGTCCATTCCTTATGCTGACAGCAGTTGAAGCTCTCTCTGGCGTATAGCCTCGCCCTTCTTTCCCACAGCTGAATCCTGTTGCTCTCACCTGGGATCCAGGCTGATGGGGTGACCACCACTTGGAACCCTGCCATTCACCGTGGCAAGGGACAGGGAGTGTCCTGGACTAACAGGCGAATACTCCAGCCCAGAAGTGATACCGCATACAACTCATTTGCTAGCTAGAGGTAGACACGTGGAAAGCCACAGACAGATTTGGTGAACAGCATCATTGACTCCTGCTGCTTTAACATACTGGATATGTCATGCATTTATCATGTTCATTATCTGTCTCCCTGTCTGCAATGTCTGTTCCAGGAAGGCAGAGGTCTTGGTTGGTTCACAGATGTGCATCCTCAGTACCCAGAGCTGTGTTTGGCAAAGGAGATACTCAGCGAACAGTTGAATGAGTGAATGAATACATGTTGTCAGTTCTAAGTTCACTCGCTGAGTGGTCTTGGGCAAGTCTTTTATACTCTCTGAGCCTTCAAGTTTCCTTTTAGAAAATGACGATAAAGGGATGATCTCTCATGGGATTGCGGTGAGAATTAATGAAGTAAGCAGGCAAAGAGACTAGTGTAAGACCTAGTCCATGAAGAGCTCTGGATAAATATTAGTTTCTTTTCACCTCAAGCAAAGTTATGTAAAAAAAAATAATAAAGCAACTGTGTAGTTTGAATACTTTTGTAACTTTTCTGCTGCCTCCCCAGTGTCCAGAATAAGACTGATGTTCTTCCCAGAAAATTTTTCCTTAAATTGCTGGAAAACTCCGTCCATGGAGCAGGCGTCTAGCTGGGAGTGGGAGTGAGGCTGGGTGCTGCCACTGGCCAAGCCTTTCAGCAGTGTAACAAATGATGTGCGGGCACAACTGGGGAAAACGTGCACATTCTTCAGGGGTCTGGCGAAGTCATGGTCGGCCCCCAGGTGCATTTGACCTGTTAACAACATTTAGACAGATTTATCAGCTGTAAACTTTGCACCCAGCAAAAAGAGAACTCTTATTTTTTTCTCCTAAACATAAAGCAGAAAGATTTGTCAGCAACGGGGGAAATTTGAGCAAGTGAAGTAGAGAGCTTGCTTCTCTCTGCCCCTCAGTGGCCTGGCATCAAGTCTCAGGACCTAGCGAGTTTCCTGGGACCATGGGGGTGAGTCCTGCAGCAAGGCCTGGGAGCTCTAGTAACAAGAGCCTGGACTGAGTAAAAAAAAAAGGGACAGCACGTTCTTAATTAACGCCACCGTGAGGAGGGAGAAAAGAAAGAAAGCACATGAAATAATAGAGTTATGCAAAATTTCCCAGAACTTTTTGTGGTTCTCTTCTCTACTATTTTTATGAGCTCATGTGCTTGAAATTGAATTGTTTGAGAAACTAGATGGAGTTAGTTTTGAAACACCCACATAGAACTGATTGCCACAAGTTGGAATGCCATAAGCCTCACGTTCATGAACATCTTTCATGATACAGAGGGAAGAGGATAGGATTTGGACTTGAGAAGGGAGCCCACGCTCCACACTTTACTGGCCATGTAACTCTCGGTAAACCATGAACTCTCCAAACCTCAGTTTCCTCATTTGTCATAGGGAGGTTATAAAAGCCAATTGAGGTGGCTGTCAGGAGAATTTCATGAGCTGATGTTTGTGAAATGGTGTCGCTGAGTTTAAAATGCAATGGTGGCATTTGTAATTTTTCTGGAGAATTATAAACAGTTCAGAAAAGGTTTTCCTATTTTTCCTTAGGGAGGTAGCAAGGACTCATCACCCCCTTCTCTTTAGTCACCCCCCATTTTCTTATAAAGCATTTGCGTATTATATATTAATGGTGATTAGCATTACATATACACATTAATATATTAGCATATAATTAGTATATATACTAATCAATTAATATATATTTGTATACGTACTCTGAGTATGCATGTATATGTGCATGTATGTGTGCATGTATATGTATGTGCGTGCATGTACACACACACACATATCTATACATATAAAAGGCTAATATGCAAAGTGTCCCCTCAGGAGTTCGACTGGAAGATCAGGAGTTCAGTCGCTCACTATGATGTGCGCTGGCCACCAGGGGGCGGTGCAGAACATGGTGGGTGACCAGCAGCGGCAGCAGGGCGCTGAGGGAGCGAGGGAAGGAGGAGGCGGGGAGGTGGGGAGGCAGGGAACCTGATCAGCCCTGATTGCCAGCCAGGCTTAGGGACCCTACCTGTGCACAAATTTCGTGTACCAGGCCTCTAGAGTGTGTGTGTGTGTGTGTGTGTGTGTGTGTGTGTGTGTGTGTATATATATATATATATATATATATATATATATATATAGAGAGAGAGAGAGAGAGAGAGAGAGAGAGAGAGAGAGAGAAGAGAGAGAGAGAGAATGAACATCCCTTCTTTAGCATTCCCATGGTCACTGTAATCCCTGTCCTAGACTGTTGCAGTAGCCACTGAATCACACTGGCTGTCTTTGTGCTGTTTTCTAATCTAAGCAATCTAGATTAAATGCATATCTGACCATGCCTCCTCTCCTTAGAAGCCTCTGACCCAGCATAACTTTCAAAGCCCTATGTTTAGTACTGTTGTTCTTAACCAGAAGATTTTACCCCCGAGGGCACACCTGACAGTGCATGTCCCCTGGCACCTTGTGTCCTTTAGGAAGCCTTGCACACAGACTAAGCCTCCTCTCTGTGGGCCCATGCCCCCCTGCCCCCCCTCCCACTTGACTTATCCCACTGTAATGAGATGAATCTTATTCTGCCAAGACTTCTTCTCAGAGCCTAGTCTCCCACCCATTGGTGGGATGAGAAAAGACTGGGACCATCCTTTCTCCATCTTTGTAGCCTCAGAGCCTAGCACACAGAATCTCAGCAAGCATGTGTTGATTGAAACAGAATGAGTGACCATCTGTAGTTGAAGCTGCAGGGTTCTTCTGAAAGGTTTTCAGGTGAGCCACTTGAGCAAAGATTCTGGTCTGTCCTGTGGCTATACCCTGTTTCACTAGTGGTAGTTAAAACGTACTGGTTTTACTCTGTGCCAGGAGCTGGTAAGGGTTTTATATTGAACTAGAGGCCCGGTGCACAAAAATTTGTGCACTCAGGGAGGGAGGGGGGGTCCCTCAGCCCGGCCTGTGCCCTCTCCCAGTCTGGGACCCCTCGGGAGATAACGACCTGCTGGCTTAGGCCTGCTGCCGGGTGGCAGAGGGCAGGCCCAATCCCTAGGTGCAGCTCCTGGTCGGGCTCAGAGCAGGGCCATTTGGGGAGTTGGGGCACCGCCCCCTGTCATGCACAGAGCAGGGCGGATCGGGAGGTTGTGATGCCACCCTCAGTCACGCTCAGGGTAGGGCTGATTGGGGGGTTGGGGCACCGCCCCCTGTCACACTCAAGGCAGGGTCGATGGGGAGGTTGCGGCGCAACCCCCTGTCACGCACAGAGCAGGGCCAATCAGGGGGTTGGGGCGCTGGCCCCTGTCACTCACAGAGCAGAGCCCATCAGAGGGGTTGGGGCGCCGCCACTCTCACACTCAGGGCAGGGCCGAAGGGGAGGTTATGGCTCTACCCCGTCACACACAGAGCAGGAGCGGTTGGGGGGGGTGGGGGGGGGAGGGGGTTGGGGCACCACACCCTGTCACACACAGAGCAGGGCCGATCAGGGGGTTGGAGAGCTCCCCCCTATCAGGCACAGAGCAGGGCTGATCAGGGGGTTGGGGCGCCTTCCCCTGTCCCGAACAGAGCAGGGCGGATAGGGAGGTTGTGGCCCCGCCCCCTGTCGCACACAGAGCCGCAGGGCGATCAGGGGGTTCAGGGGGTTTGGGCACTGCCCCCTGTCACACTGATGCCGGTGCCGGGAGGCCTCGCGGCTCCGCTGATCCCTGTGCACTGGGTGTGTGTGTGGGGGGGAGTGTCCCTCAGCCCAGCCTGCCCCCTCTCACATACTGGGAGCCCTCAGGCGTTGACCCCCATCACCCTCCAATCGCAGGATCGGCCCCTTGCCCAGGCCTGACGCCTCTGGCCTAGGCATTCGGCCCGGGCAGCGGGGACCCGCAGCTGCAGCGGCCCCACGATCGTGGGCTTCGCTTTAGGCCCAGGCAAGGGACCCCTAGCTCCCGGGACGGCCAGCTTCAACCGTGCCCAGCTCCCATCACTGGTTCCACCCCTACTTCCTGCTATCACTGGCCAGGGCGGAAAAGGCACCTGATTCTCCGATCATGGCTGGGGGGCAGGGCAAAGGCGGCCCTGGGGCTGCCTTTGCCCTGCCCCCCAGCTCTTAGCTCCCCCCTGGGTTTCCGATCACTGTCAGTGGCAGGGGGCTTCTTCCTGCTTTCCCTTTGGCCTCCCTGCATTGTGCCTACATATGCAAATTAACCGCCATCTTGTTGGCAGTTAACTGCCATCTCAGTTGGCAGTTAATTTGCATATAGCCCTGATTAGCCAATGAAAAGGGTAGCTCGTACGCCAATTACCATTTTTCTCTTTTATTAGTGTTGATTCTCACTCTACTGAATCTTGACTCTTATACATGCCTCCTCTCATTATTTCCATTTTACAGATGTGAAAAGTGAGGCTTGGAGGTTAAGAAATCACACAAGTGATGGAGCCAGGGCTCAATCCAGGCATTCGGATCTCAGAGATTTCCTCTCAGCTGCGATGCTCATCAGCTCAATGTCAGATGCTGTTCTGATGTTTGTTCTCCCAGCACCACAAACACAGTGTCAGTGGGTCTGCATTTTAGAGATAAAGAAATGGAGCTCATAGGAGATAGTCATCAGTGACACATCCATGTCACAGCCAGGCCAGATACTGGTTTGATGTCTTTCTATACTACGTTATCTCAGGGACCCAATTATACTCTCTCATCCAAGTCTACCTTTGCCAAAATTTGCCCATCTGCTGGGACAAAGAAGCCTGCATTTGCAGGTACCACATGAGGACACCCCCTAGGAGTCTTGGTGCCCACCTGGGAGACCTGCTGCAAACAGATTAGTTAAGCTCCTAGAAATCTGGACCAGATCTGGGACAACTCTGACTCCTGTCTGGGACAAGTCCTATATCCTGGGAGGTCTCGCACTGAATCCCATTTGCCACAGGTCTCTAAAAGCTTCCAAGCTGCTTAACTCTTCCCAAACTTTTTGGTTTAAAAATACTTTTCTAATCAGTGGGTCTGGGTGCATTCTTTGTGCCTGGAGCATGCCATTCCCTTCAGCTTTGGAGCAGGCCTGAACATAGCACAGACCCCAAAATGTGACATTCTGTTTCCAGGCTGAGTGGCTGGGAGTGCAGTGTGTGTGTGTGTTTGTTGGGGAAGGGGGTTGCGGGGGAGAGCTCCCATGGAATTCTGAGGAGAAGTCTTTGCTTTTCCAGGGTGGTCCAGAGGTCTTGGATTGCAGTCGGCTGTGTGTGCTGGGACCCTTTGGGAAATCTCCCAGAAAGTTTATCACAGAAATGCTCACTTTTGCTTTCTTTCCTTTAGGGGATATTTTTTCCACGACCCATAGCCTACTTTAAATGTCATCTGTCCTCCCTCGCTTGCTTTGGTTCATTTCATGTATTCATTCTATGAGCACTCACTGAGGGCCTGGGAATACAGGAGTGCAGATGGAGGCTTGTTCTCCAAGTGCTCGAAGCCTAGTGGGAAAGAGATATAAACTCACTGGATGGTGACCAGTCCTATACCAGAAGCTTAGAGATCTAGGAGTGAACATAAGGTAGACTCCAAATCAGCCCTGGGAATCAGAGATTACCTCCCAGATGATGAGGGCTAAACTGATTCATGAAGAATAGAGACAATCCAGGCAGAAGGCATGAAACAAACGGGAGACAAAAATTCCAAGCAACAGAAATAGAATATATATAGTCCCTGGGACAAAAAGAAGAAGAGTCCCTGGACATTTGGCAGGTGCTGCAGTTTAGTCTGGCAGTTAGAGTACGTGTGGGGCTGCTTGTGGCAGGGGGAGGGGGATATTGGTGAGAGAAGAATTAGAGAGGTTGTCATAAATCATGGCCTGCTGGACTTTGCAGGTCAGGTTAAGGATTTTAGACTTTATCTTGAGGGCAGATGAAGCAGATTATAATCAAGAACATGACATGGTCTGGTTTGCTTTTTATTAAGTCCAGTTAGGAGAGAATTCAACAGAAAGGCTGAGGGCTTTGGTGACGGAGTTTTGTTCCTGCCTTTGTCATCAGAGCCAGCTCCAGAGGACATCAGGGAGTCCTTCTGGCCAGGTTGATGACAGAGAGTTGGGGCAAAGCCTGGGCAGACCCAAGAGATTCAGTGCAAGGGGTGGACAAGTATTAAGCCTGGGGTGCAGGAGGAATGCAAGACTGAGGAAGAGAGAAAGAGAGGGAAGGAGCAAATAGAAGACTGACCTCCATGGTAGTACGTGGGTTACAAGCAAGTTTAGTATAGTCGGAGGGGGAGAGAGGGAGAGGGGGAAAGAGAGGGAGAGAGGGGGAGAGGGAGAGAGGGAGAGAGGGGGAAAGGGAGAGATTTGTTGTCCTATTTATTTACACATTCATTGATTGCTTCTTGTATGTGCCCTGACTGGGATCAAATCAGCAACCTTGGTGTATTGGGATGATTTGAGCTCGGCGTGTCAGCATTTTGAAAAACCCTAACTTAACTCTGGTGCCGTGTCACATATAGAAATTTTTTGATATTTGCAACCATAGTAAAACAAAGACTTATATTTTTGATATTTATTTTATATATTTAAACGCCATTTAACAAAGAAAAATCAACCAAAAAAAATGAGTTCGCGTGTCACCTCTGACACGCTTGTCATAGGTTTGCCATCACTGTTCTAACCAACTGAGATACCTGGCCAGGGCTTAAGGAGTATTTTTACATTTAATTTTCTAATTATTTCTTGTTAGTTTTGAGATTTACAGCAGGAGAGCTAGTCTGGCACCACATATTCTCCTATATAATAAAGAGGTAATATGCAAATTAACTCTCATGCTCTCACAAGATGGCTGCCTACGACCAGGCCAGCAGGAGGGTTAGTGAGGGATGACCAAACAACTGAACAGCTGGCTGCATGGGGTGACCAGGCTGGTGGGGCGGGGAGGGCGGCACAGGGCGTGAGGGGCGACCAGGCCAGCAGGGGGAGAAGTCGGGGACAACCAGACCGGCAGGGGGCGCATTAAGGGGTTATCAGGCCAGCAGAGAGGGGGCAGTTGGGGGCAACCAGGCTGGCAGGGGGGAGCAGTTAGGGGCGACCAGGCAGGCAGGCAGGTGAACAATTAGGAGCCAGCAGTCCAGGATTGTGAGAGAGATGTCCAACTGCTGGTTTAGGCCCAAACTTCGGACATCCCCTGAGGGGTCCTGGATTGGAGAGTGTGCAGGCTGGGCTGAGGGGAAACCCCTCCGCCCCCCCCCCACCCCCCCCCACATGAATTTTGTGCACCGGGCCTCTAGTTCCATCATAACCAGAAACAGGTCTTATTTTTAATAGTAAGTATTGGAAAGTTCAAGTATCTTCTCATGAACTGACATTTTTCTTCTGTTTAAAATGTTTCAAGGACTCTGCAACATTTTTTTGGTCTCTGTTAGATTCCAAAGCATTAAACAGCTGGGCAGATTGTGTGCGTGCGTGTGTGTGTGTGTGTGTGTGTGTGTGTGTGTGTGTGTGTCTGCCTGCTGCTGCTCTTTGGATTTGGATGTCATAAATTCTCATCTGGAGAAATTTACCACTATCATTTTTTTTTTGCATCAGTAAACCCAGAACAATCTGTGAGCATAGCAGATATAATACTGTCTATGTTTGGTTCAATCACAAGCCTGGGAAGCATTTGAACCTTCCAGTGGTCAGTTTAGAAGCACTGCCGAATATTAGCTGAATGTCCAAGTTTAAATTAGAAGGCGCATGGAAGGGTAAATATTGACTTGTTCAACAAGCTTGTTGCGTTTGCATTCAAAGCACTTTTGGAGGCTTGAAGAAGCCCGTTTATAAGCAAAATGAATCTGACTGAAAATAGCTGATTTCTATAAATTCTCAGACAGGAGGATTCTAAGTTATTAATAATGACATGTTTTTATGTCCTATGTTCTACTTTTTAAAGCATTTTCAGATTCCATATTAAACATATGTCCCGACGCACATGTTTTTCCTGTTCCCTCTGCCCAGAACGCCACTCTCTTCTTTCTCTGAACTTTCATTCATTCTTCAACAATAATCTCAGTGTATTCCCTACCTCCCCACTCCCACCTCCACAACTGTTGTAAACTCCTATCAGAGAATCCCCACCTTCTTGATGCTTTCATCATAATAGCTTTTACACATTTCATTCCATTCAGCAAATATTCCTTCGGCTCAAAAGCACAGTGACAATGAAACTTCGTAGGCTTCCTAAGATACCCTATGTAGCATTTGTAGTTTTTTTTTGTTGTTGTTGTTGTTGTTCCTTCTCTAAGTTTAATCCTGTCAGCATTTAGGATTTGTTTTATCTTCTTTTACCGCATTCAAGGAAGGAGACTCAACTAAATCAGGGGCAGCACTGGGGGTAGGAGTGGAAGGAGCTCAAAAGGTCCTGGAACTTGGTCCTGACTTTGTCACACCAGCTCTCTGACCAGCCCAGCACTTGCCACACAAAAGGTATTTTTTGGTGAGTGAATAAACTTGGAGAAGTCACTTAACCTCCTTTGGCCTCAGTTTCTACATCTTAGAACAGAGTTGGAGTTAATGGTTTCTGATTCCATTTTGGCTTTGTAACTCATGAACATCTATGATCCTATGATCCTTCAGCACCCAAATCTATCACTAGAGTAAAACTTATTTTTTAGATTAATTAGAAAAGAAGAATGCACATGACATTTATGGAGTGCCTAGAATGTGATAGATAATCTTTTCTCTATTTGGAAGTGTTTCAGCATAATAGATCATAATGGTCTCGTCCTCCCATTTCTGTGGGTTCTGCTAGATTTTCATTCATCCTTCCAGTTTCTGTTAGTCAGGTTTCACACTGAGCAAGGGTTAAGAGCCACTCTTCTAGAGTGAGAGGGGAAGGGTGGGAGCTGCTGCATGAAGAGGGATGAATGCTTCAGACTTGGTACACTCAATATTGACATGCAAGTGCATATTTCCAATGCACTTGAAGCTGATCTAAGTAAATATAGCATTTCCTGAAGTTGATTGACTGACTACCTAGTATAAAGATAAACTTCTCGTATGACTTTTAGCACAAAAGCCAAATAGGTGGGAAGTTTGAATTAATGATCTTTTACTACAAATGCCAGGACTGAAGGTATAGACCAAGATGTTTGATAGGACATTGTCTTGGGCATGATAATCTGAGGATGCGTTTGTTCCATGAAATATGACCTTGCTGCATGGCTGCCAAAAGGACATCCGCCCTGCTGCGAGGCCGCCATTCTTCCCGTCCATTGCTTGAGAGATTTATTACCTTGGCTCATGCTCCTTCCACAGGGAAGTTGGTCAGATTTTATCATGTCAAGTGACATAAAGCACAAAGCTTCTTGCACCCTGTGAGTGCTGGGTTCTAGAACCAAGGTCTGCTTCCCTGTAACTCTCCAGATCACCTGGTATAAGTGTGCTCCATCTCCCATAATAAAGTACCAAAGACTGGGGGCTTAAACCACAGGAATGTATTTCCACATGGTTCTGGAGCCTGGATATTCATGATCAAGGGTCAACATGTTTGACCTTGGCCTCTCACCTTGGCCTGCGATGGCTTCCTCTTGCTGTGTTCTCACCTGGCTTTTCCTCGGTATGTGTGCATCCCTGCTGAATCTCTTTTTTCTAATAAGGACACCAGTCATATTGGATTGAAGCCCCACACTTATGACTTATTTAACCTGAATTATCCCCCTAATGACCCTATCTCCAAAAGTAGCTTCATTTAAGGTCCTGGGGTTAGGACTTACACATACGAACAGTTCAGCCCATAGCACCCTGTGAGGACCTAGGCACTGACGTTGATCTGGTAACACAGCATTCTCTCCTGCCTCCCTCAGCAGAGGGGAGGCTCTGGCAGATATGTGTGGCCTATGTTAGAGCCAGACCCCTTAAGCCACTGAGAAGAAGAAAGGTTCATGTCTCTTGTGAGAAGAAGCACAGGGAAGAAGAGCCGTTTCCCTCTCTGTGGATCTTAACATGCCGCAGATGTAAAATATAGAGATCCTCCTGAAAGAGTTGTTTAGGAAAAGAAGACAGCATAGTTACTGGTTCAGTGACAGCTCAAGAATTTTAGGGGGTGTACAACCTGCAAGAAAGAGCTCCTGTGAAGGAAGGTAGTCCTGGGCTTATAGGGACGGGTGCCATTTATAAATCACACCCCATACTGTGTTAGCAAGCCCTTGGCTCACCCGATCATAAGTCAGTATCCTCTTATGTTCTGTGGCATGTGTGTGTTTAAACAAAAATCCATTATGCTTGCACCAGAGAGGTGAGTAGGCGCATCCAAGGTCTGCCACTGCTAGACGTGGCATTAGCAGGAAGACCCACTGGGGTCTGGTGAGCCGTATGCAGAAAGCTGCAGTTGTGTGACAAGGTTAATAAAACCCTGTCTTCCCAAAGGTGAAACGTGAGTGCCTTGGTTATGCCTGAGGCCTACTTCTCATCAGAAGCAGGAAATCGGATGGATCCAGGAGGCTCCCTGCCTGGCTCAGCTAGCAAGCTCTGGTTTCTTGCAGGGCGATGCCAAAGGCTGCACAGAAGACTAGAGGCTTATGCGATGGTGATGGCAAGAATGCCGGATAGGAAATCAGGCTGGGCTCTGGGCCTAACTGTGACACTTTGGGCAATTTATTTAGCTCCCCACAGGTCTCAGTTTACTCCTCCATAAAATGGGATAAAATATCTCAATGGTGCCTTCCAGCTCTAAAGGCACATTGTTGAGGCACTGCTTCTCATCCAGTACCTGTGAACTTGGGGATAAATGCATTCACCCGGGAGTTACCTAGGATTAGAATCACATAAACTTGGGTGGCTAGATGGGTGTTTATTTCTTTAAAATACACTGGGATAACACCAAGTCCCAATCTCTCCTGTGTGCTGTTTGAACCTCTCTGACAGTCTCTAACAAACCTTCCCTAGATGAGGTTAACTTCTCTACCTGTGCTCATCTGCACCGCCACATTGGACGTTAGTTGAAGGCAGAGATTCTGTTTTATTCATCTTTGTAACTCCTGAACTCTGTACCATCTTTGGAATTTTGTAGTAACCCAGGGATATTTCATACTGAATTAGACAGGAAGCAGTATTAACAGCAAGAAAGCTCAAGGGATGCTTGATTAAGGGCTAGCCTATACTCTGAGGAGAAGAAACAAGGAGAGTCAAAGAGCTCATAACAGCAGAATAGAAGTGAGTAGTAATGAACTGACAAGCACTGAAATCGATGGCTTTATACATTGTCTACAAAATCAGACTCTCCTTACATTTCAGTTTTCTCAGAGTGGAATCCTTTGGCGTGGCATTCACATTGGGGGATTCCCTGCAAGTCTGCAAATGCCACATGCAGCTATACTCTCTACTGCTTTTCAAGACTGGTCTAAGAAAGCAAGCTTTTGTTAATTTCCTAATTACGAAAGGGCACTCCTCCGAAGGGGAATTAAAAGTGGATAGGGAAGTGTGTGTCATTTCTATGGGCTTTCATGGGGATGATTCCATGTTGGGCTTCTTATACCTTTTACTAGAGGCCTGACGCATGAGTTTGTGCAAGGAGCTCGGCCCTGGCAGCCGCGGCCCTGGCAGCCCAGCTTCGCCTGGAAGGTGGTCCAGCTGTTCGGTCTGACCAGCATATTACGCTTTTATTATTACAGATAAGTCAACTAGAGGCCTAAGCCGTCAGTCAGACATCCGTAGTGCTTCTGGCTGAGCGGCGCTCCCCCTGTGGGAGCACACTGACCGCCAGGGGGCAGCTCCTGCATTGAGCGTCTGCCCCCTGGTGGTCAGTGCATGTCATAGCGACCGGTCATTCTGCCATTCAGTCAATTTGCATATTAGCCTTTTATTATTTATATAAGTTAATAAGCTTCCAAATTCTGAACTGAGAACTTTAGTCTCACTGTCCCTTTCCTAAGCTGGCTCTTCCTCTGCTTTAATAAATGTTTCCTGTTTTGTAAAATTCTAAAATCAACAGATTTACTTTGTCATATTTGGAGAATACAAAAAAGTACTTAGAACATAGAAAAATTTCACCACCAATGATAATCACTGTAGATAAATTTGAATGTATAATTCCAGTTTTCTTTTCTATCTCAAAATGGAATCATAATCTACATGCAGTCTTATAAACAGCTTTTTTTACTAAAAATTATAACATCTACCTTTTCCTATTTCAATAGCTATCAATTCAACACTTTTTAAAAAGGCTGCATTATATTCCACTATAAGTTACTTACTTAATTCCTGGTTGTTGGATATTTCAGTTGTGGCTTAACATTTTTGGTATAATGTTACACTGATATATTAGTTTCTTATTGCTGCTGTAACAAATTGCCATAAACGGAATGACTTACAACAATATGATATACTCTCTTACAGGCCTAGAGGCCAGAAGTTCAAAGTCTGTTTCATTGGGCTAAAGTCCAGGTATGGGTGGGGCTGATTCCTTTTGGAGGTCCCAGAGGCAAATCTGTTTCCTTGCCCTGTCCAGTTTCATGAGGTTATCTGCACTTTGTTGCTTTTAGCCCCTTTCTCCAGTGAATTGGCCCAGTCGCTGCTTCCATTGTCACATAGCCTTCTCTTGACCCTGACTCCCCAGCTTCCCCACTCTAAGGACCCTTGTGATTGTATTAGGCCCATTGGGATAATCCAGAATAATCTCCCCATCACATGAGCAAAGTCCCTTTTGTGGGAACAGTCACTGGCTCCAGGGATTAGGCCTCTTTGGGGCTTCATTCAGACCACCTCCTTCCATCAACAGTAGTAGGAACCTTTTCGGACCTACCCAAAGCTCTGTGGCTTTTATGTTGAATCTTTTAGAGGGATGAATGAAGTTATCATAGCTTCAGAAAGGTTTAGGGGAGCAAGTGCAATAGTAGATAGGAAAACCGAGAGTTGGGACGCTGGAGTAGCCCTGCAACTGCCACTGAATTGCTGCACATCTTGGGGATCTGGGGCCTTTATTTTCCTGCTGCAGCAACCTCGGTATTTTCCTCTGTAAGGTGCGGGAGTTGGAGATGCCTTTTTTTTTCTTTTAAATTTTTATTTATTGATTCGAGAGAAAGAGAGAGAAACATTGATTTGTTTTTCTACTTATTTATACATTTGTTGAGTACTTCTTTTTTTAAAAAAAATATTTTATTGGTTTTTTACAGAGAGGAAGGGAGAGGGATAGAGAGCTAGAAACATCGATGAGAGAGAAACATTGATCAGCTGCCTCCTGCACACTCCCCACTGGGGATGTGCCCGCAACCAAGGCACATGCCCCTGACCGGAATCGAACCCTGGACCCCTGAGTCCGCAGGGTAACGCTCCATCAAAAGAGCCAAACCGGTCAGGGCCATTGGGTACTTCTTGTGTGTGCCCTGACAGGGGCTTGAACCCACAACTGTGGTGCATCAGGACAATGCTCTAATCACTGAGTTACCCAGCCAGGGCAGAGATGCCTTTCAAACATAATTTTCCATGATTCTTTGCGTCGAATCACTTTGACTTGTATAAATTACAAACAACAAATGTGCTTTAAAAGGTCGATGGAGGCAGTGTCTGAGTAGTATCCTCAGGCCAGGACACACTGTAAACATGTTTTAATAACTGCAAGTCTTGGAAGAAAACATTGCCTCAACCTTAATTAATTAACCATCTACCAAGCATCCACTGTGTACAGGATATTTTACATACATCATCAATAACAATCTCGTAAATTAGGAATACCATGCATGCTTTTTAAACAGCTTAACTAATCTGTTCCAGGCTCCTCAGTTAGTGAAGAACAGGATTGTCGCAGCCTTTTGGATCTGAGTTTGGGCTCTTCCTCTCAGATCCTGCCGCCTGTGCACGCACTCTGTAGGACTTGCTGCTGCGGTAGTGTGAGGTCATTCACCTGACTTTTCTAGAATAATTGATGGCCCATCACTGAGGGTTTGGGCACTTTTGAGTGCAGTCAAGTGGTTAGTTTTGTGTGAACCTGCCCGGCAAGGTGGAAGAGCTCTCTGTTTCTCTCCAGAGCAACTTTTTCGGCGCTAGACTGTACAGAGGGACCGGGGGAAATTTCTTCATTCTCTTTGGCTCCCTTTACTGGTGCTCATGGTCAGGATGTGCACGTGCTGCAGTTACGTGGCCAGCCATTCGCCAAGTTCCCCCGCCTTATGGAAACCAGATGGAAGCTGGAGTCGAAGTTCTGGGCCACAGAGGCGAGGCTGGGCTGCTCTCTGGATGGAATCTCTGAATTTAGGAGGCATAAACATCTCTCCTCCTCCTCCCGGTGCCCCACTTCTCCTTCCCAAAACCTAGTTAGTGTCAGAGTAGTATAGCCTTTCCCTGTGCAGTTGCCCAGATATATATATATATATTTTTAAATTTGTAATTGCAACTTTGTTTGTAGCAAAAGTTCTGTTTGGTTGTCATAAGTTGTAACCAAGAGAAATAATATCCACAAAACAGTCAGTGCTGGCATATGCTTTGAATAGCCTAGATTGATAATGTGAGGTCTTGCACAACTTTACTAACCTTTACTAGCATTTTGGGAGAATTAAACAAATACACAGTGAAGCAAACAAGCAAAAACAAACAAATGAGAAAAGCTGGGAGAGTAGTGAGGGGAAATTTCCAATGAGTCCGTAACCAGCGATACTCAGCAAGATTGATTCTGAGCCTTATTCAGGAGTTTTCAGGGAATTGGTATTTCAGGAGTAGGAGGGATCTTAAAACTCACCCAGTAATTAATTTCATCTAGCTATTTCATATTGCAAGAGGCCAGAAGGGCCCAGGAGCAGTTCCATTGTGAAACACGGTTGTCAAGAATTCCCGCTTGCTAGTAATCAATTTTCATGGTGGTAGGAGGAATCGTGGTAATTATAAAAGTAGAGCAATTGGTGGAATGTAAGATATGAAGGATTGAGAATTTCAGAGTTGGTCGCATGCTAGTTACATGCTTTGGGAACGGTCCAGTGCGGTGGTGAAAGCGTAGGATATGAGTCAGAAAGGCCCTGGATTGGCTTACTTATTTGCTGTGTGGCCTGGGGTGAAGTATTTAACCTCTCTGAGTTTGCATTTTGGCACCAGAAGCGAAGTTAGAATGAGTTTACAATGTGATCTAGCCCAGTGCTGAGAACTTAAGGCATGAGGGCTCCTATATTTGTTGTACCCAGGCCATAGTCTCTACCTGTGTACAGGATGTCCCCCCAAAATGCATACACACTTTAACAGCTCATAGCTCAATTTTGAAAAGGAAATGTATTTTAATAAACGCTGTCTTTATAATTTTTCAAAGTGTGTGCATATGTTTTTGGGGGACACCCTATATTTATCTCTACTGTTGAGGTAAACTTGCGGCAGAAAACTATAGTAGGGAATTTACCTTTGGACCCAACCCCCTATCCTTGGCCTTGAGCCCCTGCCCTTGCCCAGAAGGTCAGGGTGCTCTCTGGAGGAGCTACAGTGGAGTGGAAGTTGGAACCAGATGGCTTGAGCTCAGTCTCTGAGCTTTGTATCCCAAGACAAACCGCTTAATAGAAAGCCAGGCACACTGTGGATGCTAAATGAATCTCGGTTGAATAAGTGACTAAGGGAATGAATTGCACTTTTCTACTCTTTTCTCCCTGGAAAAACATTTGACTCATTCTTCAAGGCCCTGTTTGCATGACTTCTGCTGGAGATATCTCCCCAAACGCTGGTAGTCTTGTATTGAAGCACCCGGCACAGCCTGCGCACCTCAGCCATGGATGAACCAGCTTCTCAAAGGCAGAGCTGAGTGTTGCCTTCCCTGAATGTATCACGGTTTTGGGGCATTGGTTGTTAAAGAAATAAATGAATGGGTAAATGAAAAAAAATTCTAAAGACGGCCTCCCAGCCTCTCCCCGCTTTCACTCTTGGGCTAGTTGCATGGTTCCCATACTCAGGCCCTTGATTTACTTCCTGCCCACTGTACAGTCAGAGTGATTGACTGCCAGTTCTTCTGCTTATCTTGCCTGGAAGGTGACCCAGAATATTTCCTGAGTACAAGCAGAAAGCCATTGCCAAGGTGTGTCTCAGAGCTTCGCAGCACCCAGACAGATCAACTGGTTAGGCAAGCATGGTTCGGCTGAGTGTTTTCAAGACATTGGCCCACTGAGGAATTTTGTGCTGCTCAGCGGATTCAGAGCATGATGATACACTCCAACCTAATTTCCTAATTTCCCTATTTCTTTTCCAGGAGGTGTTCTGCTCTCAGTCGCCTCCAAAGCCTGTCTTTTCTCCTTTTTCCTCAGCGCCTTCAGCCAGTTCTCAGACCCCGTTATTTGTTTCGTGTTAACTGATATGGATCTGCAGTCTTGTTCCAGGGCTGGTTTGGGGTAAATCATTTGCCTCCTCTGAGCCTCAGTTTCTTCATAAATAAAATGGGACAGTAACCTGTTGTGCCTTCCCACGTGCTCGTTCCCTGAATGAGTCCTGATCACGGAAGGGAAAGAGCATTGGCCTCTGTGAAACGCTGGCTCTGTTAGTTGTCACTCTCTCTGTGATCTGACACTCTAGAGTGGCCAACCATCTTAGTTTGCCCTGGACCATGGGAGTTCAGCACCTAAAGTTCCACATCCTGGGAAACCCCTCAGCTCTGTGAAAACTGGGGTGGTTGGCCATCCTCCACCCCCACCCTTATCTCTGTTCCCTTGGCCTCCTCCCAGGTCCAGTCCCTCCTATTGTGCATTGAAGACCTCTCAGGCCTGTCCCCACCCAACCCTGCCCTCCTGTCACCACTGGCATGATTTCGCTGAAGTATCGTGTAGATGGGGAGAGTTACTTCTGCACAGTAAAACAGAGGGACTGCCCATGGGGAGAGCAGGAAGGAGGGGGACTCTGTGGGCACCATGGAAGCTGTCACTGGGGCAGGAAGAGTGGTGGCTCTTCTCCCTGGCAGCTGGTGCAGAGTCCCGGACGAGCTGCAGGGGAGCCACCATGTCCCTGCCTGGACTTCTGGCAGGAGCTGTGGACTCACACTCCTCTGCATGATCCCCAACCCTGGGACATCGCTGGGTCATTCTGGTCATTCCAGGCGGGGCTGGCCACATAACTGGAAGAGCCCATGGAAAGTGAAAATGCGAGGCCCTGGTTGGGGAAGTCAAGCCTTCCTTCCCATAGGATCATTGTCCCAATGGTTGGTAGGTGCCTTTAAGGGACTCAACCTCTGGATGGGGGTGGGAGGGTAAGAGGTCTCCACTGGTTTCTTGCTGGATGTATTGTAGCATTATGAGCCCACGTCAAGGGCTGCCATTGCCTTGCCCCATCCAGAGATACTTTAGTGTGTGTTTCTGGCACTAACCCTCCCTGTACCCACAGACCCTCATCAGGGTGGAGAACGAGGGCCAAAGGCAGGCCTCTTCCTGCCAAAAAGACCCTGTTGCTGCCTTAGGTGGAGGGCCCAGTGGCTATAGGGTGGAGACCGGAAGGCTAGGCAGCTGGAAGCCTGAGTCCAGGAGCAAAAGGCTAAGAACCCTTCTGGGCAGGCAGGAAGGTGATGGGGGAGGGGAGCTCACGTGAGCTCATGTGAGCTGGGGGCTCCAAGCTCCTGGAACCATTGTCCTATCAGGCTTCACTTATTAAACTCAAATTTAGGGATAAAATTATTAAACATTTCAAAATGGTGACAGTTGGGCCTTTACGAGTCCCATGAGGCTGGCTGGGTCCAGGTCTAGTTCCCCTACCTATTCATTAGGACAATTCACGTCTCCTTTCTGCCCTCCCTCAGTCTTTCCACATGTGAAATGGGCTCCTCAGCCCATGTTTCAGGGCTGCCGTGAGAGGTAAATGGTGTTTGACCACCTAGTGCAGGGGAGAAACTCAATATACATTGATTTCTTCTCTTTTTCCCTTGGCCATACAGTTTAATAAGAATTTTTAGCCACCCTGTTTCAGGCTAGGTTCACTGAAAGGGCATTTCTCTTTAGGATTAATTCAGCCTTATAGTCCTCGAAGCCCAGCACAATAGCACATAGTCTGTAGGCAAAAATGTGAAGTTATGAGTGAGCAGCTTTTTTTCTTACTTTTTAATACGTATATTTTTTGCCTTGTTTGCACCTTTTTCTTATTTTTTTTTAAAACTTTAATTCATAGCTTATTACTGTATTTTGTCCTGTTATCCTTGAGTGGTGAAACGGAGCTTAGGAAACCCTACGTGATGATATATTATAACATAGTATATATTAAAAAAATACAGCCCTAACCGGTTTTGCTCAGTGGATAGAGCATCAGCCTGTGGACTGGGGGGTCCCAGGTTCGATTCCGGTCAGGGGCATGTACCTTGGTTGCGGGCACATCCCCAGTGGGGGGGGTGTGCAGGAGGCAGCTGATTGATGTTTCTCTCTCATCGATGTTTCTAACTCTCTATCCTTCTCCCTTCCTCTTTGTAAAAAATCAATAAAATATATTTTAAAAAATACAGTGTGTAAATTCTGGAATGGAGGAGGCCCATTCCAGAAAAACATTATAAAAAATATATAATTTTAAATAAGAAATTATAAAAGAAATACCTACTTTATTTGACACTAAAATATAGGAAATTCAGCTATATAATCTATTTGCTACATGTAAAAATATAGGAGAAAAAAGACCAGACAGAAATTTACCAAAATTTCAACAGTGTTTATCTCTGAATGAACCATAATGAGCTATAAATGGGGATTGGAGTTTACTTTTCTTCTTTAACACATATTATATTTCTAAGTTTTGTATTGTTATTATGTATTACCTTTGTAATACATTATTCATATAGTTTTTTAAATATAGAAACCATTTCTTAAGGCTTAGGATAAATGCCATTTCTTCCATAAGACAATAAGTTATTTTCCAATCTTTGCTAACTTTCTACACACCACAGCTCTATGAAGTGAATATTCTATTATCTTCATTTTGCAGGTGAAAATACTAAAGTTCAGAGATAATAAAAAAAATTGACCAGGATCACAGAGCTAGAAATGGCAAGCCTGGTGTTTAAACCTCAGTTTCCCAATTTTCCAGAGCCAGGGGTCTTACCTGCCGCCTTCTCTTTCAAACTGGCTCAACACTCTGTACCCTGTTTAGTGCCTTCTGCTTCACTGTTTGGCTATTGGTGTTCTTCTCTGTTCCTCTTTCTAGACAGGAAGCAACGTGTGCTTAGTGGCTGTGGTTTGCCTATCCTTGGATTTCCCACAGAACCTCACAGGCAGGAAGGGTTCAATGGGAACCACATGTTGGTCTAATGAATGCTTGAAAATGAATGAAGGTGGACTCCACCTAACATGAGTGCTTGAAAATGAATGAAAGTGGACTCCACCTAATGGGATGATGAAGTTTGTAGCCAATATCATCTCTACTTTTTATTGCATCCACCTCCTGGGAAGATTTTGATTTCTGCCAGCAGTTCTGGCTGTGGGTAGCAAAGCAAAAGCAGTCTGTATTTTAAAACGTGTTGTTGTTTTTTTTATATCAAGACAACAGATATTAAACTGGAGGCCATGTGCCCCAAAGTCAAGGTTGTCCTCTTTTGTTTTAACCCAAACATGCTCCAAAATGGATTAACGAGTGCTTTTAATCCTTCAGTTCCTGAGGCATCTTGACGGATCACAATAATTTGTGCCCCTGGACCAGGATGGAAGAGTTTTTTCTCTTTCAATAATAAGTTAGGGGTTCAGGTTGATGGCCTTGAAAAGCCTTTATAGCTCTCAAGAGGTGTTTGGGGGCAGGACAAGGGCTTGTTTTGAAACCAGGAATTACGGAAGTAGGGTTCCAGTAAATTCTAACCATACCATTCTTTTTATAGGCTTCTGCCAACTGGTGCTAAGGCGTCCTCACCAGATGAGCCACTGTCTTGGCATCTTTGGCCTAAAAACCACACATGCTGCAACGTAGTGTCAGGTTAAATACATTTGAGAAATGATAGTGCATTGTGATTTTTAGGATATAAGGAGTTCTTTTCCTCTCTCTCCTCCCCTATGTCATTGTCTTTTATAATTTTTGAACCGATTCCCATTGATTCATTGTTTTCCTCAAAGAAATTCTACTAAACCAGGCAATCATGTTAAAGGTATCTCTTGACTTTAATGTCTTATTAGAGAGAGAAACAACACAGAATAGGAAAATGTTCTTTGTTCCTTTTGAGGGCAAATTAGAATTTACATATGTTGAGTTTCAGAATATTGATTGGCGTTTGCATCAGACACCTGCCACTTATCAGTTGTTGTAGACAGTTTGCCACCGGCCACAGCTGATTGGACCAGGGATATATGCCTAATGCAATAAGATTCTCTGCCCTGGCCTTTCTGAATTGTGATAAGAGATTAATTTCAGTCTGGGGTATTTGTTTGAATTTAGATGATTAAATATTAGGAACTTGGGAGAGGCAGAGAAAGCCATTCAGCAGAGAGGGAAGAATAAAGGAGACACATAGAAGGAGAGCCTGAGAGAAGCTGCGCCTAAGTCTCACAGCCCATTCTAGGTGGGGGAGTTGGGTTGCTCCCAAAATGTGACTTTGAATTTAATGCAATATTGTTCTCCTTCCAAAAATATTCTTTATTTTATTAAGCTACTTCAGATTTGTTTCTATCACTTGGAAACCAAAGAACCACATGTATACATGTTTATCACCACTGTTACCACTTTGTTTTAAACTAGTCCATGTGTCACTTTCCCTCATTAAATTGAGAGTTTCTCTAAGTCACGGACCTGTTTCTTCCTCGTCCCTGCACTTAGTATATATCTGGTACAGGATGAAGTTCAGTGGCTATTAAGTAAACAGATAAGGAAAAAGAGATGCTACCCTGTCAGTTTAATTCATTCACTGAGGAGATCTTTCTATTAGAAAAGTATACACAGTTCCAGTCATCTTTAGATGGGATGAATATACTCTGATTTATCTCAAGTCATAAATATATGTATGCATATCTCCAGGATTCTGGGAAAGCACTGTGGTAATAAAAAGATGAAATCATTTTTCAAATGCAAAGTAGATGTTAGAGAGATAAACAGTATATTGGGATGTATTTCTGGAATGATTGATTCTCGAAAGGAAGTCAGAACAGAGAAATTGATCTGGGCATAGATAAACAAGGAATGGCTTTAGGCCTACCTTGAGGAGGCTGGATTTCCCAGAATTGGCTCCAAGAGGACTCCTGAATCCTCAGCATTTGGTGTATGATATTGATAAGTCCTCCAACACCCAAAGTGTGTGTGGGGGGACGGGGGGGGAGGGGCTCCACACACAGGGAGAGCACTATATGTTCACAGCATTTCCTTGGAAGAGATGGAGGGTAGTCAAGAGCTGATTACCATGTGAGGCCCACTCATGTGATGTGAGTCTGCCAAACTTAATAGCTAAAGAGGCCTTGACATGTTTCCATTTCTGATTCTGCCCTTATAAAATATGTTGCTAATTAAAATAACTGCCAGCTCAGACTCCTGCAAGGAAACCCATCCACGTGCTAGGAGGGTTGTTTTCTAGCTCTGGTTAAATAAATAAAAGCTACAAAACCAGCAGCAAAACCCAGCTATCTGGGACAGCTTAAGAGGGGCCCTGTCCATGTGTAAGTAATCAGGCAGTGCATTAATTCAGCCTTCCCTGCATCAGAGAAGGAAAGGGTTAAGAAGCAGATTATGCTACTTCTACATAGTGCTATAGGCATGTTTGATTTGGCAAGTTGAAAAAGAAGCACAAAAACACATGTCCTGACAAAGTCAAGAATTATCAAACTGAATTCAATACACTTACCAAATTGAATTTGTAGTGTGTCTTTCTTCTTCATTTGAGCCCTAGTTTGTGCAGTTGTTTAAAATGTATATTCACTCATTACAACTCCTTGCTATCCCTCCTTCATTGGCTTCCCTTGGTGTTTTTCATAAAGTTTAAGCTCCTTCATGTGGCGCAGCTAAAAGACCTTTTATGACCCAGACCTCACTTTTCTAGCTTCTGGTCCCATTGCTCACTCTTTAACCGCACCAAATTACTTGCAATGCCCTGAAAATGCCATTTTCCTCTTCCCTCCATGCCTTGGACATGCTTTTTCATCTGCCTGGAATGCCTATTCCATCTATCCTTATTCCCCTGGCCAACTCATAAACAATTCCACAGTCAGTGATTGTACAACTCTACTTAATTAGGAAGCCTCCCCTGGCATCTCTGCTTCCTCTACAGCAAAGCTGGAGAAATACCGCCTCTGAACTTTCCTGGTTCCTACTCTGTCCTTTACTACTGAACCTATCACATTGCAATTGACACGAATAAGGGACTGAACTGCTCTGTAGCTACGTTTAGAGCCCAAATCTCAGGGCACCCAAGACCCTAATGTTGTAGATATCCTGACTGGCAAAAAAGGGTTTGCAAAACTAAAACTCTATGGTGGACCGAGGACCAAAAGTACTAACCAGTCTTAGAAATGATGTGTGATTAGAAGTATGGCATGTTAAATTCACTCAGTCATTCATATTTTAAATTTGTGCTAAACCTACATGAGATGCTGGGGATTACAAATGTGATTGAGACCTAGGTGGTGGTTCCTTATAGCTTGGGACTTACATAAATTAGTTAGGAAGACATGCATCTATACATAAGCAATTATTTAATCACAAACGTTATTAGACCTACAAAGTAAAAGTAAGGAATTAAATGAGAGCTATAGTAGAGAGACCTAATTCAATCTGGGAGTCAAGGAAAAAGTGCTATTCAAGAAGAAATAGTATGTTTGTGCTATAAGGCAATGTGGGAAGGAAAGGATACAAGGCAAAAGGAACAGCATATGCAAAGGCCCAGAAGCAAGATAGATTGACATGTTCAAGGAATAAGGAAAGACCAATGGAGTAAGAGCAATATAGCAAAGATATGTAGAGGAAAAAGATGAGCTGGGGAAGGAGAGGGGATACAGATTATGCAGAGCCTCCTAAGACAAGGTAAGGCTCTTCAGTTTTATGCTAATTGTAATTGGAAACCGCCGAGAGGTTTAAACCTAATTTTAAATACAGCTTGCAGTCTTAAAACCTGTGGGGAATGGATTGGAAAGGGGTAAGAGTGGAAGAGAGTAGAACAATTGGGAGGCTGTTGCAGGATGTTTAGGAGAGATGGTGGCTTGGCCTATAGCAGTTGGAGAACTGATGTGGAATAGTAGATGGCGTCAGGAGATATTGAGGAACTGGAATCAATGGTCCTTGGGATTGATTAGCTGTCAGGGTTGAAGCAAAATGAGATATCAGCACTAATAGGTTCTTTCAATCAACAAATAGCTGTTAACTGCCTCTTATATGCCAGATAAACTGTTGAGGATGATGCCTTAAACACACAAGTCTTGGACTGCCTTCTTTCAAACATTGCAATACAAATCTGTTTAGAAGAGAGCATTAAAAAGTTTACTTTATTTCTGATGCCTAATTGACTGTAATACAAGCTTTTAAAAGGAAGTTTCCCACTAAGCTTTGTCAGGTCATGACTTGAGCTCATAGCTCCATCCCACCCACTGCCATTGAAGACAGTTCTCTTTCCATGTGTGTGCCTCGCAGCTTGCCTCTATGCCCCATCATATAGTTCTCACTGTCCACTTCGAGTGTTTTGAAAATCTGCCCATCAGCCTGCTCTCCTTGATTCACATGGACAGTTAACACACTAAATTCTGCCTCAGTCTCATGCTAACTGCATATGTTAGGCACGTTACTAACCTCCCCAACTTCAGGGTTCTCCTCTCTACAATAAAGTCAATTTAATTGATGTCAGTAGCACTAATATTCTTCATGGGTGATCAGGTATAATATGCTTCCTAAGTGATATAATATGAAGTAAAGTCATTCACCTATGATGTCGTTTTGCCACAGACTTTTAACTAGAATATAATCGAACCTTGAGATCCATCTCTGAGCTATTGGACACAAAAGGAATAGACTTCATGAGGAAACAGCACTATAGGAGAACAGGTCCAGAAAGTGGACATCTGCCTAACAAACGGCCTGGCCTCTTTAGCAGGCCCAGGGAGCTGAGCTTGTTCTAGATTTAAAAGAGTTGAGAGAAGAGACATAATAACTAAATGCAATACAGTGTTCTTGAGTGGTGCAAGCTTGAAGGTACAACTGGTAAAATGTGAATATGAAAGCTGTAGTAGATAGTGTTAGGGAATTACTATTAATGGTGCTTATGGTTAGTTTCATTAGGCATTATTATTTGGAGGAAATTTCTCTTATCATTTAGGAATGTATAACAAAAGTATTTAAGGGAGAAATATCCTAATGTCCGTGTTATACTTTTGAAATTGTGTGTGTGTGTGTGTGTGTGTGTGCGCGCGCGCGCGCGCGCGCGTGCGGTGCACGTGTGCCTACACGTATAAACTAAAATGCAGTGAAGAGCTCTGTTACTTAAACCCAGGTGATATACATATAGGTGCTTTTATACTATTCTATTATTAAGTATTTAATAATAAAAAGTGAAATAGATAAAATCATACCTATATCACAATGTTGTGAAGGTAAGAGATAATGCCCAAAAAGACGTCACTTATATTACATATCATTGAGTAAATGAGTATTCTCTTTCACAACAGTTTTCTTCTGTGCATCAGGACCTCACTCAAATCCAGAATCTCACTGCACTTAGCAGCCATGTGTCAGGAAAGCGTGATCGGAAATCTCCTGGTCCCTTGGAGGATGGTACGTAGGTGAGCTGGCAGGCTGGCATCGTGCTCAGTGGAATAAACTTCTCATATTTTTGGCCTATTCACTACCGTGCACAGAAATACTGAAATTCTTTTCCAGCTCAAAAGTTAACACTCAAATAATATATTCATGTGCAGAAGTGTAGGATTGTTCAGAACTCAAAAGAACTAAGGTCTGCCCAGATGCAAAAGAGGAGTGAGGTATATCCCACACCTGGAAGGGTGGGAAGAAGACCGCACTGGGGCGAAGGCAGGAGGCAGAGGCTTGTGCGTTATACACAGATGTAACCAAGTTTAATCTTGCTGCCCGACAATAATAGATAGCATCCTTTTCACCCTCAGTGTGTCCTGTTCAATGATAAATTATTTGGTCCTTCTAAATATACAGCACGTTTCTTTCCTAAGTTCTTCTGTGAACTGTCCCTGGTCACTTCCTGTACTCCCTGTCCTGCCACCCACATTCCCACTGCCACCCCCGCCTTGCAATATTCCAGCTGCATCCATCTATAGCATCTGTGAGCTCTGCTTTCTTTGACCTCTTCAGGTACTCATTTGCTCATCTTTTCCCCACCTCTGTCGGGCAACCCCCTGTCCCTTCTCAAAGGCTAGAGTTCAAAGTTGTCTACTCTGGGAAACTTTTCTAGATTCCACAGAGAGAAGTTGGTTCTTTCTCCCTGGGCCAGGACACAGGAGGTATGTGAGGTGCCTTGGGCATAAAATTTAAGGAGGTTCTAATTCTCAGTGTGGTGCAAGTGCTGACTCTGCAAGTCCCATGACCCATAGTGAGCGCCTCCTTAAATTTTGTAATATAGTCTTCTCACTTGCCTCACCCTATCCTGGTCCTGGTCTCAGCATCTCCTGTATCCCCTCCTCATGACTGCACAGGAGAAGTTACCTGTTGATCTGTCTTCCTGACTGGAATAGGAACTCTTTCGCCTGAAGGACTACATCTTATTCATTACTCCAACCTCAGTCCCTACCACTGTGCATGGGCTTGGCACCCGGGCAGTGTTTATAAATGACGACTGGAATAGGACAACGATGCAGTGAGTCCAGTGGTGTTGGAAACACACATGGTGTTAGGACATTGCGCTATCAAGGACCAAATGGCAACTGCTTCAGAGCTAGGAGAGGATCCAGGGTGGAAAGACTAGATAAAATAGAACACTTGTCATCTGAAATATACCTAGTAACTGGATACCGGTGAACTGCTTAATAATAAATACTACCTGCCCTCCAGGGGAGCCTGGAGAAGGATGCATAGAAACAAGGTCTGACACATTAGCAAACTTTTGAGTAGGGTGAAATCAGATTGTCCACTAAATCCAGGTTTTCTCCAATCGGGAACCTCCCGTAATGCCCTCTATCCTTCTTCGTGCTATGTATATGGTATGGTCATGCCATCAGATCAGAAGGAGTGGCATGATCGGGACTTTAGGAAAGCTCTTTCATGTGTCCATCATTGTGCTAGCTCCCCCTTCTCCCCCCCCCCAAAGATTATAGTGTTTAATCATTGCAACAACGCAGTGAAGCAAGCGTTCATGTCCCTGGTCTGTGCATGGGGAAAGCCAGACATTGTGTAACGTTCCTGAAGCCACACAGCTAGGAGCTGGATGAAAGAAGAGCACATCCTATGCTCAGGCCAATTGAAACTTGGTTATCTTTAATAGAGCCCTGTTTCGCACCCCACAAAAAAAGCTGTCACAGACTAAAACATAAACAGATTCATGAGGTGCTTACCTTTAGTGTGTAAATACTTGAGCATCTACCGTGTACTCCACTATGTACATCAAGTCCTACAAGGCTGAGCAGGGAAACTAGTGGGATGGAGTGGGGGGAGAGGGACAATAGATAGTGAACAACTCACAGGTGGGTTTAAAAGAGCAAATGTATTCTCGTGTAGCACCTTCTTCGGGGGAGATGCATAGAAATTGAAATGGCATGTTTGCAATAATGCTAAAAGCCACAGGACGGAAGAATCCCAGCAACAAAGCTGTTTCCTGAAACCTTCCCAGGGAGAAACAGCCTGCCTGTTCACCGTGCCTGTAACTATCCTCGAGGTTGGGCCGTATGTGTAGGTTAAGGCGGAGAATGAGGCAAGTGTGCAGATGATTTTCAGGACAAATAGCAGTTGTTTCCCAGTGCACTTTCTTTTGGGAGAGGGGCCTACTTTTAGGGATAAGGAGCAAAAAAATCTCAACTTCATTTTGTGCTGTAACAGAGTATCATCCTTCACCTAGCAGACCTCCTGAGGTATGACTTCAGGTCCCCCATGTGGCTTTAAAAAAATGTTTCTATTGATTTCCAAGAGGAAGAGGGAGGGAGAAAGAGATAGAAACAGCAATGATAAGAGAGAACCATTTATAAGCTGCCTTCCGCATGCCCCACCCTGGGAAATTGAACCATGATCCCCCCTCTCCACCTCCACACCCCTCCCATTCATAGGTTGACGCTCAATCACCATGGCCCACTGGCAGGGCATGTGGCCCTTTTTAAAAAATATATTTTTATTGACTTTAGAGAGAGGAAGAGAGAGGGAAAGAGAGTTAGAAACATCAATGATGAGAGAGAATCATTGATCGGCTGCCTCCTGCACGACCCCTACTGGGGATCGAGCCCGCAACCCTGGCATGTGCCCTTGACTCGGCATCCTTCGGTCCCCAGGCCAAAGCTCTATCCACTGAGCCAAACCGGCTAGAGTGGAATCACAAATGTCTTTAGCTCTGTTGTGCATACATTCTAGAGACTTCTTGGCAGGGTCTTTAAAGTATGCTCACATATTCTTCAGATTTCATCTTTGCAAGCATAGCTTCATGGAAAAACATCACATTCCAAGTGTGACTGGGAAGTTTCATTCACCACAGTAGCTGCCAATAACAAGTAGGGAGTTTATTGTCACTCCAGCGAGCTCATCAAATCTAAATGACATGTGTTCCCTGCAGTTTCAGCTGATTCATTTCCGTAAAATGCAAGTGATGCTATTTACAAGATATTCAAAGACCAATTTAAGAATCTAAACTATAGTGGAATTAAATATACAATAGTTTTAAATTTAATATATATCATCAGAGTCTTAGCAGGAATCAAAATGGCATACTCAAAAGGGTTCCTCTGAATATAATATTGTGAAGCACGTATTTTAGAGACATGGGCATGGTTAAGGGAACCACCAATGGATGGAGAGGCACCTAGGAATTGTCAATGTCAGGAAAGTTTTGCTGCCTCAGGCCGAAGGGGCCAGGAGTAGAACTTGGAGGCTGGGGTCCAGGAAGAGGACTGTCCCAACAGGACCAGTCGCTGTAGGAATGCAGCAGCTCAGTACAAAGGCTTGGCGGAAATGCCCCCAACTCTCTCTCCTTGCATCCTCTGGCTACCTGCTGGTGCTGCCCATTGTCTAACCCCAGCCAGAAGGCAGTGGGTGAGGGAGTCTGGGAATACTTATCATTGAGGTCAGCCTCCTGGGGATCCATGACAGACAGAGAAGTGCAGAGACTTATCTTGGGGGAGCTTATGCTAACCGATTTCAGATGTTACTCTGCAAAGCAGAGTAGTGCAACAGAATAAACCTAGATTTTGATGTCAGAAAGATCTGGATTCAAATTCCACCTACTAATGGTAAGATCTTGGATCTTTTCTGGACAGCTTCAGGAGAGTTCCATCTTACCTTTTCTGAGTTTCAGTTTCTTCATCCAGTAAAATGGAAATAGTAATAACTTCCAATAATAATAACAATAATAATAGGAAATAACAATGATTTACCTAATTGAGTGATTGTGAATATTAAACAAGTTGACCAAGGGAAAAAGCCAGACACAGTGCTTGACACATGAAATGGATTTGTTGATTTCCTCCAGTTAGCCCTCCTTCCGTTATCCCTTATATGGTGAGATGCCTGCCATGTGGAGGTTGGAGAACCAGTTTGACAATTTTTCTCTTCCTGGGTTCTTGCTGAGAGTCCCCTGTTGACTCATAGCTGGAGCCATGGGCAGGACTGTGTTATTCCTGGAAACTTGTTTATTGGGGTCCCCTTGTCAGGAGAGAACCACCCATTTTTCTGGCGTCACTTTTCTGAAGAAAACTTCTTGGGATATCCTCAGGCAAATGCCAATTTTACCACATTCACAGGGACACTGGTTCTTAGGGAACTGTTCCCGGGGGACCATTTCTTTAGCAAGTGTCATTCCCTGTACACAGGCAGATACCCAAAATGCTTCTCCTTTCTCCTGGTGCACATTACCTTTTGAAAAGGCATCAGCTACTTTTGTAAGATCTCGGCCAATTCAGTTCCAGATAGGGCAGTCTCCTTCCAAATCGAAGCCACCAACGAGGCTTTGTATTGTTGTTGTTTCTTGCTAGTTTGGGAACATGGGAATGTTTGGTTACTTGTGAATTTTGATTGGACCCTTGGGAAGGGTTCCCATGATAGAAAAATAAGAAGCCATAACAGTTGAATGGTTATTTAACTATTCATTGGTTCAAACTAGCATTTGTGTGCAGGACATAATCCCTAATTCTCATATCCATCCTGTAAAGTTGTTCTTATTTTCAGTTGAGGAAACTGAGGCTCAGAGAGATAGGTGGAAATCTCAGGTTAGTAAAAAGTGGAGCTGGGCTAGAGACCATAGTTCTATCTGAATTAGAATACAGAGGTCTGTTTATCTTTATGATGGTTGCACAGAGTCGGTTGTAATACCTTCATCCAGATATAGCCATCTAAAATCAAGTGACAAGGCTGTGAGTTTCCTCATGATAAGGGGTAAGTCTTATTCATTTCTCTATTTCTTACAGCTAACCACTACCCCTGCCCTAAAGTGGGTGCCTGTTTTAATGTTTGTTGAATAAAAAAAAAAAGATTGACTGAATGAGTCATCAATACAAAGATATTTTTGTCTCCATGTAGCATTTTTCTAATGCATATTTATATTTCATATGACAGTGTTTGAAAATTGTATAATATTCCCCTTCAGCATAACTTGCAGTGTGGAAATGCTTCCATATGCGAGATGTTTCTCATTTGACTGAGGAAGAAAAAAAGACTAGGAAAAACATCACATAGTGGTTAAGCATTAATACCAACACATCTTATAGTATGGACTGTTCATGAATGGTATATTTTGGAAGGATGATTTTGCAAAAATATTGAAGTAGACATTCAGTTTGGATTGATATGGGTTAGGAAAATGTCCTCATGCAGCTAATACAGTTTTGTATTAATCCACTATGTTGTAGAAGGTATAGGGAAGGGGAGAAGGGCATGAATCCTGGAGCTGTTAAGTAAATTCATTACTTAATTGCCATGTGACTTGGGCAACTTAATCTATCTATGTCTTAGTTTAACTTCTGTGTACAATGGATAAGAATACCATATCCCTCATGAGAGGTTGATAGAATTAAATTAATTAATACAGGAGGAGTTCTTAAAACTGTGCCTGATAAATGGCTCAATAAATGTTATTATCCCCAAGCCCCATGGAATCCAGTTTGGAAAAGTCATATCTCTTTCACCTCTCCATCACCATCATCTCTACCTTATTCAGGAACTCATCAAATCTTGCCTGACTTACTTTATCCTTCAGCTCAGCCTTCAATGGCCACTGGAGTGAATCCCTGAAGATTTAAATTAAACCAGGCCCTTTACCTTCAAGCAATGCCATCATTCCCTATCAATTTCAGGACTAAGTACAACACCCTTGTGACATTCAAGGTCTTTATGAACTCAGTACTTTTTCCTCCTTTGAACTCACCTGTCTTCATTCCCATATGCATGACATACTGCAAGTACCAGCATCTGCAAGTAGAAAATATTCTGTTGGCCTGATGAAAAAGTAATAATTGGGTGAGAGGAGTGAGTGAGCAGCTAATTTTACTGATGGATTCAAAGAAGTTTTCAAAGAAGAGATATCTCAGTTGTATCTTGAAGAATAAGTTGATATTGGCCAAGCAGGGTAGGGTAGAATGTGACTGGTTGGATCACCTAGAATGAGGGAAGGATGTGTGCACTGGAACAGGAAAACAAGGTGTATCCATGAAATGAGAACTTGTCTAGTCCTGAGAGGGATGAACTAGGGGATGCTTAAATGTGGGAGTGAGGGAGAGGGGAGCATCAAAAAGGGCCCTTCAATCTGTCATGAATGCCTGGATGGAATACTAATATTGTTAATGGAGATGAGGGATATACAGGAGAATAAATGTGTGTGTGTGTGTGTGTGTGTGTGTGTGTGTGTGTGTGTGTGTGTGTGTGTTGAATAGGAAATATTAAGTATCTGTTTTGTACACACACATATACAAAAGTCATCTGGAAATGTTCATTACTAAACTCCTAATCTTGTCCCCAATCTCATCTCCAGACTATTTCCTGGCAAATTTTCACTTCTGAGCAAATGGCAATTATGTTCTTTAGAATCCTGACATGCTCTCTCTCTCTTAAATTCTAAATTTGATGCGTCATCAAGTTCTGCTGCCTTATTTTTTCCCCAAAATATATCTAGCTTATGACCATTTCTTATCATCTTTGTGGCTACCACTCTCATTAAAACCACCATCTTTCATGGGATTACAGGCACATCTCAGAGATACTGGGATTCAAGACCACCGAAGTAGAGCAAGCATCACAATAAAGTGGGTTGTCATTTTTTGCTGGTGGAGGGCCTTCAACTTGTGAAAAACATAACATCTGTGAAGCACATTAAAGCAAAGCACAATTAAAAGAAGTCTGTCTGTGTTGAAATACTGTCCTAAACCGTCTCCCCTGCTTCCCACCTTGCCTTCCTTTGGCCCATTTTTAACACAGTAGCCAAGAGTGGTTCTCTTAAAAAGAAGGCAGATCATGATGTCCATAGCCTCCCAAGCACATCCCTTCTTGCTCCAAATAAAATGTAATGCATGTCCAGTGCAACGCATGACTCAACCCTCTCAGCCCTTGGCCCCATTGCTACTCAGACTTCTAGTCCAGCCCTCTCTGTCACCACTCTGCCACACTGGACTCCTTAGTGTTCCTCAGACATGCCTGGTATCTTTCTGCCTCTGAGACTTACCAGCAACTGTTCCCTTGCCTGGAATGATTTTTCCTCAGGTGCCCACCTAATCATCTCCTTCAGGTCTGCCCTCCGAAGTTATCCACTCAGTGATGTCTCCTCTAGTTACCTTATCTACACTGGTGGCTCCCTTTTACCTCTGATCTCCCAATCTCTCCCCCACTTCTCTGCATTTCTTTTCTTTAGCACATATGACTGTCTATCATACTCTCTATTTTACTTTTATATTTTATCTATTGTTTGTCTCCATCCCCCTTGAACCTATAGTATACATTGCATGATAGCACTGATTCCTGTATCATTCCCCTCTGTTCCCTGTCCCTAGAACAGTGCTTGACCACAAGTTGCTCAGTGGGCATTTGCTGAATACAAGAATGAATCCAGGTGGGGACTATGGCAGTATGTTGCTGCAGGGATCTGGTACTCAAGAAGCAGATGTGGATTAAAGATAGATTCGGGGATCCTTAGCAGAGAGGTGACAGATGTGTGGGAGTAGCTAAAATGAACTAAGGAAAAGATATTAGTGAGATTAAAAAAAAGACCAACATAAAACAGGAAAAATAATAATTAGAGACTGTGCAGATTAAAGTGGCAGAGTTGAGAGCAAATGACTGGGATTACAGGCTAGAGTTAAAAATCTTCCACTTACCAGCTTTATGACTGTGGGGAAGCGACTGGATAATTCTTGGCCTCCTTATTCTCACAGGTAATTGTAAAAACAAAACCAAAATAACAAACCTTCATTTCAGAGGGCTGTTAAGAAGTTTAACTAATAAAATGTGTTAATCAATTAGCAGAAGGTAACAAATAATATAGGTTGTGGTTGGTATTGATACTAACTCCTTCATCATTATCAAATCCAGGAAAGAGTCCTGAAAAATAGAAGTATGGGAACATAATGGAAGATAAGAGAGGAGAGGTCTTCAAGAAAGAGGGGCAGTAAACTCTGTAGGTGTTGGTCTGCGGTCAAGGCTAACATTTTAAGAAGTACACAAGGCCCTGGGGTAGAGCTATTTGAGAAAACAGTTTCATTTGAATCAAAAAGTCACAGTCCCATATTTTAAAATGAGCCAATGTTTTGCGGAAAATCACAATAATTGTCCTAGAAAAAAAAAGTCAAATAAAAACAAAGCAAAACAACACTGAGCCCTCAATTGTGTCCAGCTGACAAATGCAGGAACATGGTGACCCAAAAATTTGCTTCTCTCTGGTCTTTGGGAGATTTACTTGCTCACTAGTCAGAACTCGTTTGCTAGTTTTATGAGATTAAGCTATTGTGCAATACTATTAAGCCAGCTCTGTGGGTGTTTATTTACAGATGGCTGCCATCTTGATTTATTGTCTGTCAAATTATAATTATTAAGGATGGAGTTAATTGTCATTTCAACCACCTGGTAATTACCCATTGTGCTTTCATGTGGTGATAAATCTGTCCTTTACATCGAAATTTGAAGCTTCCTATGATATTTCACTTCCATGTTTATCTCCATTCATGTCTTGTTCAAAATAAGTGATTAACAGAAGCTATTGGACCTTTTTTAGTGTAATCTGTGGACCTTCAAGTAAAAGAATTGCTGATTCTTGTAAATGTTTCTGAGTAGCAGGGCTGGTATAACAAGAATCCAGTGACGTGAGTTACAATAATTAAAATTAAAATAACGAGGCATGCTCTTTCAAAGATTAGTCTAATAAAAAAATTAACAATGCTCCCAGTATATTCCATGCTGCACACCTAGATGATGGTTTCTAACCCTCATTATTTGTTTACCTAAGTCACATTATCCGTATCCCCTTCTGAACTTTTAGAACAGAATTCAGCAGTGAGTGAGGTTACCCTAGTCTTATAAGGCCTCAGTCACTTTGATTCAGGGCTATGAATGGGATTGCCTGCTTGGTCCCTCTTTAGGGATACATTTGATAGAACTAATGGGAAGAAAGAGCGGGGAATATATATGCGTCATAGGAGCTGCATCCTTCCTCACATATTTGGTGTCTGTTCCCTTGTTTGTGGACTTGTCCTTTTTCACTTTTCCCCTGTGGGTACATTTTCAGGAGGGTACACAGAATTGGCTAAATTAGCCGGCTGAGGATCAAGTGGAATCTTTCCCACCACACACAGCCTCGGATGCTGCTGTGGTGTCATCATCTTTTTCCTCCAGGGAACCCATCAGGCAAGCATGATGTGTCCAGCTTCCTCTAGCTTTTAGACTAAGAGCCTAGAGGAGAAGCCCACATGCCTGGCTCCTTAATATTAGAAGGCAGAGCCACCTTCTAATTGACAGCTGCCAACTTAGAGTCTTTGGTGACCACGAGGTCTCACCTTGGCACTTGCCTTGCAGTGAGACTCAGCCTGGGCTGATTTCTGCTAACACCTCTTTCCTAACAGGAAGCTATACGTCCACTGGGCCCAGAGAAAACCTGTGAACAATGTCTGCTTTCCTTCTCTTTGTAAGATTGTGAATCAGTTAAGGAGGGAAAGCTCAGGGGGCAGATGTGGGTATCTAGGACACCCTGCAGTTTGTCACTAGGCTCAGGAATTTCCTGATATCTCCTAAGACATGCTGATCTGCCATATGAAATTTCCACTTTGGGGCAGTTTTCTGTGGTCAGGTGCCTGACATGGCTTCCCCTGCTCTCCCTTCCTCACTTCTACTCCATGAGGCAAAGACCTCTTCTTACTTACAGGATGTCCTGATCTCTGGTACCTGCCCCCTTCATTCTACCTTCCATAAAGCACTGAGAGAGTTCTCAAAATCTGGCCTCCATCTACCCTCCAATATCATGTTCCTGTGCTCCCCTTCACGGGTGACATTTCAAGGTCTTTACAGTGAAGTTTAAATTGACTGCCATGTCTTTTCCTCTCCATGATATTCATCTGAAGTATTCTTAATTAATCTTCAAAATTCATAGGTCAGCAGTCAGATCCTCAGAGGAGTCTTCTGTGATCACTTCCATTCCCCTGCTAATTCTGTTCCTCATTGTATTATGTCTGTAACGTAGATTTCTTTCTACTCTTGCTATATCCCAAAATATGAAATTTTATTTTTGTTTGCCTGTCCATCCCCCTTCTCGCATTCTCAAGAGCAGGATCTAGGATGGAATTATTTGTACATCTCCCATTGCCTATCACCACTAGCACAGGACTAAATATGCAGTGGATGCTAGATACATAGTTGCTGGTGGATTCTAATTAAACAGCTAAAATCTTGGTTGATATTCTTGTACTTACATTAGAGTAGACCAGTATCTTTATGGAAAAATCAGAATGGGCTTCATGGAGAAGTTGACCCTTTATCCAAGACATACATGACAGTTTCTAATTGGAATAAAAGACAGTTAATCATATCCAAATGGAAAGAAAAGAAGGCTTTGGTTAATAGAAAACATTTTTTTACTGAATATTTAGGAAATAGGACATGCATTTCTTTTTATGGTCAATGTATATTTTCTCATATATGAGAAATTTCCAGTGGAACTCAAAGGATGTTCTTTCTTTTCTTCTCTCTTTACTCTCTTACCTCCCTACTTCCCTTCCTCCCCACGTTCTTCCTTTGCCTGCCTTCCTTCCTTCCTTCCTTTCTTCAACAATAGACAATCTTGGACAAAACAGAGGCTGCTAACTTCTATAGAGAAAAAGTAGGAAGTCTATTCCTATGCCAATACAATCCTTCTGATGGCAGATTAGGCCATCTCATCCCAACCCAAGATTGTAAGTGAGATACACATTTCTGAGAAACTTCTTTTACTCATTGTCAGCCTGCGGATCAATGTCTCTGTTGGCCTAGCATGGAGACTGGGAATTATTTCTCTTGGTTGGAATTGAATAAGAACTGTCTTTTCTGAAATAAAAAAAAGTTCCATATACAACTTGAACTGTTCTACTTCTATTTTGACACCATCAGGAACTTTTCAAGGCAGAGCAGACAGCTGAATTCTACAGTGGTTTGAACATTGTAGTAATAGAGCAGGTGACTCCTCAAGGCCGATCATTCTCTAGGAACCATTAATTATTGTTGTGATGGATTGTATGCATCTATCTACTATCTTCCTATCAGAAAAACACTGCTCAGTATTTGCCTCACAGTCCCGTGGGAGAAGTTGCAGTCTTTGTCCCTCTTACAGGAAACAGTTAAGTAAGAAGAGTTTAAGTGAGAGGTGCAGGGACAGAGATCTGCTCGTGGGCTATGGAATCGCCTTTGGTCTTTCTGATATTAAACTCTATTCTTGAGAACAGAGATTCCTCTTTATCCTGCTTGTCACGATCTCAACACAGAAGTTAAAAGGGAAGGAATAAACAGCATAGCATGTGTAAGTTTCTCAGTAGAAAACAAGCTCTATCATATTTCCTTTCCTTGAGCCGATGGATCCTGAAAGCCTGAGGAAGCAGTATTACTATACCTGGTAGGAACATGTTACTCATCTTGGCCAAGGAGTGGTGGGAAGAACACTGGTCTGAGAGCCAGTGAACCAGGGGTCCACTCTTAACTGGCACTGACTGACCATATCATCTTGGACAGCTCACTTCTTTCCTCTGGCCTCAATTTCCAGCTTTGATATGATGAGATGATCACTAAGGCTTCTCCCGGGTATGATACTCTGAGAAGTTGGAAGCCACAGGAGGAAGGATGGGTCACGTGGCAAACCTCTAAGTCCCATACACACACCCAACTGAGCCTCTGCCAAGAGGTTTCTTCTTATCACTATTATCGAAACCTACTCTCAGGGCCATACAATTGTTCATACCCATTGCGTTAGTAACTCCACTCCTGGGAGCTTATTGTAAAGAAATAAACTCCTTTGAAAGGAGGAAAAGTTATATTAGCAACAACAAAAAATGTTGTTCATGGTATAATTCAAAATTTTCTGTGAGCTCAGTGTCCATCAGTAGGAGAATGGACCAGGACAGTCAGGCTGTTTCAGAGTTCTGAGAAGGATGTAGAGAAAGGCTTTTCTATCACAAGAAAGAAAAATGTATTTGCTTTGTAGATTGCAAATACTAGTATGTATATGAATAAGTGAAAGGAAAGAGGAACGCTTATCTGTAGTCTACCCTCTATGGCTCAGGCGCTATCCTAAGCATTTTGTTACATTAATCATCTCACAACTGTGAGGCCAGGTACCACCATTACCAATGTATAGATTAGGAGTCTAAGACTCAGAAGGACAGTCACTCACCAGACCACCACTGCTGTTAATGGGTTAGTGCTCAAGATTCAAACCCAGGTCTAAATGGTTTTCATTATTCATGGTAGTTATTGTCTACAAGGTCTGTGAACATTGAATTAGAGAATACTGAACCATAGCTCCTAAGAGCCTCTGGTCACAGCATATTTTATTAACTGATCATTACATAACCTTGTTTCATGAATATTTCTGTTTAAGGACACCTTATTTAATAGATATCGGGAATTCTTCAACACTGAACTCAGGCCACAGCACGATAGGTCATGCCCGGACAACACTTATCCAACACCTGTACTAGTATATCCTCGGCAAGGCACATCAGAGCCTTCTTGCATTTAGGAACACCAGACGGCAATTCAGCACTTCCTCGGGGTTCTTTTAAACAGCAAAATTACCAACAAAAAGCACAAAGATGCGAAAAACGTGGCACTGAATAGACCACACATAAGACAGTTGCTTACAGTGTGAGAGCTGAAATAAGAAGATAGCATCACCTTGCTCAACCTCACCTGGAACAGGCACATTGGGCAACTCAAATCTTTCACTGCTCTGCACGTGTCTGTGAATAACCATGACATTTCTGTGAGTATTGATTTGGGGTTACACATAACTTTTAGGGGACAGGTGAATTCATGAACACAGAATCTGTGAATAATGAGGATTGCCTATTCATTCATTCATTCATTCATTCATTCATTCATTCAGCAAATATTTATAGTGTATCTGTCATGTGCCAGACACTGTTCCAGCACAGGGGATTTAGAAGCCAACAAAACAAAGCCCGTGCTCATGGATCTAACATTCTGGGGAAGGATTAATACTGAACCATTGCTCCTAAGAGCCTCTGGTCACAGGTCAGTCAGGTAGTCAGGAGCTATTAAACTGGGAGGGGATTAGAGAGGGATGGGTGGAGGGGCCGTTAATTATGCAGGGTAGTCAGAGGGAAGCTTGGGAGGTAACATCTGAGCAGACGCTCTAAGGAATTGAGTGGTAGGGACATGCTTGGAGAGAGAAATTGGGGAAGTGGGAGCAAAAAGTGTAAAGATACGGACCTGGAGGCCTGGATGCCTTGAGCCATGTTGGGAGAGGAGGTCAGAGTAGGCTGGCAAGTGATGTTGATCTCTCTTACTTTAAAATATGGGCTTTGGGAAGGAACGTGGCACAAGGATGCAGAGTGACAGCACTAGAGTGCTTTCTAAATTGTTATAATAAAGCATCCTTGTCCATTTTCTCTTGAGAAAGACTCAGGTAAGAGCCAAAGAGCAGATCTTTGCAGAGGGATGGAGGCTTTCCCTGGCTCCCCAGACCTCTGCTTATGAGCCTTGGGAGCCTGGCTTTGGGAAGTAACAAAATTGTATCCTGCTGAATTTTTAGTCTTGGAATACTTTCATAATATAGATTATAATGGTTAATAAGTTTTCAAAAATTAGCCTGGACTTGGGTGAGATTCTTTGGGAGATAACATGGCCCAGGGCTGCAATATCCAGGACAATTTCATTAGCATTTGTAGTGCATCCAGGAGAGTCACAACAAACAAACCATCCCCAGGACAACAGGAGCAGTGGAGGCAGGAAGCAAGTCCTCACAGTGAAATCTAACTTGTGGAAAAATGCTGCTCACCCGATGCTGAGTTCTGCTTACAACGCTGTGAGAATATCAATGCTGTGACCCATGCTGGAGCCAGCTCAGAAGTCCTCTGGAGTTAGAGTTCCTGACACTCAAACCTCACTGCTGACAGATAGGGAGACTGAGGCCCGGAGAGGGACAGAAAGGAGCTTCCAATCAAACACCAAGGGAGTGGCTAGATTTCAGCCTTGTCACTAAACTGTCATTCTAGGCCGGCCAATGATGGCGAACCTATGACACGCGTGTCAGAGGTGACACGCGAACTCATTTTTTTGGTTGATTTTTCTTTGTTAAATGGCACTTAAATATATAAAATAAATATCAAAAATATGTCTTTGTTTTACTATGGTTGCAAATATCAAAAAATTTCTATATGTGACACGGCACCAGAGTTAAGTTAGGGTTTTTCAAAATGCTGACACGCTGAGCTCAAAAGGTTTGCCATCACTGTTCTAGGCAGTTATTACTAGAACTAGTGGCCCAGTGCATGGATTTGTGCACATTGAAAGGAAATTATTTAGAAGAAATATTTTAATATCACTATTAGCTTTTTCTCTATAATAGAAGTGTCAACTAAATTCACGATTGAGAATGACAGATTGAAACACACGTGTGCGATTTGCGTCAGCGAGAACTTTATATGTATCCTGCATGCGCGAGTCAACTTAGCCTTTTATAGACATAGAATAAACTTGCTTAATTAGACCTGCTTTCTGATGTAGATAAACTTTTTCCAGCCCAGTGAAGCACCCCAACTTCACTTTCAGGGAATTGTCAGCAACACAGCAGTAAATATCAACATGAAACAGATTATTATTGTAGATCACACAGGGAGAACAAAGGATAAAGTATTTAACTGCAGCAGTGTTTGACTATATTCTGCGCAGCGAGAAAACCTGAAGTTATTTTCAAGGTCCACCATTTCTTACTTCTGTTCATTCAGGTTAAGTTTCTAAACTTTCTAAATCTCCATTTTCTGGCTCATGAAAATAAAATAGAATTTCATCTAGTCTCCTATCTACCTACTCCAGGACTTCTGTGAGGATCAAATGAGATGAGGCACGGGAAAACGCTTCACAGACATTTGGTTAAAGTGTGAAATGTTTGCACTTGGCTATAAAGCAAGTCGTGTTCCTGGGCTGAAGAAACTGCAAGGAGGCTAGTTGTCACCAGGGAGAGGAAGCCAGGGGTGTTGCTATGTGACATCATTACCTGGTGCCCGCAGCGACCATTTCCGGGCTGGGCTTGGCTGGGCTGTGGGCCGCATTTTGTGCCATGATGTCTCAGCAGCGTTGGCTGCGATTTGGTGGGCTGTTGCTCTGGGGAGGTGGCAGGGCCTGTGTCCCACTTGGGGGAAGCCAAGTGTTGCTTTGTGGGCACCAGGTCCGCAGTGCCAGTGCACGCCATGGCAGCTCCTGTGTTGAGTGTCTGCCCTCTGATGGTCAGTGTGCATCATAGCAACTGGTCAGATGGTTGGACACTTAGCATATTAGTCATATATATATATATATATATATATATATATATATATATATATATATATATGTATTAGGAGAAGAAATTTGACAGAAGTCTCAAGTTTGCAGAGGAGCCATTGGCTGTACTGGCTGCTGTGTTTGTGCCCATGCCAGCAGCAGCCACCTCCACAAGTCAGTTCAGTGAACCATTTCTCCCCCACTCCCCCGCCTTAATCTAGTTATTCAGCATCTGGCTCTGGAGTGTCCTGTGGAAATTTATGTGGCCATAATGTGAATCGGTCCCAAGAGAGTTCTCATACAGCAAAGGTGATCACTATGGATGGAAGACAGTCAAGGGGAATTAAAATCCTGTTCCATGTCCTTTAGCTCTAACAGATGCTTTTTTAGTTGCTTTTGTATGGAGCTCTGCGGTTTGTAGGGCTCTCTAGCTATAAGTTTCTGCAGATGCTCTAGGAATCACTGAATCCCAAAAGACGTTGAATGTGATTGGTCAGGAACAGTGGTGTGCTGGTAAACTGGCTCTTTGGAGGATGGGGCAGGGAGGTTCTGATCTGTTATGTTTGCCAATATCTGTGGTGTAAATAGTGCCACCATGGTAGATTTCAAGCTATCAACAGTTTATAAAACAGCTTGCAGTCAGCTCTCTTGAGCCTGTGTCAGCCTTCTCCTGCACACCTCTATAGCTCTTCAAAGAGAGGAGACTCCGGGGGCATGGCCCGGCAGGGGAGTTGTGGTTGACCCTGCTTAGTTTTCTGAGGTCAGATCTCACCTGAGAAGGCGTGTCTAGGTTAATCCTAGATTATAAGAGGAACATTGACAAATTGAAAATTGTTCAGGGTGTTGAGCAAGAAACCATTTCATCTAGAAAAAAAGCCACTGGGAACGGGGAGCAATTGCTGGGATGAGAATCTAGGAGAAGAAAAATACAGACATCCTGGTCATTGTTTCCAAATCTCTGTGTGCCTGTGAGTCCTGGGTATGAGGGCGAGTGTCTAGGACAGGGAAGGCGATTTCAGCTCACTATAACTTTATGTTAAAGTTGCCCAAGGAAAGGCAGGGCTGCTGAGAGCTACAGAGTGCTTCATCGCCTAAGGTATGAATCTGTGGGGCAACCACCAGGTGGGGCTGTGGCAGAGGGAACTCCAGGCCCCCTCTAGTTTCTGGGGACCAATCCTGCAATGGAATCTTCTTTTTTCTCTTTCTTCCATTTAGCCATTTCATCTTCTCACTTTTTGGTCCTTTTTACTGTTCTTCATCTTCCTCCCTGGCTCACTTCCTTAGCTGACTTTGGCTTATTGACCTGGCTTAGCTCTCTCCTTGGACAATTGGACAATGACCTCTACATCTTTTTAATAGAGAGCAAGCTTCTGAGCTTCCTCCTGACTGCTTACATGCAAGGAGCACACACAAGCCCTCCATTTCTCATTTTTCTTTGCTTTTTTTTCTCTCCTTCAACATTTTCAGTTCCACATTTGTGACTGAAGAAGGGCAAATAAACAAATTGAAACTGAAACTGTGTGTTGGCCATAAAGTGAGGACATCTGGGAGGCTTGCTAGGAAATTTACATGCTTGTCAGGTTTCAGGTTACATATTTTATGTTGCCTGGTAACAAGCCCCACAGCTTCCTTTCATGCTTTATTCTCCCCTATCCCTTGTTTATAGTGTAATTACCACTGTGACATCATAATCCCCCATTGAACAGCTGTCAGGGGGGCCCAACTGCTGAGTAAACAGGGCTTTACAATCTCTCCTCCCACAGGCTGATTTACTAAATAGATCAATATTTGGTTTGTAGGCACAGGGATTAGGAGGTGGAAGTGTCTTTTTGAAAAAGCCCTCTCTATTCCCAGGGCCTCCAGTGCACCTGAGAATGCTGGAAAGAAAAGCCAGGTTCATGGACAAAAAACCTCCTCACCCAGGCTGCTCTCACCTGCCCATGATTTCCCAGGGAGCAGCTTATCTTTAAGAAACTAGATCTATTTGAGAATTAGCAATGTCCTAGGCTCTTTATTCTAATGCTTAGAGAATTCCATTTCTCTCTCTCTCTCTCTCTCTCTCTCTCTCTCTCTCTCTCTCCTTTCGCTCACTCTCCTCTCTTTCTCTCTCCCTCCCCTTAGCTCCCCTTTCTCTGTCCCCCATTCAGTTTGATTTAATCTTTCTAAATGGAGAGTATAGCCTCAGGGACTAAAAGAATGACAGGTTGGATAAACAGGATCTAAGCTCCTGAAGATCTTCCCCTACCCGCCCCGCCCCCACCATTCTCCCCATCCCCCTCTGGGATGAGAAACTGCATAAAGAAAGCAACCTCCTCCAGGAGGCTTTTTGTCAAACTAGAGATCCCTGGGTGATAGCTTGGGGAAGGATGGTTTAGATCTTGGCTCTCCTGGGTCGGAAAAGTGTGACTGAAACAAACTCGGGAGCAGAGAACTTTGAGCCTGAGCATCTCTGTGACCTTGGACAAGTCCCTGTGGATACAACCTTGCAGTTGGGCATAAGGATCTCGAAGGCCTCTCCTAGGAAGCCAAGATGGAGCATCAGACTGAGCTGGGCGCAAAGCTAGCCTTACCCTAACCAATTGCAGAGTCCCCAAACCACAGGCAACTCCTTGGAGCTGCATTTGTTCACCTGTAAAAAAACGGGGTGGGGGAGTTACCTATCACTGTGCGGATTAAATGAGATAATGCAAGGGACACACCCAGCTGGGGGCAGGCTACTTGTGGGTGGTTTTTTAAAGTTAACATTGTGTAATTCCTGCAAAAACTAAAACTACGATAAAGAAAGGCTTGGAGGTAAAAATTAGGAAGGAAAGAAAAAGAATAGCAACAGCCAACACTTGTGTAACCCGTTCATTGCATACAAAGTGCCTTTCACATGTATGATCTCAGGTAATCTTCACAACCTGGAAGAAGGGGAAAGCACCATATGGATTAATCTCAGTATCACCTCTCCCAATCCTCATGAACATTCTTATTCTCCCTGTTCCATGGAGAACTGAGGTTCAGAGACATGAAATGACCTGTCCAAGGTCACCCAGCTGGTGTGTGTTGCACCAGGTCCATCCAGTTCTACACCCCTAGTCTTTCCCCCTGTGCCGCAGAGGTGGCAGGCTAACATGGACAGGAAGGTAGCAAAAACAATGAGATGCTAAAAGTTAAGGACCAAGATGAAGGAAAGGAATATTTACACAACACCCAGCGCTTCCTTCACAGTTGTCATGCAACACCATAGTGCTTGGCTGACTCAATTATTTCGTGGGGTAATTACAGTCTGCCTCTAAAAATCAAAACCCTGCAACTGGCTGCTGTCTCTTGGACTTTGTGTGACTTCCTTCCTTCAGGTGATTGCAAAAGGCCTGCGCAGCTGGAAGTGTCCCTGAAGGCTGCCTTAGACCCAGAACGTGGGGAAAGCAGGCTCTGGCGCTGGTGGGGGAGAGGTCGACTTCAGACAATCTACAGACACCCAGTTCCTGATTTTTCTGCACAAGGAATGCCATAGGTGTCATGTGATTCCTCTTCTCTCTCTGGCTGGTGGCTTTCTCTGTGAAAGACTGTATGGTTTCAGTTCAGTTTCATATAGATGTCTGTGTAGATCTCGATAGTGATAACATTCCTCTGTGCTAAGCGTGTCCAAGATAACTAACCTGTTTCCAAGATCTAATTTTGTACGTGGGAATCTTGCCTTGTCCTGATTTCCAGACCCATAGGCATCTTGGCAGGCTGCTGTTGGGGGAGGTCCCAGGCATCCCCTGATGCCCTGAACTAGGCCTCCTGCCCTCCATAGCTAGGCAGAAGCACCTGTCCCAAATAGGACCCGCTGTTCTTGCTGGCGGAACTCAGTCTCCCTGAAGTGGAAGCACCTTAAGACTTTAGACCCCTTGAATATGTCAAAACCCACGTTTATTTGCTAGTAAAGTAAAATGCGCCTTCCAAGGACCCCTTCTTATACCAGCCTCTGGGATTTAGGTCCTAAAGAAAAAGAAAGAAAAGTGATAGTCCTCTGGAGACTTTCCATAAACCAGTAAGCAGCTCCCCAAGGGTAGCAAGCATCAGAATCACCTGGAAGTTCTGTTAGAACATCCAAGACTGGAGTGCACCCCAGAGTTTCTGATGTAGTAGATCTAAGATGGCACCCTAGGATTTGCATTTCTACCAAGTTCCCAGGCAGGCAATGCTGCTGGTTGGGGGACCACACTTGGAGAACCACTGGTCTCAAATCTCCACTCCAGATGCTTGAGTCCATGGAGTCCCTACTGTTAAACTGCCTTTAACATTATTTCTTTCAGTTGTCTGTTGTTCTGATCCTTTCTACATAAAGTGTTTGGGAGTGCCTTTCTCCTCTTAAGCAAGAATGCAAGTCCAGTTGCCTTTTCTGGCATCATTTTCCATATCATCTTGCAGCCTGTGTCATGTCTGTTCTCAGATGTGGACAATTCCCCGGTCTGTTTTCCCTCTCAGCACTCTGTGTCATTGGCTGGATATGTGCTCTCTGGGCTGGTAGGTCTCTCGGCTCTGCCTGGTGAGTTCTGAATTGCATGTCGAAATGGAACTTATGGTGCAGCCCTGGTAGTCATCCCTGAACAACCTAGTTAAGCAGTGAATGTTTCCCTTCTCTTTATGTAATCCTACAACTTCTAGTACAAAATTGCATTTCAGCTCTTGGCGCATTCTAATGTAAGGATTTATTTGCAGGCTTCCTGTGCCCACTGGACAAGGAGGTTCTGAAGGCAGAGACCAGGAGTGACTCCATGTGAGGTTTCCTGAAGTATCTATAATAATAAAAGCGTGATATGCTAATTAGACCGGACAGCCAGATGACCTTCCGGACGTCATTCTGGATGTCTTTCCTAACGAAGCTGTGGCGGGGGGGCCAAGGCAGAGGTGGTTAGGGGCAATCAGGCAGGCAGGCGAGTGGTAACGGGCGATCAGGCAGGCAGGCGAGTGGTTAGGGGTGATCAGACAGGCAGGCAGAGGCGGTTAGGGGCGATCAGGCAGGCAGGCAGAGGCGGTTAGGGGTGATCAGGCAGGCAGGCTGAGGGGTTAGGGACAATCAGGCAGGCAGGCAGAGTGGTTAGGGGCGATCAGGTAGGTGCCAGGGGTCCCAGATTGCAAGCGTGATGTCTGACTGAGAGAGTGATGTCTAACTAAACCGGCAGTCGGACATCCCTGAGGGGTCCCGGATTGCAAGAGGGTGCAGGCCAGGCTGAGGGGACTCCCCTCCCCATGCACAAATTTTGTGCACCGGGCCTCTAATTAAGTATATGGGTCTCAACCCTGGCTATACTTGAGGAACTTATAAAAAACTCCAATGCTCAGGGCTTTCTTTCATTTCTTTAATTAAAAAAAAAATTTCAAACACAGATGTATTTAGAAAGTCACAGAGGTAGAAGAAGTGAACCAGGAAAGAAGTGAGCCAGCTGAGGTGCATGGGCTCATGGAACAAGTTACAGAGGCAAAAGAAGAGCCCTTGGAGCTTAGGGAAAAGAGAGAGGCAAGAAAAATGCACGTGGGGGAATGGGGTTGGGTAAGGCAAGGGTTCCTCCTTGGAGAGAGCAGCTCAGATCTCTTTAGATCCATTAAATCAGAAGCTCTGGGGCACAGAGCTGTGATTGAGGCCTCCAGCCTTCTGATTTCCTAAGGAGAATGTGTTCAGCAGCTATAACTCCATTCTGATTTTGTGATTTTGTGGTTCAGTATCTCGTCCATGAGGCAAATGGAAAAGACTTTATGGTTCCCATGTTATAAGTGAGGAAAATGCTCTAAGCACACACATGTACATAGACACTCACAAACACACACACACACCAGAAAGGGGCTCCCTGCTTTGGGCTGTGTCTAAATGTTGATACCCCATACCCCCTTTCTTCAGGAAGCTCAGAATAGTTTTAAATGAAATTTTCTCACTGACAATCCAGGGTCCTCTGACAAATGGCATCACCCCATCACACCAGCATGGGACAAGTGTGGGAACCCAGGCAGCCAAAGATGGGATCTGAGAGTCAGTGCCCAGAACTGTGGGCTCCACTCACCCTGATCCAGTCTCAGTAAAGCTCTTCCTTCCTTCTCATTGTTTTGGAAGGACCAGAGGAGGAAGCGTTGGGAGGCCCTGCCACTCTGCTCCAAGCCTTCTGCTTCCCAGCTGTCATGGTTCATGTCACATTCATTTTTCCTTTCTTAAAAAACTTATTCTTTTTTTTTTAAATATTTTTTATTGATTTTTTTACAGAGAGGAAGGGAGAGGGATAGAGAGTTAGAAACATCAATGAGAGAGAAACATCAACCAATTGCCTCCTGCACACCCCCCACTGGGGATGTGCCCGCAACCAAGGTACATGCCCCCGACCGGAATCGAACCTGGGACCCTTCAGTCCGCAGGCCGACGCTCTATCCACTGAGCCAAACCGGTTTGGCAAAAAAACACTTATTCTTAAATGGTGGGGGAAATACTTTTGTCTCACACAATATAGAGTCAATATCAATTAACCCGATCTTTAAACACTGCTACCAGTCAGAGCCCACGAGTATCCAAAGGAAAACTGTGCATGCTTGTCAGGCTAAAACACAGTCTCCTAAACTTTCTGTTGTGCAATGCCTCTCTAGTTTTGGTAGTGTTTTACATGAGAAAAAACGTATTCAAGAAATAAAAGTAGTTAAGGGCTGTGCACATCATGGTCTTTCAGAAACAACAGCAAAATACATTAACTAAATAGAATACTAGACGTTTCAACAAACTAAGGATGGCTGAAGCAAGTCTGCTCTGTAGGAGAGACCAGGCTAAATAATTATAACAGCTACCATTTCTTAAACACTTATCAAGTAGTAGGTATTTAACTTGTGTCATTTCAGGCAGTTACTCCCTGCCAAATAAAACACAAACAATTTTACAGAAGAAAATTGAAGTCCAGAAAAATTAACAACCCCCAGGTCAAACAGCTAGTAGATGGGATTAGAGTCCATCTGATTCTGAAACTCATGATGTTTTCCAGCATTACACTCCCCTGGGCCTCAGCACCTGTTTTCTCATCTGTAAAATGGGTAATATAATAGTCATTCTTTTATGTGCCTTGCAGGGAAAATAGATTAATAACTGTTATTAGCAATAATAATACCTTCAGTTTGTGTAGCACTTTACTTTTCTAAGGCACTTATCTGCATTATATTACTTAATCCCATTTGAGCAACACAACAACCTTGTGACATGGGTATTATCAGACCCATCATCCACAGGAGGGCGCCGAGGCTCAGGGAGATAAGGTGATTTGTCAAAGGTCACAGCCCTAAAGTATGGGAGCACCAGAAAATTGATACCAAGGTCAGTGCTTGGTCTGCCTAACCTCAGCTGCCTCTCTAATTACCAATGTAACTGTAATAGACCCAAGGTTCCCAGGAGGAAGGACTCGTGGTATAATATTATGTAGAGGGATATTATCATTGTTGCTGTGCTTGTTATTAGTTACCAAAGGACAACTGTGAAGTGACTGGTCCTTTCGTACCCTCAGCGGATCTCCTCTCTCCGCTAGTCAAACTTTTCCCTTCTTCATCTCTTGGTCCATTGAGTCCATAGTGTTCGTTTTCGGAGCTGCTCATGTGCTCATGTGGCCTCAGAAATTTGAATCTGAACTTCAAGGAAGTTAGAGTATTCGGGAATTTAATTAACATCTTAGATACCTGAATGGCAGCTATAGTCATTAAATTGGTCTCTGATATAAATTGATGTGAAAGCAAGCCCCTGGGAAAAGCTGGTTTATAATTAGGGTATGTTCTTGACACTTGGGGCTGGCCAAATGGATAGGTGAAGATTATTAGGGGAAAGTGCAAAGTAGTTATTCCTGAGAGAGGAATAAACTATTTACTTAATAATAAGAAGAGCTCAGAATCACAGTGGATCACAAGTTATGCATCAGACACAGCATGGAGAAGATTTTTTTTTTATTGCTAGAACTTCTAATTCGCATACAGTTGATCTTAGCCATAGGAGTTCTTTTTGGAGATTCTTTGACTTAGAAAATATGAAATTTAGATAGGATCTAGGGAAGGGTTGACAAAAGTTATTAATGATTCTGAAAGGAATAATCTGAGGAAGACCTAAAGGGACTGGCATAGTTTATATGCAGTTTGGCATAAAGGGAGGCCATACACTCAGTTGTATTCTGAAGAATAATGGATGAGAGGTCAGGTCTTCTAGTGCAGGACAAAGGCAGCAGAACAGCATGAGCAGTGTCCTTCCCTCCCTGCATCTTCCTGCCAGCCCCATCCATGGGAACTTTTACCCACTTGAAGGTGTTGCTCTGCTTCCTTGCTCCTGGCTCTCATTGGCGGGAGAGCACAAGTCTACTTTGGTGGACATTTCTCTTTTGGATGAGACAGACAGTGCTACTCATGAGTGGCTTTGTTTTTGGATCCTCTACACTCAGTGAGGCAAGTGATGGTGCTCCTTGGAGCTGGAAGCTGTCAGACCCAAATGCCTCTAGTGTGGGTCTCCAGATCTAAAATTTAGACAAAATGAGTAGAAACTCATGCAGGCCTCTCAGCTCACATTTTCCAACACCACGTTTCCATCAGTAGTACTGATGCTTAGACTCCAGTGTTTCTTTCTTAACAGATTTATAACTCAAATGGAGAGATGCAATTAATTGGTTCCCTAAGCAACCCCAACAAGACCCCATCAAGCAGAATTGTAGTTTAGATTTGAAGAAATCCTTCTACCAGTGGTCCTGGTAGAAATAGATCAAACAGGAGAAGAATAATCCTTTTTTGGAGATAAAACCAATTAAAGAACTAAAACAGACATGAATTTTGAAAGGAATTTTAAATGCTAGACTGAAGATAGATTCTCCCAAGGCCCTTTAAGACTCTGTTATTTGCCATATAATTAAACTCAGCGAATGGTTGGATGGAAAATTTTGTGTATGTCTTGCTTCCAAGAAGGCTATGAGGAGTGGGTTTTCCTCATGTGATCATAGAGATGTTTTGGATGGTCATAAAGTTTCTGATTGAAGAAACCCTCATTGCTAAAGCAATATGGAGGAACTGCCACTGGCCTGGGAATTGCATCTGTTGTCACCAATGTGACAAAAATCACTTGTCTGGAGATCCATTACAGAGACAGTTGTATAATCAGCTTCTCTGTCCCCATCCTCTCACCCCTCCCCATGCCTGCAATCCCAATCAGATTGGTTATCACACCCTGAGAATGTGGAGCCATTTTGCATCATAGAGAAAAAAGGACCTAGTACCTACATTATATTACTTAATCTTGTCTGTTTACTAGAAGGTCATTAATTCATTTTCTCATTTACTGAATAATACATGTAGAACACTTACTGTGTACCTGGAAATTGGCTCTGCTCTGACAAAATAGATGAACAAGAATATGCTTCCAAAAGTATACCTGCCTCTCTAGAGAGAGACAGAACAATAAATAAATAAAATTTGATAAATTCTGTGGGTGAAAACCAAACAATTCTCTTTGAAATCATAGGCAGCTAATTAAGCAATAAACTCCGTTAGCAGATGGCAAGACAGGTTGAGAGAGATGGAGGGAGAGGTGAAGAAAGGATGCTTGAGAAGGCATTTGAGAAAATATGTATGACAATGTTTGCCATAGTATCTGAAATATATCAAACACTAAAAATTCAGTTGCTAGTTTTTAAAAAGTAATTCAATAGAAATGTATTAGGAGGCCTCTGAACGCCACGTACCACTTTAGGCATTGAAGATCAAGTAAGACTCGAAGTCTCTGGCCTCATGAAGTTCATGTTTTAGTGAAAGAATCAGATGCAAAATAATGAAAAGCTCTGTAACCTAATGCCATGTAGTTATTAATGTGGCAATGAAAAATAGATCTGGTTAGAGAGATGAAGGGAGAGCAGCTGTTATTTCAGGTAGTCTGGCCCTTTGAGGAGGGACGGTGGAGCCAGGTGGACTTCCAGGAGGAGGGTGGCTCAAGTGAGGAAGGAGTAAGGCTCTGAAATCAGGTGATTCTACCTGATATTGTAGGGATTGCAAGAAGGCCAGCATGGCTGGACAGAGCAACAGAAGGGAAGACTGATAGTCGGTGAGGTCAGGGAGGTACCCAGGGGCCGGATCAAGTAGGGCCTTGAGGGTTGTGGGAAGACTTGGGAAGCAACTGAATTCATTTAATTACCATGTCTTACATAAACCTATTAGTGGACATCTTACTCAGAATAACAGAATACCCTAGACTGAGTGGCTTATAATCAACAGAACTTATTCCTCACACTTCTGGAGGCCAGAAGTCTGCTTTCAGGATGCCAAATGGTTGGGTTCTGGATAGAGCTGTCTTCCATGTTGCAGATGGCCATTTTCTTGATGTACCTTAAATTTGAAGAAACGGTGAAAGATCTCTCTGGAGTCTATACAGCCAGTAATACCTTTCTCAAGGGTTCACCCTCCTGACCTAATCACGAGGCCCTACCTCCTGATATTATTACATTGGGGATTAGAACTTAAACATATGAATTTGGGGGGGGACACAAACATTCAATCCGTAACACTGGGTACAAGGTTGTTCAATTTACATTTAAAATACAATTCTATAACTCTATTATAAAATAAAATACATTTAAAGCATGTATTTTATTGGTTTAGCTCAACCCATTTTCAGATTATTCAAAACTGATATTCTTGCCCTAGCAGGTTTGGCTCAGTGGATAGAGTGTCAGCCTGTGGACTGAAGGGTCCCGGGTTCCATTCCATTCAAGGGCAATTACCTCAGTTGCAGGCTTGATCCCTGGTCCAGTCGGCGTACGTGTGGGAGACAATCGATGTGTCCCTCTCACATCGATGTTTCTCTCTCCATCTCTCCTCCTCTCTTCCACTCTCTCCAAAAACCAATGGAAAAATATCAGGTGAGGATTAACAACAACAAAACAAACAAAAATAAAAGAAAAAACTGATATTCCTAATGTCTGGTTGATATTGGCTTCAGAGCCACTTAAAGGCAGGCTGTCTCTCATCTGAAGCATAGGAAAGTTATCTTTTAAAAGTAAATTTGAAGTGGGGAAATGTGTAACAAAAATTTCAGATGAACCATTTGCAAAGCTACCACGTGGATCAAAGCCAGCATCTGTCTTCATCTGGTCATTTTAGGTTGGCTCCTTTTCCAGGTCCATTTAGAAAAACCAAGGGCATTTTCACAGATTGTTTGACCTTGAGGTTGGGTGCAGCAGTCTAGGCATGAAGGTAAGGCCAGCAACTCAATGCCTTAGTGTCTCTTGTTCAAGTTTTTGAAGGTCTCAGTTCTAGACAAACCTTCTTTCCCTTGTTCTGGAATGTTTACATCTGGGTTTTCCTAGTGTGAACACAGACCATGGGGGTGGCTGTGGGCCACTTGCAGATTCAGAGAGGCCTGAGTTAGCTCCCACGAAGGGGGTGGGCATCTAAACCTACCACCCACCATGAGAACTATGCATTGTTCCCTAATCCTGGCTCTGCTCCCTGGCAATCCGCAGCCCAGAAAATCAAGAAGATTCCCGACTCCTCGCTGCTACTGAGGAGACTGAGCCAAGAGGGGAGGAGTGGGAGAATCTGAGTCAGTCCTTCGAGATCTATTAAATCAACCCTTTGTAGAATAGGAACCAGGGGAGGGGACAGAAGGGGAAATCCCCATTGTTTTCCTACTATACTGACTCCCCTAAGGAGCTCCCATGCAGTGTTCATTTTGTCAAAGTCAAACTTGGTGGTAGCAACTGCCAAACACCCCTAGGTTTACATGAATGTTTCTTTCTGGTTTTAGAAGATGGTGAGGTGGGGTAGGGAGATGGGGCTCAGCAAATAAGAGTAGGTAGGTCTCTCGGGCCAAAGAAGAGCTCAGACCTTCACCGGAAGGTTTCCGCATTAGTGCTCCCTCTTCGGAGGTACCCGTCCAGAGGGCAGCTGCAGCTAGTGTCTTCCCCACTCATCACGGACTCACCCAATTCCCTGGTGAATCTTGTGTGTCAAACCTTTCCTTCTGTTAGAGACACCTGTTTGCCCTGGAATGTGAATCCTCCTGACCTCAGGGAGGCCTGCTTTCACCTCTGCCGTCTTCTTCAGTTTTCCATTGCTGGGAGTTGCTCCCACATTTCATTAATACTGAGATTAAGCCACACTGTGTCCCTCCTCACATCCCCCCGAAACTCCACCACAGTTGAGGAAATTGAGGCTAGAAACAAGGAATGGGCTTGTTTTAAGTCCCAGACCTACACTGCCGCGCACTTCTTATTTGAAGGGGTTATTGCACAGAGGAAGGTTGCAAACCCACATACTTCCATAGTTCTTTTCCTATAGATACTTTAAGGCACCTGGAGCGCTATGGTTTCCTCAGATTCACTTTCTGATAAAACACCAGGCCACGGGGTCCCTTACCACACAGTTACCCTCCTCAAGGTTCCCCCCACTCCCTTCCTGGGGAAGAAGCACTTGGGCAGCCTCGTTTCAGACGAGCATTTGCAGGTTTAAATTCAGGTGTTGAAATGTTTCAGCTGCAAGGGCAGCTTTTGGAGGTGGATCTTGCTCGGTTATCATAACTCTGGGTTTTCATTACACTTTCAGTATAATTCTGGCCATGCAATCTTGCTAAGGATTTTAAAGGGCTTTTGACTCATTTTCTTAAAAAGTAGCCAAATGCACATGACACACACCACACACACGCACCTCAGGCGCTCACACATCCCTTGTTCATTCCACATGCTCGATTCCATTTTCTTTTTCAGTGCATGACCTTGTAATTAAGAAGTACATTTTCTTTGAAGAGACAATTACAGTTACAGATGGCAGGGCATGGGAAGCGCAAAGAGTGCTCCCCGCTATTAATCAGAGGCCATTTGCATGACCACTTAACCATCTTGCTGAAGTTTCAAAATAATAAAGTGAGAATGCTTATAAAAGTGCCAAAACACTTCTGTGCTGGAAGCTGAGCTGAAGCTTGAACCAGTTATTGAAAGAACTGGTATGCCACCGTAGGGCTTCAGGGCAGATCCCCTCTCCTCTGCCTCTACCTGCTCATCCAGCTTACATTCTTAGGGTGTCTGAGCTACAACTCAGAGAGTGCACCAACTCATTTCATCTAACAAACTCACTGTACACAGAGGTGAGTCACGTACTCAAGAAGGAAAGCTATTTCACCAATGTCGCAGAGGAAAGTGGGTGTAGGTTTGGACCAGGGCCCCATGGATTCCTGAATCTTAGTCTGAATTGTCCCATTACCAAGCTATTCCTCTCTAACGTGAACTTAGGGGCAGTTTTCCAGAAAGATGCTTCCTAGACCCAATTAATCTAAGTAGAGGAAGGCCGGGTAATGGGACAAGTAGATACAGACGAAGCTGGCAATATCTAGGCAAGGATACTTCATCCCATTCTATAGGAGCAGCGTCTGGAGGAGCAGGTGATGTTCAGAAGAGCGGGTTTGCTCCCTGAAGGCAGAGCCCATGCTTTATTTATTTTGGTAAATATGGTATCAGATTGGTGCATAGCTAAAGGAACTAACATTTAATGAGACCCTCTTATGCAACTGACACAGATAGGTTATGTTATCCTCATTTTATAGATGGGGAAACTGAGGCTCAGGAACAATTGTGCCTTGCAGAAAGTCACTTAGCTAGGAAATAGTGGAGCTGTAGCTCAAACTCAGGCTTGACTGCTCCAAAGCGTATGTTCCCTCCATCCTACTCTAATGTGTTTATTGAACCAGGGCAGTGGATGGAAAGGATGGAGGAAGATTTCAGTTAGATTAACTCAAGAATGTAAGAACTATCCCAGATGTTTAAAAACCAAGCCGGCTCCATTGGACAAGGGCAAACACCCTGTTCCTGAAAATGTGTGCCAAGAAGCTGTTATACCTATGGTGGGATGTTATAGAGCAGGGGTCCTCAAACTTTTTAAACAGGGGGGCAGTTCACTGTTCCTCAGACCGTTGGAGGGCCGGACTATAGTTAAAAAAAAAACTATGAACAAATTCCTAAGCACACTGCACATATCTTATTTTGAAGTAAAAAAACACAACGGGAACAAATACAATATTTGTATTTGCATGTGGCCCGCGGGCCGTAGTCTGAGGACCCCTGTTATAGAGGGTCTGATCATTGGGGAAGATGCATAGTCAGTTGGTGAGGAAGCAGGTGTAGTCCCTGCAACCCATAGGGCTTCCTTATGGACTTGACGTAATGCAGCTTCCTGTATGGGTGGGTGATTTGTTAATGTGTGTGGGATGTGTATATGTGTGTGCATGTGTAGCATGTGCAGGGGAACTTTCTCTGGTTTCCCTACAGGCCTCCATGCCTGTGCCTTCATCCCTCTAGAGCTCATAGCTCATGGCCAGCGTAAGATGGTGTATCTCAGTGCTCTCAGTCCCCCTTGCCTTCTTTATTATTTTCCGTGGCATTTATCACTATCTAGCCAAACTATTTAATTTACTCACTGTGCTTATTATTTTTTTCTATCTCCCTGTTCCCCTCTCCCTCCAATAGAACTTACATTTCACCAAAAGAGGGATTTTGTTTTGTTTGTTTGCTTGCTTACTGAAGAAACCAAGTACTGAGAGCTATTGCTGGGCATATAGTAGGTAGTCACTAAATATTTGTTGGATAAATGAATGGATTGGTGCTCCTGTACATGTTTTTATGCATGAGAACATCTGAAGAAAGGGGCCTTCTATTTCATGCTTATGCATGCTTGACTGATATGATCCTACATTGACATTTAATAAGGATGTAGAACAGAAATTCCAAAAAAGAAATAAATTAGATATTTTTAGGTACAATTCTGGAGACTACCACTATTTTACCTAAGGATGAGGCAGTGTTCTGGAATAAAAAGAAAGCTAGACTAGGAATCACAATACTTGAATCTAAGTCCTACAAGTCTCTTTTCACTTCTGCACATGTTATTCATTCATCCATCATTCATCCATTCATTTATCCATTCAGCCATCCATCCAACAAATATTTCTTTAAAAAATGCTATGCCTTAGGCATTATTTTAGGAGGGAGGCGCGCAACAGTGAATATGCTAGCAAGGGTTCCATTTTCTTGGAACTTATAATCTAATAGCTGAGATGGAAAATGAGCCTGAAAACAGTAAAAATATATAATTTGAATTCATGGCAGATATAAAGTGGGGAAATGACATAGACATTCTGAGTTGCATAATTTCAAAGTCCTCTTCTCATTCTGGCATTTGTAAATCTATGAAGTTAATTTCTCCTTTAAAACAACACCCCACAATTAAGCTTCCTAAATTATACTAAACAGAGTTTGGGATATAGTATGCCTCAAAGCCTCTCAAGTACACTTTAAAAAGTACTATTTCAACTATAATTATGTTTTTGACATTTTTTATTTTAGTTTCATTGAAGTTAAGCAGTACTGTATATTATTGTGGGTATGTAATGTAACTTACCTTTGAAAGCTTTTTTTTTTTAACTCAATAAACACTTATTGAGCACCTACTATGTGGTAGGTACTATGCTAGATGTTGGAGTTACTAAGAAGAATACATTACCCTTCCTCTTAAGAGACTGAACAGGTAACAAATAGTGCCAGGACACCAAGCCAAGTGGTAAGATCGCTTAAGACAATGTTTGCATGGCGTCCTGAGAGAGCCCAGAGGAGAAAGTGACTAACTCTGGATGGTAAGAGAAGTTCAGGGAAAGTTGCAAAGAAGAGTTGACTTTTAAGCTGAGTCTTAGGGAATGAAAAGTCCTTGCGGGTACTTAGCATTCATCTATATTTGAACTAAGTCAGGATGATGTAATGGCAACATTAATCACTCCATGAACTCTTGATATGGGAATGGGTTTGCCTGGTTTGGAAAGAACAGCATGGTCATTTCTGTACCAACAAGCCATAGCATGAGTATGAACCTTCAGCAGTTCTGAAAACATACGAGGAATGTGTGGGACTTTGGTTGTGTAATAAACATTTTGTTAAAAGAAAAGAAAATAGAACTTTATAAAAACATTGGGGGAAAAGTCCACAAACATTTCATAAATGCCTTTCAGTGCCCCCACTTTCTCTTACCTTTGGGAAAATTAAGATGACCTCTGCCAAGGGCACCTGCTAGAGTCCTATCCCTTGGCCATGGTAACCCCCCTCCCCCCCACTAGCTGTTCTAGTGAGTGGTTGGAGGCCACTGAGCAGCTCAATGGGTCTGTATTGGCCAGAGAAAGGAAGCTGACCAATAGGCATTAGGCAGAAAAACAATGAGTTCCTTCTAATCTTATACCACAGCTCAGAATAAAACAGTTTGCGTCTGTAGTTTGCACGTATATAGACATTAGGTCATTTAGTCCTCACTATGCCCTGCGAAATAAGATCATCTTCTCTTCCATTTATGGCGAGGGAGCAGGGAAAAGGACAAGTGAAGTAATGTTCCATTTGTAGAGCTAGAAAATGGCAGAGCTAAGCTTCTAAATCAGATCTTCCGAAGATCAAAATAGATTAGTTGGGCATTTCAGAAGTGATACAAAATGAAGAATTACAGATACCCTTTTGCAACAATATGGTGGAGTATATATGCAGAGAAACAGCACTTCTCTTCAAAAATTCTGGGTTTTATTTTTTTTTAAATAGACCTATTATCTATTATCTGTCCATTTCAATCATGCTTCCCAGGATGTGTAGCAATTCCACAAGTTCAACTCTTTCTTGTTATGTGTATCTAGCTTTTTAAGGAGCAAACACTTTCTGTTCCTCATGGCTCCCCATACCAGTCAGATTTTTGCTAAGGCAGGACTGAAACGAATTTGTAAGCAGGAATGTTTAATGCTTAGCAAGCCACAGAATCCATATGACATTTATTTGCAACATTTGTTAGTAGTATATTTAGCACCTCAATTTTGCAAATTGGGAGGTTGTTTTATATGCATTGGGGGTGGGATAGCCGTGATGTTTAAGAATATAAGAACTGTAAATTTTTTTTACCCAAGAATAGACAAAGCAGAAAAAGCTTTACTCTGAAGCTGCCAAAACTTAAGCTTTGAGGCTACTTGCTTGCCCAAGCCATTTGCACGTGCCTATGTGATTTTATAATATTTGCAAAGAACGATATTTATATTTTTTGATGGTTTCATATCTCATTCCAAATAAATCCCCCCTCTTAGAATATATGTTGTATTCATAATGTATGTGTTATTTTTCTTAAGCATCCCCCAATTGTATAAAAATAAAAGCCGAATCTTCCCCAGGATAAGAATTGGTAGGAAGTTGCTCCCATGCCTACTTATGAGTAGTTGAGCTCTACTGAGAAACAGACAGCTTCATGCTTATTGGTCTGAGGCTGCCACGGCTGAGTTTTTGCATATTAAAATGTTTCCAATGCTTATATAATGACTTGTTCTTTGAATCAAAAATGTGTTACTAACAATTTACATGTGAACAATATAAATGCCCAAGTCATTGTAGTTTGAGTTTCAGAATAATTTACAAATTAGGTATTATAGATGAGGAAACCAGGAATTAGAATACTTAAGAAACTCACCAGCTGTCCTGGGGTTAGGAAGTGGTGAGCTGTAACTCAAAATTAAGCCTTTATGGTTCCTCACCCATGGGGCTTGCTCTTCTGCCACGGTGTTCTCTTAAAAGCATACGTATCAAGGTCTTTGTGGTGATTCTTTTTTCTATTAAAATGACAAAAAAATTCTCCAATATGTCCAAAGTTTCTATATTTCCATCTCAAGGCTTAGTACTTGAGTTGAATTATGTAGAGTAAACCTGAGCAGAAAGGCTCAGTGGGCACTAGAGGAAGTGGGCGTGGAGAAGAGTAATGGGGGGAGACTTAGGAGGTGGAGCTTGTAGAATTTGCTGTGACCTAGTTGTGGGGGGAGGGGTAGAGGAAAAGTCAAAGGTCACTGTGGGTGACTAGCTTGGGCACCTAGATAAAGGACAGGGTCATTAGTGAGAAAGCAAGCAGAGAATAATGTCTCCCCTCCCCCAAATTTTCTACATCCTAATCCCCCAAAACTATAAATTTTATATTACATGGCAAATAGACTTTGAAGATGTGATTAAGTTCTAAACCTGTAAAAGAGGAAGATAAAAGGGTTAGAGTCATAGAAGAAGGTGCAATGACAGAAGCTGAATACAGAGAAAGAGAGAGATTTTAAGATAATACACCGCTGGCCCTGAAGGTGGAGGAAAGGGCTAGGAGCCAAGGAGTCTCTTGCCGACACGTTGATTTTAGGACTTCTGACTTCCAGAACTGTAAGATAATAAATGTGTTGTTTAAAGCCACCAAGTTTATGGTGATTTGTTACAGCAGCAGTAGGAAACTAATACAGGTGATAAAGTAGGTGTAGGGTTAGGGGAATAATGCAGAGTTAACTTTGGTCATATGAGTTTGAGAAGCCTAGAGGATGTCCTGATTGAAATGTTGAAATGTCAGGTAGGAAATTTTATATATATCTCACATACATACATACAGCTATAGATCTAGCAATAGGTAGGTAAGTAGGTAGGTAGGTAGGTAGATAGATAGATAGATAGATAGATAGATAGATAGATAGATAGATAGATAGATAGATAGATATTGCTTTCATAGTTATAGGCATGTGGCTAGGTAACAGCTGAAGCCATCAGAGGAAATGAGGTACCAACAGAGAAAAAGAAGAGGGATTTCACCTTTGGCCTCTGGTGTCCACTAAGCCTAAGAAATGGACAGAGAATACAAATATGGAAAAAATGAGAAAGAATAACAAGGGGAAAGGAAAAACATGGGAGAATTGCATCACCAAAACCCACAGTTAAAGTAGTTTCTACAATGAATTGGTAGTCAGTGGCGTCAAGCAAAAGCAGTTCTGAAATGTGTCTGTGCTTGGCAGTTACTGCAGATGGAGCTGGTGGTGCCTCCAGGGAGTACAGTGTCAGGTGCATGATGCGAAGGAGAATTCAGTCAGATTGAGGAGTGATGAGAGGTCAGTAAATAGAGACTATGAGAGTAGGCTATTCTTTTAGGAATGTTCACTAATGGTGATAGAGGTGTCCATAAATTGAAGAGGCTGCCATTTCCAGAGAGGCAGTTGAGACTGAGCTGCAGGAAGTAACACTGGCAAAGATGAAGGGCTCGCTGTTCTGTCAGGAGTCTTGGAAAAGAAGAAAGCTCGTGTTTGGCTACCCTCATTTATTACAGCCTCATCACATTTTTACCACCACCATTTCTCACTCCCTGTGGTTGGGCATGTTGAACCAATTCAACATTGCAGGCTCCCTTTGATTTAAAATCCCCCTGTTAATTTTGCCTCTGTATCACGTCTCTTCTGTAGTTTTTTTTTTTTTTTTTTTTGGTTATACTTATCATTTTCAGCTGGGCATCTCTCCACTTAGATGTCCCAGGATACACAGCCAGATAGTAGCATGAAGTTAGGACACATGAAGTTACTGTTCGTTTATTTATATTCTCTTTTTGAATCCCTATCTTCTGCATATGAAAAGTGGGAATAATATGGAGCTGTGGTTGGTTTTTAAAAATAAAGACCAAATAATGATAATTATATTGAAAAATCCTTTAGTGTATACTGTATAATGTCCAGCATATTACCATCACTATCCTTATCTATCAATGAGGCTATGAATGCCAATTTCACAGAGCTGTTACAAGGATTAACACATATCACAGCCCTGGACAGCATTGTTCAGTGCTTAGAGCATCAGCCTGCCCACCAGAGGCTCACGGGTTCAATTCCAGTCAAAGGCATGTACCTCAGTTGTAGATTCCCAGCCCCTGTAGGGGTGCATGTGGGAGGCTACCAATCAATGTGTCCTTCTCACCCCCACCTCACTTCCTTCCACTCTCTCTAAAAACAAACAAAACAAAACAAAGCAAAAATAGACCACGTATGAAAAGTATCTGTCTTAGAAATTGTCAAAATGACAGTAATTAGTGGTATCTCTTTCATTTGTTTATCCATTCATTCAATAATATAATTGGGCCATTTTATTTACGCAGAGGCAGGCAAATTCCATCTTTTTCTTCTGGAAAGAAAACTGCCCTTCTCAGTTCTGTGCACCAGCCCTGGCATGAGTGACATGGCACTGAGCAGCCCCCTAATACCTCTCTCTGTTATTTACAGAGGTCTTAGAGCAACCCATCCTAATAGGAGTCAGCACCCTTGAGTTGGTTATATTTGCCCTCCATCCTCACAGCTGCTGTTCTGAGCCTTTTTCATCTCTATTCTTGCAGCCTGGAAACTGTAACTCAAGTTCCAGAAGGCAGTTGTACTTCATCACAGTTTCCCCTGTTTCCTTCTTAATCCAGAAAACTTAATCAGCATGGAACTTACTTAATTCTCCTCAGAACTTTTGGACAGGGCTTCAAGGCTGTGATAATTCTCTGTAGATGAGAGAGAGAGAGAGAGAGAGAGAGAGAGAGAGAGAGAGAGAGAGAGAGAGAGAGAATGATAATGATAATGTATTCATCTTTGATGATCCAAATGAACAGCAGACCTTGCTAGCTTTATGGTTCTGAGAGGCAGCTATGACATCAGAATTTAGTGACCCAAGCCTGGAACAACTGTGATTCTTGGTCTGGACCCCTAAGGATTGATCTTCAAGTTCTTTTCAAACTTCAAAATTGTGTGCTTTCCCATGACTAGGAAAAAATCTATCAATTCAGGGGTTCTGAGTTTTCTATATGTCATCCTATATAATAAAAGGCTAATATGCAAATTATCCCCTCAGGAGTTCAACTGACCAGGAGTTCGACTGCTCACTATGATGTGTGCTGACCACCAGGGGTCAGCGTGGAGCAAAGGAGGGCCCCGGCTGGCCCTGATAGCCAGCCAGGCCTAAGGATGCTACCCATGCATGGATTTTGTGCACCGGGCCTCTAGTTAGTTAATAAAAGGAAGATAAATTTTTGATGTATTAGGTCTATTTCCTTGGTAGATTAAATCATTCAAAGCATTGTCATGCTAGGGAGACAAGTGAACAAATTATTGAGTATTAGGAATTCTTGATGAGGAGGTGGTGTGGGGGAGGAATCACACACTGGGCAGCATCAGAGTCTTACACATGCTAGAGAATCAGTAAATGTTCATCAAATGAATGGATGGGGTATTTCTTCTGGATTGACGTCTACCTCTAAGTACTGGACAGTAGGTAAATCACTTTTGCCCAGACTTCAGTATCCTTATGCAATGAATAATACCAGCAATGGCATATCCACATATGCATAGCAGCCAGATGGGTAACATGAGATACCAATAGGACAGTAGTCAACAAAGTGGCTTTGATAAACTGTTGCATGTAAAGAAACATATTTATAGGTTCTGGAAATTAGGTTGGAGGTGGGACTATTATTCTACCTAGTACATCTGGGTAGCTAATATTTGGGAAATACGGACAAGTGCTGAGCTGTGAGCTCACTGAAGGTAAGAACTCTGTTTATATTCACTCCTCTTACCTGCATATGGTTGATGTTCAGTCAATTCTGTTTTTTTGAACAAGTACAGATACAAGATGTCAAGTAACAACCACCTCAGCAATCTAGTGCCATATATTTATTCTACAGTTTAGAAAACAGAAGTCCAGAGAGGAGAAAGATTGTGAGTAATTGGGTGCTCAATCTATGGCCCACTCCACCATATCCAGGTTTCTTAGACCAGTAGGGACTGTAGCAATGTTCCTATGTGATGAGAAAACAATAAACTGTGGTCATATTTAGAAAAGGATTGTTTGAAAGGGGCATGTCCCTGAGAGATGAAAGCAGGACATGGGTAATTGTGAGGTGCCTGAATCAATTTGGAAAGAAAAGAAGCTCCCAGAAAGTTGAACGTTAAAAACACAATGCATTCGAGTAGAGCAGGGTTGGCAAGCATTTTCTGTAAAGGGCCAGACAGTAAATATTAGACTTTGCAGGCCATGAGGTCTCTGTTGCAGCTACTCAACTCTGCCATTGGAGCACAGAAGCAGCTACAGTCAACACATAAATGAATTGGCATGGCTATGTTCCAATAAAACTTTATTTATAAACATTACAATTTGAATTTCATATAATTTTCATATGTCATGAAATATTTTTCTTTTGATTTTTTTTCAACCATTAAAAAAAGTAAAAACATTCTTAATTTATGGATTGTACAAAACAAAGAAACAAACATGGCTATAATGTGCTGACCCATGGAACAGAGGCAGGGTAGATAAGGTATCTCTCAGGCCATTAGACTTTACTGTGATGTAACTAAAGATATCACCACTTCTGAAAAGTGAATGTGCCAATATGAAGGGGGTCTGGTTAACCAAAGAAACCACAGAAGAAAAGATGAAGGAGAGTCATGAACTAGTAATGGAAAGCACCCATTCCCAAGTGACTCAGGGAAGGGGGATCTTGGCCAATGGAAACCACATATTGGGACTCAAGTTTTTAAAGTTTATTTTGTAATGGCAAAAGATATTTCAAGCTGTCTTAGTTGAAGGTCCCTTTTTCAATTGAAAACACACACACATGTATGTGTATATATCTGTGTGTGTATCTATTATAATAAAAGTCTAATATGCAAATCAACTGAATGGAAGAATGATTGGTTGCTATGACGCACACTGACCACCAGGAGGCAGATGCTCAACGCAGGAGCTGCCCCCTGGTGGTCAGTGCACTCCCACAAGGGGAGCACAGCTCAGCCTGAAGCCAGAAGCTGGCGAGTGCAGCGGCAGTGGTAGGAGCTTCTACCACTTCCGTGGCAGGGTTCCCAGACTGGTTTAGGCCTGATATTCCTCTCACAGTTCGGGACTCCTTGCTCCTAACTGCCCACTGCTCACTCCTTAGCACCCACCAGCTCGCTCCTTACCACCCACCTGCTCGCTCCCACCACCACCACTGTGCTTGCCAGCTGTGAGCCTGGCTTCTGGCTGAGGGGCGCTCCCCCTGTGGGAGCACCCCGACCACCAGGGGGCAGCTCCTACATTGAGCGTCTGCCCCCTGGTGGTCAGTCTGCATCATAGCGACTTGTTGTTCTGATCATTCCGCCTTAATGGTCATTGGGCTTTTATATAGAGAGATATGATATACATTTGTATACACACACACCAAGGAAATATATCACACTAGGGTTCCTTTTAGATATGCCATTTTTAAATTTGCATTTTCCCTTAACAGGCCATGGCTAGCCAGGAGACAATATAGAGCGGGGATTATGAGCTTGGCTTCTGCCACCTGGCTGCTTCGGCTTGAGTCCTGGTTCCATTATCATAAGAACTCGGTTAAGTTACTTCACTTCTCCAGATCGTGGTGTCTTTCCCTGTGCTGTGATGGTGAGAACAGTACCTACCATGCACAGAGGTGCTGTGAGGGTTAAATGAGAAAATACAAGGGTGGGCAAAAGTAGGTTTATAGTCATAAGTACATGAAACAGTCTATTGTATTATTAATTTCTTATTATATTTTTTATTATTAACCTCTTTTGCCCACCCCTGTATTAGTAAAATTCTTAGCACACCTGACATCCAAATAAAATTTAAGTTATTTGCACAGAGCTCACCCTATAGTAAAGGACCAAATATTATTTTAAAAATACAAGTTTTGTATTTAAGAAAATATTATAATGATCTGGAATATTTGTGCAGCCTTCTCATAAAATTCTCAGCAGGACAGCAAGAGAGGACACATGGGGAAAATCTGGTTGAGGAGAAAAAGAGCCATTAAAATTCCTTCCTGCAGCAAGGACAATAGAACATCCGCACAAAGAGGCTGCCTCTTAACAGTCAGGATAATGCCCTGCACTTATGCAGCAGCATAAGGCAGCTTTCAGGAGCAGCACCTTTTAAAGGTGTTCCTAAGCATGAGCCTGAATCATCTCCAGATTGCTGTGATAATTAGAGGTGAAAACATTTTAAAAGGCGGCTCAATACCTACTTTAACCATAAATTATTCACTTTTAAAACGATTTCTCTGATATATGGAACTTTCTCCAAGACAAAGTCTCTAGCATCTTACGTGATTTATGGAATCATCCTTAAAGTACAAGATTTGGTGGGTTGATTTATTGCAGCTTTCAGTTTTACTGGAATTTAATTTGTGCACAGAGCAATGTGAGTTGATTTCAGAAAATGTGTCTGGAGGTGCAACAAAAAGAAAGTGTGTCAGTGTCACCAAGAGGGTTTGTCAAAAAGTAAAAATTTTAATCACTGATCATTTTTTATGTGTGTGTCTGCAGCATTAGGGAGCTATTGCAACCAGATTTGTTGAGATAAATTAATCAGCTAATGCTACAAAATGAGATGACAGGCAGCTTCCTCCAAGTAGGTGCTCAATTAATGTAACAATCTGTTGTACCATTTCCTGAGGGTTTGCCATATGCCAGCAGCCTCCAGTTGCTGTCTTGTTTAATTTAAATCCACACAACCCTTGAAGAGTTTTATTCAGAAACCACAGAATGAAATAGATTGGATGAGTTCTTCTCTTTCTTATTAAAACATTTTCTTTTCCTTTCTCCCCTTTCCACCTCCCTCCCTCTCACCTTGCTTTCCTGGGCCCCTTCTTGCCTTCCTTCCTCCCTCTCCCTATCTTTCTTCCTGCTTTCTCTCAGCAAGTGAACCGTGCTGCTAATGGATAAACTGGTCTTTAAATTTTGAGTATGTGTCTGTGTGGATGCTTTTATATGGAGATGGGTGTTCTGTTTCAATGAAAAAATACCAACCCCACAATAAGGCTGATGAGTAAATTAATCTCTATTAAAAGTATTTTGCAACACTTACTCATTCTCTTCAAAGAGAAATGATGAGAGGGAATTGCATTTAAACTTCCGAGTGCCATATTTCTTACGTCAAAGATGGTTTTCAAATTATAACGCTTGTGAGGGGGAATTACATGTAAACCTCACTGAGTGCCATATTTATTATGTCAAAGACATTTCCAAGCTGTAATGCACATTCATTCATGTCTGCCATATATTATAGTTACTTATTCATGCATCGGCGTCCTTGAATAAGGAGTGAGCTCCTTAATGTCAAAAACCATGCCTATTTTTTCTTTTACCAGTTCCAGTGTTAAGTTGGAATGAGAGAGACTTTGAAAATATGATGGCTTATTGATAATTCACTGGGCTCCAACTCCAACTAATACATTAGCTTTGCATTTCTCTGTGGGTGTACAGCCTTCTATGCCTTGCTAAGATTGTAGAGAACATTGATATGTTGAGAAAAATGTTTCATCCATGGGAGGGAAGTGCAAAAATGTGGGGTGGGACAAAGAAGAAAAGTCTCATCCATATGAAATAGGGCAAACATTTCAAACAAGTTGAGGCAGTAGAAAGCACCGTCCCAAGGCTAAGAGCATAAGATTTGGGTATTGACCCTATTGCTAATCAGAACTTTAGACGAATCAGTTAGCCTTGCTGGGGTCTGGTGTTACTATCTGTCAAACTAACTAACTAACTAACTAACTAACTAACTAAGGTCCTGTGTTCCCAGACCAGGGCTGAATCGATCTTATTACTCAGCCATGAAGATCAAGAATGTATATATAGTCTCTTCTCTACCTTCCTGATCACCAGGGAAAAAGAATCAAAGAAAACATAACCCATCCATTGACAGATTCTTAACAAAGCAAATAAACATTAAAATCACAAACTCTTAAAAATGGCAAAATGAGAACTAATATATTTTGTAAAAATAAACATAAAAAGGCCAAAATCCCCTCTGAGGAAACAAAGACACTTTCAGATGGATCTTCCCCCCACCCTGTATACATGCAATAGTGGTGTATTTTAAAATCCTCTCATTTATTTTTAGATCAATTAACTAATTTATTGAGCTCTTATTCAGTTCTTGGTATCTAACGAATCAGGCAAAGATCCTGCTTTGGAAGAACTTGTAGTCTTTTGGGGAGGTTAAGACTTTCAGCAAAAAACAACAACTGTATTCAATGATAAGAGAAAAGGCAAGGAAACACAGAGTAAATTACACAAAAATTCAAGTGGAAGAGAGATCACTTTAGACAGGAATGAGCATGGAAGGCATGAAGGAAAAGGAAGTTGGTCCTTGAAGAACTTGGACACACAAGAAAAACCCACCACCCCAGTGGAAGGTATACATAAGCCAAAAGACAGAACTGGTGATCAGAGGGATTATTTGAAGAACAGCAAATAGAACTACTCATACAAAATGTTTGCACTTACTCTGTTCCATTAAAACATCCATTAAAACCAAGTAAAATCAGTGAGTGGGATAATACTGGATTATCCTGGATAATACCATTCATTATCAGGATCAAGGCCTCTGAAGTTATAAAATAGTTAGTAGGTGGATTTAAATAGAAAATGTGCTTTCATGACTCATGAGATGATGCATGGGGGCAGAGTTGGGATGTTGTGTGTGGGAGGGGTCCATGTGGCAAGCCTGAGCTACGGAGGACCAAAGAACAGAGTCACTTTGGGGTCTTTGCTGGTGGCCTGGAGTACCCAGTGTCAGTGGGCCCCGTGCCCCAACACCATGTGGCACTGTGTTTTCAGGATGGTTGCTTAAGAAGATTGTCAACCTCTGAAGACTTAACACAGGTGGAATAGGTTTTCATGCCTTTTGATGGTTCAATAATTACATTTTCATATTTCTTTTCAAGATGATTCAAGATAGTCTAGCAGAATCAGCCATCGTGTGGTGGAGAGCTCTGGAAATGGAGTTAGAGGGTGTAGGCAATGTTATTTACATTTTTTTGTCATTAATGTTCTGACTATAGTTTTTCCAAAACAGATTTGAAGCACTTTACAGTAGAAAGCTCAGATACAATAAGACTGAAAGTTATTCAGAATCTGATATTGTCAACAAATGAGACATTGCTGTTGGCTAAGATTAGGGTGTATTGTTTTGGTTTGTTCTTTGTTTTTCCCCATTTATTAAAAAAGCAGGAAAACCCAACAATCCTATATGATAAAAGGCTAATATGCAAATTGACTGAACGATGGAATAACCGGTCGCTATGACACACACTGACCACCAGGGTGCAGATGCAGGAACTGCCCCCTAGTGGTCAGTGCACTCCCATAGAGGGAGCACTGCTCAGCCAGAAGCTGGGCTCACAGCTGGCAAGCACAGCGGTGGTGGTGGTGGGAGCCTCTTCTGCCTCCGCAGCAGCACTAAGGATGTCCAACTGATGGCTTAGGCCCGTTCTCCACGCAGAATGGTCCTAAGCCGTCAGTCGGACATCCCCCGAGGGCTCCTGGACTATGAGAGGGTGCAGGCCAGGCTGAGGGACCCCCTGAGTGCACAAATTATGTGCACCAGGCTTCTAGTAATCTAAATAAAGTAGAAGACAAGGAGATTTTGTTTGTTTGTTTATGATTTGGGCAGAAAGCAAACCAACATTAGAAGTGAAAGATGAAGAAACACAAATGTTTAATTTTTGAATTACAGTTCTGATTAGTTAATTCTATTCGTGAACTTTTCTAGTATTCTATTGCCTAAAACAGTGGATATACATTATTAAACTGGTCAGATGGTGAAAGAGGCATCTTATGGGTATGATTTTCTGTATCCCTTCAAATTTTTGCCACCAGGCAAAACTAACTTACAGAAAGTTAGGTAAACAGATTGAAAAGATGTTCCTGTTGCTATGCATAACTGTGAAAAACAGGGATAACCCAGAATTTAGCCAATACTGTTTTTAAATGAGAAATCATACATAAATCATTAAATTTGTTTTCAAATTTCAGATAAAATCTGGAGCAAAATTTAAAGACACACGAACAGCTAGGTTCACATCCAACACCTTCTCCCACTAGTGTAACCACTTATCAGGCAGCATTTTGGGTTTTCTTTGTCCTTTAGGGAAACATCCAACTCCCTGGGCTCCGAGTGTGTGAAAACCAGAGGACCAGAGTACCAGTGTTCTTCATAAACTATTTGTGGTTTGGCATTGAGAGTCCTCACAACTGTGCCTGTGTTACTCTGGAGTTCTCCGCAGCCTGACTTCCTTATGCCAGTGTTCAGCTCTGATTGCTTAGCTTGTTCCCACTTCTGCCTATGTATGTGCACATGCGTGTGTGTGTGTGTGTGTGTGTGTGTGTGTGTGTGGCATTGGACAGGGGGTGGGGGCGAGCCAAAAAATTGTCACTCTGTGTACCACACCACATGATCAGTAAAAGAATCAGACTGAGTTCTGGATTTATGTCTTTTCCTGATCTGCATGCAGGCCTGAGGAATATTAGTTTTCAATAAAGAAAAAGTTACTGTTAGCAATTGAGTCCTCAATAAGTGTATTTTTTTAAAGAAGCTAATTGCCCCTTTACTACGTCCTATAGCTAAGTAACTGATTCTGGCAGACCAAAGTATTTCTTAAAGACATAACCTTTTTCCCTCTTTTAAACCTAGGGTGTTAAAATACATGCATGGCTGGTACCAGCCTTGTCACCAGTGACTGTGATCATCAGACATTAGGAGTAGATCTTGGTACCCTTTACTCCCTGAGCATGTGTCTGGTTTTAGACTTCTCAGCAAGAGCTCTAGTGAAAGAGCCACTGACAACTAATTGATACTGAATTCAACTTGAAAACAGTTTCCCATCCCTACTTTAAATTTTATCAATACAGCGTGTCCCAAAAATATGTATACACACTGTAAGAGCTGATACCTCACTTTTGAAAATGAAATGTATTTTATTTTTTTAAAGTATATTTTATTGATTTTTTACAGAGAGGAAGGGAGAGGGATAGATAGTTAGAAACATTGATGAGAGAGAAACATCAATCAGCTGCCTCTTGCACACCCCTCCACTGGGGATGTGCCCGCAACCAAGGTACATGCCCTTGACCAGAATCGAACCCGGGAACCTTCAGTCCACAGACCGATGCTCTGTCCACTGAGCCAAACCGGTTAGGGCTTGAAAATGAACTGCATTTTAATAAACACTGCCTTTAATATTATTCAAAGCACGTGTATACTCTTTTGGGGATACTCTGTATTTGTCCGTAGTTGTCTGGTTTTTCAGTGTGCTCATTCTGGAGATCATTTTTTCCTCTGGATGTGATCAACACAAGGCCCTTCATGAGCTGGCACCCAAGGGTTTTGTTTGTTTGTTTTCCTTTGTTTTTGCGCACGCCTCTCATTTTGTAAGACTTTTAGAATTGTTTCAAGAAAACCAGATTTGGTAGTACCTACTAGTATAACCAGTGTAAAGGGGCTTACACTCCACAGGGCTAAATTTTGTTCATTTCTTTTAACAGATGATGATTGAGCATGTAACTTACTCTATACACAGAAAGTAAAAGGCAGCGTCCCTGTCTTCAAAAACTTCATATTTTAAGCAAAGATATTTTATGGAACCATTTATTCTGTTTCAGGAGGACCACTTAGGCTGTCAAAATGCTTTCCACAAACTTTTTTTGGATAAGCCACAGACTCTGTGTAGCATTCTGCTGAAACAGCCCAGCTCGTTGGCAGTGTCTGTGATCAACACCAACTGCTCCGAAGCTTTGGAGAAAGGCGTGAGCATGTGTGTGCTGTGTACGCTACAGGAATGCCACTGAAATCCGACTTAATCCATTAACTCATAAAACAGATTCATTGTTTGTTTAGTGCTTGGCAATACATTTTCTCCAATTTCAAAACTCACTGGAAATCCCACCCACATGTGAGCATATTTTTGTCTTTTAAAATTCTTCAAAGTAATCTTTGCAGAATAAGAACACCAAATGGTTCATGGAATGAGGGTTGAAATTCCTATGGCACCTGACAACTTGGCACATTGGGAAAAGCCTGGTCTTTGATGTCAGTGGGGCCTTCCAGTCTCTTTTGTGTGAGTCTCGGCAAGTCAGGTGACATCTCTGAGGCTCATTTCTTCTTCTCTTGAGTAGGGATAACGATAGCTACCTGCCAGGACCATTATAAGGATTAAAGGGATAATGCATATTAAAGTCTTGGCGCATACTAGGCACTTTAACAATTAGTTGTTGTTATCATTCAGTATTATCAGTAGTACTTCTGCAAAGGGCTCTGTGTTAAGTTCATGCTTATCACTTGTTCATTCAGTGAGTGTTTACTGCACAGGATCCTGTGCTGGGTACTATAGGGTGTGAATAGAAATGATAAACACACATCCTTTTTGCCTCCAATGGTCTTATTTCCTAGTTGGGGAAAAAATGTGTGTAAATAATTAGAAGAGAAAATACCAAATAGAGGAAGACTAAATGGTATAGGAGTTAGAAGGAGGGAAGGCCCCAATTTTATTAGGAATGGATGAAATGGGAAAGGCTTCCTAGAGAAAATACAACTTTGTTCTCCCTCCCTATGGGGGGAGGGGTCCCTCCAGCTCAGTTAGCTCCAAACAAAACTGTCCCCTCACCCTCTAATGTCTCTCAAGTTCTTTGCCAAGTTTCCAATGGCTCTTTGTGGCCTCTACCTTTAGTGGTCCATCATTGGCCTAGCAGATCTGAAATGCACATTAAAGATCAACTCCATTTCCCTGAAGGATCTCATAAAAACAAAACCAAAAAAGCTCTATTTATAAAAGCAACTGCTTTCTTTCTTTGTGAGGTATGAAACAGTGTACACCTATCTCTTTCTTTCCTGTCCTTGGGCATCTTTATTTTGGTTTCACATTATAGGAATCTCCTTGGTAATGAGGATCCAGGTTTTTCACTAAACTACCCGATCTTTGTTAAATCTCATGGCAGTTATTTTGCTCTTCTTAAACTGTTTGTATATCATTTATTTTTTAAAAGTACAATGAAACTTTTTTGTAATATGCACCTAAACTTGAGATTATTGGGGATGTGTCTTTACAAAACTAAAGATTTGTCCTCTGTTGTAGACAATGAATTCAATATAACTAAAATTATTACCCCATTTTTGCTTAGAAGTTTCCTGCCAAACACAAAACCTAGCTTGAAGAATTCCATTCTTTTTTTAATATCCTTTTTAAAAAATGGAATTTATCAGAAGAATTCCATTCTTGGTAGATATTTAAAAGGCATTTAATAATTCCCAATCATTTCTTGTTAAAAATTTAGGAGGGCCCTAACTGGTTTGGCTCAGCAGATAGAGCATCAGCCTGCGGACTCAAGGGTCCCAGATTCGATTCTGGTCAAGGGCATGTACCTTGGTTGCGGGCACATTCCCAGTGGGGAGTGTGCAGGAGGCAGCTGATCGATGTTTCTCTCTCATCGATGTTTCTAACTATCCCTCTCCCTTCCTCTCTGTAAAAAATCAATAAAATATATTTAAAAAATTTAGGAGGGACAGAATTAGATGCCATTTCCCTCAGAGCTGCACATACATTACACACATATACATAGACACTTACACACAATGCCATTTCCTTTCAGGTCAGACACAAGCCAAGCATGTCTGTTACCACTATTATCTCACACTGTTTTGGAACAACTAGCCAGGCAAATAGTTAAGAAAATAAAGTAAAATATATAAATACAGAAAGAAGTCAAATTTCCAATTTCATAAAATCCTAAGAAACCAACTAAAAAAATCCTATATAATAAAAGTGCAGTGAATGAAACGGCAGAATGACCAGCATGACCAGAAACCAGACTGACCGCGGCTACCACCCGTGGCCCATCACCCCGGCTAGCCCCACCCTCGAGCGGGGATCCCCACCCCGATTGGGGGTGTGGCCGGCCTACAAACCTCTGAGGCCCCTCACCCTGGCTGACCCCACCCCCGAGCGGGGCCCTCCACCCCGATCAGGGGCCCCCATCAGGGCAGGCTGGCCAGTCCCCACCCATGCACTGGGCCTCTATCCTATATAATAAAAGGGTAATATGCAAATTGACCCTAACAGCGGAATGACCAGAACGACTGCTTGACCAGTCACTATGAGATGCACTGACCACCTCTTGGTCCCTTTCCCCTGCCGGCAGGCTCTGATTGCCTGATTGGGTAGTGGGGAATGTGGGTGGCGCCAGGCTAAGGCCCTCACCCCACCAGTCACCCCACACACAGAGGGTGACCCGTGCCTGGGGCGCGGCCGGTGAGCAGGCGGAACGGCTGACCTCTCAGTCCCTCCTCCTGGCCAGCAGGCTCTGATCACCTCATGGCAAACAGGGAACCGGGGGTGGGTGGCAGTGGGGGGTGGGGCTGACTATGGGCAGCTGGGGAAGATAGCCCTGATCGCAGGCCAGGCCTAGGGACTGTACCTTTGCATGAATTTCGTGTGGCAGACCTCTACTCTTAGGTATAAAAAGAGAAACCAATAAAGTAGCTGATTAAAAATAAATATACAAAACTCAAAAAACTCTTACCTAACAAGAAGGGTCAAATAGGAAATATCATCCTGAACATTCTGATATAAAATGCAACTTAATAAATAAAATATTTAAGAATAAACTGAAAAATAAAGGTTTAGAACTTCAATGAAGAAAACTATAAAACCCCATTAAACATCATAAAAGGGGAGAATAAATGAAGAGTGACTCTTGATTCATTTGTGAACACTCAGTCTACTGATGTCATTATTCACTGAGCAAACCTATATGTTTAACACAATCTCGATTAAAAAATTTTATTAAATTATTTTCAAGTTTATCCAAAAGCAAATAGCATAGTAAAAAATTTCTGAAAAGGAACAGCAATTGGGGCGGGCACTGAGTTGCCAGATATTCAAATAAAATAAATGCAAGATGGCCAAAAAGCATTTGAATAGATGTCATACTGTACTAAAAATCAAAGAAATGTAAATAAAAATAAAAATGGGAGTTTCAATTTTGCTTTTTTGGGGGTAAAATATTAAAAATTATAAAGATATCTAGAGTTTACAACTTAGCATATACTGCTAAGTGGGTATAATTTTTTTTGAGAAAAATTGAGCAATAATACTGCAAATTTTTAAATGTGCATGTGATTAGAGTAATATACCCAAGTATGTAGGTGTGAATGGAGTGTTATCCATCAGTTGCCTTGTCTGGGAATCTTTCCTAAATAAATAATCCCCAATGGGCTTGTGTTTGCTGGAGACTGTTAGCGGATTTCATTCCTTTGTGAGTTCCTAGCAAGGCTACACTTCCCAGACTCCCTCACAGTTAAATTTGATCATGTGCCAAATTTTAAACCAGTGGATTGAGTGGGAATGAGGGGCCTCACTTTCATACCTGGCCCATCCAACCTCTCATGGACTATCCTCTATACTCCTAGCCTCTGGCTAGATGTTAATGTCTGAGATGACCTTGATAACTATTGAAGGTGAAGAGCCTGGATCTTTGAATGACGTGAGACCAGAGTTATCTGCTAACCTAGAATAGCCTTGGACTATTTCTGAGTGCACGTGCATACACACACACACACACACACACACACACACCCCAAGAACATAAACAAACAAAGCCAAAGGCAAACAAACAACAAGAAATATTCGTAGGCTTGAGCCATTATATATTTTTGAGTCTATTTGTTATTGCAGATAATTGACCCTAACTAATCCCAAGCTGTATCCTTTTCCATGCAGTGCTGGCCAGAGTCCCTTCTCCATCTCTGGTTTACATTTTGTTCCCTAGTCAGCACAGCTTGTACCCACGCAGCAGAGTCCTTCATGAAAGGAGCCCCTTCAGCTGGTGCCTCAGCCTCTTTCCACAGGGCTCATATCTGATTTCTTGGGGCCTAAAAGCTACATTCACTACTGCAGTCTCCCTTCCTCCTCTCCCTTCTCCTTAGATACACATATTCTGAACTTTTGATCTTTTAGCCAAGCCATCATGGCACTGATTCAGAGAAACCTCTCAATGCACCGTCTTCCCAATTGATCAGCTGTATGAGGATAGCTTGAAGTCGAACTGGGATTCCTGGTCTGCCTTCTAGAAACTGTCTAATTTTATAGGATGTTTGTAAGCTGCCAAGTCTGCAATAAATGAATTAGGAGCCTCGGGCACCAGAGTCATCAGTGAGGAAGTGGGGGTTAGTGGAGAATACATCAGAGGGACCTGGGTTCGAATTCTGAATCCTGTTATGAGCTGCGCTGACCTCTCTGACTCTCAATTTCTTGAACAGCCCAATAGAAAAAAAATCCTATATGATAAGCAGATTCTGAAATACAAACAGGATAATCTTTGTAAATCACTTGGTACTTATCTCACAGTAGCTGACATAAATTTGGTAAGATGAGGAAAAATGATAATAGAAAAAAATGATGGGGAAAATCCATTGGCTTGAATTCTATAGGAGAAAGGGAGAAGGATTAAAAGAGAGATGCTTGAATACCTAAAGGGTAATCACTGAGCCTGTGTTTAATTAAATTATAATCAATGGCATTTTACTATTACAGGTGACTCACAATTATTAAATACAACTTCAAACCTAGGATGGCATTGCTATCTCCTTGGTCTGCCATGTCTACGGTGCTCAGTCCCCCAAATTCCATTATTCTCCTTTGCCATATTTTATGTGAATGTAGATCCTTTCAGCAGGTCGTTATGCCCCACTGAGATATTAGCACCTTCTAGAGTACTCCATGATTTTATCTTCTTAGCATGTCTTCCCATGGAAACAGAATATAGTATAACAGCACAGAGCAGGGTTGCCATTTGCCTTTCCTATGTATATCTTCAAGAAAGACATTAGCTAGGGGAATGCGGCTGGGAGTATGAAGTTTGTTGTGGATTTTCACAGTGATTCCCTTTGCATCTCTCAAAGAGTTCTGTTTTTAATAAACTTTACTAGAAATGTAACATTACCAAAAAGTATAATCAAGTACATTGTATATGTATGAATCATAATAAATGGGGATTAGATAATGTTTTTGCTTACATCAATAGGCTGTTTCACAGTTGATATTTATTTTTTAACGGAAAAATTTGTTTAGGTGAAGCAAGGGACTCTGGGTGAAAGGCTTTAGAGTGAGTGGTCTCATATTCAAGTAAAATATATGAATACACATGACATCCACCACAACGCTCTTTCTAACAGCTTACGGTTAACTTTACCCCATGCTGTGCTGGAACATGGCCCAAATGGTGAGCTCTAATGGCCCCAGAGCTAGCAATCATCTGAATCCCCAAGCAGATCTATCCTCATGATAGCTCTCAAATTGGGGCCCTTGAACAACTAACTTCACTTAGTCATGGTTTTCTTGTTTGTAAAACACAGCTGCTGAGTGGTGAGCCTAGCACATCAGGCACATGAAGACAGATCATTTCAAGCACCCACCCTCCTCACCTCTAAGTGACAAAATGAGCTTCAGTAATAATAAAAGTGGCTAAATAATAGTGGCACAAAAAGAAATTCAGATAGTAAAATTTTAAATAATAAAAGTGTAATACGCTAACTGTTCCGTTGACCGCTCGACCAGCCGCTATGATGCACACTGACCACCAGGGGGCAGATGCTCTGGTAGGTTAGCTTGGTGCTGGGGTCTGGCCGATCGGGACTGGGTGAGAGGGCTGGACACTTTCTGGAGCCCTCCCATCATCCCTCTCCGGCTGGCCAATCTCCCGTGGTCCCTCCCCAGCCAGCCACCCCAATCCACCCCCATCAGGACTGGGCGAGACTCTCTGATTGGCCAGATCACCAGCCAGGCCGAGGGACCCCACCTGTGCATGAATTCGTGTACTGGGCCTCTAGTTACATTATAAAAAAGGAAAGTTAAAGAATTTTTAATTGCATTAATGTATTTTTTTAATGGGAAAATGCTTCAACCTAGATTTACAGATAGTATTCCAGGTGTCTGGTTTTGTACCTGGTGTAAATATGTCCGTGAATTTCTCAATTTTGGTCCTCTTTGCCTATTTATGTTCAATAGACAATATAGCCAGACTTATTGATCTATCTTCCCTCATAGTTTGTCAAAAATTCTTTGTTTTTATTCATTTTAATTTTAAAAATTTTCTTGCACAAGATTCAACAGATACACACATAGTTAAGAAAAATATTATACATAGAATAAGTTTGACAGATTAATAAAATTCTCATTTTACAATATGGCCACGTCTTTGTTTCTTTGAGGTCAATTCTATCAGCTTTCAAATGTCTTTGAAATTTCAAGAACAATTTCACTAAAATAACTTCAGAAAATTTATATGAAATGGTCTATTACATTTTGTAAAATCTTCAAATATCAGGGAAAATGCTTTGTGAAACTAGTATTGAAATTATTTAATTAATTACTGTAGGACAAGTTTTCAGTTCCTTGAGAAAATTAAAGAAGCTGTCAGGCATTCTTTTGTCCTTTTGATTTCTTCTAACAATGTAAGACCAACATCTTTTAATGCTTCTTCTGCATTTTTCTTTGAAATTTGAGTCATTCTTAAGCAAAATAACCATTTCCTTACATCTTGTTGTTGTAGAGTTAATGACCTTTTTCATAATTTCTATGTGCTGAACTTCAAGAATTAATTTTAAAGCATGGTGTTTTAAGGTACATTTATTAGGCTCATTCTGGCTGTTTGTAAATAGTGTTTTTGGTGTCTGACCTCATCTAAAAATTCACATCAGACAAATTTAAATTCAGGACAATATTTCATTTATGAGCCAAAATTTGCATTGACCAGCCAAGAAAATAAAACCTTGTACCTTCACTCTGTTTTTAATTTTTTTAAACAAAATTCACATTTTATTTATGCTGAAATAAACTATACAAAACTGACTTTCTGTACCAAAAATTTTAAATGCAAATTAATTCTTCAAGTGGTCACCCAGAATGTCAGAAGTGAAATAACTCGCTCTGGGCATTATGGCTCAGTTGGTTGGGTATCATCCTGAGCACCAAGCATCTATTGGTTGCTGGTTCAATTCCCAGACAGGGCGCATGCCTGGGTTGAGGTTTGATCCCCAGTAAGAGGCGTCCAGGGGGCAGCTGATCAATGTTTTGCTCTCACATCGATGGATGTTTCTCTCTTCCTCCCTCTCTCTCTAAAAATTAATAAAAAATCTTTTAAAAAAGGAAGTGGAATAGCTCTAGTTTTGTTTCTTAATCTTTTTCAATCACTGTGCTGTTGATATTCATTCAGAATCACTTATTTATATACAGGGATAGGTAATACCATAAGTGTTGGGAGGTGAATTGCACTTTGCATGAGTGAGAGTGATTCCAAATAGTCTCAGCATGACTGGCTGTAGCTGGGGGCTGCCTGTATAACTGTGAGCTCTCTGAGTTAAGTTCTGTGTAGAAAATATGATGTTTATTAAAGGATAAGTAACAAAAAGTGTTAATTTAGAGCTTACATTTATATTAGCACAACTCAATAGTAGCCACAACAATTGATTTTTCTCAGGGAGGAGTATTTTATCACAGACATTGTTTAGAATTTCTGACTCAGGGCAGTAATAAAGAGCAGACAGACTTTTCAGTCCATATCCAGTATTGTCTTTAAATCCTTTATGGACAAGGCACCCCTTATTGCCTGCAGCCAGGGTAGACAGCTCTCATCATCCTGTCTTTGGTACCTCAATGTTTGGAGAAGCCACTGGATATGATCTGTCTTGTGTTAGTTGTCAACAAATGCTAATTTTTGAGTTTGCTCACACCCATCCAAACTTTACCTTGCAGTTTATTTGTCTTTGTAGATGTACATGTACGCATGCTCCATACTTTACTGTACATGCACATGATGACAGACCCTGATTTGGGCCTTGAGAATAAATGATGGAAGACCTACCAGTCCCAGCTTTTGAGGAGTATACTGATTCATTCATGAATAAATTATTTTTTCAGAATTTCAATCATCGTAGGAAATTTTCTTAATATATCTTTAAAATAAGGGCAGCCTCAAGTGATAACATAAATAGCTAAAACTGTAAGGCCATGTGCTGTTGGATTAGCAGGCTGTCCAGAGGTGTGAGGACCCAGGTTTAGTTGCCAGCCACACTGTGTCATCAAGGATCTAGGGTTCTTTGTTTCTACCATCCTTAGTTTGTATGCATGTCTCCCCTTAGGGTCATAAGGTGCTGCTTCAACTCTGAGCATCATGCACTCCCCAGTAACTGCTCCTTGTGTCTCATTGGCCAGAGCTGCGTTGCCTGCTTAACTCAGAGTAAATCACTGATGAAGGGAAATGGGATTGTCATGAGTGGTTTACATCTATCATGATTGATTATCTGGGCCTGTGCACATGACCACATGAATAAAATCAGAGTTTTGTTAGCCAAGAAGAAGTGGGGTATGGCAGTTGAGTTAGTCAACAGTGTTTGCATATCTGAGCCCAGCCTGGAGAACTGTTTGCAAACCCGTGAAGGCAGTTTGTCAGACTATTGCCTTAGTTACTTCTTTGTAACTGAGACTCTAGTTAGTCCATAAAATGCTTGAACCAGAGACTCATATTTTGGATCAGAGAAGTTCTAAATTAAATCTATTCTTTATAACCTGAGAGTAGTTCTTTATAACCTTCAGCCCTTAATCTCCTTCAACTTTAAAATGAGTTAGGATTAGATGAACTCCCAATTTCCTTCTTATTCAGATATGGCATTAAATAGTCCACTAGTGCCCAGAGTTTATCAATGAAAGCAGCCTCTGCCTTCCTCTGACCTGTCCCCATTCAGGTAAGATTCTCCAATGGCCCTGCCACATGGCTCTGTCAACAGAGGTTTGTTTATTAAGCCATCTGCTCCAGCCATTTGATGACTAATTGAATCTCCCTGCTCCATGGTATGCCACTTAGATAAGCAAAAGTATTGCTGGCCTTTGGATTATTTCAGTCCAGCTACTGTCAAAATAGCATAAACATGTGAGAAATCCTCCCAGCTATGTGAAAAATCAGGGCACTGGCTGCAATTCAGGCAGTGTAAGTCACTGCAGAAGTTCAAGTACTTCACTACTCTGAGTCACTCCAGCCACACAAAACCCCTTGAGGAATGGACAAGACAGAGTTCCCCATGGATCTGTGCCTGTCTTCTTGAGGAGAAAGTTTGCTACAAATCATGTTTAAGGGACACGTCAACAGACATCCTCTTGAACATCTAAGGACACTTCAGAATACTTGAGACATGAGTTTCTCTCAGCGGGTATGAGTGATTCTTAGCATTGATTTATTGTCTTATGGTCTCCTTAGGTTTTTCCAATACAACAGCAGAGAAGAAAATAGAATTGAACATTTTATTCTGTTTTCCCTACTTTTATACATATTTCTGTCACACTGCATCCTAATGATCTACTTACCGGTCTTCGCTTCAACAGACTTTGAGCTCTTTGATGGCAAGACCTGTGTCTGACCATCCTTGCAGCTCACTCAATGGCCACTGAATGGGTGTGAGTCTGTGAGTCTGACCTCACTTGAAGATGGATGGTGAGTTAGTCTCCTTGACAGATGAAGAATTCTGCATACTCCACAGGTTCCAGGTTTGGAACTCTGGTCTAGTTTGTGAGGAAGCACTTTTCCCATTAGATGGAAATCCCCATCTGGGCCCCATTCCTTTACCTCTAATGTCGATAAATAATTCAAGAGGAGATAACCTCACTTGTTTGACATGGGCTCAAACTGAGGTGTCTAAGAGCAAATAGATGAGATACTATTTCAAGCGGCAAGGTCACACACACACACACACACACACACACACACACACACACACACATCCATTCAAATACAAACTGTACTGAAGCAACCCAGAATGTCCCAGAAAGAATTATCTCCTGACGGGACAGGAGACTGACTCTTAGGCAAAGGAAGACCAAGAAAGTTCTATTGGGTGGAGGAAAGGGACATTCCTTTTCACCTCTGTGGGTCCAGAGAATTCAAGTGAATCAGCCTTGAAAGCAACACAAGAGGTTGACTTAAGATTAATTAATAAGTTCACTAAATGCTCAATCAATACTCAGGCAGGGAGGGAAGAGGGAAGAGGTGGGCTGGATTTTGAGGAATGAATAAACAATTATCAGACAGAGTGGGTAGAGTTGGGTGGAAAGTTTTCCATGCAAGAGGGAAACCTTGACAAAGGCACAGGGACCAGAAATTCTAGCAACCTGGGAAAATGGTAAATTGTTCCTTATGTCAGAGATAGAGAAACAAAAAGAACAAATGGAATGTGAGGACCAAGGATGGCTGAACGTAAGGAGGGGAAGTTAGGCAGGAGCCAAATCATAAAATGCCTTGCGGGTCATGATAAGAAAATCAGGGGACACCAAGAAGCCACAGGAAGATTGTTTGGGTGTGATGTCATTTATCTGCATGGCAGAGAGAGGCATGTTCATTATTGTCATTGCTCTTCCAGGGAAGCTCAGGCAAGGAAAGGGTAGGGTAGGGCATGGTAGGGTAGGACAGGAAAGAAAACATGTTAGCCTGTACTCTAGGTAGCAAGGGTAAGTGTTAGCTCATGAATTAAGTTTTTGTGTGTACCAGGTTGCAATATACAATGTATGCTTATGTGAGTCACTCAACATTTGAAACCCACTGTTGAGCATAGTTGAGCTTATTAGAAAATAAAGGAAATCTTGAGGATCCAAAACAGAGCAGGATCCCCCACTCTAAAGGTGTAACATGCATCTGCTGAGTGACAAACTGACTGACAGATGATGATCTTTTTAAATTGAAGTTTTAACTCTATTCGTAATTTTCAGCCGGGTTGCAAAATGTTGAAGAGAATGCAGACAGTGCACATAAGCTAGACTTTCTATAGGAGGTAAATGGTTGCTGGTGGGTATTTTTTTAAATCCAAATATTCTTTAAAAAGTTACTTTTCCCATTAAAATGCATCCTGAATGCACATAAATTTAGGGCATTGGGATCCAATAACCGGTGAATTAGAGAGGAAGATAGATTTCCTTTCAAAGACCCTTTTACAAAAATTATCATCAGAATGATTCTTGCAACCTGATGAAAAGAAAAACTCAAGCCTTAGTTTTTCCTTTTGAGACAGCACCCCGAGAGCAGCATCTCCTCATCTCTAGTTCCATAGAAGGTACCCCTCTCCTTTCTGTGGCTCCACACGGAGGGAATATGCTTCGCCTCCCGGGGAGGAAACCGATTACCATTTCAGGACTTCCATGAAGCCGCTGTCCGAACCACAGTGATCACGAGAGACCATAAGTTAAACTGACCTCCTGCTGATGCGCCTGGGACACCATCAGAGTCTATTTCCAAATATCGTGGAAGGGACTTTGTGAAATCCTCTGACTTCTGGAGCATGCCGTTGAATGGAACCTGTTTTTTATTATGGTTGGGAATAAAAAAAAAAATAATGTTTAACTATTCCATGACTTTAATGGAACACAGATTTGGTTTGTCTTGGAAATGACTGTTCAACATTATAATTACAATTTGCTTGCAGCATCGGTGAAGGCACACAGTGGAGCTGGCTTCCAAACCACAGGGGCGAAGAAGAGAGAGGACAAGCACTAACATACATGTGTGCGTACACACGAACACACATATGCATATACATCACCCATATTGGTTCATTTGCAATTCATGACACTTTGGAAAAGGGAGGATTTTTTTTTTTCCCAAAAGGCAACATCCGTTCCCTGACAAACTCATAAATCATTTGATTTCTCTGCTATAAAGCAAAAATCATTTTTAAAACCAGTGCAATCTTTGAGTCTCTGTTCATTTGGCAAATGCATCTCGTGTTGAAGTAAACCTGCTGTCAGGCTTGACAAGAAGTCCATGTTCCCTGAATGTGTGTGCTCTGTGATGCTCAACCAGAGGCATGCCATGGTGGAGAGTGCCTATAGGAGCTCCTTTTGCCAGTGCCGCACTCAGCATGGTGTTCACCCCCTGGGGCCCTGCCATTGTGGCCCTTTCCCCACCTTTGAGGACTTCAAGGTTTCAGTGTGACAGTACAGTCTGGAGAGAATCCAAAGGGGGCAGGAGCAATGAAGCAGATTCCAGCTAAAAAGATTCTGCAAAGTGCCATGTGTTGATTCCGGGACTATCACTGTTTTCTCTCAAAAACTATCATATGCTGAGTGAATGTGAGAAGAGTCATGGGGCTGTTGGCTGTAAATTATGCAGTGCCCAGTGTTTCATCAGCCGGGTCTGGGTACCTGCTCTCTCTCTTCCTAAAATGTGCATTCTTCAGGGTTTGCATGGCCACTGCCTTCTTACTCTTTAGGTCTCAGCTCATTTACTGTTGATAATTGTTCACTGAGTTCAGTGTCATTATCACCTCCAAAGAAACAGGGGCTCGAATAGTCAGTTTGTAAACTAATAACTAGTAGAGATAGGATTCCAGCCCCACAGTTCTGAATTCAAAGCCCATGTCCTTAAAGACTATATGCTTCTCAGTTTTATGCCCCAAAAAGGATCTCAGAAGGAAAGCTAGTTCCAGAATGGAGGTGGTCATGCGATGTTGCAGGAACCTGGGGGTGCATGAAGGATTCCTGAAGGAAGCAAACCTTGAGTTGAGTTTTGAAGGAGTTGAGTCTATGTAAAGAACCACAAGGCAAGGTAGTAAATAATTGTGTGATAGCAAACATTGTAAAGAAAGCTATTCTAAGGATTTGAACATTACTTGAGCATTGTAATAAGGAATCTAGTAGGGATACATATCTATATATATAAAAGCCTAAGCAACTGTTTTGACAGAACGACCAGTCAACCAGTCGCTATGATGCCCACTGACCATCAGGGCTTAATGCAGGAGCTGCCCCCGGTGGTCAGTGCGCTCCCACAGGGGGAGTGCCGCTCAGCCAGAAGCCTGGGTCACGGCTGGCAAGCATAGCTGTGGCAGTGGGAGCCTCTCCCAAATCTGCAACAGCACTACTGAGTGGGGAGCGGCAGCAGCAGGCGCAGTAGGCCAGGATGAGCGTGAGCAGCACAGCAACTGGCCCCGGTTCAGGCTCCTTCCTGGTTGCCTGCCACTTGGTGCACTGCTACATCCCTCGGGGGATGTCCAACTGCCAGTTTAGGCTCAATTTCTGCATGCCAGCCCCACAGTTCTGGCCTGTGGGGATCGGGCCTAAACTGGCAGCCGAACATCCCTCAAGGGTTCCCAGATTGAGAGAGGGGGCAGGATGGGCTGAAGGCATCCCCCCCCCCGCACCCCCATGCACAAATGTCATGCACCGGACCTCTAATAAGGTATAAGAGACTAAGTTACAGAATGTCCAACCTTGGAGGTAATGAAGAATGTTTGAAGGTAGCAGGGTAACATGGTCAGACCTGCCTTTTAAAAATATCACTGTGGCTCCCATGTGGAGAATGGATTGGACCAGGGCAAACCTAGAGGAAAGACATTTTTTTTTTAGTAAAATACTGCAGGAAGGCAGGTAAAAATGCTATAGATTCCCAGGTTTAAGTATACTCCCAGGTTTAAGTATACTCCAGGTTTCTGGCTCATGTTCCCTGGGTGGATTATGGAGCCATTCTTGGAGAAAGGGGACCAGGTTTAGTGAAGAAAAGGATAAGCCACGTTGATTTCATACATGATGGGACTTGGTGATACAAGTGTCCATCATATCCCTGCACAGGAAGTGCCAGAGAGATGACAACTGGGACGGTGATTTAGAACATAAGCATATAAGAGGTTATTCAACCATTGAGTCAAGTAGAGCCTGTAAAAAAAAAAAAAAAAAAAAAAAAAAAAAGAACAGAGTCCTTAGACAAACCCATGTGGCACAGCGGTGTATATGAGCTGCTAGGGTAAGAGGAATGCCCAGGAAACAAGAGGAATACTTGACTCTGAATGGGCAAGGCCCAGGAGCACTAGGTCACCTCTGTGGCCTGTGGCTGCCCTGTCTTCTATGAAATATAAATCAGCTTCTCTTCAGAGATGAAAAACAGTGGGCCGAAGGACCTGTGAAAATTATTGTAAATCCATCATTTATCTGACTGTGCTAACTCTAAGTGGTCCAACAAGGGACAACATAAAAGTAGTCTGAAAAGTTAAAATTGCTCTTGGAGTGGACATTTTTAATTTTTTTTAGCAAAATCCACAGAATTGGTGTTTAATTTAAATAACAGCTTGCATGCAGTAAATATTTATCATTATTATTATTTTTAGAAATTTAGCTCTTATTCCTATAGGCATAATGCTCACAGAGTTCTGCCCTTCATTGTGTCAGGATTCCCTATGCTAAATAGAAAATGGAGTAGGGAGGGAAATATATTGTTATTTTCATCACTAACAATTCAAAGGTTTGGCTTATGTGCTTATTTTCTAATAAGACTTCACCCGAGGCTAGCTGTTGTCATTTATATTGAGATCTAATAAACTTTTCATGCATGCTTTCTGCTTGCAGCCATGGTGCTAGGTACTCTGATGTGCAGTTTTGTCTTTAAACCTCACAACAGGGCCAGAGTGAGGTCAGAATGATTTCGTCCATTTTACAGAGAACAAAATTGAGGTTCTAAGAGGTGAAGTGCTTTGTTCAGGTTTACTCAGCCAATTAGAGGAGGCCAAGGATTTGAACATGTGTGTGCACACACATGATCCACATACATATTTTAAATTCTAGGTCTAGTGGTTTTTTTCCTTATGACACAACTGCTGTTTCTAATTCTAAAATGTGGTTCACATCTTGCTGGTTTTTCTAACTGAATATATTTTTTCTCTTCTTTCTTTAACTCCTGAGCACCCCAGTCCCACTGAACAAATGCATAGAAAGGGGGAATAAGTGAAATTGTGACCTTTATAAAATAACCATTCCTAGATCCTCTGTGTAAATTGTTTTGGTTCACATATTTGTACATGCAATTCAGAATCCATGATTCTCATCAACTTCCTTGAGACTAGAAAATTATAGTGACTTACATAAATTCATAGGGCTATTTGGTGTCTGATTAGCTATATGACATACTGCATCTTTAAATTATGTCCAGATTACCCATGAAGTTTAGAAACAGGGCTTCTAGGCATGGAAGCCTTCAGTAAGATAGTAGCTGCAGGAATGAGTCTTGGCTAACACAGTCCTAAGTGGCCTCAGAGTCTCAGTTCCTGGCCACGTGGGTCTCTTCATAGGACAGCCCACATCACAGCAGCCGGCTCCATCGAGAGAGTGAAAGAGATGGAAGTCTTGGAAATGACAGCCCATCTCGTTTTCTGTATCCTACTTACTAGTAGCAAGTCACTAGATGCAGCCCACACATGAAGGGAGGAGATTATTCAAGGATGTGAAGACCACGAGGCAGAAGCCATTGGAAGTCATTTCAGAAGCTGCCTACCACACTACCTGTCTGAGTTGGCTGAATTGGCTTAGCCTCTTCTTAGCCTTGGTTTCCCCAGGTTTAAAGTAAGAAAAATATTCACATTGCACACTTGATGTGGGAATTACGCATAATGCTCCTGGCCTGTCATAGCTGCTCAGCACATTATAACGACCATTGTTACTGTTTTGTTGATATTGTAAGGAGAGCTGGAATTGGAACCCAGGCATGTGTGACTGAGATCCATGCTATCTCTGCATCACCTCCTACACAGAGTTGCTTTTGGTCTGAGGTAATCCATTCTGAGACAGGCCCTTATTTTCTATGATAATTTGCTTAAAGTAGTCCAAGAAGAATCATTTATCTGAATGTCAAGTGCAAAGGGAGAGGCAAGGTGGATTTTTGTTGTTCTTTAACAACCATAAAATGTGAGGAAGCCTTTGTAGGAGAGGTTTTCTTTGTTCAAGTCTTGAGCTAGTCCCCTAAGACATTTTAATGTTAATAAGGCTCCCAGAGGGATAATATAATTGATACAATACTCTTCCCAAGCCGTTCTAAACACTGCAGTCACCGAGTGGCGATATATCTTCCCAGTGTCAGAAAGGCAGAGTGGTTACTGAACTCCGACTCGCTTGCCTCTGGGATGGCTTCTCTGAAGAAGGATCTTAATGGGGAGGCGGACTTGGGAGCCCTGGGATCCAGGCTGATGAATGTGCTGGAAGTGCTGCCGTGGCCTTTAAAATGCCTGAATGTCACTGGGGGAAATAAAAACGCTAAGGAGAATTAATGTGATAAGCAAGTGCTGTCGGTGAGCCATCTCAGAATCATGGACTTCAGATTTGAGCAAAACTGCATAGTGTGGTTGAGAGACAGTGGGCTTTGCAGTCAGACAAAGCTGGGTTTGAGTCCAGGTTCTGCCTCTTTTCCAGCTGGGCAAATACTTTAACATTTTAAAGACTCTCAGCTACTTACTCTACAGGGTTGGGTAATAATTATATCACAAGGTTGCATGGGTGTCAAGGATCACACGAAAGGTGTTGAATAAATTTTAGACCTCATCTTAAAAGCTTGCTTTTAATCCACTGGTGGTAAATATTTAACATCTGTACCATTGCCTATTGTTGTGCTGTAAAAACTTCCTCTGTGTGGATTTCTAACCACCAGCCTGGTCATCGAACATGGAGTTGGGAAGGGATATGTTCAATCCACTCTTGTGAGTTTCACTGTCCCTCTCTCTCTGTCCACCTTTCTCTCTTTTTTATGCTTATTTGTGCCTTTTGTCAATGCTATGACCCATTTTTTGCAAAATGAATAAAAGTTGGCTCTCCCCTGCCCCAAGCCACTGAGAGGATCACACCACCTGAAGGCCAAGGCTTGGTTAGCAGGTGGCACCTTTGTGCAAAGGAAAAGTCAGCCCCTCCTCCCCTCCTCTGGAAGGATATAGCCCTAAGTCAGAGCATGTGGCTTGGCAAGAGGAAGATGGGCTGTTTCAGTGTCCCCTCACACCCTTGGCTGAGTACCCTTGTGTAGCATACGACTTTTCAATTTCATCTGCTGGCCTTGCCTTTTGTGATTTCACTTTGCAATAATGTGCAACCCCTCCGCCTGTCTGCTGACAAAGTCACGGCTTATTAATAGACTGTACCTCCCAAGATAGGCAAATGGACTTTCATCCTTCGTTTCTGGTGCTTCTTGGAACAAGAGAGAAGGTAAATCCGTCATGGTTTGCTCTCAATACTTGGTTTCCTGTAAAATATGTGTGTGGATGTGAGCATGTGTAGGACTTGTAAGGTTGGAGAGGAGAAACCAAAAAGGATGTGTGAATTTTTCCTTATCCCTGAAACACTTGCACAAGAGTCAGACTTAAACCACTGAGATTTATTCTAGTTCACAGAAAGTGTTCACATCTGTGCCATGTGGGATGGATAATAAACCACTTTTAGAAATGTTATCTTATTTGGAACACACCTTATGAGGTCAGTAGTATAATTATCCTGTTTAACAAATGAGGAAACTGAGGCTCAGAGAAGTTTATGTCATACAAGGCTGAAACCGGGCCTCAAACCAGAGTCTTCTGGCTACAGGTTTCCGACTTTTTTTGACTGCATTGTCTCTGTTCCTTGTTATTAACTCCTCCTTCTAGGAAGTCCTTCTTGACTGGGATTCCCCTTCTGAACCACATAATACATAAAATCATTTGAATGGCCATTATCTCAACTCTTGTGGGCAAACTACGGCCTGCGGGCCGGATCCGGCCCGTTTGAATTGAATAAAACTATTGAAAAAAAAAGACCGTACCCTTTTATGTAATGATGTTTACTTTGAATTTATATTAGTTCACACAAACACTCCATCCATGCTTTTGTTCCGGCCCTCCGGTCCAGTTTAAGAACCCATTGTGGCCCTCGAGTCAAAAAGTTTGCCCACCCCTGTTCTAGATGCAAGGAGTTCATTCACTACATACAACAGATGCCTTAGGGCAGGGGTGGGATTCATCCAGCCCACGGACCATATAAGGCCTGCACAATCATTTGGTCTGGCCCTGGCAAGGCAACCGCAGACGGGACTCAAAATTCAATAAATCTAGGAGCATTTTTCGCAGCAGCATAAATTTATATTAAGTGAATTATATTAAGCGAATGAAGTTATAAATATCCAAATGGCCCTAGGCAGAAAAAAGGTTCCTCACCCTGCCTTAGGGCAATAGGGCTTAAGTCTCTTGCCCAGAAAAGCTTTATTATCCATGACTAGATAGACCACTATCTCCTATCACCAACCAAACCTAGGGTGACCTAGTTAGGCCTATGCTCAAAGACCTTTTCCTTTCCATTCCACTGCTCCATTCAGTTCTTGGTAGCCAACATCCAACTTTCTTCTAGGACAAATGAGGTGAAATTTGTGTTCCTAGAAAATGTCCTGAGTTATACTACATTTACTATGATGTTTCCATACTAAGCATGCTAATATTCAATACTTTTAAAATAATTTTACATATTGGTTCTCTGTTATTTGCTCCATTTTTTATTCATAAACACTAATGAAGTATCAGTCTTATTTGTCCTATATGTGTGTTATCTTTTTCATTATTATTCTCTCATTTCCCCCCTTTCTTCATCTTTGAAGATTTTTCTCTGCCTTCCGCATTATAGCCTAGAATGTACACAATGTTATCTCCTTTACTGCTTCTAAAGCAAATTTTAAGTCTGTTATTGCATTTTAATTTCCTTCTCTGGTTGTCTTATTTTGTCCCGCTCACATTTGTTTATGCCTGGTTCTAAACCCACCTCTGAGAAAGCAATTGAATGGGGGAGATCCTTGTAGGTGACTAACATTTCCAGAATTGGAACAGTATATTTGACTGTTTGATTAATATCTTTTATCTTTTGCTTCATAGTCCAAGTTTTCCCAGAATTTTATTATGAGTAAACAGTAGATACGGTTCTTTTTTACATAAAATACTTTTTCAAATATATAATCTTTCTTTGCCTTTCCAGTGCTCTATTATCCACTGTTGTCACTCCGGTTTCTATTTCACTGGGAACATTCTCAATTTCTATTTATTCATTCTGCTTGCATAGGTGAATGGCTGGCCTTTGCTTCTCATTCATCCTTGACACAGGTGAGCGAATGATCCTTGTTTCCCTTCACTGTTTACCTGGTTCTTCATAGGCCGGAGGGCGAGTTGATGTGTTTATTTCCAGTCAATTAATAAAACTGTCAGAGGGAAGAAGTGGGAGAGCTGAGGCTTTGAGCTATCCCCCCTTTGCTGTTCTCTGTGTCTGTTTAAATCATTGTTCCAAGGGTTGCCTTCTGCATCCGGTTTCCCATCTTGTTTCTTGTCCAGGTGCACAGTATGGCCAAAGCCAGGTACCAAAGCCTGGTGGATAAAGGAAAAGCCTGTTCCTTTGCTAATTTTCTGGCAAAACTGCTGGTCAAAGCTATGATAATTACCATAAAACAGCATCCTGTTTATCCTGTCTTCTTGCCTTTTTCCATTTGGATATTTCAGGGATCTGCATGGATCTCCTCTGCTTACTTGCTTTTTCCGGTGTAGGATTGACAAATTAGTTCTCACTGACTTCCTTTCAATTTTTGGTCCCACCTCGCTGAGATCCCTGTAATAAAGGGATTGTTCTCTAGGATGCACAAATGCAGCCTTTTTCTAGTTTTTTAAAAAAATCTTGTGATAATTTGAATAGCCATGTAGGAAGGGAGAAGTCACATTCTCTTCTCAAGTCACCATCTCATTTGGATATCTTTGGCTAATATTTTCATGTGAACAGGGTATTAAATGCTGTAAGGAAACAGACAAAGCGGTGTGCATTTCCACTTGCCACTGAGAACCATTTGGGGACATTAGGAAGGTCTCTGGTGATTTCCAAATTCTCTCTGTCCATAAGTTTCATCCCATTTAGAGGAACCCATTTAAGTGTTGGTCCTGTCCTGGCTAAATTGTTTTATTCTACTTGCCTGTGAAAATACAAAAAGCTGTCAGCATAATTACTATAAGAAGCATTTGTAGTTGTCCCACACTGTACCAGTGAGAAACCAGCCTCCTTTCCTTCTTGCATTAAAAGTAGTGCAGCAAAGGGACAGGGAGCCTTCACATGTGGAAGAGTCTGCAAAAAACGAGCATCCTTCAAGCACCCTTTTAGATCTATAGAGCCATCGCCCTAGGAATTAGAGACTTTAGGGAGAGTTTGTGCAACCAAAACTTCCCCATGCACAGATTCTTTAGGATGAAAGAGTGTTCAATTGAATATTTTCTACATAAACTACTGTGACTGTCCCGTGCGTTTTGAGAAAACCCAGCCCTGCTCCAGAACACAGCTGATTGGACAGATAAGCTGGAGGGGGGTCAGCTCCTTCAGAGATGTCTTGGTGGAAACTTTGACCTATGGAGACATTTCATATTGAGTGGCAACAAATTGAATTGCCACTTGAGTGGGCAGGAAGTTATAAATGCTAGACTAATTAAGGAAAGGGTAGTTACTTCAGCTCTGGCTGCTGCCCCAAGAAAACTGAGCAAACATTTCCATTCCTATCAACCCCATTATTCACTCCAGGTTCAGAAGGATTGAGATTCTGGAGTCTCATCACATAGCTCTCAGTGTGTGTCTTTTCTTTTCACTGTGATTGAGCGGGACATGACTATCAATTCCAATGTTCTCATGGTTAAACAAAGAGTTTTACATGCCTTTCAAATGGGAGTATTGGTCTTGAAAAGAGCAGTGCAATGCAAATGCTTTATTCTCTCTGGAAAGGAAGCCTAAACAAGGGTCTCCACTCTACCCACACCATCCCCCCAAGAACTCTAGCTCTTTTGTAATGAAAGAGGCTCAGATCAGGATCTAGCAGCATAAAACCTAGGCAAATGTGCCCTTTGACTTGTTATATCCCTCATAGTATCCTGGGAGTTGCCCCTAGTTCAGATGAAGACAGTTTAGAAAGTTGGATGGGGTTTCCGTTGACAGTATTAACTTGGCGCTAGCCGCCTTCGTGCACGTCCAAGCACTGGAAGATCATTTTATGACTAACATTTGGGTTAAATCTGTAAACATTGTTTATCTTTGACATTATTTCTCTAAAAAACAACAAAAAAAGGCAATAACAGCAACATTTTTCCTCTTGTCATTTTTTCAGTTTATATATTTTATATTAATGGCCTGTGCCAGGGGAAGGAGGTTGGTGGAATGAGGGTGAGGAGGCAATGATGACAAGATGTTGAGATGCTATCGCTCCTTACATCTTTCGGTTTTGCTGGTAGAGGGGAAAATGTTGACACGACACAGAAGGTCTTGCCTGAGGGAGTCCCATGAGTGAAAAGTGATGGATGTTCACCACCAAATCCCTTTCTTTGAGGGCTGTTATCATGTCACATTTCTGAAAATACAGAAAGCAGCCTGGATAATATTTTCACATATGCTGATAGGTGCAGCTGCCAAGAAAAGCAAGCTTTAAAAAATCCCAGAGAGGTTGACGGTTGTGGCTCTTCTTGAACAGGATTTATGTTTTCATGGTCTCTCTTGATTGTCTCAGTTATGTTATAAGGTTTACCTATTCCCCTCACTGCTCACTCCCACCTTAATCTTGCCCAGAAAGGGAGGAGTGGAAATAATGAAAGCTTAATTCTTAATTTTCTAATACATAGTGATGGAGATAAAAGTGCCCCATTTTGGGGTGAAAAGCACACACACACACACACACACACACACACACACACACACACCAAAACAAACTAAAATGAAAGACAGTTTTATTTTTTTTTTATTGCTTAAAGTATTACAAAGGGTATTACATATGTGTCCATTTTATCCCCCCGCCCTAGACAGTCCCCTAGCCTCCCCTATTCCCCAGTGTCTTATGTCCATTGGTTATGCTTATATGCATGCATACAAGTCCTTTAGTTGATCTCTTACCCCCCTACCTCCTGCCCCCCAACCCTCCCCAGCCTTCCCGCTGCAGTTTGACAATCTGTTTGAGGCAGCTCTGCCTCTGTATCTATTATTGTTCAAAAGTTTATAATGGTCTCTATTGTCCATGAATGAGTGAGATCATGTGGTATTTTTCCTTTATTGACTGGCTTATTTCACTTAGCATAATGCTCTCCAGTTCCATCCATGACGTTGCAAATGGTAAGAGTTCCTTCCTTTTTACAGCAGTATAGTATTCCATCGTGTAGATGTACCACAGTTTTCTAATCCATTCATCTACTGATGGGCACCTAGGCTGTTTCCAGATCTTAGCTATGGTGAATTGTGCTGCTATGAACATAGGGGTGCATATATCCTTTCTGATTGGTGTTTCTGGTTTCTTGGGATATATTCCTAGAAGTGGGATCACAGGGTCAAATGGGAGTTCCATTTTCAGTTTTTTAAGGAAACTCCATACTGTCTTCCATAGTGGCTGCACCAGTCTGCATTCCCACCAGCAGTGCACAAGTGTTCCTTTTTCTCCACATCCTCTCCAGCACTTGTCGTTTGTTGATTTGTTGATGATAGCCAGTCTGACAGGTGTGAGATGGTACCTCATTGTTGTTTTGATTTGCATCTCTCGGATGATTAGTGACTTTGAGCATGTAAAAGACAGTTTTAATATGTAAAACAAAATCATCTAAAATAAAGCATTATAACATTTTGACTTCTATTTTCTAGCCTTTAGTTTATATATTCGATATCAATGCAGTCATTTTGAATTTCACCCTCCAAGTTTCATTGAAGAAATTGAACCAATATGGCATACAGAATTATCATTTTTTATTTCTCCAGAGTAATCAATGGAAGAGATAGAGATATTGTATATTTTACCTTGTTATTTCCCATTTTTGCACAACTAGATTTTTTTTCATGTAACCAATCATAGGTAGACTTGCAATGACCTTGGCCTTTTTTTTTTTTTAATGAATCACTGTCTTAAGAAAAAATTTAAGGATAATTGATTATTGGTGCTTAACATTTTTTTACCACAGTTGCCAAATTATGTTCCCAAAGAGTTTTCCAAGAGTAACTGCCGATACCATTTCATATAGCCTTAATTTCAAAAAGCAGGATGGCTTTCCATAGGCATTAGGGCTTTTGTAAAATGTTCACAGACACAATGAGCAGCTGTGGAAATTTAGGTCAGGCTATAGAAAAAAGAAATACACACCCTGGTTATTCTGATGCAGGGTAAATGAATAATACTTCAAAAAACACTCAATAACCAATTGCTTTTTTTCTTTGCATTGTCTCCGAGGAGTAAAACATATAGCCTATCTTTATCAGAATATAGAATTGTACTTTATTTCTCATGGATTAATCTTGCTTCTGACTCTATTTTATTGTTTGCCTTGATTTTTTTCTTAATCCCAATTTCTTCTCATTTTATTTTTGATGCATCTTTCTTCAATTATAGCTATGAGTATATCTTTCGAAATAGATCAGGATAATTTTTTTTAAAGAAGGATTCTACTAAGAAAATACTCTGAGGTAACATATGCTCATTGAATAATGTCAGATAAATAAGTGAATGCACTACTTAGAAAGATCTTGAATGTTAAAAGAGCATTTGTTTTTCATACTCTTTTATCAAATAAAGCTATGCATCCTCAGTCCTGGCCTGCTAATTTGGGTTCTTGCTAATTTGATTCTTTATTGTCGTGCCACTTTCTAATTTAAAAAGTTTTTTCACCTCCATTATCTTATTTTGATCCTCACAAGAATCCTATTAGTTAGAAAAGACTGACACCACTTTCTTCATTTCACAGAAGAGCAAACAAAAGGAAATAAAGGCTTTGAAGCCTCACTATACATCATGCCCCACATGCCAGGGACTTTACTTGTGTTAAATTGTGGCAGGTATTGTTATCCCAGTTTTACCAAAAGCAAATATAATTTCAGAGGAATTAAAGTGGCTTGCCTAGGAACAAGGTGAGCACTGGGCCAACTGCTCTTGCTATACTTTAAAATATATATATTTTATTATATATATTTGTATTGATTTCAGGGAGGAAGGAGGGGGGAGGGAGGGAGGAAGGGGAGAGAGAGAGAGAGAGAGAGAGAGAGAGAGAGAGAGAGAGAGAGAGAGAGAGAGAAGAGAGAGAGAAACATCAATGATGAGAGAGAATCGTTGATCAGCTGCCTACTGCATGGGGTTGGAGCCCACAACTCTAGCATGTGCCCTGAGTGGGAATCAGACCTCAACCTCCTGGTTCATAGATTGGTGCTCAATAATTGAGCCATGCCCGCCGGTACTCTTGCTACACGTTTTATGCCATTTACCCACTGATGGGTCACTCCACCACCATTTGGCAGGGCTATGACTTGTCTTCTTTTACAAATGAGGGAACTGAGGCTCAGAAAAGTTCTTAACTTGCCCAAGCTCCTGCAGCTTGTACTTGGAGTAGCCAGAATGTAGATCACAGTCGTTGTCACAGAAAGTGGTGCTCTGCTCACTGAGTGCAAATACAGAATAGAAGCGTCTGCAGTTACCTGTGAGGACATCTGACATAACAACAATAGCAGATAAAGAGCTGTTATCCTGAGAACATATATATATCAAACACCATGCTAACTAAGCATTATATATACATATATGTGCACACACACACACTTCTCACAACAACCCTATGGGGAAAGTACTGTTATTAACCATCCCCTCCCATTTTATAGGTAGTAAAACTGAGGCTCATGATCACAAAGTGAGTCAGGGCAAAGCAAATTTTGCGCCTTGTGTGTGAATTACTCTACACAGCATTCTCTGCACCCCTGGGCCTCCAGGGACGGGGTCTCCATCCAATGAGACAATCTGTCCCAACTGTTAGAAAATTCATCTGACATTGGCCTCCCTGAGATCCCTGTCTTGGGTCTAGCAGACTGCCTGACAGAATTAGCACCGCGCCATATCTGTTAAGTAAGTGCATATATTTCTTTGTAAGTCTTGCTCTGTAGGGCTATTGGCTCTTCCCTGCCGAGGCCTTTTCGATACTGGAATCTTGACATCGTGTTTCTCTGTGTTATCTCTTCCCCAGAATGCGTGTCCTCATCTCATCCCTCCCTCCCCAAATATTTCCTATCTGTCAAGTTTTTTAATGCTTTCATTTATTCTTCTAGAACTTTCAATGTCGAATGAGTACTAGAAGGTCAACGTTATCTTCTATCTTATGGAAGACCATCCTGAAAAATACATATTCTTAGTTAAGTAACAAACATAGGTACATCTCCCATTTCATGACCCCCCATTTCCATTACGGAACCCCAAGAGTAAGGGGCTAAGAGAATCATCACAATAAAGGAAATCCACTGTTTTCAGGTAAAATAGGCAGTGACATTGTGGCTTCTTATTATGAGAAAATTCTCACACTAAGCTTAGGTCATCTGTTCGTTAAAACTTTTTAGTATATCCCCCCTATTAAAGTAAAATGCTTTTTATTATTAAAGATACAATATTATATTTATTATATTAAAACATTTTTCATAGCTACCAAAGTTGAAGATATGCATAACCATTTATCCAGCAATCTGTCTTAAATGTACTATATTATAAAGAAATGTGTGCACATATGTACTAGGAAATCCCAATACAGATATTTATGTTAGCATTAGTCCAAATAGCTAAAAATTGGAAACAATGTAAACATTCATCAATGGTAGAATGGATCAATATGTCAGAATATTTACATAATGGGATATTACATGGCAATAAAAAGAAATCAACTCTAGATACACACAATACCATGGATGAATCCTAAAATCATAATGTTGCATAAAAGAAGTTGGACTCAAAAGAATACATACAACATTTATTCTACTTGCCTGCGACATTGCCTAAAATCATAATGTTGCATAAAAGAAGATGGGCTCAAAAGAATACATACAACTTGAGTCTGTCCATATAAAGTTTTAAAACAGACAAAAAGTATATTTTTTCAGGAGACATTGGGAAAAAAATGGTGAAACAATGAATATAAACAAAACGATAACCATAAGGGTCAGAAAGTTGGAGACCTTTGGGGATGGGTGCGGGTGGGCACTGTGATTAGGAAGGTGACCTGGGTGGTGGTAAATGGGTATTCATTCAACAACATTTTATAAACACCTTTATGTATATACATATGTCATACTTCACAGTAAATAAAGAACTTAAGTAAAAAGAACAGCAGCCACATGCCTGCTGCTCAGATCCACCATTGAAAACATCTCATGGTCCTTCCTTGCAATCAAGAAAATACACTTCTAGCCTTTCTGTTTTTCTCAGGACTCCTGTAAATGTGCAGAGAAATGGGTGAGGAGGAGAACAGTGAGGATAACTTCTGTTTTGTTGACTTTTAATCCCCCTCCCCTGTATTTGAAGGAGCCACATTGAATAAACAATGAGTTGATGGAGAAATATGTGTCTAAGCTATTGGTTCTCCTGTGCATTTCAGGTCCCCAACATTTACCACTATAGAAAGAATGAAATGTTAGCTTGGCCATAAACTGCCCTCCTCTGGCAAGACCTCATTCTTTGAGATGGTAAACAAGCCGCCAGGCTGTGGATATTATTAAGAGCAGTAAGTAGTGGCAGGAATAATAAGCAGTGCTAAAGTGATCCATACTCACGCCTGTCAGCCCTACTCTCCTCTGTGAGGAAGTCGAGGGCCTCAGTTCTACGGTGTTATATAAGCTGAGAAAGAATCATGATGCATCGATGGGCTGCACGCAGCTCTAAGCTGTCTTCTTGCCAAGTCTTCTAAGACCTCTAGCTCCTCCGTGCAAGGACTCCCTAGACAGGCATTTAGTATGCACTCTATATGCTCCCTCCCTGATCCCCACATATATCACAAAACATTTATGTTTTATTTGGATTGCGACATTGCCTAAACATTTGTCCTTATTTTCCTAAGATGCATGGAAACTGGATCAGGCTGAATATGAAGCAAACCAGGCCTTTCTAATTCATCCAGGCCACTCATTAATGTCCTCCCATTCACTCAGATCTGGGGCTCATTTTGGGTTCTTCCCATGGTGACTAAGAGTGGGGCTCTCAGTGCAACAATAGCTGCTAGGCCATACAGCTCCATGAGGTTGTCTTACTAAGGCAGGGCGTATCTCCACAACTGGGGTGATTAACAGGCTGGCATGATATGTCTATGTTGTTCCAGACTATCTGGTGTGCCCTTTTGAATTAGACAATGACTTCAATGGGAATTGATTAAATTGATTCAGCACCACATCTACAGACCACATCCACTGTGTGCCAGGCCCAGGGCTATGTGCTGGAGCGCAGAAGGAAATTAAATTTCACAACTGACATGGAAACAAATACATCTCAACCAAGTGAGAGAAAGGCAGTCAGGGCTGTTTTTATGGGATATTGAGAAAGAAATTATTAATGATTAATACTGAGAAGGGCAAGGGCAAGAAAAGCTTCACAAGGGCCTGACTGGTACTTCCATGGAGGGAGAAGATTCATTATAGGCCTGACAAAGCAATTCAGAAAAATTAAAATTAACCATCCCTGGGCAAATCAAGGGGCCTAATTATGCCCCAAAGAAAACTCCTAGTGAAGAAATAAAGAGCAGTAGGTAGCTAGGGGCTCAATTCTCTTATCTCATCAAGGTGATTCAAAATAAAATGAAACATCCACACAACAACAACAACAACAAAAAACCCTCAAAGATTCCTTAAAATGAAAATGCATCATAGTAAATAGTCCTGTCGTGCTATTCTCAGTGCCCAGTATGTCTTAGTAAGTTGATTGAATGATTGAAGGGTGAGTGAATGGTTAATTATACAACCTGCAAATATGTACACACACATGTGTAGAAAGTATGTGGGGCCAGGCGTCATGTGTTTAATTTGTGGAAACAAACATATTTGCAGAGAGGGTTGCTTCTAATTGGTTCACCTGTTGAAAGAATGGTGCTATAACAGTTTGGTTTTAGCACTGATTTTTATGTAACATGGAGAATATGCTCAAATGCCCTGAATGCCTGCAGTAGACTTCCTTTTGAAAAGGAGATCGGGTGAGAGAAAAGAGGCACATAGATGTGTTTCCATTCACTTTCTTCCATAATGGCCTGCTGCATTAGGAAAAGGTCAGGACCCCTAAGAAGGAACATACAAAGAGCAAACCACGCCGGAAGTTCGGACTATGAGCTATCCTTCCATTGCCCATTCCTCTGTCTTCCTTTGGACAACCCACCAGCCTGCACTGTATTTCTCCAGAGTAATCTGGCTACATGTGTTCTAATAGGCGTGGTGTCCACCTCAGGGGTAACTCCAGGAGCTTTTCCCATTCTGCTGTGTTTGAGCAGGATGTTTCTCTCCTTCCTTGGAGTTGGCATTTGATCATGGTCTTGAGACTTGCCTTCCATCATTGCATACTGCTAGCTCTCACACACTGCCCTGACTGGGATCAGTTCAGTCTGGGATGGAGCTCTCCCAGAACGACTAGACACACCCATTTATCCCCCAGGAAAACTCAAATTCCCCCTCTAAGTCCATCCTCACCCGTGCTGCGGGGCAGGTCAGCTCATCACCATGCATGTGGAACCCTGGGTGTCCAATGCCTGCATCAAAGTAGTGTGAGGCACAATGAGTCCATGCTAATGATACATCTTCTTTGGATGATAGGAGATAAAAATGCACTAGAATGTTCCCTGTCCTTCCTTCTAAGGGCAAAACTTACTGTTTGGGATCCTACTGGATCTGGAAAAGATGAGCACCTGGACAGGGAGATGCCATTTAGAAGAAGGCTAGAGTTAGGCTGGAGACACATGTCTCAATGTATTCATTTGACAAACGGCATTGGACATCTACAATGGACTAGGACCTGTTTGAAGCCCTGGGGATGCTGCTGTGCAGAAGCCAAGCCAGACCCGTCTTCTCATGGAGATATTTATCCAAAGGGGTGGGAAGGCGAGTTAAATGAACATGAAAATTGATAAAGAAACAAGGTAAATTCAAACAGAGAGAGGGAGCTGCTGTGAAGAAAATAAAGCGGAGTTGAGCGATAGAGTGAGTAGAGGAAAGGGAAGGTCTCTCAGAGGAAGCAATTCTGGCTGAGGCCCCGGGGAGAAGGAGGCAGGCATGCCAAGCCCCGGGGAAAGAGCTCTCTAGGGAGAAGGGACAGCGAAGGCAGAACGTTCCTGGGTAAGAACCAAACCGGCTTGAGTGATCAAGGTAGAGAGAACTGCCTAGTGCGATTGGGGCATAAGGAGCTGAAGGGGGTAGCCCTATGTCAGGGGTGAGACAGGTGGGCAGTGACTGGGTCACATGGCTGATGCTTTCTCGCAGACGGTAAGGAGTTTAGATTTTATTCTAAGTAACTTTGGACGTCATGGGAAGGTATTAAACAAGTGCGTGTTATAATACACTTCAGATTTTAGAAAGTTCACCTGGCTGCTGTGTAGAAAATGGACTGAAAGGTGACAAGAGATGGAGTAGGACCCTACTGCAGGGGTCCATGTTAGTGGTAATTGGCCAGGGTTGGAGCAGTGAGATGAGAGAAATCATGGCTTTGCTTTGGACTTGCCAATGGGGATCGGGGTTGAGCAGGGGAGAGAGAGAGAGAGAGAGAGAGAGAGAGAGAGAGAGAGAGAGAGAGAGAGAGAGAGAGAGAGAGAGAGAGAGAAAGACAGGCTAATGCCAGAAATCGAGGTTACTGTGGCCACCTCCAGACTTGGCGGGTAAGTAGCCCTAGATAAGTGTTTGATGCATTGAAAGCATATGTTTCTCTTTATTTAAAAAATTACCCTCCCTCTGAATAATGATTTAATAACTCCACAGCCGATGCATCATGCATGCTTAATGAAAGCATTCTGAGAGGGTTTTCAACAAAATTGCATTTAGAAGTAAATATTTACTTGAATACAACTCATTTGTGAAATTAAGTCATCTTTAGGAGGACTACTCAATTATTTTTGTAACTAGTGAGCAACATAATATCTAAGGAATTATACAGTGCGAAGCCTTTGTAACTATCTTATTTGAAAAACATATACACAGACTTTTTTAAGGGCAGTAACAGACAAAACAAGTTTCTTAGCACCTCAAAAACAGCTAGGAAGTGTTTGTGCAGAGCCTGCTGGGACAACCGGAAGTCTCCGGAGAGCAGGAGCCCCCCTTCTGGGCCTTCTCCCAGGTACGAAGGACCACAGAGCTGCCCTCTTAACTCTCCACCTAACCTTACATTTCCCTCCCCCTTGGAAAAATACACACTGGCCATGAGAGAGTCCTTGCAGTTCTGTACCTTAGGGCTTTCAGATGTGCTCTTCCCTCTGCCCGGGATGCCACACCCACACTGCCAGTCTCCATCTTGGTCTCCACCTTCCTGTAGCAGAAAGCCTTCCCCTGTACCCATCCCCATCTCAGTTACCTCCCCTCCGCCTTGCTCTCTAAGAGAGCATTGTTTTATTTCATTGTGTCGCTTACCATAGTGTGTGAGTGCATGTTTAGTTGCATGATTATTTACTTCATGTCTGTCTCCCTGATAAACTGTAGGCTTCTTGAAGGCAGGGAGCAGGTAGGTTGGGCTGACCTCACTCTCGGCACATAGCTCTGTGGATACCAGGGTCATGGAGAACAGAAGGTGGCCCAGTAGCAATTAGCTGTGCCATCTACTAGCCAGTCCATACTGAGAAAATCACTGGATCTCCTTGAGTCTCATGAGAAACATGGATAACAATCAATCCTTATCTTACTCACTCAGGAGTCATTTGAGCTTCACGTAGGATGATGTATCAGGGTGTACCCTGTGTATCACGAGGCATTGCATAAATACTAGCAAAATTTCCAATGTTTTCCAAGAATTATCAGCTCAACCCACCTGTGAGCAGAGTCTCTTCTTTTTATAGATCAGGAGAATGGTTCAGGGAGCTCAAATCATTTGCTTTAGTCCCAAAAGTACCAACTTGCAAATGGAGAGTAACCAGATTCTAGCACCGTCTATCTCTCCTCTCCCCTCCCCTCCTCTTTCCCCTGCTCCCCTCCTCCTCTTGACTCCCCAGTGTCTCAACTCCCACCCCTGTCTCTCCACAGAATTACTTTTTAACACCGATAATCCTTACTTGACCTCATCCTTGAAACTTTCATGTACTAAGGGACCATTTCCTACAACCTTCTGCTACAGGAAATTATTTAATAGTGCCCGGCATGCTGCTGAGAGCCAAGGCAACTCTTCAAAATGACTCTGGAAACCAGGGACCCAGGGGGATCTGGCCCCTGTATAGCGTCAAATCATTCAGTTCTTCTTTTCTCACACTAGAAGAGCAGGGCATCATGATAAAGCAGCAGAGGACTCCGCTCACAAATGGGGTTTGCGTTAGGATCCCAGCGTGTGTGTGATGGGGAGAGCGAGGAAACACAAAAGCACCTTCATTCAGGAGACACACAGCGGTAACTGCAGAGAGCTAGCGTTTATACCAGCACTTTATCAAGCCGATCCTCATGCTCTTATCTGATTTGAACTACAGCTCTGTGATTCCCATTTTACAAAGAAAAAATCTCAGCAGTGCTCTGTGAATGTGTCCGGGTCACAGAGCGGGGAAGCGGTGCTGATATAACGGGAAATTCTTAAGCCAAATCTTAGTGTTGTATGTTTTTTTTAAGTATGTAGCAAGCTACCAGACACTAAGCAGGCTAGCCTTGGGGAATATAGAAATTCAGGAGGCATTTTTGAACTATTCCTTCTGCCTGGGATGCCCTCTGCCACCAGTACCCCATCCTCCCTTCTAAGCAGGAGGCAAGGGAGATTTGACCCAGAAGGCTGTCGGTGATGTGCTGACGGCATCAGAGGGAGATTTGAAGGTGCTACGCTGCTGGCTTCGAAGATGGACAGAGTGGCTGCAATCTGAGGAATGGAGCTCCTGAGGCTGAAAGGACCAGGAATGGGTTCTTCCCAGGAGCCTCTGAGGAAGCACAGCCCTGCCGGCGTCTTGATTCTGGCTCTAGAACTATAAGGAGATAAATTTGTATTGTTGACGTCACTGAGTTTATGGTAATTTGTTAGAGCAGCCACTGGAAACGAATATAGTTGTCCTGACTAATCACAGTCCAGCTTGACAGGGTTAGTGATTTGCTCCAAGGTGATGGTCAGCGTTTGAATTTAGGTTGCTGACTCCAGAACCCATGTTCATAACCGCTAGCCGCCTTTCAATAACGCTGCAAGGAAATCGTCCTTAAACCCATTTCAGCAGGAGCTGGCTCACAGAGGCATACAGAAGTTCGTGACTTTGTCCAAGGTCAGAGCTGTGCCTAAAGCACAGAATTGGAATTCGGAATGCAGAGGATCTCATTCTGATGATTTCTATGTTACCGAGTCCTCCTGTCCTGTGGCCTGGGCTAAATAATCACCACAGCTTGGAGGTTGTGGGTACCTAGAATTCAGCCCAGGTCCAGTTGCTGGCCTCTCGGGGGCAGCAAACCTCCCTCCAGTGCTGGAGGCAAGCCTGCAGGTGTTCGTCTTGGCCAAGTGGGGTGGCTAAGCAATGCGGGCTTAAAAGCGTCCTGAGCCTGCCAGTTGGGCTGCCGCAAGGAGCTAAGAATACCAGGGGGGAGGAGGTGTCCCTGACTCAGCCAAGCCACGTGCTGCTCATCCAGAGAAATCACTGAGGGCACTCGCTGGCTGGCAAGCAGGCTGAGGCACAGGCCACCTGAGGAGCCATGGGGCATCCGTTAGCCAGGGCCTTGCAGGCCAGCCGGGTGAGATTGTGCCAGCGCCTCCATTCAGTCCTGGATTCTGGGAGCAGCTTCCTCGGGCCGGATCTTTATGCAGCGTTTCAGGTCAGGCCACAGAATGAATGAAGAAACTACAGTCTATGAGAGGCTATGCAAGCACAATGGTATCTTGGGCCCAAATCAAACTTTATTTTTCTTGCACAGCCCATTTTTTGGTCATTTTCTCCAAATTAACACACCTATGAGGTAGTATGAGAGAAATACCAGAAACTGGAGACTGATTCCTGGAAGGGTGGAAGAAGAAAGGGCTCCGTCTGGTTGGGGCAGCAGGGAACATTCCCCAAGGATATTAGACGGAGCCTTGAAAAATGAATAGGAACTGTGATGCGTCCAATTATGTCTTCCAAAAAGGTATGCTAGCCCCGTGCACCTGTGACTGTGACCTAGCGTCTCTGAAGTTGTAATCAAATTAAGACACGGTCATGAGGGTTGACTTAATCTAATGTGACTGGTGTCCTTCTAAGAAGAGCAGGATGTCCCATGAAGGCACAGAGACGCACAGACACACAGAGAAGAATGCCATGTGAGAACAGAGGCAGGGATTGGAATGATACAGCTGTAAGCCCAAGAACACCAAGGATTGCCACTCACCACCGGGAGCTAAGACTCCTTGGAAGGACTCTACCTCTTAGACGCTAAGCCTTAGAGAATGTGTGGCCCGGCTGCTACCTTGATTTCAAACTGCTGGCCTCCACAACTGTGAGGGAATAAATGAACACCTAGATTGTTGTACTTCATTCTGGTAGCCCATCGGAAACTCAGACAGGACCAGGGAGTTCATGCCTTGAGGTTGCTCATTCTTTTTTATGTCTCTTTCAGACCTGGCTCCAGGCCTGTCACTCAGAGGCTCAAACTAAGACGGGCAGTGGAGACATGGTCAGATGCGTATGAGCCAAGGCCCAGCGGCTGAAGGTTCTGATCATGTTTGAGGGAAGAGGGAATCTGGCAGGGTAGGCAGGGCCAGATTGTGGCCCTGACAGCTCCATTCCCAGAACATCTCTGTGTGTGCCTGCCCCTCCTCTCCATCCTCACTCTCCTGGCTCCTGGCAGGTTCCTAACTGCTCTCCCTGCTTCTGGACTCACTTCTCCCTCTGCTTTTAGACCAAGGGTCGGGAAGCTGTGTTTCTGTAAAGGGCCAGGTGGTGAATATTTTTGGCTCTGTGGGCCCAGTGGTCTCCATCACAGCTACTCAACACCCCATTGCAGTGTGAAAGCAGCACAAACAATGCACAGATGAGTGGACATGGCTGTGTTCCCGCAGAACTCTATGAAGACGGGTGAGCGGCCAGATTTGTCCCACAGGCCCGAGTCGGCTGACCCCTGCTCTACACTGGGGCCAAAGCCATCTTTCTAAAGGGCACATTGAATCCTATTTGCCCTCTTACTTAAAGACCTCCAGTGCCTCCCCATCAGCTCTAAGCTCATCCCAAAGCCCAGTGGATCAGGCCCCTTGCCATCTTTCACACTGGAGATTACACTACGGCCCCTGCATTTGCAGCTCTGTCTTGTTTGCAGTTCCTGTCACTTGGTTTTGTTTGTCAGTGTGATACCTTTGCACACCTGTCTCCTCAGCCCCGAAGGCTGTTGATCTTCCTGCCACCATGCTTCTGGGGCTGCTGCTCATCCTTGTGGCTTCAACCCAGGTGCCCTCCCTTTTTGACTTTATTCATTCATTTCTTCATACATGTATTCAATTAGCATTTACTGGGAAGGCACTTGGTGAGCAGTTACTGTGTGCCAGGAAGGGCCTGCACAGAGCACAGTGAAATGGCATTGGGACCGGACGACTGGCTGGCATGGGTTTCTGGTGAATAGATCAAGGTTTGAGGCATTTTCTCCAAATCAGGTTACCTTCAGGATAAGACAAGTCATTTATCATTTAAGACGAGTCATTTGTCCCATTCCTGGAACATATCATCCAAGGTGCACTCTAATTCAATTAAAAACAAACAAAAAACTTGAGTTATTCTATGACTAACAGAATAACGTTGCATTGTGTTTGTTTTTTTTAAAATATATTTTATTGTTTTTTTACAGAGAGGAAGGGAGAGAGATAGTTAGAAACATCGATGAGAGAGAAACATCGATCAGCTGCCTCCTGCACATCTCCTACTGGGGATATGCCCGCAACCCAGGTACATGCCCTTGACCGGAATCAAACCTGGGACCTTTCAGTCCGCAGGCCGATGCTCTATCCACTGAGCCAAACCGGTTTTGGCAGCATTGTGTTTTTAAAACAGTCATTTGTTACACGCAAACATTTAAAACACAGCATAATTTTTGTAATCACATTCTGGCATTGCTTCATTTTAAATTATATCAGAAGTTTAAAATAAATGATTTGGGGCCCTCGGGAGTTCTAAGAGGCTATGCGACAGTGGTGTCCTGGGGAAGGGGCAGGAGTCTAGGATGGAGGAGTCTTTGGCTGCTTTGCCCTAATCTCCAGCAGTCTCCCTCCAAAGCTGTGCCAAATAAATGTGAGATCACTGAACACGCCACGCAGGGCTGGCTTGGAAACAACTTCAGTCCGATTTTCATTCCGCACAGGTTGCTGTCCCTGAACAGCTCCTGTGGAAACATTCTGGAGGTACCGTCCAGAGCTGAGGAGTGTTGTAGGCACTGGACATACATTGATGACCGAGAGTGACAAGCTGTCCCCACTCCTGGGGCTTCCATTTGGGTAGAAGTCTCAAGTAAACGAATAGGATGCTGTGAGCTTTTAACGATGCGAGTAATCACACAGGAGGTGTGACACAGAGTGACAGGTGAGGGCTGGAGAGAAGATGGGGCAGGGCCACGGGGCATTTCCATTTAGGCAGAGTGGCCACCGGGAGGTTTCCTGAGCCGTACAACCCTGGCTGAGCTCTCACTGCAGTTGGTTAGCTCCGTAACTAGCCTGTCACATTCCATCTACTCATCCGTTTCCTCGTCTGTCTCTCCCTGTCGACTCTGAGCTCCTTGTCAGCAGGAACCTCACTGAGCGCTCCCTGCCTCCCTCGCGCCTGGGACCCAGTAGCGGCTTCATGAGAATTTGCTGAATGAGTACATCGACTTGCACCCTCCGAATGCTGCCTGCAATTCTGCCCCCGACCGCAGTCATTTAGGGAGACCAAGGCAGCGTCAGGGAAACCTTGAAGTGGAGCTCAGTGGCAAGCCCACTTCAAAGGCAGACGACTGAAAAGAGACGGTAATACATGTGCCTTACATTTACCTTGGAAATTAAGAGCCGGCATCTCCCAGACAAGCACCGCTGGGGTTTCGCCGATCATCTAAACGTCTGAAAAACAGCCCACGACATTGAACACACACAGAATGTGGCTGGCTTTAGCTGGTTGCGGTGATGCCGCTAAAAATAGCCTCTCCGTGGCCTGATCCTACAGCAAAGACAAGGCTCTCTCAGTTCTGATGGGGAAGAACATTGGTTTTTAACTCCTCCTTTCAAACAAAAAAATGATTTTTTTTCTTTTTGCATATTCTGTATTTGCCCATCATGAAAGGAATACTCGCTTGGAAAATACAGAAAATCGCAGAGCCCCTCATGGCCTGCTCTGGCATGTTTCCTTCCAGTCTTCACTCACTACCACTCATCTGCTGACAGCAGTCAAAATTGAGCAGGATAGGAGGGAAAATGCTGTCTTTTTATCTCTTTGTATTTATTGTAGGAAAACATCCATAAAACAACATTTACCATTTTAACTATTTTTAAGTATAGAGTTTACTGGCATTAAGTGCATTCACCATGCTGTCCAACCATCACCACTACCCCTTTCCAGGACTTTCCCATCGCCCCGGATCGACACTGCGCCCATTAAACAGGGACTCCTCATTCTCCCTTCGTCCCAGCCCCGGGTTGCCTCCATTCTGCTTTCTATCTCCAGGAATTTCCTGTTCTAGGTGCCTCATATCAGTAGAATCATGCAGTATTGGTCCTTTTGTGTCTTAGCCTAATGTTTTTACAGTTTATCCATGTGGTAGCATGTATCAGAATTTTCCCGTTTCCTTGTGTAAATGAATTAAACAAGGAGGGCATTAGACTGGGGTGGGTCTCATGCCTGAGTGGCCAAAGCCTGTAAGTGCCTCAGAGTTCCAAAATCAAAACCTAAGGACAGCCATTCACAAATAGCCAACTAAGCTTTCCCAAATGTGACAACCCCTTACATTACAGCCAATCAAATAATCTCCTAGCCTCTTTTCCACACTTCAATATATATAAAGAGCCAGAGGCCATCGCAACCGAACAGACGAACGAATGGACGTCCGAACAGTCTGAGTGGGGCGACAAGGCCAACAGGGGGGTTTGTGAGGGACAACCAAACGACTGAATAGCAGGCTGTGTGGGGCGACCAGGCCGGCAGGGGGGCAGTGAGGGGCAACCAAATGACCATCCAGCAGGCTGCTTGGGGCAACCAGGCCGGCAGGGGATTTAGTCAGGGACAACCAAACGACTGAACAGCAGGCCATGTGGGGTGACCAGGCCTGTAGGGAGGACAGTACGGGGTGACCAGGTTGGAGGGGGGGCAGTTAGGGGCAACCAGGCCAGCAGAGGGGGGCTGTTGGGAGTGACCAGGCTGGCGGGGGGGGGGGGCAGTAAGGGGCAACCATGCTGGCAGGGTGGGGGGCAGTTAGGGGCAACCAGGCCAGTGGGGGGGTCATTGGAGGCGACCAGGTTGGCGGGGGGTGGGGGGCAGTTGGGGGTGACCAGGCCGGCAGGCAGAGGCTGTTAGGGGTGATCAGGCTGGCAGAGGGGTCAGTAGGGGCAATCAGGCAGGCAGGCAGGTGAGCATTTAGGAGCCAGAGGTCCCGGATTGTGGGAGGGATGTCCGACTGCCATTTTAGGCCCGATCCTCAGGACCCTCCGAGGGGTCCCAGATTGGAGAGGTTGCAGACTGGGCTGAGGGGAGCCTCCCCTCCCCTGTGCACAAATTTCATGCACCGGGTCTCTAGTTCTCTATAAACGTCCCCAGAAGTCTCCCACCAAAGCCATGCCAAATAAAAGTCCCCTAGCCAAAGTTTCGGAGCACTCCTAATCATTTCTGGGTGGGAGATGTCCAATTTGAATTAACTTTTCTCAAATAAACTCTTAAATTTTTAATATGCCTCGCTTTATTTTTTAGCAAGGGGTACTAATATTACATTGTATGTATATACCACATTTTGTTTATCTATTCATCTATCAATGGACATTAGGGTTTTTCTCACCACCTTTTGTACATTGTGAATAACAGTGCTGTGAACATGGGTGTGCAGCCCCTGTTTACAATTCTTTTAGGTGTAAACTAGGAATGGAATCCTGGGTCCTGTGACAATTCTATGTTTCACTTTTGAAAGGAGCACCAGTTCCCCACAGCTGCTGTGCCATTTGACATTCCCACCAGTAATGCACAAGTGACCAACACGATTTTACTTGTTTTTATCCTAATGGGTGCGCACTGGCCTCTCATGGTTGTGATGTACATTGCCCTAATGCATGCATCCGTTTTTTATAAAGGGGACACTAAGTCCCAGCAGAACTCACTCACTCAGGATCACACAGCAGCTAGTAGGATGCAGGACTCAGATGGAATGCCCTCTCACTCCAGTGCCCCTGCTTTCAATCACCTCACTGGTCCCCTCGCCTTCTTTCAGGTAGAAATGCTTGAATGGCAACTAGTGCAGGTCAGATAGTGGGAGATTTCACAGTTACCCAGACCTTCCTCAAAGCATTCCTTTACTGGATGCTAAAAGGCGGTCCTCACTTTCAAAGATCCCTCAAACTTTGGGATAGTGCTTCTCAAACTTGAGGTGAAGAACCAATTTTATTTCTTTAGTTTCCATTACATTACATACCGTTACTATTATAAACAGCATTAAAAATGAATTACTAGAAAAATAAAATAAGACACACATCGTGCAAGCCCAAATATCTTATTTGATTCATTGCAAAAAGAATGACTGTCAAAGAGCCATGAACGTTTCTATTGATTTTTTTAGAGAGAGGAAGGAGATGGAGAGAGAGAAACATCGATGTGAGAATGGAACACCAATTGCTTGCTTCATGCATGCCCCCTACCGGGGATCAAACCCACAACCTGGGTATGTGCCCTGACCAGAAATCGAACCTGCAACTGAGCCACACAGGCCAGGGCAACGTTTACTTACTTTCAATTTACATACTTAACGTGGATCAGGAAGACAGCACAGACAGCACTGCCCACAAATTCCATGTCAAGGGGGGCCCATGATCCTCAAGGGGAGGTGACGCATTGTAGTTTGAAGAACAAACATGAGCTGGGTATTGTTAATATGGAATGCCTGACCCTCCATTGTTTTCATCTCTTTTCTTGAGGAACTAGAACCTAGAACACATGGAAAATTCCAAGGACATTAACACTTGGCCACCAAGAATTGACATAGTAAAATTATTTAGATAGACTTTGCAGTTAGGCCAGTGATGGCGAATCTATGACACACGTGTCAGAGGTGACACGCGAACTCATTTTTTTTGGTTGATTTTTCTTTGTTAAATATCATTTAAATATATAAAATAAATATCAAAAATATAAGTCTTTGTTTTACTATGGTTGCAAATATCAAAAAATTCCTATATGTGACACGGCACCAGAGTTAAGTTAGGGTTTTTCAAAATGCTGACACGCCGAGCTCAAAAGATTCGCCATCACTGAATTAGGCCAACCTGGAGTTCAATTCCAGAAGCTGTGTGTGTGACCCAGCTGGGTGACCTGCTGGGTAAGCAAGTCAGTTCTCTCTCAACCTCATTATCACCATCAAAAAAAAAAAAGGCTTGAGTCCCATCTTACAGGGATGCTGTTAAGATGGAATGTCCCCAAGTATGCAGATCACTTAGCACAGAGCCCAGTCTGTCATAGCCACTCAACCAGTGAATGCAGTGCCTTCCCTTTTCCCTTGGCAGAGCTCTGACAGCTTTCAAAAGCTGCCAGCAGAGTACCAGACCCCTGCAGTCTACAGATGCATGCTCTCTTAATTGCTGTTTGGTTTGGAGGGAGACATACTCATCTTTAGCCTCAGCAGCGGCAGGTCCTGGTCAGGGTAGAGGCAATGCTGGGTCACTGGCATACCCTGGAACTCTGCCTCTTCCCAGCATGCTCTGGGCTGCGGCCACGCTGGGGCCATTCACACTCAGCAAGGCAAAAAAAAAAAAAAAAAAAAAATGCTTTTAATGTGCCATTTTATTTGAAAAAGCTGGACTTGGGAAGAGCCAAAAAAAGGGGGTTCTAACAAAGCAAAGTTAGTGTTTTCCATTACCCTGGCTTTACTTCAAAAGAACCAAACACTCCACTGAAGATTCTAGCACCATCTTTGAAAATCTGTGAAATCCTGATATCCCAGGACTTTGGCAAGTAAGTCATGTTCCCCAGCCTCCCGCCTTTCCTCTTGGCAGGGCTCTGTGGGCATAATGCATGGAAGATGTTTGGTTTGGGGATCTGGGTTTAAATTTAAAATCCATAACACCAGCTGTGTGATCTTGGAAGGATTGTATATTAAATGGGTTCATAATTATTATAATGCTACAATTCCTGTTTTTGAAAGAAATAGGTAAGATTATGAATGCGAGTCTGTTGCACAACCCCCTCCCCCCTCCCTAAATGATAAAGGGCAAGTGAGTTTTAGGCGCCACCAAATGTCTTGGGGTTCATGGCTCTACGGACAGAGTTTCAGGGATGTTCTGCTTCCCATCCAGAATGCCAGGGTTACCTCTGGGAAGGTGGAGAATAAACTTTTACTGTTCAGAGGGCATACATCAAAGCCAAGTTTGACTGCCTGCAAACCTCACAGTTTGTGATCCTGCAATGTGAGCGCAGCCTCGGAGTTTTGTGTGGCTGAACAAGGAAATAATTTGTTCGTCGTGCTTTAAAGGGACTCTGAACTTACACCAATAACAGGGAGCTTGTGTTTACCTGGAATCTTTCTCTAAAAAATTTATAGTTCAGCACAGGCCTGGAAAAGAGGGACGAGGAGTGATGGGGACCACATGGCCCTAAAAATGTAACTGACTTTATGCTCAATGCATGTAGGGTGTATTTTCCCTGTTTCTTCCCTGGAGAGTTGGACTGGCCTTCGGCATGCCTTTAGGAAAGGCCAAGTATTAGCAGGCTCCTAGAGGGTGGGCACCGAAGCAGAATGTACTCAGCAGCGCCAGCAGCAGACCAGGGCTCTCTAGAGATCAGCGAGGTGCCTCTACCCTGGCGCCATGCTTGTTGCCATTCACACCTCACAGTCTGTGATTTTTACCACATGCTCCTCTTATCTTGATGCCCCAAAAGCTTTTGCTTTCTTGCTCAAAACCTTGACAGCCTGGCCAAGCTGCGTTAGACTGCCTGGTGCAACACCTCTCCTGCTTTGACCTTGGTTTTAGAACACTTATCACCCTAGAATTGTTTTTACCAGCAGCTCTCCGCCTTGATTCACCCATTCCCGGCATAACTTATTCATCCTGAATACCTATGGAGCTGCTGGGATTGGTGGTAGAGCACATCTCTTGAAATGCAATCAATGGATGTATTCTGAAGCCTGAGTGTGGTGGTGAGAGGATTTATCCCGGAAAGGAACAGTGCCTTCTGTTGCTAAATTAACCATAGGACTGACCATAGACAGGTCTTAAGTTCTCCTCTATTTATATTGTTGACTAATCTTTAGTTTTTTAAGGAAATAGGTCCCTGAAAACATGCTTTTTTAAAATAGGAAAGAGCTAACTTCTGTTTTATATGCTGAAGGAGGAGCAGAGGCATGGGTAACCCAGCAAAGTCTGTAGCCCCCAAGTCCTGGCTCAGTTAGCACTGAGTAATGTATTATGATAATGGAACAACTGGTAAAACATGTATCTCTGGAAAGATGCAAAATAGTGTACGTGGGATGAAGGATTTTCATAACTGGTGTTAAGGATCTGTAGGCAAATTTACCCCCATAATTCATGCAGTTCTCTTTATCACCTCGGAACCTCGGGCAACTGCACAAACAAAACTGAAATCCTTCTGTAGAAAAGGGGGCTTTGTGCTTGGAAGGGGGCGTGGTTCAGGGGGAAGAGAATAGACTTAGCACCTAACTATTGTAGGTCTACCAGCAGGATAAGAGAAAAAAATCATTTTTAAAGAATGTACCTGTTTATATATTTTAGCTGAGTTCATCTTTGGAGGCGTATTGCTGTTTTGATGTAAAAAGCATTTTGATGCGGCTATTGTTATTCAAATACAAGGCCTTGGACCTCAATGGAGGGGAGATGTTTAGGCAAAGGGCAGGGAAATTGCTCTGCATATATGGTAAAAGGGATCCTAATTAGAAAGAAACTGATTTGAATGTTAACTATGTTTTTGCTTTCTGAAGAGGTAGAGAATCTTAGAACACAGATTCAGAGGCCCTAGGGGACAGAGTGAAGAGAAGACACAGGTGTGACAGGAGTGGACCCGGCAGCATGGCGGGCAGTGGGTGATTGGAGAGGCAGGACTGTGGTTCCAACATGGCCCCTCACCAGTGCTGGGCAGCTACCTAACACTTCTCCATCCTTACCCCAACTTAGATGATGCGGGGAGAGGAAGATAAAATGAGCGGGGGAAAAAACCTTGGGCTGACCAAGTTTATCTTTAATTGTCCAAGTTCACGTTGGAAAAACACACTTAAATTTGCCATGATTTTTTTTTATTGATTTTTTTTAAGTTTTATTGCTTAAAGTATTACAAAGGATATTACATATGTGTCCTTTTTTTTCCTTCCGCCCTTGACAATCCCCCGTCCTCCCCTACCCATGATTTTAATGATATTTTATTAAAGTAAAGTTATGGCTTCACCCCTCTTTGATTCAAATGACTATGAAATTCGCATTTGCACTCATGGTATCTGCCGAGCTTGTATCTCAACTTTGTGATTTCTGTGGTTCTTTCGTTTCAGGGAGTTGATGATGTGCTAGAGTAGACCGACTTTGCTTCCATACCTCCTAGCTCTTCCCATCACAGCCCTTTCCACTCGTCTTTTTGTCTGTTTACTCTTCTTTTCTTCTTGAGCTCTATGAGGGCAGAAGCTGTGGAGACCCCATTCACGGTTGTATCCCATTCTTTAGTAGAGCGCTCAGAACACACTGGGTGCTAAATAATCATTTGTTGAATGAATGCCTGAAAGAAGGAGGCAGGAGTCAGAATGGGAGCAAAGGAAGGGGTGGTCAGTAAGTCCTGAGGATGAAGGAGCCCATTGGTTGTGTCAGTACACCTGGGGGCACAGAAGCCTGCAGTATGGATGTAGCAGATGAGGACTAGAAGGTTCAGATGGGCTGGAGAGGGCACAGGGAAGGTGCTACAATTCCAGCCAAACACTCAGTGAGCTGGCAAATTGCTGATTCTCTTTGATGGACTAGCAGTCTGGTGAAAGATTGTGGGGTGGGGAGGGGATGGAGCAGACTGGCTTTGGTTCAAGGTGTTCATAGTCTTTCAAACTCTCACTGCAGAACAGGTGTGATGCCAACTCTAGGACTCTATAAACAAGGCTCTTCTCCCTCACAGCTGTACTCTCTTCCTTATCATTCCGAGATCTCCGGCAGAATATTCTGCCAGCACATGAAGCCAGAAGCTCAGGGCAAACCAAAACCCTCTGCTGCAAATCCTAAAACACCACCTGGATTATGTTATTCCCTCTCCCAACACCTTCCATGGCTTCTGCTTGCTTCCAAGATTTATTTGAAGGAGATAGGGCTTGTTTAAGACTCTCAGACAGAAACTATAAGGAGTATTAGATACACTTCTAACAGAATAAACCTTGAATGGATTAGATTCCCCCTTCTTCCAGATTCTGTTAGGGAAGAGGATTGAGAATGAGAATACAAGCACTGGAAACACCCCTGGCGGATGGAAGACAACGAGACCATCACTGGGCCATGTGATAGTGGAAGGAAGTGCTGAGTGCTGGCATCTCTCTCCTATATCCTTCTCTTCCTGCACAGCCGCTCTGTGTTGCTGTCTGTCCCATTATGAGTTGATAAACATAACAATCCTTAGAGCAGTGGCTGGCTCAGAGTTAGCACTGAGTAAGTGGTTGCTGTTCTTTGCATTTTTATTCTATTCTTTCTGCTTTTTACCGCTCATGTTTTTCCTACCTTTAATCAAGGTTCGAGCCAACTCATAGCATGTGAAGGTGAATGTGGGGCAGGAGTGGTATCCAGAAGGTTTGGTGAGGAGATTAACCCCGGTAGGATCCTTAGAGGTTTGGGTGTAGAGTGGCTGGTGGAGAGACCAGTGTGGGGATCAGGTGAAAATGCCCATCTCTGGTGCAGGGCTTGGGTCTGAAGATATTGGGGCAGTGCCCTTTAAACACTTGCTGAACAAAATGCACAGTGGTATTTGCCTTGGCTTTGAAGTGTGGGTTAGAATTATCTTCCAGTTGGTAAAAGAGATGTTCAAGATGATAGTTTTTCTGTAGGGAAACTAAAGAAGTGGCAGGAAAAAGCAATTCTGTGACTGTAATAATAAAAGAATGTGAACCAAATGGAAAAAAAGAACAAAAGTATGTGTAAGAGCCTGGGAGAATTTTGATTTCCAGATTTCTGAATAAGCTTTCCTCATGTCACGGGGCTTAGAAAAATCCTCATGGAAGTCAGATGTGTGTGTGATGACACCAGGCGGGTGGTCTTCCTCAGAGACCCGGTGCCCACCCACTAGCACAAGGAGAGGGCTGAGCATGGCTTCTGGGAATGCTAACAGACTGCTGAGTCATCCATGTTTGCTCTGAGGCTGCATTCCTCAACATATGTTTGTCAGAATGCCTCCCTGCCCCTTTACCTACAGGGTAAGCTGGGTTGTTTAGCTTAGCAGGTATACCCCTGCTGATTTCTCCAGCTTCAACTGCCACACACCTCACCACCCCCACACATGCACAATCCAGTATCACAGGGATGCTGGGGGTGGGGAGGACTCAGATCAGACACACCATCATCTTTTCCATCTCCATGTCTATGTCCATATCATTCCCTTTATCTGGATTTCTTTTCTCCTCTTAGATGCTTGTCAAACTCCTATTCATCCTTCAAAACCCAAATCAAACGGTCTTTTCTTTTAGTAGCATTCTCTGACACACTGCTGTACCTTTTAAAGAGCATTCTCTCATATAGCAAATATTTATTGAGTACCTACTATGTGCCTACTATGTGCCAACACTCAGGGCAGTGAGTATAAATTGCTCATCTGTATTGTTCATTTCAGTGTCAATATTGCCAGAAGCAAGCACGAACAAGTGATCTGGAAGGATGGGGAAAATGAATGAATGAATGAAATGAATCACCTCCCTCAGGCTCCTCATTTTCCCATCATAGATATGATTTTAAATGTTATGAAAAATAGAGTACTCTGCGTCCCTAGGGGAAATGCTGGCACCCTTCTCTGGGATTCTCTGGGCTGCCTATAATTTTATGTAGATCAGCAAATTCTCTGCAGTTCTCTGGAGAAGGACTCTTTCTGATGGTCATTCAGTCTTTTCTGTCCCGAACTCACATGTTCCTGCGGTAACAGAGGTTGGAAAAGAGCAGTGACATCATGAGTCACCATCCGTTAAGTGGGCCACAGATGAGTTGCTGGGCCTATACGCCACCGGGGGAAGGCTGACCACCCAAGCCTGCCATGCTGCCTGTCTGTGTCCTGTCGCTAACCTTGAGCCAAGACTGGAGCAATTTGGGGTTTTTCTAAAAATACATTGCACCAATTTCAAAGAACTCTCAAAATGGGGTTTGAGGAATAAGAAGGCAGCCATGTAATCACATTCTCTTCTTCGGGAGAGACATAATAAGCTCCTCTTTTGATTTGATGATGAGTAGCTTGGTCCATGCGTTTCCAGGCTCTAGGCTGGAATTAGAACGTTTCTATAAAGGGTGACTATGAACCAATAGGACTGATTTCTCCTAATCAACACACCTGAATGTAGATATTAAAATGACAGGTGGCATCCTTGCGATGGTCTCCTTCTGAAGAGTAGTGTCCTGGAAAGAACACTTGATTGGGAGTCAGGCGAACTGGGCATTTGTATGTTAACTATAATGTAAAAGTAGAAAGTAAAATTTAAAAATTTAAAAAGAAGTGCTGGGCATCAGTTCTCAGCTCTGGCATTTACCAAACAGAGTGATATTGGGCAAATCATCCATCTCCTTTGTAAAAATGGAGAGAATGCTTACTTTGCAGGGATGTTTTAAGATTCAAGTGAGGCAATGTAAAGATAAAGACCCTGGTGCAGAGAAGATAGTTACTCTATGTGAATTCCCTACGTTTCTTTAGAAATCACGTATTATTTGTACTAATGTTGCCTTTGGAGCCTCTCCTTGACTAACAATGTCATATGTGAAGTGACAGTGTTGCAGCTACCATTTATTGATGATCTTGACACTTCTGTCAATCCCTGGGATTAGCTGGAAACCACTGGCGATTCATTTTCTACTCTTCTGTTGTGTTGCTCTTGGAGGCTACTTCATTTGGCCCCAGGCCTCCTTCCCAGGGGTCCATGTGGAGATGGATAAAGAAAGACACCTCATCTGACAACTTTAAGATGTATGAGAGAATCAGCTTTATTTGTTGAGGTCAATGGCTGCAGCCCACCAACAAGTAACTCGCCCCACTTTCATTGGGTAGAGTGAGGAGTAGGGCAAGGGGCCCAGAGTGTTCACGGTGGCCCACATCCAAGATGACACAATCTGTGACACCTGAGCCCTGACTAAAGCCAGGCTGTAGCTGTCCTGGAGGTGTTGGCCTTCTCACCATCCCACCGCTATTGGGATCCTCTTACTGCAGCGTTCACAGCCAACCCACACCCTTGGGAACCCAGTGAAAAGGCAACAAGCATTCAGGAGCTGCTCATTCTGTCCTGGCGTTGTCGCTTTGGCAGTCTGGTACCTGGTTTCCTTCTGTCTGCCCAGCTTGTATTGTTGCCTTGCTCTGGCTCTTAATGGGGCTTTTGAATAGTTCCTGGTTTTATACTTTTACAGACAGGTCATTCCCAGTTCACCCCTTTTCACAACCGAGAACTCCAGCCCCCATGCCAGCCCAGAAGAGAAAGTGTTGGAGCTGGCTGAGTTCTCACCAAGATTGTGAGGACCTGGAATAATAGAGACTTTCAGTATCATCTGGCTTCATGCAGCGCCTATCAGAGCCCTGGAGCAACGAAGAGGGAAACCCTCCCCAGCTGCCACGTGTGGCCTCAAATGCCAGCTCTGCCCCGGGAGCTACTGGGAAGGCTGCCCTTGGGCAGATGACTTTTGTCCCTGTTTGAACCAGAAAAGAGAAAGGTCACAAGTCCCTAGGGTGACAAAATGCTGAGCAAAGTAATTTCTTTGGCCCTTCAGAATTATTTTCTAGGAAGAGGAGTCAGTGATTAGAAATACACAATCAACACTTTACATCATTATTTAAAAACATAACCCTGCATTTATCTTATTGAGGTGTTAGCATGCAGTGATGCCCCCTTAGAGTTTTTTCAACCTCTATTTTAAATAGCAGATTTTAATTAATTTCACACCTCATGAAAATTTGCGAAGTAGAAGCCAGTAGAAGATCATAATTTTGTTTTGGGTTGGGTTTATTGCTTTTTACTAAAGCCTTACCTGAAAGCATATGCTAAGTGTCCTTGATGGAGGGAAGAGATGAGAAAGGTGATGGGCCAATGGTTAACCCAGGCTCAGGCCCTGCCCTGTTTTGTTCTCTAGGAAAATGACCAAGCCTGAGAGTGGATGGCTGCTTGGTATGTGTGGAAGGCAGGACTCTGAACACTGTGGTGGCAGAGTCCCACAGGGAAGGCATGGAAGCAGCTGGACTTGAAGGGGCAGCTTCGGGCTTAGTGAAGAGGTTCATAGTGACCATGATGGACTGGGGATTCGAGAGCACTCTTTCTTTTGGTAGAACCAAAGAAGGCTTCCAGATTTTGATGTGGCCTTATAGGAACCAGGGTTCTACCCCTCAAAACTGACATTGGCCTCATAGAATGACAACTCAGAGTCACTTTGATTTAAAGAAAAGACAGGAGTGTGCTGTCTCTTGTGCATCTGGAGATGCAAATTGAGATTCATACTTTTACATATAAACTAGGTTGAGTCTTCAATGTTAGCGACTTGCAGGGTAATCCACAATAGAAGTGTGATAAATTGGAAGTTTTATCCTTAAAAAAATAAGAGTTTGCTTTTTATTTTGTTTTAGCTGAAATGCTCTTCCTTCAGAAGAATCCTTAGGCACAAAGTCAATAGGCAATTCAGGTGAAAGTCAAAGTGTCCTAATTGGAATTGGTTGGATCCACAGCCCTTCTACTTGGCCTATCCCTCACACTGATTGGCTCGTAAGTGACCTCTGTGAAGTTCCAGGGCTCTCTCTGAGTGTCAGCAGGTCACAGCCTTGCTTTGATATGTAGGTAACTGAGATATCAAGCAGCTGGAAACTTCTGGGTTAAGCCAGCATTCCTTAGCACTTTACTTAAGTTCTTTCATTACATGGCCCATTCCTCCCTCCCAGCACCAACCTTTGCTCTGCATCATCTTTGTACTCTGAGGAACAGCACTGAGTCGCCTTCAGTGCCTGGTGCAGTGAGGTAAATAAATGCAAATACATGATGTAATTTGGGGGAAGTCATCTTGTAGCCCAAATGATGCAGGGAAATAGGATAAAATTTGGGGCATTACAGAGAAAGAAAGAACAAATAAAGCTTTACTTTAATTTTTTCTCTCTTAGTTTGGAATGACTTTTTCACAGTTCTACTCACAGTTGAGGTTTAATACACCAAAACTACTTGAATCTTTCACTCTACTTCTTCCACTTTCACAGGGCATGCATATACCCACCTACATCCACATTTGAGAGAGAAGTCAGAGATGGGATAAATAACTGTTCTTTTGCTAGTAATGCTGGATCAGATAATGTAGCTTATAGCTTGAGCAGGCTTCCTCCTCCTTGTCCTCAAATCTTTGGAAAGAGCTGCCTTAGGTCAGTCGATAGAATTACTTAACCAGCCAGCTTAGCTCCACGAAAACGTGGCCACCACACACCTGGAAGGCCTCACAGTAAGAACAGAAAGGTTTGGGTCTCCAGATCTACCTCTGGGCTCTGATCCACATATACTTTCACTTGGAAGCAGACACAAAGAACAATGAGAGAGAGAGAGAGAGAGAGAGAGAGAGAGAGAGGCCCTGAGAGTATTCAGAGAAGTATTTTTTACTCCCTGGGGTTAGGGGTGGGGGCAGGAGGTATAGGGTGTAGAATTAAGGGTAGGGGAACTACTTCCTAATATTTATGAGTAGATAATAGATCACAGTTTATAGAACAGAGTAGAGAATTCAGAAAGTGTCCCTAACAATCATTTTTTACTACATTAAACTCAGTTGTATTCATGCAAGGCCCCACTTGGATCTTCATGTCAATCAGACAACTTGAACTGTGGTTTTTGTTTATTGACTGAGACAAGCCCTATGCTCCTTTCTGGCAGGATGACCACACTTGGTGGGTACCTCACTATGACTGAATTCTGCAAAAATGAAGCAAAACTAACCAAAAAGTTATGTGCACTATGTTTACAAATATATAACAAAGTTGTACATTAAATGCACTAAAAGAATTTTGCCTTAGCCCTAGCGCACACAATTAAACCCTAGTACACAGCAAACATGATATGTATAAGTAGAAATTAGAAACTATGAACAGAGACAAACACAGGAATGCCAGTGAAGAGACACAGGGCCAATCAGCCTATTAGGTTTAGAGAATGCATGAACACAGATAAAGATCAACATATAAAACTAATCATCTCATTTAGCACCCCCCCCCCAAGTGGAGTCCTTAACACCCACAGTTTTCAAGAGGAGAGGCCAACAGAGAATGAAATCTGAGACCAGGCTGAAGTTGCTATATAAAGAATCTGGGTTAGGCAAGATCCACAAAGAATGTGTCACAGGTGTCAGACATGGCTCACAGGGAGAAGAATGATGGGCCAACCAGACCCCTTGGTTGCAAGCAACAGAACTCGACTCCTCTGGGATAAAAGAGGATTTTTGTAATTCATGGAAGCTTGAAGAAGCAGATTCGGCAAACAGACAAGATTTAAAGAGTGCCTGGAAGCCAGACAGCCATAGCAACCTGACCAGGACCACATACCACCCATGCTGGATGCTACTGCAGCCATGCCATGTGGCCCCCACTGCTGTGAGACCTGGCTTTGCACTGTAGGTCATCATTGTCACTACTGGACACTGACCTTGGACACCATGGCTACCGTGTGACACCAAGCCAGTTCCAACTTTGCTTTCTTTTTGACATCTCTTGCTTTTAATTCAAATTTCCTGGTCCAAATGTATCTTTGTGCCCTGGCCACTGACAGAACAGGGCAATTTCCCTTCATTTGCCATGAAGAAAACATACAATGGGAAATGCTCCCCACCTCCCACTTCCCAAGTCGAAAGGAGATTTGAAGTATGGGCAACCTAAATACATTTACATATCAAACTCATGGATACATCAACTATGTCTCTTTAAACACTCAAATGCCAAAATTAAAAGCATTAAGTGCCACAAAACCAACAGAAACATTGCTTAAATCACAAGGAAAGCGGTATTTATTTAGGTTCATGATCATTTAAAAAAAAATCAAGTTGCATGTCTTTTATCAATAAATTACAAACTGCCTGACTCATACCTCCCTCTTATTACTTTTTCTCCTCCTCCTCTGCCTATTTGCCCTTGCAATTTCCATATATGTTCATTATATGAGGAGCTAGGCACTGCCCAACAAAAGTCACTAGGGAATAAACTGTCAAAATGAAGCAAGGATGCTGTTTATATTTTTTTGATCACATGGGTTGGCTCATATAGTAACAGGTAGATTGCACTCGTTATGCTTGCTAAATAAAATACCAGAGATAATAATAATATTTGAGTGTTACTTAGCCAGATGCTTTGCATATGTTATCTTGTTCAATCATCATGGCAACTTGTTTGAAATTATTGTTACCAGATTTCAAAAGAAGAAACTAAGGCTCAGAGAACATAAGGGACTCTGGTGAAGGCTGTACAACCCAGGGAGGGGCAGAACTGAGACCTTAACCCCCTGCCTATGTAACCCAGGAAACCCTTCCACCATGCCACGCCTCCTCTGTGTGTTTGCAAATCCGAGTAGAACTGAGTCAATGTTCCTCTGATGGGTGTTGGCTTCCTGCACAGGCACATTCCTTCGAAGATAAAAGCATCGCTCTCACAGGTTTCTTGGCAGAGAGGATGGGAATCTTGGCTGCAAACTGAAACGGGGGGTTTGTTGCAGGAAGTGAGGCTTGGCAGAAAAGGGAAAAAGAGGGTCTTGAGCGACCTGGCAAGGCAGTGCCCTGTGAGGTTGTCTTCCCAGTGAAATTGCTTTTGGCCAGAGTTGCGTTCTTCACAGCACATGGAAACTAATGGTCACCCCCAGATCATGTGACACAATTTGCCTTTATTGGACGGCTCCTTCTGCCTGTGCGCCGTTTCCCAGGGTTCTTTTTATACAAGCCTTGTTACATGTTTTGTGAATCATGACCATTTTGCCCTGGTGTTGGATTTTTTAAATGCTAAAGCTGCATTACAATTAAACTGCAAGTACAAACACACCAAATGCATAAAACACCCATAGGTCTGTAATATTTTATATACAGTACTAAAAATCTTTTATTTTTCCCTAGAGAAAATACGCAAGTATGAGCTTTGAATTAGATGGGCAAAAGAATAAACTGAATAAAAGGCTAGAATGATGTGACTTCTCTTGATGATTGATTTTTAAATATCAAATAGCATGAGCAAGAAATCAGTAAGTTAATACAAGAAAAATTAACTAATTATTGTGCCTTTATAGTAAATCAAGCACATTAAATGCTTCTTTCATATGGAGTCATGGTATATCCGGCTTTCTTGCCTTAACCCTGTATCATGGACATTCCCTGTGAATATGTAGTATTTGAAATTACATTTTTATTTGCTGCATCAAATTCATTCGAAGGGTTATAGTGCAATTTATTTGACCAGTTTCTTAATGGGGGACTTTGAAGTTGTTTCTGGTTTTGAACTGTTATAGGAGGCACTGGGATAAATTTAGTTTTGCGTTTAGTTTCCTCCCACTGCCCTTTTAGGGAACTAGTTCCTGAAGCAAATTTCCTGTAGGTGAGTCACTCGGTCTAATGAAATGAACTATTTTGCTGTTCTTGGTAGATATTCTAAAAATTGCTTTCCAAAAGGTTTTTTTTTTTTATCAATTTACACTGCCACCAGCAGTATTTTCATAAGACATTTTGCACTACAAATGTAGCAGCCTAGGGTGTTTTATGTCTTTTAAACTGAAATTCTTAAGGGAAGTTTTCTCTACGTTGAAGTGAAGCTAAAAAGCCACCACTCCGCTATTGAATTAACTCTTAGAGACTGACTATGAAACCACAGCAGAGCAAAACCCAGTTGGCGATGTCAGCGGCCCTTTTAGTTTGATCTGCCCCGCTGCGGCAGGTGTTGGATGGGTACCCCATTCCGGTGCTTTAGGGACGCAAATGAGTAGAATATGTTTGTCAAACATGCCAGTCGGAGTTCCCATAAGACTCGGCCACAAAATGTTGACAGAGCTGGAAAACAAAGGCCTGGCTCCTTGCCTGCCGTCCCCTGCAAGGCTTGGGAGCCCATGAAAGGAAGGGCATCTCTTGGGTCTGCTATCGAGCCTTTCTGGGCTCCAAGACTTTGCTTGCACACCTGGCATTCAAATTTCCACCGCTGCTGACCCGGAATAAACAGTTGTCCCCCAGGGCTGCCTTCTATTTCATTCTCTGAATGTGTCGTTTGTAACGTTGAAATGTATTCTGCTGGAATGCCCTTGGACTTACAAGTTCCCAGGGCACTGGAAACCAACTAGTCCAACCCCATGATTCAAAGAGAAGGGGATCAGCCCAGTGAGGGGAGGGTAACGCCCAGGTTTCTCCATTCCCTGCATGGTGGTGGTACCCATGGCCTTCGCACATTCTTTTTAGTGATGAATGTCTTCTATAAAAGCCGATTCAGGACCTTCTGGCTAAATTAATCTATTAGTGAGTTCTTCCTTGCAACTGCTGTTTGTTCCCAGCGTATCAGACAGTAATTACAAAACGTGCATTGAGAAATTGTGGACATTAATCTCAGAATTTTGTTGAGCACAGTTAGAATGATAAGTAACATTTATGTTAGTGCCAAAGTCTGTTCTGGGTAATTATCATGAATGAACTCATTTTCTCCAAAATTTTTCTAAAAAGTATTTTTTCATCATCCTCATTTTACAGAGGTAAACAGAGGGGTTTTTAAAATTATATATTAGACAGTATAAGCTAAATTATGCTGCAGTAACAACCCCAGGTCTCACAGACTTAAAACAGTAGCACTTTATTTCCTTCTCATGTTGTATGTGCATTGTAAGTTAAGTCAGTGTGTTTTGTTTCTTTTTTCTCCAGGAATCACATTGAAAGAGTAGCCCTCATCTACCTAACCCCCAGCTATGTCCTAGCAGATAGAATATGTTGATGGTAAGAAAACGCAATGACTCTTAAAGCTACAGATTGAGAAGGGACATGTACTACTTCCTCTCAAGTTCATTGACCAATGTTAATAACATGGCCAAACCTGGCATTCATGAGGCAGGTAGGAAGATACACTAGCAGGGAAGGTCTAGTGAATATATTGAACAAATATAATTTACCATTGACAGTAACTTACTCAAGGTCCCATATCATGGGTTGGTTGTTTTTTTTTTTTTTTTGTGGTTTTTGTTGTTGTGTTGTTGTTTTTTTTGTAGGCAGGATTTGAACTCAGTGTGATTCCAGAGCCAACACTCAACTTATCTCCTTTACTTTCTCAGTGATCAGATGCTGGAAATGTCCTTGAAACCCAGGTTGAATCTGAAATTCTATTCTTTTTCCTCTGAAAAATGCCATATTTTCTAGGCTAGCTATTTCACAACATTATTCCTCTATTGGACCACTAGCGCATTATTAGTTTGCATGCCATTTCTTTATAGGTAAAAGAGTCACTTAATGTCCCTATACTTAAAGACATCATAGACCAGCCGTGGGCAAACTACAGCCCGCAGGCCGGATCCGGCCCATTTGAAATGAATAAAACTAAAAAAAAACAAAAACCGTACCCTTTTATGTAATGATGTTTACTTTGAATTTATATTAGTTCACACAAACACTCCATCCATGCTTTTGTTCCGGCCCTCCGGTCCAGTTTAAAAACCCATTGTGGCCCTCGAGTCAAAAAGTTTGCCCAACCCTGTCATAGACTCTCAAGGCCAGCTCCCTGCCAATGCTGGTGTCCTCATTATGGAATCCTACCAGGAGGCCATGGAGACTCTCGCGTGTAATTTCCCACCCAGGAGAGCGGTCCATTTATGGATAGCTCTGACTATTGGAAGGGTCTATCTTGAGTTGAATCTCCATCTCCCTTCCAGAGCTTCCATTCTGAGAGCTATGTTTTAAGATAAATGTAATCCTTTGTACATATTTATATAATATATGCATCTATAAGTATATATGTGATATATAAGCAAAAATATCCTTTATTATATTCCATTTATATAATACTTATACATTATTGTTGATAGATATTTACAGGTATTATTTTGTATAGTATATGTAATATATATAAAATATCAAACTCTATCTATTTATCTATCCCAGCTTTCTATTTTGATCTAGGGGCTATAGCCCTCTAGATTAGCGGTTCTCAACCTGTGAGTCGCGACCCCTTTGGCGGTCGAATGACCTTTTCACAGGGGTCGCCTAAGACCATCCTGCATATCAGATATTTACATTATGATTCATAACAGTAGCAACATTACAGTTATGAAGTAGCAATGAAAATAATTTTAGGGTTGGGTCACAACATGAGGAACTGTACTTAAAGGGCCAGAAGGTTGAGAACCACTGCTCTAGATCTTATCTTCTCTAGCTTCAAATGACTCAATTTCCTATTAATATGATATGACTTCCCAATCACCATTTTAGAAGGTACTCTGGTCTATCTTCAGTAAAAAAGGAGTTATATAATATTATTCACCCCTCCCCTTTTAGTTAGACTACTGGAGTCTAAATAAAATCCAAAAATGGGAATTTATTTTAGGATTAATAAGATAACATGTTCTTTTCTGTAATGAATTAAATTTATTTAATAATACAAACTAAGTTTGATATTTAGAATACTCAGAAATGCTGAGAGGTGAGGTAAGACTACCCCCAAAGCCTTTAATACACATTTCAGAAATGATTATAAGATAAAGAATATCTAGCCGCTAACCGGTTTGGCTCAGTAGATAGAGTGTCGGCCTGTGGACTGAAGGGTCCCAGGTTCGATTCCAGTCAAGGGCATGTACCTTGGTTGCGGGCACATCCCTGGTAGGGGGTGTGCAGGAGGCAGCTGATTGATGTTTCTCTCTCATCAATGTTTCTAACTCTCTGTCCCTCTCCCTTCCTCTCTGTAAAAATAAATCAATAAAATATATTTTTAAACAAGATAAAGAATATCTTACTCTTTTGATAAGTAAGGTAGTTTTGATTTCATACTTATTATTTACCTTCAACAACTGGTTTATATACAAATATAGAATATATATAATTTCTATTCAGTAAATATTTGACAAATTATCTTTTTTAAATTTCTTTTTATTTTTAAATTATAGTTGACATTAATATTATATTAGTTTCAGATGTACAGCATAGTGGTTAAACGTTTATATAACTTACGAAGTGATACCCCAATAAGTTTAGTACCCATCTGGCATCATACATAGTTACTGATTTTCTTTTTAAATTGTCTTCCAATTTGGGGGAAATTTTTGATATGTAGGCAGAAACAAGCCACTTTCAGAGACTGTGATATTTCATAGTCTTTAAAATAATATTCCTTTTACTTTATAGAAGCTTTGTGGGGTAGAAAGACCACATCTTTCTCATTCATCACTGACCCCTCACTGGTTGGTACAATGTGTAGTATATAGTAGAAACTCAATAAATATTTGTTGAGTTAAAAAGTAAAAACAATGGAGACCATAGGGCAGTAGCCATATATGATGCTTTGCTTTTGCCCATAACAGTTGTCCATACTCAAAATATCACTAATTAATGTAATCAATCTTAAGGCTTTGGTGGTAGTTTGGAAGGAAGAGATTTGAAATCTATTTAAGGGGTACAGATTGATAAGATTTACTGAATAATTGGGGAAAAGAGGAGTCTACACTAACTTAGGAGTTTCTGTTTTGAGTGACTGTGCGTAAGTGAGTTATGGACTGTTCAAAAACTGTCCACTCCCTGTTTTGTTAATAAGCTTTTACTGGAATTCAGCCACACGCATTCATTTACATATCATCTATGACTGCATTCACACTATGATGGCAGAGTCGGAGAGTTGTGACAAAGACCATATGGCTTAGAGAGACAAAAAATTGACTAGCACTTTATAGAAAAATGTTGGCTGAATCTTGCTCTACAGAATATAGATTTTTGTTGTTGTTGTCAGAGGTAGATATTGGGACAAATAGCTTCTCTTTGTTAATGTGCTGAGTTTGTGGTACCTATTGAACATCCCAGTAAAGATGTTTAGCAGGAAGTTGTAGATGCAAGCCTGAAATTCAGGCATGAATTATGACTGAACATTTAGATTTAGTAGTTTGTGGTCAGGACCTCACTTTGGCCACACCATGTTGAAACAACATGGTAGCTAAGCATCTAAAATGAAGATACTGTTGGTGATGTACAGTACTCATTGTGATCTAGCTCAGGAGTTGAATCAGCAGCATGATTTTATCTTGTGGAAACACATGAGAAGGACAGGACTCTGTTGGGTACATTAGCTTTCTCTTCCAGAATGTGGGGCAGGGCATCCCACTGGGAAGGAGGCCCAGGCAGAGTCCTCCAGCCACCTCCATCCATTTGCACCAGAGGGATCAGTGCTGCTGCAGGTCCTCGCAGTAGGACCCATGCTGAAATCAGAAGCACCCCTTTCAGCTTTACTGTGCAGTTTTTCAGCCCAACCACAGAACATCTCATCTTGGTTGATAAACGGGGGAAAAAACTAAAAGTTGGTTACAGTTGTAAAGTGGTGCCAGTCCTGGCTACGTGAAGCTCTGCTGTAGCCATCAGGGTTAAGCCTGACAAGGCAGCTCATGAACTTTCCAGGCCGTTTTCCAGCTGGTAAGTGAATATTTCTCCCGCATGTGGTGCAGAGAGCTTAGCACAGGGCAAGAACAGTTTGTTCCAACAGAGGTTTTAGGCCAATGCCAACATGCCTTAGAATCTTCTTACTTCCGGAGTGATTCACTTCCATTTCCTCTTTTGCCAAGTAGGGGAAATCACAATCCCTGTTTCTCATCCTTGGTAAGTGTTGCACAGACAAATATTTTGGATGAGATGGAGAGTGTGCAACTATAAGAATAGCGAGTCACTGGTGGGAAGACCCTGTCGCTTCTATAGTGGAGACTGACCACGAGTAGACATTCGGGATTGAATAAGTGAGTCCTTAAAGAATCATTAACTCCATATACTGTTGAATAGACTTATTAATGTAGTGGCCCATACAACAGACATTGGCTGTCTTAAAGAGGCAAGATTATTGGCAATTGTGCTAAGATCTTCCCTCTTTTTTCCCTTTTCATTAGCCAGTAAAGATAATGAACTTCATGAGTGAAGTTAATTTAATTTTTTTTTGTTGGAATTAACTAATAGATGGGAAACCCTACTGTCAACCCAATACACATTCTTGAGTTGTGTTTCTGGGAATGTAGTTTCAGAGCATAAATGCTTGAATTTTTCCAGTTCCAGCAGATGCCACAATGCTAAATACTGAAAAGTGCATTGAAAAAAAAAAAGGGAGGTACCAAAGTCAGGGGAGGAAAACTATGATCAGATTTTTCTTTAGATCACTTTTTTTTTTTCATTAGGAAATTCTTGGATCTTATTTTTAACATTGACTTTCCATACTTTCTTTTAAAATGTCATGTGTATGCCAACATGTGTTCTTGTGTATATGAATGTTGGTATGTCACTATGTGTATATGGACCCCTGCCTGGCTGGAGTAAACTTGTGGGTCTGTGTGCATGTGTGTATGTGTGTGGATAAGTATGGGTGTAGTTTCCTGTGGATGTGCTGGTCTGATGGAAGGGGCTCTTAGATCCCACAAGAGCCACATGCCTATCAGGAGGGATTTTTGTTACGTTTTCAGCACATGCATTTGCAGAATTAAAGAGTGTAGGCACCAGTCTAACCACAGGACCCTCTGTGAGCTATTCTGGGTCTCTCCGAAGACCTTTAATTTGCAAAGACCTTTATTGTATTTAAAGACAATGCATGGCCTGGCATAGCTGCATCTGCAAGTGCTCATCTGCTCAGTGGCCTAGGAAGACAGACCATCGCCTCGTTGGGGTCAACTCAAAGGTTGACCTTGCCTCCACTGATCTTAGTTGGATAATACATTTCACTAGAGAGTTTTTGTTTGCTTGTTTTCCTCCTGGCTCACTCTTGGCCCAGACTCAAGATAAACTTTGCTGCCTTTCTGCCTGCTGTGCTTAATTTTCTGTGGTACCTAAAATGCTGGATTTGTAGCCTTTTTCGTTTGGCTGCGGTTTGGCTTCTCCGTTCCAATTCAACGTTCAAGTTTCCTCCGTGCGCAGGACTCAGAAATGTTTCATTTGAGAGTTTAAGTTTCATGATTTTAATTATTCACATCGTCTAAACTTGGCTTTGAAATCAACCATATCAGGCATGACAATTCACCCAAGAGTCTGAAATGGAATAAAGAGGGCAGAGATGAGGAGACATCTGGTGCCAAACCACCCCAGTGAGGTGCCCATATGTTTATGAACGGGGCTGGGAGGAGGAGGGGTCTTGGGAAGAGAAGAGAACTAACTTTCATGAAGCACCTACAGTGCGCTAAGCACTGGATTTGAAATACATTCTGCACTTCACCTTCCCAAGAATCCTTTTGGAGGTAGGGGTTTCCCAGAGTATTTTGCAGCTCCTGCTTGCATTTCTACACATTTGTGCTCCTGAGTGGATGCTGTAATTGTAGCATCTAATGTTATTCTGACACTGTGGGTTACTTAGACGACATACTCTCTTTGTTATCCAGAAGTTCTTATCTCTCTGGGTGTTTTCTGTATCCCATTAATTAAAACAACCCTGGTTTTATGAACTGAAGCTAAAAACCGCCAGTTCATTATTTTTTGTTTGTTGTTTGGTCACTTGTATTTTACTGTTTAACTGCACACGATGTGTGGAATCTTTCCATAATGAGCATCAGTCTATTATTTCAGACATCAGGTACAGAAAGGTCCTGTAACACATTGATCTTAAACTGTGATACTTAGGAATGAAGGTCATTCAGTTCCTTAACGGCCAACCAAGGCTTTTTCATTTTTCAAACTCTCCTTTAATAACGTCCTATGCTATGTAGGCACCGTGCATTGGATCTTTCGCCTGGGAGGGTAGATGCATGCAAAAATTATTTCTGATCATAAACATGTAAAAATATTGGAAAGAAGAGACAGCACAAAATAAAACTCATGCATCACCTAACCACCCCAAAGAACTCTGCTAATATTTTGATGTATTTCCTTCCCTCTTTTCCTCCCTGCTTTCCTTCCTTCTTTGTTTCTCTTTTCTTTCTACATGATTTTAAAAATGTAATGTAACCAGTGTCTTGGGTAGAACGTCTTGAGATATAATCACAAAGCCAAATTATTTCATTTCTTCCACTGTCTTTTTTTTTTCAATAAATTTTTAATTGGTTTCAGAGAGGAAGGGAGAGGGAGAGAGACAGAAACATCAATGATGAGAGAGAATTATTGATTGGCCGCCTCCTGCACACCCCCTACTGGGGGTGGAGCCCGCAATCTGGGCATGTGCCCTGACCAGGAATCAAACCTGTGACCTCTTGGTTCCTGCTTCGACACTCAACCACTGAGCCACGCCCAGCTGGGCTCTTCCACTGCGTTTTTAAAACTAATGAGAAGAAATATTTCTTCCCCTGCCCTAGGAGTCTCATGACTTTTATGATCTCGCCTAAGTGATAAGAGGGCCAATGGTCCCTTTTCAACAAATACAATTGCAATTCAGAAGTTACAGTTCCCTGTCCCTTATAGTAATCACAACTTTTATTTGAAATCATCTTCTTTACTTCCCCAGCTAAGCTGGCTACCACAGGAAAACCTGAAGAAGGCCAAGGGTGTGTGGTTGTCTAATGTTCTCAGCTTTTGCTTTCCGCCCCTACTTTTTTCCATGTCTGACCCTCCCAGGATTAGAATCAGGCGTGGAGCTAGAAGTTTCTCAGTAACTATCCATGTCCCTGAGGCGGGCTTCCCACTCCCGGGACCAGGCAGCTGTCCAAAGCCAGCGCTCTCATTGACCTTTAACATGTTCTTCAAGACACTCTTGGCCCCACACCAGGGCTTCCCAGGACGTTTCTCTGCAGTTCTCTAGATGTTGATGATGTGCTCTCCTTCTCCAGCTCATGTTCTCCTTTCAGTCCCTGGGAATCCCAGCACCACCTTCAGCTTCTCTCTAGTGGGGACTGTCTACGCTCAGCAGTCCTGGTGGATAGGACTCTAACCCCACACTGGTTCTCTCTCACTCTCCCTTGATATTTGTTCCATGAGAAACGCATATCCTTTGCTTCTGGAGGACTCCTTACCCTCCAACACAACTACCCCTTATTCACTCCCACCCCCAGAAGAGGTAGATAAGCTGGCTCTTTCTAGTGTGTGATGCCCAAGTTCAGGAAACATCTATCAAGTCTCAGTAGGTTTGGGAGAGTTTTAGGCACTCCCCTCCCCACATCAATACACACACATTTAAACTCTGTGGACACATGTGGAAGGTACACCACAGCCACAGTTTTCTCCAAAGACATCCACCCTGATTTCTCTTTGTTAACTTTTCAAACTAGAACTTTTCACACTGGAGAGGTGGATGAAGGATTAAAGAGTAACCTATTTATAACTATTTCCTTTAGAAATTTGCATCTTGATTTGGTACCTCACTTAAATGTTTTATTTGTCGAATCTGGTGACAGCTGAAACTTACAATTTAACATTTGTACCAGCTTTTATAATCCTTGTTTTCAATAGCGTTTATCTTGATAATGATCCTGTATCATTGTTTTTGAGAATATGATTTTTAATGGTGTTTTAGTGCTAACATTAGTTTCTTGTTGATGCTGTTACAAATTACCACACACTTTGTAGCTAAAAAAACACCACAAATTTATTGTTTTGTAGTTCTTAAGGTCTGAAGGCTTAAATAATTCTCAGTGGGCTAAAATCAAAGGATTGGCAAAGTGATGCTTCTTCGGAAAGCTTTAAGGGACAAGCTGTTTCTTTTCCTTTTCCAACTGCCTGCATTCCTTGGCTTGCGGCCCTACATCACTCCAACCTTTGTTTCCATCATCATATTGCTCCCTACCCCTCTGCTTCCATCGTCACTTTGTCTGCTCAGACTTGGACCCACTCTCATAAGGACCCTTGTGACTGTGTTGTACCCACCCAGATAACCCAGGATAGTTTGTCTGTCTCAAGATCCTTAACTTAATCACATCTGCCTATTCCCATTTGTCATGTAAGGTAACATATTCACAAGTTCTAAAGATTAACACCTGAATGCTGGGGTGGGAGGAGGGCGGGCAGAGGAGCATTTTTTTTTTTTTTTTTTTTGCCTACTATACTCATGTTTTGGATGTTTCACAATTTAATTTTACTTTTAAGTCTTCACTTTAAATATTATAAACAGTCCTGCAATGAGTTTCCTGATAACCGAAAACATTTTTATGAGTTCCTCTGATGGTTTCTGCAATATAAATTCCTAGAAGTGGAGTTATTGGATAAGAGCATATTGCATCTTGCCAAATTCCCCTACAGAAGGGTTTTGTGAAATTTTGACTCCACAAGCTATAAGGAGAATTCTCTCACCAGCACTGAGTGGTCTTACTTCTAATTTTTGGGTCAATTTGATAGCTAAAAATTATATCTCCTATAGGTTTTTTATTACTAGCAGACTTAATACTTATTATATGTATTGACCAAATGCATTTCTGCCTTTGTGAAATAAATTTTCATTGCTTTTGGCCAGTTTTATCAGGATCTTGTAGAGATGTGTCTGGGATTTTTTGTTTTGTTGTGTGTGTGTGTGTGTGTGTGTGTGTGTGTGTGTGTGTGTGTTATTGCGCTGCTTGTTTGGTTAGCTGTGTGACCTTGTGCTAATAACATAACTACCTTTTGCCTCAATATTCTCAATTTGTACATATGAGTATCCCCAACTGCACAGTGTGAGGTTTAAATGAGATGATAGATGCAGAGCAACTAGATGAATGTTTGTGCTTGGTGAGAATGGGCTATGTTGCTACCATCATGATTATGCTAATAATGTGAGAGAAAATGGATTTGTAAGATGTATTTTTATATATTTTTTAAAAGTATAAAGCCCTTATTGTTTATATTTGTTGAAAATGCTTTTCCAATATTTTATTTCTCTTACTTTTTTTATACAATTTTTGTAAAAATGTCTAATATTTCGCAATTGATGTGTTATCATCTATGATTTCTTTCATTTATTTTATACTTAGAAATTATGCCCTATTCTCAAAATAATTTAAATACTTAATGTTATTTTATTTTTTTAATAATTGTTTTCCCATCTATATAATAAAAGCCTAAGTGACCCTTACAGTGGAACAACCAGAATGACCTATGATGACCTATGTCGCTATGATGCAGACTGACCACCAGGGGGAAGACGCTCAACACAGGAGCTGACCCCTGGTGGTCAGTGCGCTCCCACAGGGAGAGCGCTGCTCAGCCAGAAGCCAGGCTCACGGCTGGTTAGTGCAGTGGTGGTGGCGGGAGCCTCTCTTGCTTCTGCAGCAGTGCTAAGGAGCAGTGAGCCAAGCAGTAAGGAGTCTGCTGCTAAGGATCAGCAAGCCGAGTGGTAAGGAGCGAGCAGGCGGGCAGTAAGGAGCAAGGGCTCCCAGACTGAGAGAGGGATGCCGGCTTAGGCCCAATCCCTGATAGGGCCTAAGCTGGCAGGCAGACATCCCCCAAGGGGTCCCAGACTGCAAAAGGGCGCAGGCTGGGCTGAGGGACTCCCCCTCCAGTGCAGGAATTTTGTGCACCGGATCTCTAGTATATCTATAAAACATATGGAATTTGAAATTGATGGGTATGTGAGATGAGGATCAAGTGATATTTATTTCTCCCCATATTTTTAGACACATTCTCCAATATCATTTGATGAATACTATCTTTTCTGCATTGACTTTTAAAGCTGCTTCTACTGTTATCACATATTAAGTTCTATATATAGTATTTAAGGTTCTAGAACATTCTGTTATGTTCTATTGATACAGCTGTATAGTCTTACAACATTATAATTTTGTCTTAATGATTGTAGTATTACATATACCATTTTGGGCAAACTCACTCTCGTTTCTCTTTTTAAACATAACTGTTAGCTATTTTACTCATCTTTCTCTTCTGAATAGCTTTTCAAGCATTTCCTTAATATAAAAATCCACCATTATCATGATAAGCTTACATGGAAATTTAGGAAGATCTGGCATCCTTATTTATTCATTTCATCTGGGCACTTAAAATCTAACTTAATTTTGTAAAAAAATATATATATATGTTTTTAGTTTCTGTAAACCTCTGAACTTTTATTTCCACAAATCACACTATTTTATTAAAGCTACTCAGGAGTATATTTTAACATGAGTATATTCAAATTTTTTCCCATTATGGCTTTTAAATGGATGTTGCTACTATCTAGAAAAGTTATTGATTTTATTCTTAATTACATTTGGCTAGTTCACTATGCTTTTATTAGTTCTAGTAGTTTTTCCAGCTTTTTCTTTAGTTTTACACTATATGGTTGATCATTTAAAATAATAATTTTATATCGTTTCCCTAGGATTCTTTATTGTTCTGATTCTTATTTTACTTTATTGACCAAGATGTCCAGAGAAATAATAAGTATTAATGTCACAAATGGATATCCTTGTCCTTTTCTTTACATTAATTGTAATGCTTCCGATATTTCCCCATGAAGTGAGGCAAAGTCAGTTTTCTCCCCATGGAGGTACTTAGAGATTGTCCTAATTACCCTCTCCAAATATCTTCATTAGAATTACTAGGAAAAAGGGTGCATGTCAATAGCCCAAAAATATACCAGACACCTTTTCTGCCATTGGGAGTCATGGCATTTGGGAATCAGTGCTCATTCCTACACTTACTGGGCAGATCATTTGCACAAATACCTACAGTTTTTATATATTGCTCTTTAAAATGCAGGCAGTACTATTTGGAGACTGTGTTGGAGATTTATAAGACTGTTATTGGAGACTTAATCAGATATGGGAAAAATACCTCAGGCAGGACCTGGTGGACAGTAGTCATTGGACATGGAAGGCATCCCATCCATATTACTTTTATTCTGCAAAATGTGGATTGGAAACCTGCAGAATGAATTTTAATAAGAAAGGCCAAACCTTGCTGATGACTTCTATGGACTTCAATTTCTTCCTGTATTTATGTGCAAATTTTCCTCGTTGGGAAAATTCTGGAAATTTAGTGACTGTCTAATCACAGCCACGAGTGAACCCATTTCCCAGATTCTGTGGCAGAGAGGATGTGGAGGAGACCCGCCCTAGTCAGACTGCTGCAGAAGGACAGGGGGAAGCCACTGGCCGCCTGGGTAGCAGCTGCATTTTCCTCTGTGGCCCCCCAGGGAGAGAGTTCTGCGTGTTTTTGCAGTTGCACTGTACTGTTCTACCACATGGATTCATAGTTAACATTTTTCTTCCAGGCACATTTAAAACGTTTGGCTCGCGTCCTTCTTGAGCTGTTTTATAAGGGCAATAACTGAGGCCAGGGTGTGCTCTTGTCAGCAAGCAAAGCACGCAGCCCAGGCTGCCAAAGAGTTTCCTGCTCGGGGGCCACCCATCCTTGGCTGCAGGACGCATGGCTGGAGCTCATGGCAACTTGCACAGAGCGAGCACTGGGACTTTCTGTTCTCGGGGCTCATGCTTTGGATTCCATCCTTCAGTCCTGCTGCATAGATCAGTGGAGGCTGTTGTGTTTGCGCTTGTTTGGGACCAGCTAAGAACACATGTCACAGCAGCGGTTCAAAGCCCAGCTCTAAGGCTGAGAGCTGGGAAAACGCTCTTTAACGACTAGCAAGCTGCTCTTCCCTCCTCCTAATGCAGGCACGGAGTTCCCACGAATCAGCTGCGGGGGAGGGAGGCCTTCCCTTCATCCCACTCTGTGAATTAACTTCTGGAATGGGCGGACAACACAGACGCCAAACCAGGTTCCAACGCTGCTACCCAGCCCTCTTTGAAGTCCACCTTGGCAGGAGCTGATCTCTTTTCATGTATTACTAGTATTTATCGCCAAGGACTGTGCCGGGAGAATCCACGGCAGATCCCGGAAGCTGTGTTTTCAGGATTTCCTTTGATTGGAAGCTGTTGGCTGTGCCTTCTGCAGCTGGCTCTGTCACAGAGCAGAGGGCTCAGCGTGTCGCCCGAGTGACAGCTGCCAGGCCAGCACAAAGGAGGCTCTGCCTGTGAAAGTGCCTTGACACTAAATAACAACGCAAGTGGACAGGGTGTTGTTATCCCTTCACTCGCCAGTAGGGAGGCAATGTGATGTCATGAGTGGAGAGAACACAGCCTCAAGCCCAGGAGACACAAGTTGAAATGTCAGCTCTTCCACTGACTCAGACGGCGATCTTGACCTCAGTTTTCCCATTCAATAAAAAAGATCCACTCTCCAACTTTTAGCAAAGAATCAATAATGTAAGATACATACAGTGTTCAGCTCCTTTCCTCCAAATTCCAAAGTTAGTCTAGAAATTGTAAAGCTGTCTGCATGAGGACTAGTGAATACTCTGCCGTTATCTTCTTTATTCATTATTCACTCAGTAAGCATTCAATTAAAAAAAAAAAAAGAACACTTCAGTATCTCAGGTGCTAGATACCAGGAATAAAGAAATACATGTTCAAAAAAAAAAAGAGAGAGAGAGAAAGAAATACATGTTCAATTCATGGCTTCATCCCTTGTCTATTTAAAAAATAAAAAAAAGAAATGATAAAATATAAAGGATGTTATGGTGCAGAAGGTTCAGGAAGTAAGGGGTGTACCAGGTTATTTATACCAGTTTATGGAATGGCAGGTCTTCCAGAAGTAGGGACCTTCAGCAAGGGGGTGTCAGTGCACAGAGCATAAATTCCTGGAATTTAGAGAATATGACCTTTTGCAATGTGATGAGAGTGACTTGCCCATGGTGATAGGCAGTCCATGGGCTGCTATGGGGAGAGTAAAAATGTCGTCTGTCAAAGAATGCAGCTTGTAAGAGTCTGTGACTGAGTTCAGCCAGGTCTTCCTCAGCAGGACTACCTTTGTCAGCGGGAGCAAGGACAGGCTCACTCTGAAGCCAGGATTGGGATTGGATGATGGAAAGATCCATTTTTGCCTTCTTGTCCTCCCTCGGTCAGAACTACTTCTGCTACTTCTTAACTATTTTGTTATTGCTTTTCCCTAACCTTTCGGTGAGCAAAGGGTTGTAGGCTAGGAAAGACTTCTCAAACCACTGCAGCACACCATATCCTCTAGCAAAACATTTCTTGGAAAATGAGTTTCATTGCTGATGACAGGGAGTGCATTGTGATTTGCAGAATGTCCTCTTCTTCTGTGCCTTCCCCTCCATTATCTGAGGATCTCTGTTCTCTCAGGAGACCATGAGCTCCTTGAGAGCAGGGACTTTGGCTAGTCATTGTTTTACCTCAAGTGCTTAGTGGAATACTGGGCAGACAGTTGTCACTCATTACTACACAACACTGCCGCCCAAATGATCATTTTAATGTACTACTTGTCCAGTGCTACTTAAAATTCTTTTTTATAAAGAATAGCTTATTGTTTTTTAGAGAGAGAAGAAGGGAGAGGGAGAGAGAGAAACATCCATGTGAGAGTGCAACAGCGATTGGTTGCCTTCTGCAATGGGGAATGAGCCTACAACCTGGGCATGTGACATTGCCTAGGAATTGAACCAGAAACCTCTTGGTACATGGGGTGATGCCCAACCAACTGAGCTACACTAGCCAGGGCTTAATATTCTTCAGTGAAATCATATTAAGGGTCAGGCACTGGGTGTGCTGATGATGAAGGCATATCAAACATAGCATAAGAGAAATAAGAAGGACTATCTCCTTTTCTTATAATAGAATTTGGAGTTTAATTCCAAAGGAGTTTATCAGACAACCAAAGTATGGGCGGGATGTGCCAGAAAGAGGACTAGAGATGAATGATGGACAACAAACATAAGCAGATCATTGATTGGTCTTCTGCTGTCGGGCTTCCAGGACTTAGGCAATTTCATCATAGGTTTCCTGAAAAATATTCCGAGGGGATAAAGATGTTTGGATATTAATCTTCCTTGTAGTAAGTCACTCTCTTAAAAGGCTCTGCTGGGGCCAGAACAATACCAGAAGGTCCACTTCAATAGTGTCCTTTACGAGGAAGACTCTCAGTGACACAGAACGGCCAGAATGACCAAACCAGATGGAAAAAAGTGAAATTGTCGAGGTCACATTTTATGAATGGGAAAACAAACTCAAAGAGAGGAAGTAAGGTGACCAAACTTTGAGAGGTTAGTATCTGGAGCCAGGACCCAGGTTCTCAGACGCCTCGCTCAGTGCCTTTTGTACTAAGACCATGCCTAATTGAAGGCCAAGAAGACATACTGAGTCTAATTCACTCTTTAATTAGGAAAAGAAGATAACATTTATTAAATTCCTACTTTATGCCAACCATGGTATCAAACATTTTACACACATTCTCATTGATCATCACAGTAATGTAGTAGATAGAATCGTGCAGTTTGTTGTCCATGGTTCATGAACTATGCATGGTGTCAAGCATAGCAATTGGCATTTAATCTTCTGACTCGTAGAAGCATGAAATTATATTGGGGCAAATACAATTAAATCCCTTTTGGGTAGCTATTCATCTTGATATCTAATTTCTCTGGATTTGAATTGCAAGTATAATATTCATGAATATGAATCTTAATTACTTGAGATTGAATCAAATAACCTGTCTGCAAAAATTATGCTCTTCATATTTATAATAGATACAATTTTTACCAGTCATGTTTCTTCACTGATCAACCAAATGAGAAAATGATCTACAAATTTATAGTATATGTGTATGTATGCATGTTGTGTGTGTTTTCTGATCAATATTATCCATCAAATTGAACGCTTAGTTTTGGAAGCCATCCTGAATACCACAGGAAGTGATTTTGAAAATTAATTTTTTGCGTGATCATTATTTGTCAGTAGTGGATTTGTTCACATGAATGCCATATCTTATAAATGAGCGTTAGTCAGAGCTGGATGGATATGGAGGAAATGGGTAGCCTGATTATTTTCAGTATCTGTGGGTATGAGGTGTTGAAGAGTGAGAGAGTAAATATGTACAAGACCATGTTTACGAAAAAAAAAGTAGCAAGTCAAATAAAAGGAAAAATTTCTCCTGTGCTAGATGGCCAAGGTGAGGTCAGTATCAATATTGGCATTGGCACTGCCAAGTCCATGTTTTGCAAGATGATAATTTGATCAAGATGTATTGGCGACAAAAGGCTTATCAAACATAGAATGTTTTATTACACCAATTGATTTGTTTGACCAAAGTGACACCCATTTCTTTCACAAAGCTACTGCAAAATTTGTATCCGGCCTTACAAAATTTTATGTTAACAGCAAAGATTGGAGGCACAAATTTATTGAACATTTGAAATGTTTGTTTCTCATCATTAAAAAAAAAGTGTTTCTTTTTTCAGAAAACAGAATGTTTCTTTGTACCCCACAGAAGAAAATGTATAATAAAGTTACATGTATAATCTGGGGGTTTAAACATACACTTATTGAATCTGACAATATTTTATACACTGAGAAGAGTAAAGATATTCTTCTCCCCTTTATAGTTTGTTAAACTGGGATATAATGATTGTGAATTGCATATAAACCTTTTCTATGACTTGAGGCAACTGTAGCAGGCAACAAGTCCAGTAAAGCCATCCAACCTAAAACCTAGAGTTCTGAGAGACCAGCTCAGTAGAACATTGCATATGTGATTTATTCTTTCATTACTTATTTAGTTTATTTATTCATTCAATTTCTGCCAAATTTTCAATAGAAATTTTGCTACCTTTGGAGAAGACAAAAAAAAATTGAATAACCTTAACTAAAATTTATTCACAGGCAGTTTCTACAGATGAGGAGCAAACTGAGCTGATTCTTTTGTTAGTTAAGGCCAAAAAAAGGAAACAGAATGTAACCTCGCTGTCACTATCAGAATAAGAGGAAGTGTATCTTTTCATAGGTTGTGACAAAATTTTCCCAAGCAGTAAAGCAAAACAGAAATTCATCCACTGCTATGTGTACACACACACACACACACGCACGTGCACTGCACTTATATAACAGTCATTATCATCAACAAAACCATCAAACCAACTGTGATACAAATGCAAAGAGCAATGCAGTGGGGGTCACTTGTAGTTCATTCCCATGCCTTATAAATAGGGAAATAGTCTGATTAAAAGAAATCACACTCCCTAAATGAATTTCTCTTCCAGGAAGAGTGGCTCTGTGTAAGAGAAGTTTCCAAACATATTTAGATGTGACTGATACAATGTGAAGTGCATGTTCAACCATATTCAATGCTCTAAGTGCATACACCCCCCAGCAACCCGATTTGCCAAACTCCTAATCATGTAGAAGGAGCCATAACTGCTTCTTTGGAGATGCCAACCATTTATTGAAATGTGAAATCTGGGCCACACCAGTCAGCTCCAATGCTTCCTCTTAACTGTTTGGAGATGGCTGTCCTAGTGGCAGCTCCAGATTTCTGTGTGGAGAGAGCGTTCTGCCTGCTGAAGAAGCAGGAGGACCTGTATTGCTCCCTCTCTTCCCCAAGCATGCTGTTCTGATGACCTCTGTGCATTTACTTGTGTTAACCTGGCGGCAAAGGTGTTACAGAGATTATGGGACTGGTCTTTAGCCATTGCCACCCCCAGCCATTCCTGTGATGCCATCACTGTTTATCGAGAGGGTTTGGAAATACTCAGGCAGGGCCCATGGGTTTATGCGCCCACTGGTATATGAGCAAACAGGTTCAGATAACTCTACTCCCAACTCTCTGCTACTCAGCTGAAGAGAAAACCTAGAAAGGAACCTCTGCCTAAAGCTACTGTGGGGACAATATCCCTATAAACTCATTTTGTGTCCTCAGGAAAGAACTGGCTCAAGGATTCAAGGGACCCGGGTTGAAAAACCATTGATTGATTAGGGAAACGGAATGGATGGGTTGGCAAGTAAAGTCCTCATGACTCCTATGTGCCTCTCAGAGACATCAGCATGTCAAGTCCAGGTTGAGTACAGTGTAACCAATGTATCACTGGGGATGGGGAGGAAGAGCTAATCCGATCTCTGGCATTTGGGTGATGGAGCATCGTCTTCCTGAGCCTGATCCCCATTGCAATTTTCACTACATAAGCTGTTTTGAGTCTCTGAGCTGGGTGGCATAATTCCAGTGAGATTCGTTCTCATCTCCAAATACCTTCCCCCATAGAAATGCTGAAATCCACAATCATAATATTGACAATCACCGTCTTTTACATTTGTCTTGCTTGGCAAGTATACAAGGAACCTTGACATTTGTTTCTCACAGCATCCCTGAAAGGCCTGTGTTAAAAGCCTATTTGACAGCAAACAAAACTGTGGTTCGAGTAGGTGACATGTTTGCTTTCCGTTGTACAGCCAGTGAGTTGCTGTTGCCCTGGGAGAGCTGTCACGCCCCTACTTAGAAGGGGGTGCTTTAAGGTGGGCAAAATTCAAAGGCAGCATTGGGTCCCAGTACTTGAGAGTAGGACTTTCTCTGTGAAGGAGCAAAGGGATTCAAGTCAAGGCCAGAAAGGGGAGGGGAGGCAAGAAGAGGCCCAGAGAGCCTGCTGCTCTGGGAAGCGGTCCAGCCATCTGTCTTGGCTCACTCTCGACTTTCTCCGTGTCTCTGTTACTGCCTGCTTCTCCTCAGCCTTCATTAACAGAATTAGATGCTCTTGCTGTCCTGCCTTAGGTCTGGGGCAGTAGATCAAGGGTTTGGGGAAAACTCTTTGTACTTGGACTGAGTAGCTTTTTCTCCCTGGCCTGGCTTTCTCTCTGCATCAGAGTGGTTAGATTCGGGGAGCTAAGGTACTGGATTAGCCAGTAATGTGCTGGTAGAAGTTTAATAACAACAAAAGGAAAAAACCAGAAAAGAAAAGGAAGTCCAGATTTGTAGCATTGGCCAAATTCTGTGGCATAAATCCTTCCACCATCTCCCATTTCAAGTAAAATTCTTGAAAATGTAGCTATTGGCTCTCACCGTCTAGTACCAGCTTCTGCCGCACATGACTGGCTGGGAGAATGTCCAGCGAGAAGAGGCAGACAGCTTATCTCTAGCCAGGCATAGGCCTCTTCCACACCACTCCGTCTGGCTCACCGAGACCTCATGGCTAGAACCAAGCTGCACGGGTACAAAGACAGCACATGCACTGGGCTCTATCTGTGGTACATTCATTTCCCTTAAAAGCTGCAAGGCGGCGCTATGGGTGACAGGTCAAAATAGGATTCCCGAGTTCTCTAGTATTCTTATATTCATCTCTCAACAAACTGTGTGTGTGTGTGCACATATGCCTACAAACATAAAAACTCCCTACTGTATTAACAAAATGTGTAAGTTCACACCTAAGTTGTGCAAATGTTAAGAGATGGGGCTTTATCATGAAATAGATGTAAATTTGATTCATAGCTCTTTCACTTAGACAAGGTGCTTAAACTCTAAGTGTCCGTTTTCTTATCTGTAAATTTGGGGTATTAGTAAGTACCTGATAAGGATGGCCTAGAGATTAAATAAGATAACATTGGTTTAAAACTTAGCATCTAATAAGTGGTATGTGCCATATCGATAGTCCCCATACCCACCTCGATTAATTCTCAGCTGCTCGCACCATCTTCCCAGCCTGTCCTCCGTGGACACGTCAGGAATAGGCTGCAAAGTACATGAAGGCCCAGTGACATTTATTTGGTTCCTGTTTGAACTAGGTGATAGGGATGTTGATAATCTTGTACATTTTTTTTATTTAAATAATTTCCCCACATGTTCAAATAATATACTTGTCACCCCTTTCAGGCCTGGGAACAGATCTTATCAGCTTTGCTACAAAATGGTACCTGCCTGAGTAAACACACATGCAGAATGGAGAGGCACAGCCTTTGCTCAGCATGTGTAACCTAATTCTCAAAGGCAAACAGACAATATGGCCAGCAGGCTTAGGCTTCCAAAGCAATTTTAATCACAAAAGCAATGATTTATACACCTCTAAGACACAAATAAAAGATTGTTACATTGTCCCAGGGGCTCCCTTAAATCCTTGAAGAAAGAGCAAGAATATTGGTGAATACGAATATTTAGAAATTAAAATAGTCCCTGAGAGCCCTTTTCCATACTGTCATACATTGGTGTGTGTGTGTGTGTGTGTGTGTTTAAATAACTACAGTTTGCATTTTGTCAGTGTGATTCACAAGAGTAGCTTCAAGAATCAAATAATTCGAGTTGCAAATATGTACACTTATTCTTTAGCTCATTGTTTTCATATTAGCCTCCATATCCACTAGTAAATATCATGCTTATGATGCTACTTCTTCATTTTTAGTTTAGGAATTATAACAACTTCCCAATATGGGAAATGAAAATTTAGCTCTATTTTACCCTCTGCCCCACTTAATCCTGGCACATTTTGGTTCCTCCCTTTTTAGCCAAAGATAACTATACTTTAATTGTGGTTCAATCAATTTTTATCATTTTCATTAAAATGATTATATAAATGCTATTCAAAGTTGATCCATGTTGCAGATTTCTTTTCCTGAACAATCTTTTGGTTCTTCAAAAATTTTTTCTTTTTTAATTAGTTGTCCATGTGCATATTACTAATTTATCCCCAAATTCTTCCCAAGTTATGACAGGTCTCTTAAATACATTCAAACACATTAGCTTATATTGATTTCATCTTGAACAAATACTCCAAAGCCCTCTGAACTTCTTTTTCTTTACACCTCTTGCATGGCTGACACTTGGGGACTTTTTTTTGCCATTATCTTGGGTACTCCCCATTGCCTACTCCTGTGTTGGATCTGCTGTTCCCTGGATTCCATTTCTCTCTTGTTTTTCTCTCTCAGTGACATACATTCTCAAATATGATCAATAATTTTTGAGACCTTTTAAGTTTGAAAATATCTTCATTTTACTATCCCACTTAATGGATAGTTTGTCTAAGTATAACATTGCTCAATTTCTTCTCGCTTTTTGGTATGCTTGTGTTGCCAGTGGAAATCAGACAGGATTGCAAGAAAAGCATTTTATGGACCCATGCTTGTGAAATTGTGTTATGCCAAGGCTGCCCCTGTGTTTCTGATGTCCTATCTCCCTCCATCCGGCCATGGAAAAGTCCAATCTTGTCTTCATCAAGGCCAAAACAAAGGCTAGTGTTCAGAGTTTCTGCTTCATATTAAAACTCGCTCCTTTGGAACCCATATGGTCTGTGGGCCCCCATAGACCTGCTAGACCTGCTCCTAGGCAAGAGAGAGAATGTGCAAACGGGGTGAGGGCAGGTCACCAAGAGACAGAGCTTCTTTGTTCACCTGGGATCATAAACAGGAGCTTTTTCATAGTAACCAAGCAACTTCCCAAGCTTTTGTGGGCTTCTGAGGGGTCCACCTCCTACCCAATGATCTTTCCCGGGTTAGACAGGCCTCTAAGGTCAAGCACCTCCCCTGTGCCATTTTGACTACTATTACACATATCCTTATCTCCCCTGCTCCCCCACAATTCTGTACCCTACATGGGGGAAAGAGGGGTGCTCATCCCCTCAGAGGGACAGTGCTGGAGCTTCTTGGTCAAACAATCAGGCTCAGTGACCAATTCCCTTTGCTTTCTTCCTAATATCTACCTACCTATGGCAACACTTGGAAAAGTTACCTTTCTTACTCCCGATTCTTTGTATGAAAAACTTTCTTCTCTTTATAAAGTACTTTAAATATTCACTTTGTCCCAGTGATCTAAAATTGTGTGATGACGCATTTTGACGTGAGTATATTTTCATCCATTCAACCTGAAAATTCCATTCTTTGATTCTGAATTTTTTCTCTTGAGTTATTTCTTGAATGATGACTAACCTTCTGTTTTATGTCTTGTATTTTTCCTGAGTACCATTTTTTCAGATGTTATACCTTCTGGAATAAGTCATATATTTTCCTCTTCTAGTTTCATCTCTTTTTTTATATTTTCCTTCTGAATGATTTCCTCAGATTTCTCTTAAAACCCTCTCATTTAATGTTTCATTTATGCATTCATTTAAAATTTTTTCCTGTATGGTTTGTGTTCTAATTTCTTATACATGGTTCTAGTTCCATTGATACAAATTCTTCTTTCATCTCTTGTACCAGTAGAATATTAATGATAGTTTTCTGGAATTTTCATATCTCTGCTGAGGCTGTATTTCTTGTTTTCTCATTCATTTTGGTCTCTGTGTTTCATGGTAAATGCTTCCCCAAATGTCACATTTAAGCTGGTATAGTAAAAAGCTCTGTGTATCTGGAGGGATGTTTCATGAACTTCAGTATAAGATCATCTGGTTGGGCCATTTCATACTCCAATGTTAGTATTCATGGGTTCTTTCTCTCAGAATAACCAGATTGCCCAGAAAGTCCCCTCTAGTCTCCTGCGTAGGGGGTGTAAGTCTAGATCCCTGCATCCTGGAAGCTGTGTGAGGGGAAATACACTTTTATTCAATAACCCCTTTTCAGCGTGGCATCCGTTTTTCAACTCTGTTCGTGTTTTCCAATCTTGAGGTCTGCTGTTTTACCCTCTTTGAGAGAGAAAATAACATCCAAGAATCGGCCAGGATGTGGTAGTGGAGAGGTGGGGAGGGGAGGGTCTCCCTAATTTTTAAATATACTTCCACCAATCCTCCTGCTTTGAACCCCCTTCACAGAGGCCCTTAATGCCGCCAAGCCTGGGGACTCTGCAGCTTTCTCTGCTGTTGGCTTATAATTCAGCTTTTCTGAATCTGCGAATTCAGGTCCCATTTGCTTTTATATTCTTCAAAACATTGTTTTTGCTTTTGCCCATATTTTTTAGCCTTGTGGGTGTCTGTCTTTATTTTTTTAGTCCCTAATCCATTGTTCAAATGGACTTTTGAGACAGAAGTAGAGGAAAATGCATGTATACAATAAATAACCTTTAGACCTTTTCAAAGTAAAATTACTCATTTGTCCTCACTGCACTTATTTTAATCATCTTTGTCCACTCTATCATCACCTTCAAGTATGATTCAATACAACGTATGAAATAGCTACTAAGAGCCTGGCACTATCCTGACTGTCATGGATATACAAATACAGGGAAAGAAATCTCCCCCTTGAGTAATTTTGGTGAGAATAATAAGCAGTTATTTTGAAGTACTCTGCTGAACTTAAATGAATCTTTCTGTTCTCAATTTTCCCATCTCCCTTTTGGTTGATTTAAAATTGCCAGTGTTTATAGTTTTTCCACATCTTCCAATGCCAACAGCATGACAATAGCCCCTTTGCTTTGATATTCAATGTATGCTTGTATTTTCCCTCCTATATTTATCCACTGCATCCCTACCATGCACTACCCTCAGTGGATCTTCTTGCTCCTCTTTGCACTTAACACGCACTTACCATGCAGCCAACATTTAAGAAAAGTCTGCTCTTTCCATCTTTACATCTGCAGTCTCTTTGTTCCATACAAAGATGAAGAGACATAATCCTTGCTTGATGGAACAACTTGCTTTAGTGAAAAGATGGATACATAGCCAATAACTTTAAGATAGCATGGCATGTGCACTAATAAATGCAATTAGAAATGACTTAGTTTTCAGGAAACTTCCTGCAGATGGTGGCAGTTGAGCTGTTTAGAAGGATGGTGAGGAATTGACAGGTGCTTTCTATGATATATTCTGGTTGTCAGTTATTCCCTCACGATGTTGTGAGCATAATAATGCAGGGCCAGTGTCTGGACACTGCTTGAATACTAAATGCCAAGAACTCGATGAATACCGAATGATACAAAGATAATAGAAGCAGCAATTTGGGTCAAGACTATATTGCTCTCCAAACTTTCCCTGAATTCAATAGATAAATAGGTAACTAAAACCTATAGTGGAACCTAACTCTCCTACAACGATTTTGATTAGCTCACATTACAATTTTACTCTTTTCTAAAAAAAACACATTTTTTTTAAAAAAAATCATATTTACTTTCCAAAATTTCCTGGCATGTGTCCACTAATTTGATTGGAAGATACTGAACTTGATAAAACCTTGTAAGATACTCAACTATTTCTCCTCTTCCAAAATAATTCAATTTTTTGAAGTTTGCAAAACACACAGAAAAATGTAGTGCTCTAACCCACAACTCAGAACTGACCTCAGTGAGAAGGTTGACAAATAACATGAGGAGATCCTGGTTCTCTGGGTTGATTCTGGGTTACTCGGGGAGAACTTGAGCGGGAAAGCCTGGCTTCCAGGTGAACGGGAGGCATAAAGGCAGAAAAAGCCTGCTGAGGTTACTGGTTTATGAAGGAAATTGTTGATCTGGAATGAACTCACATCCATATTTACGCTGGATTTTAGGCAGACAACAGAAGGATCTATTGAGGATTTTTGAATTCACAAGTGCGACACAGAAAAGTGTGCTGCTATATTATTAATTTAAACACAGGTATCTCGAACAGTGGGGTTCTGATGCCAACTTTCAATTCCTCCTAGGAATTTTGGAGGACTCTATTGAGGGTGCTAAGAAAAATAGCTCTACTCAGCATTAGTCGGGATTTCTCTGTCTTGTACCATCTGGCCCTGATAATCCTCTTTTAAAGAGTTAATAAAAGTGAGTATGGGCTCACAGGTGACCCCTGTGGATGAGATACCCAGTCTGAACTTTATCCCGCTCCTCCCACTTTCCCACCCAGTCCCCCAAAGCATCAAACTTTTCTAGCCCTTATTATTGGATTATTTGCCTCTTACGTTTGTATGATCTGCAGAATATCCAATGACAGTTCAGTTTCTAAAAATATCTTTCATGCCACATGTTCCCGTGGTCAGCCTTGTACAGCACAGCACCGTGGGCTCTGGGTTTGCAGCCCAGCTTCACACCTTCTTGCTGAGAGACCGTAGGAGGAAGACTACTCAGCGTCTCTGAGCTCAATTGTGTCATCTGTAATTTAGAAATATGAATAGTGCACACCCAACCTGTTAGCTCTAAAGGCACAATGAGGTGGTCCATGGACGGACCTAGCCCTTGGATTGCAAATATTACTTCCTTTTCCCTCTTTCTCCTCCTTCTATTGTTACTTTTGACATCATTATTATCATTATTGTTTTATTTTAAAAATATATATTTTTATTGATTTCAGAGAGGAAGGAAGAGGGAGAGAAAGATAGAAGCATCAATGATGAGAGAGGTTCATTGATTGGCTGCCTCCTGCACACCCCCTACTGGAGATTGAGCTTGCAACCCAGACATATGTCCTGACGGGAAATCGAATGGCAACCTCCTGGTTCATAGGCTCAACACTCAACCACTGAGCCATGCCAACCAGGCTCATTATTATTATGTTATTTGCAGATGTCTTGTCCTAAGTACAGGGGTTACACATGAAGAAACTGAGGCACATGAAGTTTAAGTTCCTGGATAGGTCATGTTATGAGAAAGTGGTAGGGCTGTGATTCAAGTCCCTCAGAGGAGATCAGATTTCTCTGAGAAACGCTCTTAGAGTTTCAAGTACTTCCACTTATCCCACTGCAACGTTAAGGCAGTTGTACTGTTATTAATTGAATTTCATTAACCCCTGCCTGCCCTAATGGAAGAGTAGTTCTCTAGGTCCTAAACTCTGATTGAGCTGATTGCTGAATCCCCCGCAAAGATCAATAAATACTTGTTCGATATATGAATGAATGAGTGAAAGCCAGGTGTCTTTCTGATTTCCAGGTTAGCTATTTTCAAATCCAGCTACACTGTACTTCAGTTCTTTGGAAACTGGGTGTAAGCTGACTTGGGGGCACAATGTTGCTCCAATACAAAGAAATATAAAATTCAAGCAATTTACTTTTCCTCCTCATGTAAGTGAAAGACTAGGATGTTTCTCCAAATCTATTGCAGTTATAGGAAATAGATTTTATGAAAAAAATGGAGGGTTCGGAACCATAAAATCTGGGTAAGAGTGAAGGCAACTCTTGATTTGTTTTCTAAGTGTTAAGTGATACATAAAAAATTATTATTTATGTTGTAATAGCCTTTACCTCCTATTAGAGAGCCGAGGGAGAGGACCTAGATATGGATGGAAAATATCAAGCCCTAGCCCAGGACATCTGGAGACTGTAGGATTAGTTATTTAGAATGTCTTACTTTGACCAAAGCAGTGCCTTGTGCAATGGCCACTTTTATTTATTTTTAATTTGTCTTTATTGTTGAAAGTATTACAGATATCCCCTCTTTCCCCTATTGACCCCTTTCACCCCGCCCCTCCCAGGCCTTGACCACACTATTATCTTGTCCATGGGCTATGCATATCCTATATAATAAAGACCTAATATGCTAATTAGACCAAACAGCAGAACGACCGTCCGGAGGACCTTACAGATGAAGCCTGGGCTGCGAGGGCCTAGCCCCTTGCACAAATTTCATGCATCGTGCCTCTAGTATGCATATAACTTTCCTGGTTAATCTCTCCCCACCCAGTCCCCTCACCCCCATCTTCCTTCTGAAATTCCTTCCAGTCTGTTCCATGCTTCTATGTCTCTGGATCTATTTTGTTCATCAGTTTATTTTGTTCATTAGATTCCACATATGAGTGAGATCATGTGATATTTATCTTCCTCTAACTGGCTTATTTTGCTTAGCATAATACTCTCTGGGTCCCTCCATGCTGTTTCAATTGGTAAGAGATTCTTTTTTGCAGCTGCATGATATTCCATGGTGTAGATGTACCACAGCTTTTTTATCCACGCATCTATTGATGGGCACTTGGGCTGTTCTCAGATATTAGCTTTTGTAAATTGTGCCGCTATGAACATAGGGGTGCATACATTCTTTCTGAGTGGTGTTTCAGATTTCTTAGGCTATATTCCTAGAAGTGAGACCGCTTGGTCAAATGGCAGTTTCATTTTTAATTTTTTTGAGGAAACTCCATATTGTTTTCCACAGTGGCTGCACCAGTCTGCATTCTGACTAGCAGTGTACTAGGGTTCCCTTTTCTCCACATCCTTGCCAGCACTTGTCATTTGTTGATTTGTTGATGGTAGCCATTCTGGCAGGTGTGAGGTGATATCTCATTATCATTTTAATGTTCATCTCTCAGGTGTTTAGTGACTTTGAGCATTTTTTTTATATGTCCCTGGGCCTTCTATAGCAATATGTTTACTGATATATCTCCTAAGGCAAGGGAAACCAAGGAAAAAAATAAATAAATGGGGCTACATCAAAATAAAAAGCTTCTGCACAGAAAAAGAAACCATCAACAAAATGAAAAGGGAGCCCACCGTATGGGAGAACATATTTGCCAATGATACATCTTTTAAGGGTTAATTTTCAAAATATATAAGGAACTCATACAACTTAACAAAAGGAAAACAAACAATCCAATAAAAAAAAATAATGGGCAAAGGACTTAGATACTTCTCCAAAGTGAACATACAGAAGGCCAGTGGTCACTTTTAACCAGTTAACTGCCATGATATTTTGAATTTAGTTAAAAAAGGCCCACCGCTTGCGTCTATAGATGCTTATGGTATACAAATGGTTAAGTGAACCTTATGTTTCAATAGAGGGCAAAGGAGCCTTCGTGCCCAGTATTCTACTAAACCTTCCAGAAGTCAGTGAATGACTCTCTGAAGTGAGGCCAGGAGCAAACGTGAAGGCATCCTTTCTCACCTTCCTGTGGTTGTGCTGGGGTCCTTCACTCTCATCCCTGGGGGCAGGCTGAGCATCAGAGAAATGTTCAGAAGGAACTGACTGCAGGGCCCTGTGGCTGCTTGCTGGAGCTCTCAGAGGCTTCTGTCTAAAGATGGTCCTCCCCTCGTTCCCTTCTCTCCCTTTGCACCAAGTACGTGTCCGCACGTGGTAAGATGTTCTAGTGTACATTGCCCTCGGTCCAGTCCTTGTCTACTGTTGGTGTGGTTGACTGTGAAATTTTTAAATTGACATTGAACTAACATTTTAGCCAGATTCTGAGCTAAGTATTTCATCTGGGTTAGTATGAAGCTTTATAGTCATCTGATGAGGTAGTGCCATTGTATTATCTCAATTTTATAAAAGAGGAAACAACAGTGATTTTATTTATCCAAGTTAAATAATATGAGTTAGAAACTGAAATAGTCCCCAGAGAGTGACTATTTTTCACCTGCACAAGTGCCACATCCACCTGGCTGGCCTCTGTGACTCCAGGTCAGTTCCAGATATTCCATCCTCCATAGCAACCTCCAGGTGAGCTGTCACAGAATGCAACACAGTGCTCTTTATATACATGCAAACATAAAAGGAGTTATAACTCCTTATGCTCGTCACTCTTTTAAAGCTACTAGACGCGAACTATGAAAGCAATCCAATTTAAACTGACAACCTAGATGTACTGAGACATAAGATGTATTGAAAATGAAATCATTCAGTTTAGTTTTCAGGGCAAATTGCAGAGAGGTGTATTTCACTTGATGAACCAGAGTGATTGCTTTCATCTCAGATCTGCTCCCCATTCTCCTGTCCCTTCAGGATCTGGACTCTGGCTCTTGCTTCGGCCCCATGCCCCAGCCCTGGCCCACTTTTTTGCACTCTAATACTCCAATAATGACACATAATGGGGAGTTCCCACATGCCTTTGGGTGTACACTGTTTCTTATGCCTTTAGGGCTTATCCTACATGATGTACGGCTAAAAAAACAAAAAAAAAAAACAACAAAAAAACTTGAAAAAGTGTTACCTCCTCTGAGAAGCCCTCCCTGCTGCTCCCAGAAACTCTCATCTCCTGGACTAATTGTGAACTTTGTACACATTTCTAAAGTTGAACTCCTCTTATACTGAGATTGATTTGGGGCACCTTTTTTTCCAAATAACTATTATCTTCTCCAGGGCGGGGACAATGTGGAAGCAGGATCACTTTCATCCCTCCATGAGAGGTTCAGAGAGGTACAGCAACTTGCCCAAAGTCACACAGCAGGGTCTCCAAGTGTGGTAAAGGCCCAACAGCATGGTTACTATCCAAAGACCTGGCCTGACTGTTTGCTTTTCTGAAACGGGTTTCTGATGCTGGCTCCTTCCTTCCACTGACTGTGTCCTTTGGTGACTTGGCACCTGAGGGGAGAGTCTCAAAGGCCAAAGTGCTGGTGGCAGCCCCTCCCTCGCTCTGGGCCTCAGTTTTCTCATCTGTCCATGAGGGTGTTGGGCCCGATGGCATCGAGCCTCCTTTGATTCAGTCCCGTGTGTACGTGTGGCTCACAACACTAGGTGACTTTGTCATGTCAACACCCCACGCTTTGCCAGAAGAGCTGAGCCTGGCTGTGGAAATGGGCAGAGGAAAGAATGGCTCCTCACACAGGCTGTTTGTGTGGGGCCAGTGTTATCGCAGGAGGAAATTGACTCAGGAGATAGCACGTTAGTAGCAGAGAGAGCCAGCTACCCATGGCAGCGCCTGCAGCCCCAGCCCTCCTTGCCAAGGGTGCCTAAGGCCGCCCTTCCTCTCACCCAGTGAGGACGGTGCCAGGCCTAGGATAGGCCACTGTGGGCAAGTGTGGGAATTTCTGGGATTCAAACAGACTTGGTCCCTCTCTGTAGCCCCCATGACACCCAGGCAGCCAGACCTCAGGCTCTGCCAATTCTACAGTCACTGTTCCAGAGAGGGCCAGTACTTCCCCCAAGAAAGACCCTGCTGTTCCCACGGACCTGGCTCTCTGCCTGCGCCGACCTTTCCTGGAATGGCCCTTCTACCCCATGCACTCCATAGCGGCGCCAAGGGACACCCAATACTGAAGCAGGCAGCACTGGACAGAGAGCATCGAAGCAGCTTCATCCCATCTCTCAGGAGCAACAGAAAGTTTCCCCAGCTCTTCCTGCCACCTTGGCTGGGCCAAATTCACCCTAAGCATCTAATCTTGGCTCCAGGGTCACCTCTTCCAGGAAGCCTTTCTTGACTTCCCAGGGTCTGGTTTGGGGACCGAGCCTGGTATTTCCTTCTGCCTTGCTATTATCATTCTATGTCCTGGGTTCTGAGAACTTTGAGAAAAGAAATCATCTCACTCATCCATGCATTAATAAAGCAAATATTCTTGTGTGCTTACTCCTTGAGAGACACAAAACATTGGAGGAAAAAACCCAAAATGCTCCTCGATGTCATGGTACATATAGTCTAGTAAGGGAGCTAAGCAAATCATCATCCAATACATGAAAAACTAAAACTTGGCACGAGGCACAGCAGCTACACAGGGCACTAAACAGCAGGAGAATTCGTGAGTCAGGTTGGTCAGCGGACTCTTTCCTGGAGAGGTGCTGATGAACCAGGAAGGGCTGGAGTCACAGGCAAAAAGATCTAGGAGGATCGCCCACATCTCCCTGATCCTGGTATCCTCAGCGTCTCTCAGTGCCTAGGCCTCGAGTTAATAACTGTTTATAAATATTGAAGCCGCATTTTCTACACTACAAAGTTGGCTCTGAGGCAGTGATCCGGTTACGGCCTGGGTCCATTCGCCCCTGTAACTGTTTCAGCGAATACTTTCAGTTTACTGTCATCCTGGGAAGTATCTTGTCTTGCTCATTCTGTTTGCCCCCAGATGCATAGTCTTTGATTGAGCCCTCGCCTGCAGCCACAGCTGTGCTGTCTGTTGCAGACTTTCACATGCCCTCTGTCTGTGGGCCTCCAAAATTCACCTGCACGGCCTCTCTCTCTCCAGAGAACCCACGTGGATCTCTACCTGTTAGGGTCTTTTATGCCTGTGCAACAGTGTGCCTGAGCTATCTGACCTCCTCCATCACTCTAATTGCAGCTATTGTAACACCCAGCTTACCGAGGGCTCATCTGAGCATGCTCCCTATTTCAACCAGGGCTTCTGGTCTCCAGGGAACAGGATTAGTTCCGGGACCCAGACAGCTTTGATTCGTGCAGCAGACCGGCCATGCCCAGCACTGTCCTGAGCCACTACCCAAACTTTCTGAATATCGAGTTCATCACAGCCCAAAACACATTTGGTTAATCAGCGCTCTTTTTTTCCAAACTGGAGCCACTCTCATCAAGATTGAAAATGTGCCCCCATTGTAAGTGGCTACTGTTTCCAATTACATATGCTTCTCTCAGCCACCATGCAATCTGTTCACTTCATGCTGGTTTGCAAGAGCTGTTCGCACCAAACCATTGACAGCCACTATCTAAACTGAAACCATCTGCTTAGCCATTTGCCATGCACGGCTGCGTCTCGCCGGCTTACCCAGTTGAGGCCTTGTGGAGCAGTCCATAAAACAAGCATGAATTAACGCAGCCTGTTCTTATTAAATGTCTTGCAACTGATGGGAAGATGGACAAGCCAGTCTGGCAAGGATAATGGCCAGTCCTCAGAGCATCTGAAGTCTTGGAGAGACGCCAGCAGCATCCCGCATCTCAAGAGCATGGAGTGTTTCAGGAGTGTGGCCGTGCTTAGAAACAGTTCGTCCATAAAAGCCTTTTTAAAGACTCTGTGGTTTCTCCTTTCTTGAGAAATAGAGTGTGTTGGTGAGCTCTTCAGCCAGAACTTGTTCTCCTTCTGTTTTCCTTAATGCTGCTTAGCTGGGCACTCAGAAGGAAGCACATGGGAGTGGCTAGGACTTCAGTGCAGCCCCTGTATATTGCTGTCACCGTCTCCGAAGGTCAGGGCAGGTAGGTTTCCTTTACTCCTGTGAACGGTCTGCACGGCAGTCACACCTGGCTTGTTCAGTGACCTGGGATAAGCCTCCATGCACTTTGCCTAAGAACCTTGGCGAAGGAAGTGAGGCTTCAAGGAAGAGGACTTCTTGACCAGCCACAGCAGTCACAGCTTTGTGGTTAGACGTGTTTCGGTGCATCGGAGAGGAAAACACCAGCTGTCAAACTCGAGGGCTCTGCCAGCGGTTGAGACCATTTACCAACTCTGCCGACTCTGATCCCCAGTCATCAGGCAGCTGGATGTGCACGTCGTGTATCATTTCCTCAGAAAGACTTCCAGAAAACGAGACCGGTCACTCCGTCAATTCTTTGGAGCAAGTTGCAGGCCTCTAATGCAGATTGCCACAGCGCTTTCTGGAAGGTTCTTACCAGGGCACCCTGAGGCCAGCAGGGCATGGACTTGCTGGTGTCTCCATGCCTGGCTCCTACAGTGATGAACAGCATGGAGGGTACCCAACGCTCAGCCTTTTAATGAACTTGAGGACAAGCTGGGAAGACCCAGCCCTGCTCTGCCATGGGCCCTGGGTGACATTGGGTTAGTGGTGGCCTCTCGCTGGGTCTCAGTTTTCCCAAATGTGAAATGTGAGAAGCAGAACAGATGATTGTGCCGGCCTTTTCAGCTCTTATTTTCCTTGACACTTTGGGAGAATACAAAACCTCTTCAGGCATTATGTGGCTCAGAATGCCAATTAGACAAATTTCCATGTGATGCCTCTAGTTGTATATAAAAAAGCAGCTGGGGAATTGTCTTTTAGAGGTAGGTTAGGGTTTTTATTCTATCTTAATTTACTATATGGGAGATGTTACAAGATCACTTCTCTTTTCTGAGCTCTGATTTCATCATCTGCAGAAGGTCGATAACCTCACAGTATTTTTAGAAAGGTCCAATGAAATAACATATATAAAACATGGCACATAGTAGGACCTCATCAAATAGTTCTCTTTATAGAGGAAAATGTAATACTTCCCTTGCTCCCACGCTTTTTCTTAGTATAATTTCACTTGTATTTGAGGTGAATATATATTTAGCATTATCAAGATATCATTGATAATCAGAATGTACACGTTTAATGTATACGTATTGTTGAATTTGGACATATGCATACACCCGTGATACCATCACCACAGGCAAGGTACTAAGCATATTCATCACCTCCAAAAATGACCTTGTGTTCTGTTTTTATGTATGTGGCAAGAGCATTTAAGATCTATGCTCTTAACATATTTGAAGTGCACCATACTATACTGATAACTATAGGTATAGTGTTTTATAGCAGATCCTCCTCTCACTCTTGAATAAAGAATAACAGGGTTCCTTTTTGTTTGTTAAATTCGACATGTAAGTGAGATCATGCAATATTTGTCTTTCTGTGTCTGGCTTATTAAAGGCACCTCTAATTATTCAAAATACCTGAGCACCCAGAGGCCTCAGAATGCTGGCTTTTTATCCTCGGCACCTGCAGTTGCCAGTATCTTCTGGCTTCACTGCCCAGCCCGGAGCGCCATCCACCCACGTCCAAGTTTTTCAGATTTAAATTGGAGTTGAGGACTCCATGTTGACCCCCTGTATAACTAGAGGCGCCATTGCATGGGTACAAATCTGTCCCTGACACCTCGGGTTGCCTCAGCGGCTTTGATGTTGCAACAGTTAACTAATGTCTCTGTCAGTTCAGGGCACTCTTGGGGCTAAACACTGATTGATTAAATGATGAATTCATTCTGCAGGTTTGCATCTGTTTGCGACGCATTTACCAGTGTGGACTTCCTTGGGTGATAGGGTTACAGAGATGAATAAGAGCTACGTCCTGCCCTTTGGAGTTCCTAGACTACTGGGTGAGAGGCCCAGGTAAACAAATACTGACAAGATGATGTGGTCAGTGCTATAATAGAGGCAGATGCAGTGAGCTTTGGGAGCACCGGGGAGGGAGACATTCATTATGTGGGGAAGAGTTGAGACAGGCTTCCCAGAGGTTGTGACTTTTCATTTAGATATTAAAATGTGAATAGAATATGTGTTAAATAGATGATGAGAAGAGGATGCTTGATTAGAGGCATAGAGATTAAAATAAAGTGTTGAGTTTACTTGTGGGAAAATCTGATAGGAAGCATGGCAGAAATGAGAAATAAATTGGGGCAGGTGAGGGGCTGGGACACCGTCCTGCAGGCTTACAGTGCCTAATATGGTAGCACTAGACACATTTAGCTCTTTACATATAAACTAATTAAAATTAAAGACTCTATTCCTCAGTTGTACTAACTATATTTCAATATTCAATAGGTTTATGTGGCTATCAGCTGCCATATTGGGTAGTGGAGTTATAGACCTTTTTTAAAAAATTTTAAAATTGGATTTGCTTTTATTTTTTTAATTTTAAATCTTTATTGTTGAAAGTATTACATATATCCTCCTTCCCCCCTATTGACCTCTTCTAGCCCGTTCTGCCCCCCACCACCAGGCCTTCACCACACTATTGTCTGTGTCCATGGGTTATGCATATATGCATACAACAAGTTCTGTGGTTGATCTCTTCTCATCCCCCCCGCACCACCACCACCACCTTCCCTCCCAGATTTGACAGTTGAGTTATAGACAATTTTTATTATCTCAGAAAACTCAATGAATAGTGCTGTTGCATATGATGTAGAATGAGTAATGGATTTCAAGGGAATAGTCACGGGTAGATTTGTCTGTAATGTGCAGAATGGATTTGAGGTGGGTAAAACAGAGGCAAGGAAAACAGTGAGGAAGTTGTAACTCTCTGGATGAGAGAACCAGAATTGAAGCATGACTGTCACTACGTGGGAGGGAACCAAGACCGCCTTGCTCGTGAGGTACCAAGAGACCAAAGACTATGGCCACCAATGCAGTTTGCCAGTTGGGATCTGATGAGAAATCAACGTCATCTTCTGTCATGAGCACACCTTGGCTCAAAGCCTCAACCCTCAGGCTTCTCCCCTGGCTCGGGGATTATGGACACACTGCCAAGTGCATGTGAGCTCTCTGCGCCTCCCTGCCCCTGCTTGCCTCTGTTTTGTCATGCCGTTGGGTCTTAATCAGATGCGATCTCGTTTGGCCCCTTCTCCACCCATGGCGACCGAAGTTTGGAACAAGAGGATTATGTAGCAAGCCCACACGTCTGTTTTGCTCCGAGTGTCTGGCTTCCATGGTTATAACACAGTAATGGATACCGCAGAAAGGCAGTGGCAGATTGGATGATAAGATGTGGTTCCTTGTCTCCTCCCTGCCTGATAGGATCTCTGTGAACCATAAACAAATTACTTCCATTCACAGTTAACAGGAGGAAGAGCTGTACTCCGCATGGGGAGTTGCTGAGTGCACTGTGGTAAGGAATGTAGACTATTTCTTAAGAATGCAAAGATGTTCTTAGGGACAGTCCCGGCGCCGTGGGCAGTTTACTCATACCCCAGAATATAGGGCCTTGATGTGGACTCTTACATCACATACAGTTCTTGCTGTCACGGTATCTCTCAGTCCTTTCCCTGTCCAAGGAGAAATGTTAAAGAGCACAGGGGGAAAAGGTAAGCCCTAGAGAAAGAAAGACATTTTCTGATGGTGAAACACTAGTTTTCTAAAACCCTACTCATTCTTTAAGGCCCACCTCAAGCACCAACTGCTTTGTGAAATCTCCAGATACCTAATTCTGCTCGAACGAAAGCTTCTAGCAAACCTCTGTTTGGCACACACAGGGGTTTGTAGTTGGATGATTATGTTCCTGCCTGCTTCCCTACATAATGAGCATTTCTGACCAGGGTTTGGCCTGTCAGGCTTGCACCGAAAACAGCAGTCGCCAACTGTTGGTTCATGGACCACTGGTGGTCTGTGAGGTCCAAAAGGTTGGCGACCACTGGTTTAAGGAAACCTTTGAAGCAGCGGTCACCAATCGGTGGTCCATGGACCACTGGTGGTCCATGAGGTCCGAAAGTTTGGTGACCGCTGATCTAAAGGACCTGAAGGTTCAGTACGAACTATGAAGCATCGTCTCCAGTGTATTCAGGGAAAAGCAAATTAGAAAACATCTAGGAAATAGTTCAAGTAAGAATCTAGGGAAGAAAGTATTAATTTACTTTAGGTGATGTTGTGTTATCATTCCTCTGTGCATTCATTCATTATTTCATTTATGAATTTACCATACAAATGTTTACCAAATCCCTACTGATAACCAAGCAATGTTTGGTACATAGAGAGATTAGCAAAACAAAGAGTTCAGAAACTAGTGTGGTAGACAAAGCTTTAAGTAAATGATGGCAGTCCATGTAGGAACTACTCTGCTGGAGGGATGGACCAACTGAGGGGAAGGAAATCAGAGAGAAGTGCCCACTCTGTACAGTGAGGAGCAGAGACGCTAGGCTCAAACTCTGGCTCGATAGTGAGTACTGGGTAGCCTTGGGCAATCTGTCCCTCTGAGCCTCAATGACCTCACCTTTAAAGTGGACAGAAATTTTGTGGGGGAAAATACAATAATAGTTACAGAATTCTTTTATTAAAATATATTTTATTGATATTTTACAGAGAGGAATAGAGAGTTAGAAATATCGATGAGAGGGAAACATCGATCAGCTGCCTCCTCCACACTCCCTACTGGGGATGTGCCCGCAACCAAGTACATGCCCTTGACTGGAATCGAACCTGGGACCCTTCAGTCTGCAGGCCAACGCTCTATCCACTGAGCCAAACTGGATAGGGCAGTTACAGAATTCTTGACAAAGTGTCTGGAATAGAGGAAGTGCTTACCAATGTTATTTTTCAGGCTCCATAATTGTCAACCTAAGCGATCAGGGTTGTTCACCTTCTCTTTGTTTGAGGTGTACGTGACCAAATGTATTAAGGAACTTGCAGCCAAAGCAGGGTGCTCAGATGTTTCTGATAACATAGTTCAGATGATTCAGCCTTTGACCAGAGACCTTTCTCCTAGATCTGGCTTCCAGAGATTAAACAATATGAGGCTGACTGTATTTCACTTTCCCCTGAGACGTGAATAATCAGCTGTAACTATTTGGGGCTGGAAGTGGTGAGTAATTTTTCATAGGCTTTCAATGTAAACATATTAATTGAGACGCAGGTTCTGAAGGGGCCATAGCACTTTATTGAAAGATGTACGTTGATATTCTGCATGGACAGCACATACATACCCAGATGGTGATTAGGATTACTGTTGTCATCCTTAAGCCAATGGGGAGTTAGTATTATCATATTAACATTTATTATATAAATATAATATTTATATCAAGATATATCTGTATAAAACTATATATAATATAAGGGGGTGGTCAGTTCCATCCCTGTGGAAGGGGTGAAGGGGGAGGAGCTTCTCCTTTCAGACTTCTTGCCTTCCTCATCCCTGCCACTACCTCAAATTCCCCTCCCCATATTTCATGCTTTGCTTTCTATGACTGACTCCTATTTGCTTAGTTAGAAGAAAGAAAAGAAAAACAAACCCTAGGATATGCTGGTAACATTCCTTGTGATGTCACCTATGTGATGAATATGTCACCTTTGCCTCCTCATCTTCTGCAGGTGCCCTCATGCACCTCTACCCCAGCCACCCTGACCTGCACCGTTTGATGTCACTCCCCTCTGAGTTTCAGTTCTCAGTTCACATACCACCTCCTCTGTGAGGTCTTCCCTGAGCCTCCAGTATCCATTAGATGTCATCCACCTACCATTCCCTACTCCCATCCCAATTTCCGTCAATCAAGACCCCAGCCCACATCTTGATACTCTTTTGAACTACTCCAGCCCTCTTTTAATTTTTGACATTTATTGTCTGAATTTTTCATCTGGCTGCATAGCACACATGGTTGTTACTGTCAGTTTTATTTATATATAGACATCTTACACACACTCTTCATGCTGACCATCTTCCAGTTCCATCAGGCCCAATGCCTTTGTGCCTTCTTCTCCCTTTCCCAGAATGCAATTCCCACCTTCATTCCTGCCTCCCACCCCTTCTCCTGACCTCCCTTCACTAAGTCACCACCTATTATTCTTCCATATCTCAGCCCAATGATGACTTTCTCAGAAATCTAGACTTCTCTGAGTACTACAGATCAATTTCATGTATCATCTGTTTCACTGCACCAACATCTGCTCCTTGACATTTATTTGGGTAGCTTTTGGATTAGATGTATTTGCTCCAATGAATAGTAAGCTCAAGTAGGCAAGATACTGTATTTGTTTTTGCTCATCATTGTTGCTGCTCCAGCATTCAGCACGCAGCTGTTCCAGTGGCTCAGTAGCTATTGGTTGCAAATATACACGTGAATGAAAAGATGGGCTTTATTTGGTGTAAAACCTAATGTATCATGCCATGGGACTTGCATGATCTCTATCACAGTGATTGATCAATGATAAGAAATATTGACTAGAATAGCATTTCAATGCCAACCTATTCTTAGCTTGGAAAGTTCTAGTCAAGCAAAAAAAAAAAAAAAAAGTGGCAATTTTTGTTTTCAGGCTAGACATTGAAAATGGAGATCTTGAAAAAATTTTGGTTTTCTTCAGCATTGAGATTTACTGCATGCATGAGACCTTACACCCAGACTTGGCTCCAAAAAGATGCTATAACTGACTCATCGGGAGAGATTTAAAAATGTGGTTTCTAATCAACTCATCTGTAGAGCTATCAGGTGCTTCCTATGAATTCTGCGGTAATTAAGATTCTGCCATGAGATATCAGTCATTAGGAGCTTTTCTCATAATCCTATCTGTTCTCCTGCAAATAGAAACTCTCTTCAGCCATCATTCAGCCACACTGATTTATTAAACTCAAATGACCTAGGGCCACAATTAGGATTCCATACTGATGAATGCTTTCTGGGAACTCCTTTTCTCTGGAGGCCAGAGAATGAATTTACAATTATTAACATCAAGCCTTATTTGTACATATTTACAAACTTAGAAGCAAAATGTAGTATCAGCCAAAAAAAAAAATAGCAGTCCTGAACTCCATACTCAGGGTCCCCCTCTCTGTACTGTCAGTTGAAGGTTAAAAACTTAGGAAGCCAGGGCTCAGTTCTCCATTAAGGTTGTTGAGCAAACTCTTATCACTAACCAGGGGATGCTGACTTGAACTGTGGTCTTGAATCAATAACAAAAGGATTCTGGCCAGAATGAGAGGCACATTAGCCAATGACTACCCACCTGTCTGCAAAGCAGCAGGAACAGGGCCCAGGGAAATGCTAACATTGAAACAAATGAGCAGCCTGACAAAGCACAGTTGCTATTCATGTCAGGTCCAGGATAGCATCTTCTGTATCTCTCTGGCTTCCAACTCTCCTGCCCTCTTCTCTACCTGGGCCCCTCATGTCGTTTGCCTTACAACACAACCTCCTGGACATCTTGTCTTCCTTCTAACTATAGTCCACAGACCTGGCTGTATTCATTCTGCCCTATTCATGAGGATCAAGCATCCTATGCATTCTTCCGCGCACCCCATTACCTGCCCTGCCCTCTCACATGCACATTCCATGCACACAGTCCTCCTCATTTTATCTGATTTCTAGCAGCATTGCTCAGCTCTAGCGGCTGGGTGTTAAAGGGGTAGGAGACATCCACTGTGCTGATACAGAGGGAAGGACTGACCCTTCCAGGCTGATGACATTGGGTCTTCCCTCCAAACCAACCTTATGGCAGCTCTTACCTTATCCTCCTAGTCTCCCCTTTTGATAAATTCAGATGTTTCCACAATGCATAAATAACAAAACCCAAACTCCTTAAGCTAGCATTTACTGATCTTTATTCTTTCTTCCCAGCGCCACCGTCTATCATTCTTGCCAACCTACACTCCCACCCATCACTTCTCTTCATGGTCCCCATCATGGCAACCTTTTCAGCGCCTCTCTATGCTTTGCCAGTGCTGTTCTATCTGCCATAAATAAACTTACACTTGTACAGGGTGGGGCAAAATTAGATTTATAATTGTGAGTACACGAAACACAGAGTTTATCCTTGTATTATTGTTTATTAATGGTTGTATTATTTTCTATGCTAACAATTGTAGACCTACTTTTGCCCACCCCATATATCTCCACCCAGGAAATACTTCTGCCTTTAGACACAGATCTCAGACCCTTTGCCTTCCTCTCTTCCCCACCCTCTTCACTTCCAGATGCAGGATTACCTTTTCTCTGCTCTTTTAGCTTCTAATTCCACCTCTACTTAGTTTCTAAATTTCTATTATGGACAAGAAGACCCTGAGGTGTCACATACAAGTCGGGGGTCTGAAAGCCAACATTAAGTTATCAGAATGGGGAGGGGGAAAAACCAGAGTGTGTGGTCACACCAGCCATTGAGTATGGGTGAAATGGAGGCATGAAGGATAGTCCCCAGATTCAAAGTCCTACTTAAGAGTAAGGGCAAAGGAGGCCACATAGACAGAAACAGACACCCTGAAGCTGAACAAGAAGAGGGAACTGTACAAAGCGCTATGGGAGTGTGGAGGCTAGAAGGGAACAATTCTATTTGTGGGGGTTGGTCAAGGTCAGCTTTCACTGAGGAGACGACATTTGAACTGAATTTTGATGAATTTGTGCCTGTTGGTCTCAAAAGTAAGAAAGGGTCTCTCAAGCCCTTGTCATCAGTCTTCCCAGCAGCCAAGGAGATAAATTAATTCACACCAGGGAGTCAGGGAGTAGCATTTCCTACTCATTTCCTGTACAAGTGTTATCACTGTACTTTGCAATATTGATCATCATTTGCAGTTTGTCAGAAAATTATACGGAAACAATGATAAAAATTATCTAAGATTCTTCTTCAAGCTGATTCATACTCATGCATACTTATGACCACAGATTCAGGGAAGTTTATGCACTCTGATTTCAAAATCATAATGAGGAACCTATTGGGTCATTCTGATATAAAGATAACATCCACTATTTATACAAGAGACTTAGATAAGAATAACAGCTGCCACTTTTGGTGTTCTCTAGGCATAAAAAAATCTAATATTACCCACATTATACAGGTAATGAAACTGAGGCATAGAGAAAAAAACATAGCTCACCCAAGATCATATCACACATGCATTTGAAGGTGACACTAAGAGCCCAAGTTGTTATTTGTCTCAATCCCATCCCCTCAACCACTTCTGAATAAGATGGTGTAGATTTTTTTAAAGTGTATATTTTTATTGATTTCTGAGAGGAAGGGAAAGGAAGAGAGAGATATAAACATCAATGATGAGAATCATCGATGGGCTACCTCCTGAATGGCCCCTACTGGGACCGAGCCCACAACCCAGGCATGTGCCCTGACCGAAATCGAACTATCACCTCCTGGTTCATAGGTCGACATTCAACCACTGAGACACACCAGCAGGGCAAGACTGGATAGATTTTTTAAGAAAATTCTTTGGCAAGAACTGTTCCAGTGCTAAGTTCTTTTAAACTCAAGGTCAGTGATGGGGCTTCCATAGGATCACTTGGAGAACTTTGAATTGTGTTTTCAGTGTTGGGTTGATGCAGAAATTGATGTCCTTCCTGCCTGGGGCATCTAGTGAGTGAGGTACTAAGAGACAGGAGAGCAAGCTTGCTTTGGCATCAGTCTGCTTTCCCAGGTTGCTGAAGCAAGGGATTTGTAGATTATTTCCTATGGACCAGTTGTGGGCATTATGGGAGAGAATATTCTGTGAGTGTGGAGATGGGGTTCCAGGACTTATGTATCTTCCCTTTAATGCATAAAATAGAACTAATATTTTTTGAGAGGCAACTATATATGAGGCACATGAAACCTCTGCTACAACGGTACAGGAGAGATGCTATATTCAATCTCCAATATGGCCCACAAGGATCCTGTCTTCTGCTATTCCCATCTTTGTGTAGCCCCCTCTCACACTATGCCAGCATTGGCCTCTATGACCTGTAGAATATGTCAGGAGCGGTAGTATGTCATTTCCAAATTAGATTACAAGAGACCCTGTGGCTTCCATCTTGGTGGTATCTCATTGTCCTTCTCAGATCTTGTACTGTGGTGGAAACCAACTGCCATACTCTGAGAGACTCACTGGGGAGGAACTGAGACCCCATCCAACAACCATGTGAGTAACTGTGGAACTGTGTCTTCCAGCCCCAGTCAAGCCTTCAGATAACTACAGCCTTAGTGAACAACTTGATTGCAACCACATGAGAGACCTTGAGCTAACAGGGGTGGGTAAACTTTTTGACTCAAGGGCCACAATGGGTTCTTAAACTGGACCGGAGGGCCGGAACAAAAGCATGGATGGAGTGTTTGTGTGAACTAATATAAATTCAAAGTAAACATCATTACATAAAAGGGTATGGTCTTTTTTTTTTTTTTAGTTTTATTCATTTCAAACGGGCCGGATCCGGCCCGCGGGCCGTAGTTTGCCCACGGCTGACAGAACCACTCAGCTAAACTACTCTGAGACTCCTGACCCTTAGAAACTGTGAGATAGTAAATGTTTGTTGTCTTTAGCTACTAAGTTTTTAATTAATCTGTTATGCAACAATAGATAACTCACTTGGGAGGTATGATCATTCTTCATTTATAGGTGAGAAAACTATAAATTAGAGAGGCAAAGTATTTTTTCCAAGGTCATATGGTTAAAAATACTGAATTTGAACCAGGTTTTTTTTTTTGTTTTTTTTTTTACTTTAATACCACTAAATATGCTGCCTTCCCACAATGGAAATGCACTGGTATCCTGAACAGGGGGAAAAGAACCATAAAATTTAGGCTTTTAAAGGAAGACACATTCTTTTCATATGTAATTTTTATGATTACTCTGATACCTCAAAGAATTATTTTGAGTGATGAGCACCCCAAACCAAATATAAACAGACTTGGTTGGGAGGAAGGGAAGAATTAATTCTTTTTTACTCAAATATCTTGCTACCCATTGAATGCCACTTTATGGAGATAAAACTGAATATAATCAGCATCTTTCCTGTTCCCATTGTGCTCCCTGTCTGCTGTTGGAAATAGTGAAATGATTAGAACTAATAAAAAAATGCAGAATAGTAATTGAGAGCTCTGGAACCTGGCAGAATTTGGTAAAAATCTACCACTTGGTATCTGTGTAATCTTGGGCAAGTGACCAATTGCTTACTATGCAAAGGACAGTCCTAAATTCTTCAAATTGATCTTCTCTTCCAGCACTAAGCTCTTCACAGGCATTATCATACATGCCAAGTTCTAAACCCTTTACATGAATTATCCCATTTAATTCTCACAACAATCCTGTGAATAAATACTATGACCCCAATTTTATGGATTAGTACCTATGTAATGGGCTGCTCAGAGAATTAAAATACATGATCCACATAATGAGCTTAATCCAGCATCCAGCTCATGGAAAGTGCTGACTGAATGATTGTGACTTAGTGTGGGTTACTCCAAAACCAGACCCTGGGACAAGATTATGTGTGCAAGTAGTTTGTCTGAGAAGGGATGCAAGAAGCTGTGAGAGAGTAACTAAGTGAAGTGACATAGGAAAGGGAAGAAGATAATAAAGAGTGTGTTAATGACTAGGTTACTTCTGTGGGCAACTGGGACTCAATCCTACCAGGGAATCCTTGAGGTTGTCCCAATACAGCTATGAAGATGGGTTATTTATCTACCAACTCTGTGCCTTATTGATTGAGGTTAACCTTCCAGAGCTTCTAGCTGCCCTGGGTGTGGGTCAAACATGTTCTGTGGTTAGAGAACATCTTCAAGCAGAGGCACAGGAAAGTCCTGAATAGGGAAAATGTCTGCAGATGACTCAGAAGTTGGCCCAGACAACATGTGTTATAAGTAGCTTTATTAACATCACTGTTCATCATCTATCCTATATAATAAAGAGCTAATATGCTAATTTGACCAAACAGCAAAACAACTGTCCAGATGACCTTCCAGGCGACCGTCAGGATGACCTTTGGGATGAAGCCAGGGCTGCGAGGGCTGAGGCAAGCCACAACTGCAAGGGCCGAGGCAAGCCGCAGCTGTGGGGGCTGAGCCCCTTGTACGAATTTTGTGCATCAGACCTCTAGTATACTAGTATATATAAAAGCCTAAGTGACTGAACGACCAGTCAACCATCACTATGATGCGCACTCACCACCAGGGGGCAGACACTCAACACAGGAGCTGCCCCCTGGTGGTCAGTGTGCTCCCACAGCCAACCTCCCTCAGCTGGCCAACCTCCTGTGGTCCCTCTCCCCTGACCCACCGATGGACCCCACCCATGCACGAATTCATACACTGAGCCTCTAGTAAGTTAATGATATTACAGAAGGATTAATATTGTAATAGGGTTATGACATATTTTGTCTTGGAATACATTGAGGGTTACCTTCCATAAGAAAGTTAGGACAGGCTTCTCAGAGGTGGGAATAAAGGTACATGAATAAAGATTTGGGGGAGAAAAGAGAACAAAAAAGAGTTTCGGACAGAGAGAAGCTCGTGTGAGAAGTCTAATCAAGGGTCAAGAAAAAAAGGAAAGCTTATTTTGAAAATGAAATGTGGTTGCCTAAATTTTGAGTTGAAAGCAAAGAGCCTTAAGGGTTAAGTCTGGAAAGGCCAGACTACCTAAGTCAGATCATGAAGGTTTTTGTCAGCCATATTGAGGAATTTGGGCTTTATCCTGAGAGCAATGGGAAGTCCTTAGAGCAGTGGTTCTCAACCTGTGGGTCGCGAGACCCCTTTCGAGGTCGAATGACCCTTTCACATGAGTCGCCTAAGACCATCGGAAAACACATATATAATTACATATTGTTTTTGTGATTAATCACTATGCTTTAATTATGTTCAATTTGTAACAATGAAAATACATCCTGCATATCAGATATTTATATTATGATTCATAACAGCAGCAAAATTACAGTTATGAAGTAGCAATGAAAATAATTTTATGGTTGGGGGTTACCACAACATGAGGAACTGTATTAAAGGGTCGCAGCATTAGGAAGGTTGAGAACCACTGCCTTAGAGGATATTCAACAGATTCGTGTTTTGACATTTTATTCAAGTTCCTGTAAGGAAATTGTAATTTGTGAAAAGGAAGAAATTTGGAAGCAAAGTGGCAGATTAAAGAAGCATCTGCAGTAGCTTAGACAAGAGGTATCATGTACTAGGCAAAAATAGCGATAATGAAGTCTTAATAGTGAACATCCATATCTCACATAGCTTTTGTGGGCCAGGAATTCAGCTTATCTGGAGATTTTGGCTCAGGGTTTTTCGTGAGGTTGCAGTCAGAAAGCTGACAAAGACTGCAATCATCTGAATGCTTGATTGGGGCTGGAGGATTGGCTAGGACTGTAGGACCCCACATTCTAGGAGAACCACCACCCAAGGTCTACCCTTTCTGATCTTCTTAATCTTAAAAGGACTCAGGTTGCTTGTTTCTGCCTTATTTCTCATTTGCTTCCTTCCTTCCTTCCTTCCTTCCTTCCTTCCTTCCTTCCTTCCTTCCTTCCTTCCTTCCTTCCTTCCTTCCTTCCATTTCTGAGAAGGTCCCCAGCTTCAGGGAATCTTGACAGAATTTGAAGCAATCAATATTCTCCTGTTTCTGTATTAGGTAGTAGATAGAAGAATGTGGACTCTACTTTTGTCTCCTATAGAAGTAAATAGTTGCCTCAGCTTTTAGGTATAAACAGGAAGAATGATGGAATCACTAGAGTAGAAAAACTTACTATCCTACTGTGGTTGGAGGGTTGGCTGCCCTGGAGGCCAAGGGAGGAAGCTGTGGGAGGAGAATGGTCAGTAGCAGAAGTTGGGGAGGGGGAGCTCACACTCGAAGAGCCTGGAATGATAAGTTTAGGCTATGTGTAATGAAGACTCACTTAGGGATTTTAAGCTGCATGATGGGCTTTCCTGGCAGACATTGGTGATGGATTACTTATGAGGGTGGGGGAGAAGGACACTGACATTCCAGTATGTTGGAAGGCCGTTGGATGTTGATGCTGTTGACCTACGTAGGGACCACAGCGGCAGAAACTGGATCAGACATTCAGAATTGCTCCTGAGCTGGGAAAACTGGGTTCCATTTCATCGATGTAAAGCACAGCCAGCAGTGCTGGGCTTCATCGCAGGAGGGCTGTCAGAGCCGCCACGGCCACATCAAGCACTGAGTACCTTGTGGCTTTTCACTCTATCAGCAGACTGGAGATGAGCTTGAACTTTTCCTTCATTGAGCTGGTGCGCACCAGAACCAAGGGGCCAATGAAATCCAGGCAAAATGATCAGTTTATCAAGATAGAATCACTGAATATCAGAATAGGAAGTCATCTCATAGCTGACCTCGCCCTGCTGGGTCCTGGTATATGACCTTGGGTGCATCACTTGCTACCTGAACCTCAGATTCCTCAGGTAAAATGGGGATAAGAATGTCCATCTTAAAAGGCTGCTGGAAAGACCAGTGGTGTTTTTTGTTTGTTTGTCTGTTTTTCTCATTACTTATACAGTGTTTATAATGCCACAGGCATTTTTCTAATCATTTTATAAGTGTTAACTAATTAAACCTTTGTAACTGTTGTGCGGGGACTATTATATCTATATTTTTTAAATGATAAATGTGAGGCCCAGAGAGGAGAAGGGACTTGACCAAAGCCCCCAAGTGTTTCGAAGGCAGAGCCAGGGTGAGCACCCAGCCCTCCTGACCCTTGACTGTGCTTCCCACGCTTTCAGCTGGATAGACACAGGCATCTCCTAGTTGATTGCATGTACCTGTGTATGGCTTGTTTCCAGGATGTGGCTTAGGCCTGTGGAAATGCTGAGAACACTGTGATATTAAAGTGTCACAGAAGTTTCTATTAGCGTTTCACAAACATTCTCTCCCCGGGCCCTAGACCATGTGTGTGCTAATGCTGTTAGCTCTGCTCTGCTCTGCGGGAGATGGACAGCCAGCTTTGCAGCAGCTGGATGGAGGGGACTGGCTAGGACTGTGGGACCCCGTGTCCTAGGAGAACCAGTACCCTAGGTCTACCCTTTCTGATCTTCTTAATCTTAAAAGGACCCAGGTTGCTTGTTTCTGCCTTATTTCTCATTTCCTTCCTTCCTTCCTTCCTTCCTTCCTTCCTTCCTTCCTTCCTTCCTTCCTTCCTTCCTTCCTTCCTTCCTTCCTTCATTTCTCAGAAGGTCCCCAGCTTCAGGGAATCTTGACAGAATTTGAAACAATCAATATTCTCCTGCTTCTATATTAGATAGTAGATAGAAGAATGTGGACTCTCTACTTTTGTCTCCTGTTGAAATAAATAGTTACTTCAGCTTTCCAGGTATAAACAGGAAGAATGATGGAATCACTGGGTAGGAAAGCTCGGTATCCCAGAGTCATCATAGTCAACTAAGCATGGTCGTTCAGAACCATAAACCCATTTGATACTTGGAGCTTCTCTACCCTCTGGAGTAGACATGACGTGCATGCTCGGTGCCTCCAGATCTAAGCACTTCACTCCTTTGAGTGTCAAATCCCCATCCAGACATTTCTCAATGCTCCATGCTCTTCATCACCATGAGCCAAAGATTCCTTTCTGTGACTTCTACCTATTGGGCCTGGTCCCAGGTTACCAAGAGTGGCTCCACAGGGTCCCTAACTAGTATCTGGACAGTGGAGCCCAATCTTACCTTATTACAGGAATCTCTCCTGCTTTTTCTTGTTTAAAATGGAAATAGCTGTCTTTCCTTTCACCATCAAAGTTCTTTCTTCCCCAAACTTCAAATAAAGTACTTTCATGATTTCAAAGCTTTTCATACTCTAAATGACCTAATTGTTTTATCGAAAGAGAAAAGAATGGAGCCACCCAAACCCTTCCACATGCAGATATTTGGGGAACACCTGGTACCTGGGAAGTATTAAGCCAGGTCCTGGTCACAGGAGGAAATGATTTGGATAATCACGTCGGGTGCTGGACACCATCATTCTGCTATTCTGTGTGGACCCAGGAACCAGCCCGTGTCTCAGATCAAAGGAGCAGTCAGGCCGCAGGGGAGCTGGTGGGGATTCACTTGAAGGGCAGCAGGCAGAGTGACAGGGAATGGGCAGGAAAGCCGGTTTCCCCAGAAGGACTGGCTACATAATTTGTGGGGCCCAGTGTGAAAGGGAAATGCGAAGCCTCCTGTGAAAATGATTAAGAATTTCAAGATGGGGACAGCAGAGCAGTAAACCAAACACAGGCCCTGGGCAGTTTTGTGAGAGCCACACGGAGTCTCTGGCCTGGGCGGTAGGTCCCGTTTGCTCTGCTTGGGGAACCCCACACCGCATAGGGTGCAGAGAAGGCCCTCTCCGCACGCTCTCCCCTGGGTTCTCTGTGGAAAGATAATGGACCAGGTCTTCGGGCTTCCTTTTTGTGCTTTGCTTATTCCATCGGCATGATTTTCTCATCTAAAGGCAAGAAGACATTTCCCTGCACAGATGAGAAGAAACGCACCTGTCACTTTCCACAGTGTCTAAAAGGAGGTGGTGAGCATAGCAGGGGAGTACAGCAGGTGCCATCAATTCCAAGGTCCACCACCCACCAGCCACCAGCCATCGACTAGGACGCCATGTAAAGTCTCTGAGCACATTGTCCTTATCTCTAGAGCAGAGACAATAGAGTGTGGGTTGTCTTTATATCTTAGGTGGCATCAGATAAAAATAAGACATGAAAGTGTTTAGCACAGGGCCTGGCAGGGTATGGCCCAAGCTTTCCATTGGTATTTTGTTGGGATAAAAATATGGAAGAGGAAGATGAAAGAAAGGAGGGGAGGTAGAGCAGGATCAGGGAAGGAATGGGACGCAGCCTGTGATATTCTGTGCTTCTGCCTTGAATGTCCTTCTGAACCTGCTTGCCCTGCCTCTGGGCTCTCCTCTGACTTGTAGGGAACTGTGAGCATCTGCGTTCTTTCCTGCCACTGGACCCTGTGCTCTTGCTGGACACCCTGCTGCCCTACCCACCTCCACATCCCCAGTGACTAGCCCTGTGCTTGCCCAGAGGAAATGCTCTGCTCACACTTAACGAAAGAAGGAAGAAGATGGGAGAGAGAGGAAAAAAGAGATTGAGTGATTGCAGATAGGGAAGACCTGCAAGATGCTGAGCCTACTGGGCAATCAGCTCACTGTGGAGCTGCCTCATACAGTAGGACCAGTTTTTCAACACCTGTGACTCACTCAGGCCCACCAGGCATCTTCACTATGTCTCCACAAGCCTCAACTTGAAGCCCCAACTGACCCAAAGGTCTTCCTCAGAAAGATGCAAAAGGAGGAAGGTGGTGGGAGGGGTGAGAAAGATTGGGAGAAAAAGTGAAGGGGGAGGACTAGGATATGCTACCTTCTTCCCTCCCCTCACCTCCCTACCATCCACCAAACCACAACCATGGGCCCAGGCAGAGTAGGAGGCTCAGGGGACCCCTGTCTCGAGCAATTCCAGGCAGGGGACTAGGAGAGGAGGGGAGGAAATGAGGCAGAGTGGGGGGAGAGTGCTGAAGGGACAGAGGTGGTGCCTTAGGGGGGTTGGGCAATTGCTGACCTGTCATTGAGGGGGAGGAGTGGAGGCTGAGATGTGAGGTTGGGGATCCCAAGGTGGTAACAACTCCTTTTGATTCTTAGGAAGATGCAGAGAGGGCTGCTGAGGGCAAGGCTAGAGCTGTGGATGGTCCCACCAGACTTTTCAGACCATGCACACCAAGATTCTTGGGCACCTAAAATGTCCCACCCTCCGTGGAGGGGGCTTGCACACTTAGGACCCGGTGGTTCCAAAATCTGCTCTCCTCATCTCCACTGCATCCTTTCCCCGGCTTCCCTAGACTTGTGTCCCCCTCAAGTCCTCCTTTCAGTTAATTGGGCCAAGTCTAAGTCATCCCAGCCAGAAACAGCAGAAATTTCTTCCACTCCTACCTGCCTCGCTTTCCCTTGGACAATTCTCTACGCTCAGTTCTACTTGCCCATTTCCCAGGCACTGCCCCATTCAGGCCACCATCATCTTGAACTTGGAGTATTTACAACCTCTTTCTCTTCTTTCTTTGCTTGGCCTCCTCAGTCGTCTGGGCTACAACAAATGACTTAAATGACTTACCTACAATATCGCCCTGATCATGTTTCTTCCCAACTAAACACAGCCATACCTCCTTCATTGTTTACAGAAACAAGTCCCTGGCCTGACTTTGAATGTACTGTATGCTCTGTTCCCAGCCTATGTTTCCAGCCTTCTCCTTCCCACTCTGTCCACATAGCCCGAGCATCAGTCACATGCCAAGCCTCCCTGGCCTGTTGCACCTCCATGCCTTTATTTAGGCCTGGTGCTCTGCCAGGCGTGCAGTCCAGCTCTACCGCCACGTCAGCCTGATCAGTTTCTTCCTGTCCAATGGGAAGAGCTCAGCCAAATGGTCCCATCCTCCCCACGCCTCTGGTGGAGTTCCTTAGCTCAAAGCCTGCCCCCCAGGGCTGGTTCAGAGCACTGATCACCTTGCATGCTAATTAGTGGTCCGTACCTGTCATGTCCCCTCCCTGGAGTCTGAGAGACCCTAAAGAGTGAGGACTGCTCTTTCATCTCAGAACAGACATCATGAATGGCTGCAGATCGGAACTGCATTGCAATAGGTCAGACACCCAGTGCCAGCCATGACTGGGGTGCAGTCGCCTAATTAAAACGCGTGAGAGACACTCTGTCTGTCCTCGCATCAAATCCGTCCTGGCAGATCCTCCGGGGGCTGAGAAAGCATTAGCATGGGTAAGTACATTACTGTAAGTGACACATCAGAGACTCGTAATTAGGAGATAAACATCTGGAACACATGCATTTCAGCAGTCACAGTCTGTACAGAGTGCCCGCCGACGAGTCCCAGAGAATGGGTTTCAGGTCACATGGCTGTCTGTCAGCACGGTTATATCACATCTGCACGCTAACCTGAGGGAGTGTGGATGAGTGGGCAGGGAGCTCACGTGTCACCCTGTCCTCACTTAAACCTCAGAGATGCCAGTTCCAGAAAGGTACAGCCACTGACTCGAGAGGAGGCCAAGACGACAAGGGCTGTCCAAACTTGGAGGGGCCTTCTGGGGAAGTAACTTCAGCCGCTCACAGGATGCCAGCAAAATCCCACCTCCTCAACGTCTTTTCTCACTAAGTCCCTGTTTCTCCACGCTCCTGTCATAAAGCACACTGTGTCTCCGGCAGCATTTTACAGAGTTCTCTCTCCTGTGCAGGCCCATTAGAGGTGATGTGGGAGCGATTCGAGGATCAGAGAGGGCAGGCAGTGTTACCTGTCAGTGTTACCCAGCAAGAGTGGTGAGTGGCTGAGATGGGATCCACAGCCAGTCCTGTCTGTTTCCAGATCCATTTCTCCTCTTGAATCTGTCTGTCGTGGGTTGAGCAGTGACCACCTCCCAGAAGTTCACGTTGACCCAGAATTTCAGAGTACCTTTTTGGCATAGGGATCTTTGCAGATGCAGTTAAGGCAAGGATCTCAAAGTAAGATTATCCTGCCCTGACCAGTGTGGCTCAGTGGATAGAGCGTTGGCCTGCAGACTGAAGGGTCCCAGATTCGATTCTAGTCAAGGGCATGTACCTTGGTTGCGGGCACATCCCCAGTGGGGGGGTGTGCAGGAGGCAGCTGATTGATGTTTCTCTCTCATCGATGTTTCTAACTCTCTATCCCTCTCCCTTCCTCTCTGTAAAAAATCAATAAAATATATTTTTTTAGAAAGTAAGATTATCCTGGATGAGGGTGGGCCTGAAAGCCAATGGCAGGTGTCCTTATAAGAAACAGGAAAGGAGAAGATGGCCTTGTGAAGAGGGAGGCCGAGAGTGGAGTGATTCGTCTACAAGCCAAGGCCCACCCGGAATTGCCAGTAGACACAGAAATCGGGAGAAGCCTAGAAATGATTCTCCCTCCGAGCCTTGGGAAAGAACAAAACCCTGACAACACCTTGATCTTGGACTTCTGGCCCCTAGAACTGTGAGGGAATATGTTCCTAGTGACTTAAGACACCCAAGCTGGAGTGATTTGTTACAACATTCCCAGGAAACTAATGCACCGTCTAAGTTACCCTTTCCTGTTAGGTGTATAGACCGTTGTAAACCGCTAACACCAGCAAACCATTAGAAATTACTTTTCATTCCATTCTTGCAAGGAAATAAAATCACCCCAATGCCTCCTCTAGATTGTTACTAAAGAGGATAAAATTTGACAGCGAAAATGGGGACGGGACAAGAGTGTAGATGTTCCATTATGTGTCACCAATAAGAAAACACTCTGTCATCATACTTCATCACTAAACTCCGTGCGATCAGTAGCATTTGAGCCCCGTTTTATCAATGAAGCAGGCAAGACTACAAAGTAGCCCGTAGGGTTGGAACTGTGTGGACCGACGGCAAACCCCACCTCCTGCAGGACCGAGTTGCTCTTGGACCGTTCCCCAGGGCTGTCCAGAGCTGCCCTACACCCAGGAGCCTGGTCCCTGAATTCTCAGAGGCCTCAGCCCTGCTCACCCCGTACCTCACTCCTCTCTCACATTCTCTTCTCGTTCTCCTCTATTGTTTGTCTGGGTCTCGGGCAAATCTCCTCTCCTCAGCGTGAGTGCAGTGGAGACCCCAGGCTCCCCCAAGGAGTCTGAGGAGTCCAGTAGCCTCAGGTCATTCAGTCTAGAGATAGGGTCTGACTAAGGACTGCATAGATGTACACCACTGGCACCATGCAAACGGACCTCAGTTTGCTGTTATGTAAAATGGGGGTGAAACAATAATCTTCAACATGGGCTCACGTCCTGACTCTGCTGCCACTTACTACTGAAGTCACTTTTCTCTCCAAGTCTCCCAGGTCCCGCATGGGGCCCGAGCAGCCAGAGGGAGGCTATGGTGCCGGCCACTACTCTGCACTGAAAGAGCAGGCGCCAAGGCACGTGCAGAGGTTAGCGGTTATTTTTCAACAAACCTGATTGTATTTGATTTGGGCTATTTCTTCGGCTGCCACAGTATTTTTGACAGCTCAGCATAAGCACTTGAAAGCAGGGCCCTGGAGCCCGACCATCTGGGCTAACTCCCAGCTCTGTTGTTGACCTGCAGTGTGGTCTCAGGCAGGTAAACTAATCTCCATGTGCCTCAGTTTCCTCATCAGCACCTCCCTCGTGGGACTGTTGTAAGGATTAAATTAGTTAGTACACATATAGTGCTTAAAGTAAGAGCTGACACGAGGGGGTATTTATTGAGTATTGGCTTCTTAACATTTCACATTTTTCAACAATACATTTTTATATTCCAGTTGCTTTGCAGTGATAGGAAATGATCCCGACCTGGCCTAATTGTTCTTCTGTTGACATCAGCTAACATTTAAACTGGAAGTAAGAAAGTGCTCCTGGAAAGTGTAGGCTGGAAACAGTCACCCAAAGGGATTCTCCTCATTAGAACTGAAATGCTGGCGAGGTGGCTCATAGCGACATATCCCCCCTTCCCCCCGCCCCCTCCCCCCCGAAACTGCTGCAAAGGGCCCTGTGCTTCTCAGCAAGTCCTCCCTTTAGTGAGAGTCAATGTACTGACCTGTAAAATGCGCGCGCAGGTGCACGTGTGTGCATGCAGGTGCTGTCAGGTGGCAGGAGGGTGGCAAGACCTGTGGTTGGAGCAGACAGTGGTCTCACCCTCAGCACTCGAGGTCTGCCATGCAGCAGACGCCGCTGATACTCAGTGCCGGCAGGCCACCTCCATCACGTAGCCTGAAACACGTGGCAGGATAGCCACAGAGACTGTCCAGGTCAAGCCAACATGAGGACGGTGACCAGGCCGTGGGCTTTGGAGTCAGGCCAGGCAAAGAGGGAACAGGTCAGCTCAGATCTGCAGGGCCAGGCATGCTGGTGACCAGCCAGGGAATGGGGAGGGAGATGCTAACTCAAGCCACACCTGGTCAGGACAAAGCAGCTGTGGGCCAAACCACAGAGGTCACCAGTGTCAATACCTCAGGACAGGCCAAACCCAAGTCACTTTTCCATCAGCCTTTCTCAACCTTCCGAACAACCGTGTTCTACAGCCTCAAGTCCCAGGAGTGCCGTGCTATGCAGACTGCACCATTTTTCTTCCCTGGTCCTTCCCATGTGACCTAAGGAAGACCCGTTTCTGAAATTGGAGGAGGACTTGGGCTGGAAAAGTCTCCTGAATTTGCTGGAGACTCTGTCCGTCTATCCTTAGCCTTCTCGCTGTCCTGTGTGCTCCCCCGCGCAGGACTCAAAGCTGCAGGGACATCGCCGTCTTAACTATCCCCCTGTGCTCCCGACACTCTTGATTTGGGGCTTGCCAAGCTTTTGATTTCTAGCATCTGCTTCAAGTCCCCCTTGTTTCAGGGACCCACTAAGACAAACACCCAAGGGTGCCTGTCCTAACTCTCAGACTTGCCTCGAAACCCCGCAAGCTGCTCAGCTTCCTATGGCAGTGGTTGCCCTGCATGAGAGACTCACCCAGGGACCCTCCACTTTCTCTCCTCCCCCCCCGACCCTCAGGAAAGGACTCGAGGATTAAACTGGCCATGATACTACATTACATGGCAGATATAGGAATGGGGGCTTTGAAAATGGAAAACAGCCATGGAAAAGGTTTAGCTTGAATACCAGTTCAGAACAGCGGAGAAGGCAGCCGGCGGGGCTGGGTTCTACCATCGGCCCATTTTGAGTCCGAAAGAAAGCAGCCCCCTCCTCCCCCCGCAGTTCTCGCCTTTGGAAAAGGCAGATTTCAGAACTTGCCAGCTCTCTGCCTCAGCGGGGTCGTGATGCGGTTCCTCTTAATACCATGGGGAACTCGAGCCGTCCAGTGCAGCATAAAATAGCCATTCAGCCAGGCTCTGAGTGCTGTTGCATGTTGGGAGGAAGGAGGGAAGTGGTGGGAGGGGGCGTAATTTCTGTGGAGGAATGACAGATGTGGTTGATCCACTTTGGATTTATCTGCCCATCTGGACTTTCAAAAGAAAAGAAAGTGGTGTGGTAACAATTTCATAGCAAAGGCCACAGGCTGCTTAATCTTCAGGGATTTTTTTGAGCTAACTTCTGAAAACGTCGATTTGGCCTATTGGTTTCACGTTAATTGGCTCTGACTAGCTGGCGCTCCGCCAGAGAAATCCCAGCATGTCGTGAGCTGCGGTTGTCAATCCCGCCTTCTCCAGGGCCCAGCATGGCTGGGTGGCTTCTGCCATGGCACGTGGGCCCTTTTCTAGGAAGCGATTTTGGCCAGACTCAGGGATTCCGAAATGGAAGGAAAGTTGATGATGAGGGAGAAACATTAACCCTCCATGTGCAGTATTCTCCATCCTGGAGACCGAGCCCTTTTCATCGGGAACAGGGCCAAGCTGCTGAGCCTCCGAAAAAATCAGAAGAGAGGGGGCCAGGGACGGGCAGGGAGGAAGAGAGAGAAAGAAAACAGAGGCACAGAGAGAAGAAGTCAGAGAAAGAACAGAGAAGCAGAGAGAAAGAGAAATGAAAAACCAAAAGATACAGAGACAGTGGGTGACAGAGAGAGAGAAACTTCCAGAGACAGAGACACACAGAGAGAATGAAAGAAAGAGAAGCAGAGATGGAGACCCAAGAGAGACAGAGAAAAGTGAAACTGAGGTAGAGACACAGAGAACACAGGAAGACCCCCTCTGAGCGAGGCAGAGAGAGAGGGACAGTGGAGAGACGCAGGGATGGGGATGTGTATTCAGAGGAACAGGGGTGGATGGGAAGAGACTCATCCTGCAGTGAGTAAAGGGGGACCCATTGGGAATGGGCCAGAACGCAGGGGTAAGGGGAGAGAGAATTACAGCAAGGGGCCCGGCAAGTTGAGAAAGAGAGGACAGAGTAAAGAAAACCCCAGCAGTGTCAGCCCCAGAGAAACCCAGGGGGGCTGGGAACAGCCTCGCATGGGGCTGCCCACCCCAGAGTCCAGCTGCTCCCCAGGATGCAGCTCTGGGAGCCCCCAGAAGCGGAGCTGGGCCTCCGTGCCGCTCAGGGCCCAGGGCTGCGGAACCGGTTAGTGTCTGTGGGATGGGACAATGCATTGTGAACTTCTGAAACCAAACAGGAGAACAAAGCGGGGAGGAAAAACCCACAGTCGCATTTTGGAGTCCTGATTTCCTACGTGCAGTTGCTAAGCAGCTTCCCACTGCGTGCGTTCCTCGTGGTCTTGAGAAGTGCAAGGCCTGAGGATAGCTGGTGTCTGGGAGGTCTGCTGTGTGGCCCCCGAGGTCTCTGGGACAGAGGGGGTGTTCTCCTGGGGGGGCCAGCAGAAGCACAACAATCCTGAGAAACAAAATTAAAAGGGACTGACTTCCGAGCCTTAGTAACCCAATTCCCTCCCAACCACCCCCCACACCACAGGGAAAAAATGGTGGCCCTGAAATAGCTCAGGGCTGTACCATCGTCAAAGTCGGGAAGCTGGGTCGCATGGGCCTCTGCTTCCCTGTGATTCAGGAGGTCCCTGGAGCAGCTCCTGCCTCCACGGCCATGCCTGTACCCCAATTATTCCATGCCAGAATATCGCCACCCAGTTGTCCCTGTGCCTCAGCCTGGGCCATTCCTCTGCCACAATACTCACTGTGTCACCCCAGGGCAGAGGCTGCATCCTGCCCATCTCTCCGGGCCGGTGCCGAGCCAGAGAAGGTGCTCAGTTTGTGGTTGCTGAATGACTGAAACCTCCAGCAACATAACATGATAGATTTCCAGCCTCTGTCACCTGGTTCAGCTCCATCTTATTACGGACGCGTGAACCAGAAACAAATTGGGGAAGATGCAGAAGTTCCCAGTTTGTGATCCTTCAATGTCAGTAAAGGTCTTGGCCATTTATAACCTGAAATTTTACGTTGTTTTCAGGTTCATTGTCCGCTCCCCTCCTCCATCTTTATCCTGTAAGCTCAGTGGGGATGTGCCATTACTAGTCTGCATGCAGAACTGCCCAGAATGCCAATGGCTGTGACAAGGGCCCCCAGCCTCAGAAAGTAATATTTTCATTCGCTTGGTACTGTCATGTAGGGTTGTCTTGCTTGCGATCAATAGGTCTACAGTCTAACTTGAGAAAACCAAACCAAGAAAGGAATGTATTGGAAGAGCATAAGTGACTTCACAGGAATAGTCAGGCCAGGGGTAGGCAAGGTCTGGGGCAGCCCAGAGGACCCCGTTTGCAGGAAGCTGTGCCTGGGCTTCTCAAATCACAGCCTCTCGGATGAGCTAGGGCCCTCCTTCTTGAGGAACTGTGCTCAGAGCTCCTGGGAGAGTGTCTGAGTGATTCAGACTCGGTCAGGGGTCTCCTCTCAGCCAGGAGAGGGAGGAGCTCTGATTAAAAATCCCACCGAGACCGACGCTCAGTCCCACACAGGCAGCACGCACCCGAGGAGGAGCAGCCGTCGCTGCTGAGCAATCTGAGTGATGTTATAAAAATCGGGGAAAAGGGGCCCTGGAGAGCAATAACTCCCCCCACACACACACACCCCGAGAGCCTTGTGTCCTCCAAGAGGGTGAAAGAAAGCCTTGCTGTGTAGGCCATTCATATTTAGGGTGAGCTATGCCTTTTTTTAGGTTGTCCGTGGGAGGTGGGATGTCAGAGGCCCTAGCCTCTAGGGGAGAAAAGGGAGAGATGGCCATGGGTTCGAGGCTCGAATGTAGAGGAACAGGTAGGCAGGAGCAAAGGGCTGCGTGCTCACGATCACCTGAGCCTGGGCAGCAGGCGGGGAAGGCAGAGGACAAAGAGGAAAGCACCGCAGGGGCCCAGCTTTTTCTCTGCTTTGATTGTCTGGAAACCCCGCTTCTGTGTAGGCCAACATGCTTCCTTGCATCTAACTCCTGTGAGAACAGAGGAGGATAGTTTCAAAAGATAACTTTCCTAGCCCTTCAACCAAATGAGCTTACCCTTTGGCAACAGTTATAAGATTCCCGTAGCTGAGATGGAGCAGGGTGGGCAGGACTGGGTCCTTGAATGTCCCAGTGAACACCCACCACTCACAGCTACCCAGACCTCATCCCCAGCTCCTCCTCATGATGGAATATGATGCAATGCCTTGGTGATTGCATTGCGTTTTCTTTCCATGTATAATACCCCAAAGGTTTAGTAAAAAAAAAAAAAAAATGTTCTGCATAGAAACACGAATACTACTCCCAATTATAAGTATCGAGTTTGAAAGTTGGCGGATCTTCATTCTGAACACCTGGGCCATTCTGGCGGCTGCCAGTGGCTCAAGGAATGTGCATCTATTTCAGTACAGCCCACACAATAATTAAAAGGACAATTTGTTTCTACAATAAGAATCACAGAATGCAGCCCCAAACCACATAAAAGCCGTTTCTGCTCTCGCTGCAGTTTGGTGCTTGCCGGCCGGCCACAGTCTGTCCTGGGAATAGTGGCTGCTTTGTTTAGTGACTTTCGAAGGTAGCAAAGTGGTGGGGAAAATCCCCAGGTCCCGTTCCTTCCCCTGCCCCATCATTTCCATGGAGTCATTCCGAGCCGAAGTTTCCCATCTGCAAACTGGAAATAAGAATACCCACTATGCCTTTCTCAGAGTTGTCGTGCAGATCAAAATGAAGAAATGTGTGTGAAATTGCTTCCAACAATATAAAGTCTCTGTCCAAATAAACAATCAATTGCTTTGGCTTCTGCGAACAAATACCAGGATTTCTGCGGAAGTGCACACAAAGAGCAGGCGGGGATAGAACCCAAAGGCGCCTCTGGAGGAGGGGGAAGGAACCTTGTTTGGAAAGCACCAGCACAATCGTGGGTTCCCCACTTGAATGCAGCCCTTACGTCGGGGGCGTGTTGGTAAATATTTAGCAACCAGCTCCTCCTTAGAGGGGAAAAAGAGCCTCAGCTGTTGCATTGACCAATTTCCACGGTGTGAATACTACTAACCAGACATCAGGACATCAGCATGGCACCCACGGGCCAGCAGCACTCCTGGGAATTGAACAACTCTTATATTCATTCACATTCTCTCCCTCCCCCTGCCCTCTCTGTCTGCAAGATGCAAGACATAGGGATCCAGCCTGAATCCTTCCGGCCCCCAGAAAGTCCTGCTCATTGGTCTTATAGAAAAGAAGTCTCTGGTTTCAGGCATGAGAAACTGGGCTCAGGGAAGGAGCCTGGATCCGTTCCACACTTCCCAGGAACGTCACTGGGACTCTCCAAATGGAAGAAGATACAGCCCCCCAAACCCAGGCAGGGCAGGAGCGACTGCAGAGGAGAAGTATTTCTGTTGTGCAAATACAGTGACGCACATGTTTATCAATTTTCTGGAAATGATTTCAGTACATCTGTCTAAAGCTTGGACAATGACCGTGGACTTGGGGAGAGTGGAAGTGGACAGTCCCTGCTTCGGTTGCCTCCAGCTTTCTCAGTCCAGGTTGTAGCACTTTTTTACTGAGCCATTTGGGAGTTCCAGCTCATTGGCCCGCCTCTGTGTTAATGAAACCAGGGTCTGAAATGTGTAAAGCGTATCTGTGATTCTGTGTTTGATTTGGTGAGAGGAAATGGAGTTTTGAAGTCTGACTCTGAGCCTCAGTTTTCCCTGGTGAAATGGGGATGTAATAACAATCTCTTCCCCGTGACCCCAGTGGCATTCTGGGGAGGACCCTAGGAAGTTAGCACTCCGAAGGGGCCTGTAAACTGTCAAGTGCTGTGCACAGAATGGGCAGTTTAGCCCTGGAGCCTTCCAACACCCAGAGGCATTCCCCAGTGGTGGGAGGGGGAGGGCTTTTGCTCTTCCTACTTCCATGGGATATGAGTCCTGCCCCGATGACAGCCACGTGGTGAAGGACAAACTCCTAAGTGCATCTGTGATGTTGGGATTTATATTAAGAAATGTGTATTTGGTCTCTACCCCAGTTTGGGCTTGATGCTCACTGGAGACTGGGGTAGTGAGAACTATTGGGCAATCATTCTTTAGAATTCATCTTTGTAGCACAGGCATTCAAATAATGGCTGCTGGCAAGCTCTTGAAAAGGGGTTGTTGAGTATTGGGTTCTGGCCATTGCCAGCTAGCATCGCTTGGTGCAGGCTCGAACTCTAGGCAAAAGGGTCAGCAGGCGCCACAAACACCTGGGCCAGGGCACCACTAAACAAACTGTAGAATTACACTCCGTAACAGGGACCACCTCACTGATCCTGTTTGGTGCAGGACAAGAGAGCGAGAACTCCTGTAAGTGTGAGGACAATGTGTCTGAGTTTGGACAGCTGCCCAGGAAAGGTGTGGGCCAGCTAGGGCTCAGCACTGGGAGACCCAGGGAAAAACTGAATCCATGCTGGCGGGAGGCACTGAGATTATCGGGGGACAAGCCTTCTTGTTCCCCCACAGATGTCCTACCTGGGTTTCTATGGGTGGAAAGTGGGAAAAGAATTCCAATTTACTGAGCACAGACTATGTGCCAGGCTATGCCAGTTGCTTCACATATTTGATGTCATTTCATTCTTCCAAAAACTCTTTTAAAAAAATATTTAGCCCAGTCAGTGTGGCTCAGTGGTTGAATGTTGACCTATGAACCAGGAGGTCACGGTTCAATTCCTGGTCAGGGTACATGCCTAGGTTGTGGTCTCAATCCCCAGTGTGGAGCATGCAAGGGGCAGCTGATCAATGACTCTCTCTCATTTATGTTTCTATCTCTCTCTCCCTCTCCCTTTCTATCTGAAATCAATATATATATATATAGATATATATATAGATAGATAGATATAGATAGGTATTTAATATATATATCAATATATATCAATACATATACATATATACACATATATATGTGTATATATATATGTGTGTATATATATATATGTATTTAATCACAGTTTAAGGATGAGGTCTGAAGCTCAGAAAGACTGAACAACTTCCTCAAATTACTGAGGGAGAGAGACAGGAATCCAGCCTGTGTTCTGACTCCAAAGGTGTGGTTTGTCTTCTCCGTGAAGGTGAAAGAGCTCTCACAAGCAAGTAGACATGGGGTTCCAGTCATAGAGAACATTGGAATCACGTGTGTGTGGGGGGGGGCATTTAAAAAATAACCATACTCAAACCCCATTCCTAACAGTTCTGTTTTCACGGATCTTGGATGGGGCCTGGGCCCTGGTATACCTTAAAATCTCCAGATGATTCTAAGATACGACCTGCTTAGTTTGTTTTGTTTTGTTACAAATCTTGTTCAGAAAAGCTTCTCGTTTATCTGGAGCCAGCATACAGTCTGCTTCCATGGGGGGATTCATTCATTCACTCACTTATTTAAGACAACTGACCTGTGGGAATTTGTCTGCATTTGGGCGTAATGGGCATTCATGTAGGATCTCCAGTGGGGTCCACTGGAAAACAAACTCATACTTCTGCTTTAAAAATGATCTAACAGTGTTGCAATATGTACCTGAAACATTGGTGTCCTTAAGAATTAAGTGCACATACACACACACACACACATGCACACACACCCTTAATCACCACTAGTGACAGGAAGTGTGGACCAAGGAAGTGGTTCCTGAGTCTTGTCTAAGGGAAGGAAGCACAGAGGTGCTGCGAGTTGTGAAATGATAGCAGCACTTCACTGGAAATATTTGCAGCCATGGTATCCATCCTTAAGAAATATCTCTCTGGCCTTCTCCATTTCATTTTCCTTCACTCCCTTATTTCCCCTTAGCCGTTTCCAGTTTCTTATCTGCTCATGTGTTACTGTCTCTTGCTGATAAACAAGACCAGCACACACTCAAGGAGAAAGTGCGCAGTAAGGAGGAATGGAGTTCTTTTTCTCTCCTCTCCATTCCCCAAGCTGATCTGATCGTCTCTCTCCTGTTTAGACTTCCCAAGGCCCCGCTATTGCACATTTGCGTGCTGTGATTAGGAGGAGGAGGCTGTAACCGGACTTCGGGATTTGAATCCTAGCTTGGCTGGACTGTAGTGTGTTGAGCTCAAGTACGTTACTTAGCGTTCTCGTGACTTGGTTTCAGATAGGTAATAATATTTACTATCTCACAGGATGGTCTTGAGTTTAGGTAAAACACTTAAGCTTGTATCTGGTACACATTCAGCGCCCAATAAATGTTGACATGATTATATTGTTGCTGCTATTGCTATTGCTGCTGTAATTGCCAAGGGTCTGATTCTCTCCAGCCCTTGTCTTGTCTTTTCCCCTCCGTGCAGTTTACATTCCAGCCACACGGAACTACTTGCAGTTACTAGAAATTACCATTCTCTCTTATGCCTCTGGGCATTGGTTCGTGCTTCCATGTTGGTAAGCCTTTGCATTCTGTCCGTTTCCTATTGTTATTGTAACAGATTATCACCAGCTTAGTGGCTGGGAGACACACACATTCATTATCTTACAGTTCTGGACCTCACAAGTGCAACATGGTCTCCCTGGCTGAAGTCGAGGTGTGGGCAGGGCTGCCGTCTTCAGAGGCAGCGCCCAAGGGTTGAGTCCTCCCAGCACAGCCCTCTGACCACTCTTCCATCTTCACGGCTCCCTTTGACTGTGGCTAGACAAGAAAGGTCCTGCATTGCTAAGGACTCATGGGATAATCTGGGCCCACCTGGATAATCCAGGCAGCTTTCCTACTGAGGTTTGTAATCTTAATCACATTACCAACCCCCCCTTTTCCATGTAATGTAACAAATTCATAAGTTCCAGGGATAAGGACATGGATATTTTTTGGGGGGGGGGTGTAATTATTCTGCCTGCTATCCCTATTAAATTCTTGCTATCTTTCAAGACTCATCTTGAACATTACTTCTCTTGGGCATTTTCTGATTCCGCAGACAGACCAAGGGGTTTGTCTGTGCTCCCTGTACATTGAAACTATGCTGTGCTTTCGGCTTTATCGCACTACTTTGCAGTAATTGGCTTATAAATTGCTGATCCCACAGAGGTTCGAGAGCTGAGACTGTTTCATTCATGTTTTTATTCCCAGGACCTGATATGAGCCTCAGTAGTGCTAGTTAAATAAGTGAAACTTCAATCATATGACTTAGTGCTTCTCTGCCCGTGGAACTACTACCCAAAACAGGAGGCATGACGTCCAGTTTAATATTTCACGGCAAGAGTTACTAACTTTTCTGTCATACCTCACATTCACACCCATTGTCTTCATCTAGATCACATCTCACAGTGAAGAGAGGCAAGTTGCCATTTAGCATTTGAGGAAACTACACACAGGTATTTATTGGCAAAGTGGAGGAGAATCTAGGCCCAATCTTCAGGTCTCAAATATGAGATAGGTCCATTCTGTTTAGCCAGAAGAGCAGCATTATGATGACGAGTATTTAACCTGGGAGACACTTTCAAACTGGAACCTCCTATGACTAAAAGCCATTCATCTGGAGCAATTGAATGGTGGTGGGGCAGTAAAAATAAGTAATTGGAATAATGACCAAAATAACAAGTCTATGTCAGACTCCTGTGTATAAAAAAATATTTCTTTCACAGTATTGTGTAATTTAATTCTATAATAATGTAAAATTCTAGGAACTTTGGGTGGTCTTTTCATCTCTGTGTCCCCTGATTCTAGGCATAGGGCATCCCATAAAGAGGGTGGCTAATCAATGTTTGCTCAAATTGATTACATTACAGTTTAACATCATATCCCACAGGTCTTCCCAGAACCCTGTTTTCCTTTAATGACTGTGTTTATAAACACAAGTACTCACATGCATCCCCACTGTGCCGTGGAATTCAGAAGCTGAAAAGTCATAATTAATGAGACGCAGATATACAAAGCGTTGACTATGCCGGACGGACAATCTGGGAGTCCAGGAGAGAGTACTCCCTTCCCACTTCGTTGAGACAGACCTACTCCATGTGACCACATTTGGGTCATATCTGTAATTTTTACCAGTGCGCTTTATATTTTTATGATTCAATTATCTTTGTCATAAAAAAGTATGCAATTACATAGTGACTCGTGCCTCGCTAAATCGGAACTGGGCTGGACTCCAGGGGTTCATTTTTTGGTTACTTTTTGGAAACTCATACCATTCTCTCAAAGGAACTTTCCAAATGTGTAGCTTCCCAAACTTTCCAATGAAAAACTATTTAACTCCTTTATTCCTACCAGTGCTTTTAGGGACACAAGCTCAATGGCGCCGAGTAGCAAATGGAATGTGCTTGCTAATGTGGAAACAGTAGCGGGATACAGAAACATTGCCTCACCTCCTCATCCCTAGGATGGAGTATGGACTCATGGGTGACTCCTTCAGCTTTGTGGGCTTGTTTTTCTTATAAGCCTAGAATCCTTGGGCTTTGTATCCCCAGTACCAAGAACAGAGCCCAACACATCTAAGGCTATGGATGGATGGATGGATGGATGGATGGATGGATGGATGGATGGATGGATGAATGAAAAAAATGAATGACCAATTCTGAGTACTAGTAACTTGTAAATCTTCTTACATCACTTATGATTCTTGGGGAAGATGCTATAGAAACTACCTGCAGTCAACCTAGGTCAAAAGAATTTACTGGAATGAGAGACTATAGCTAACTGCTCAGACCTACAATTGGGAAAGGCTCTTGAGAGATTCTAGGGAACAGGCCAGATGACTAAACAGCCTCTTCAAGTCACTATCTTTGGGGTTAAAAAACAAAGTCCTAACCATTTTATTCAGTCCTTATGTGACTCTGCTTAAGATTCAAATTCCAGGGAGAATGAAGTATTGGTTTCCTGGGGTTTAGGAGAGGTGGGGGCATCTTGATGAATTTATCAGGACTGCATCCAATGGAGGAAACATAGTTTCCCCCCTCCCCCCCAAAAGAAAAAATAAAAGGGAGATGGGGCATGCTGGGCAGGAGCAATATAGACATTGAACCCTGGGGGTCACCTGCAAGGTCAAACTTCAGGTTTTCATATAGCATTCCTGACCGAGACAGTACTTCTCCAGTAACAGGGAGCAAGGATTGCCTTCCTCACGCAATCAGTCCTAACCCCTCCACTTTTGGCCATTTGGTGCTTTCGGAGGTGTGTACCTGTAGCCCTGCCTGGCTCTGCCTACCCAGGACTGGCTCATGCTCTCCAGCTCACCTCTCCCAGCTCCTGCTGCCAGGACACCCTCCTTACCGAATACGGCCATCCTCTCTTGCAGTCAAGGGTGTTGGCTGGGCCATTCGTCAGATCTTGTTCTAATCTGGCTCTACAGCTTACTCTTCCTATTTCCGGAGAGCAAATGCGTAAACTCTCTGAAACTCAGTTTCTTGATTCGTAATATGACATAATGCATACCTTTCGTAGGCTGTTCGTGGGTTCTATGGGATGACGCACTTAAGACAATTTTCATGATGCTTTGAAGCTAGGTGCTTAACAGATGTTAGCTGTTACAGTTATCCTTTTAAATATTGATTTTATCATTTGCAAAATTACCGAAGTTATACTTGTATGTAGTTGTGTGTTTTTTAAAATCAAGCCATAAAGCAATAAGAATAAGGTAAAGGGTCAAGATAAAAAGTAAAGAATCTTTTTCTTCCGAATCTCACTTCCCTTCCCCAGATTCAGCACAGTATTCACTCCTCCAGAAAGCAGACAGCCCATGTCTGACTCCTTGTCGATAACCATTCTTGCTTTTTCAATTAGAATATGATTGAGACAACTTTTCATGTCAATGTTTATCTTATATTATCCCTTTTGATGGCTGTCTAGTATTTCATAGTGTGTGCAGGCCATCCTTGATTTAACCATGTCCCCTCTGATGCCATTTAAGTTTCCACTGTTTTGCACATGTGTGCATAATTCAGAAAGAGTCACTCCAAGAGGTATTGCTACATCAAAGAATTTACACATTTTATATTTCGATGAAACTTAAATAATTTTGAAAATAAATGTTATCAATTATATTCCTATCCACAATAAAAAGATATATTTAGATAAAAAAGATGGTGGGTGGGGAGTAGACTCAATGGAAGCCAGGATGGAAACAGGGAGAATAGTCATTTTGGGGCAGAAGATGAACAGGCCACAAGAAGTGGCAAGAAAAGTTCCAGCATTATTTCTGTCAGCATTTTCTATTTTGTTCCCAATACACAGTATTAAAAGGAATTGATTGGAAATTGTAGGACCCAAAGTCTTATATTTATGTAACAAATGAGCAAAGGCAACTTTCCCACTTTTTTGTCCCCCAAGAGGCCTCCAAGGTACTTAAACTATTAAAATGCGTGCAGTCTGACTGCATCTGGATGTCCTTGTAACAGCTGTTCCAGGAGCGCAGCTCTGGCCAGAGCCTTTGTCTCGCTCAGGGTGTCTGAGTCCCGCACTGTTGAGATTTTGGACCAGAGAATTACTTGGTGTGAGGGCTGAACTGAGCATCATTGCTCAGTAGCATCCCTGGCCTCCCTCCACTAGATGCCAGTAGCATCACCCAGCCAATAGCATCACTCCAGACATCTCCAAACACCCCTTTGCCTAGGGAGCCCTGGAGCCTAGTTCTCTTTCCTGGTGAATTTGCTTCAGGTCTAAGAAGGTAGAAAAGCTGAGATTGTGGACAGAACTTGTACTTTGGCATCGATACCAACCCACCCACTACTTAGTAGCTGTATATATAGATCCTTGGACAAATCGCATATAAGCTCACCACGCTTCACTCTTCTCACCAAGAAAATGAAGATAATAATAGCTACTTCACAGGATTATTCTGAAGATCAGATGAGATGACGTGTAGTGTAGAGACAAATGCTAGTGCTTAGCTCGTTGTCTTTGTTCAATAATGGGTGCTGACTCATATGCCATTATCCTCATCACGTCAATGAATTTTTGTGTGTGTGTGTGTTTTTCACACAAAGGGAGACTCTTATCTTTGCTGAAAAATGCTTTGCTGAAAAATCTGCCGACTTCCTGGTATCAGCTAGGTCCCAGGCTTCAGGGTCTTGCTCCTTTTTTATGAGGCACATGAAGAATGTTGAGCTGGTAAGGAAGAACCCAGGTACAGATCCATCACCAGTAAGTGGGGAAGAGCTGCTTCCATGTCAATATCTGAGTAATACTATAGCAACCACAATATCTCCCCCCACCCCAGTGGACTGCTGAGGCAGTTCTATTAAGATCAGAGTCTCCAAAGTTTTAAGCATGAGAATGTGAAGAGCTGAAAACAATGGGCCTTCATCCTGCCCAAGAAGATTCCAGGTGGTATTTTCTTCTGAAGTTGTATATACATGTGACTCTTTTCTGTTTTCTGGTCCTTTTGAGTCTTCTCTCTTGTCTAAGAATTGATTCTTCCTCTTCAACCTTTGTCCTCTTCCCCTTACCATCTATAGGAAATTTTGTTCCATTCGCTGCTCTCCTTTCTCTCTCTCCTTTGTCTATTCTCCATACCACTATCTCCTTCTCTACCTCTCAACACCTTTCTCTTAACTTCATATTGCATATATAGTAGTTACTTTTTTTTGATCCTCACCTTAAGATATTTTTCCATTGATTTTTAGAGAGAGCCAAAGGAAGAGGAGAGACTGAGAGAGAGAAACCTCGATGTAAGAGAAACACATCGATTGGTTGCCTCCCACAAGCACCCTGGACCAGGGCCGAGGATCGAGCTTGTAACCGAGATACAAGCCCTTGATCAGAATTGAACCTGTAACCCTTTGGTCCGTAGGCCAGTGCTCTATTCGCTGAGCCAAACTGGCTATGGCAGTATTTACTTATTTTAAAAAATAAAAAGTTACTCTCCCTGTTCAGAATTTTAAAAGCAAAATACTTGAACATTAAATTAAATTTCTTTTTACATTTTAATTATATGTAAATTTTTAAGTCTTCTGGACCCCTAAGGAGAAAGATTCTCCAACTTCATCACTGCTCTCACTGAAATCTGCCAGGATTGTTGTAAGTTTTTCTTAGCAGTCTAGCAGCCGGTTTAGTCAGGGGTGGGGATTAGAGCATAAGCACTTATGTGTAAAACACTGGGTATTTAAATAGCACTGTTGTTTCAAGAATCTCTGGAGAACTTGGTTACTGTTCAGGAGAATAGAAATGGAATCATTAACACTCATCTCAGCTGGATTTCTGCTAAATGAGAAACAATTAACACCCCCTCTCTCTAACACAGCCACCCTTTCCTTCTACTTCCTCATTCCCTTTGCTTTCTCTGAGCCAAACTTCCCAAGACCCTTTGTCTCTGATGATTGTCCTACAACTGCTGGTGGATGATGGATGGTGGATGGTGGATGTGGTGCTGGAAACTGAGGGCTGATTATTACCTTGGATGGGAGCCCAGGAAGGTCACCTTTTGCCCATAGTAGGCACTTGTTATGGGATTGAATGGAGGCCATGCAGTTGCCCCACATCTGTGGGTGGAATTTGTATCTTGAAACAACTCCCTGTGATTTAATCTTTAGTACCTTGTATAACATGTATACACACCAAATAAACACAACACAGAAGGATTTCAAAGAGGCACCGGCCTTTGCTGTTTTCATAGGTTGATCAAACAAGGGTGAAGAATAAGCCAGGGCAATAGTAGAGTAAAGTTTGCTCTGGAAAGTGCCCACCAGTTTCTTGGGAAATTTTACTGGTCTGGACCAGGCCCAGGACTTGGGCATTTCTGTGGAGACACCCCCCCAATCCTTATAGGAGAAGGACCAACATATAGCCAACAGCACGGACACACACCGATGAACTCCATTTTTGGAACCCAGGCTAGATGCCAGCCCCCGTCCCCCCCCCCCCGCCCCCCCAGGATTACATATATCCCCTTTCTTCCCCTTCCTTGTTGCCCAGAGAAGCCCACTTGCTCCCTTCCTTTTGATTGCACAGCATTTTGGCTGCACCTTGTTTATTGCTCTAAATGTGCTGCCTTATAATGATCCCTTTTCTTATCTCCTCTAGTTTCTTGAGGGCAAAGACAAAAATTGTGTTCTCCGTATCTATACAGAATCTAGCACAAAGCCTAGTCTGGACAAAGACTGAAAGAAAAACAATCTCATATGGAGGGCCAAATCCCATCCACCACCTGGTTACAAAACCCTGCTCATTGGTTTAGTATTATCTGTGGCTGTTTTCCTGCTACAACCTCAGAATCCAGCAGTTGCAGCAGAGAACATATGACCCTCAAGACCTAAACTACTCGATATGTAGTCCTTTACAGAAAAAGTTTTCCAACCCTTCACTATGGCATCTATTTTCTCAATAATTTTATTATTGAAAGTATTACAATGTCCCCCTTTTTTCCCCCCATCAGCTCCCTCTAGCGCACCCTGCCCTCCCTACCCCAGGCCTTCACCACACTATTGTCTGTGTCCATAGGTTACAGACATATGCATACAAGTTCTTTGGTTCATTGAAATATGTTTTATAGTAAATGATATAAATAACACCAAATGAAAAAAAAAGAGGAAAATATACAAATTTACATATAGTCTGATTTCAGCCAATGTTTTCAGAACTCAATGTTCAGAGACAAACAGGAAAAACACATGATATTGTCAGGTGTGGTTGCTTCTAGATAGCTAAGCCCGAATGGTTTTCGCTCTTTTCTTTGTACTCTGGTGTATTTACAATAGTAATGAGCCTATCCTATGTGCCAAGTATCTCTGATTTAAGCAGTTGTGAATTCAGTGCTTCTGTTATTACACAGACACTCTAACAGGCTCTCCCACATTGCTGCACATTAGACTCACTCATAAATTCTACCTATGATTCATCTGCATCATATTTGTGAAACTGCTTTAGGTGAAAAGTCACTATGTGTGTGGAAAATATTGCTAGCTTTGTTTTTTATAATCTTGTAAAAAAAAAAATCAGGTTGTCCCCAAAGTCTAATTTTTGATGTTCATTCTACTTCTCGGTTCTATTCAAGAAGACGGATTCCACTTCTTCAGTTGCTTTCTTTGATTAAGTCCTGTGTCGTCCAGACTTTTGCCTTTTGCCAGAGGCTAAAAGAGAAAGTTGTGTATAGAGTTTTGGTGAAGTTAAGAGACATCAAGCCATGGCACCTTCAAAGGTGGGCTCCAGCTCCAGCTTTGCCATCTCCTGTGACCTTAGGCAAGTCCCTTCAGTTCTCAGAGCCTCAGTTTCTTCATCTGCCTAATGGGATTCCTAATAACTCACTACTATAGGGAGGATTAAAGAGAGCGATTTTCACATAAGCACCTATGTGTCAGTCCAGTCAGTAACCCAATTGGTGCTTGATAAATAGTGTTTTGTGAGAAAAAAAGGAATGGTTTTAAAACCAGTGAAAGTGCTTGTTAGGAAGGGAAATGCAAGGTGCTTCCAGTGGAAGAGCCCCAGGAGGAAATGACCCTTCCTTTCTCTGACTCAGCCAAAAGCAGGAAGAATCTTCATTGACATGCTCTGCTAATTATATTCTGTAACTATTTGAAAGAACACTGAAAGATGAGTCAGAGGACCCAGGCCCAGCTTTGGCCTCTAATTTGCTGTGCAGTCTTAAATGTTTGCTCATCTATAACCTGAAGGCTTTAAACCAGTATCTCTCTAAGTTTTTAATTTCTAATACAGAGATACTGTAGATGAGAAATTGTAAAAGCATGTCATGTTGACCAAATAAGCCAACAAGTTTTTTTTTTTTTTAAATATTACCTCTGAAGAAAACATGCAACATAGATGCAGCACTTGGCAGCTTACTGTGATCCCTGGAACAGTGGTGGGAGCTGGCAAAGGGAAGTATTATAATCCATGCAACAGACAAGGAAAACAGAACCATGGTCACATAGCTAGCAAGGAAATGGACTGAGATATGAAGCCAGGTCTGCCCATACCCACCTTCTGCAAACTTTCTACTCTACCAAGAATGCTCTGGTTGTTGACCCTGAAGACCTTGTTTCCAGTGAATTCATAATTAAATTACCTAAATATGTTTCATTTGATTATAGGTCTTCCTTGTTCTGCTCCAGGATTTGCCAGCATGGGAAATTCATTTGCACAGGGTCATCTTTACAATGTCCACAGTCTAGATTTTATTAAGGAGAGTATCCAATTGAGAGACACTCTGTAGAGTGTAGCCATTAACATCAGGAACTGAGAGAACAAGCTGGGCAAACACTTTGTGTTCCATGGCCTCAGGGGGAAGCTGAAGGAGAATTTCCCCAACACAACTCCTACTGGGTCTGTACAGGAGGGGCAACTGTTCTAGTAGGAAGGAGCCGGGACTGGAAGTTAAGTGCTAGGCGACTTGAGGCAAGCAACTCCCTCCTCGGAGTCTCAGTGTCCTCATGGGCACATCTGTAAAGTAAAATACCCAACAGACTTCTCCTTGACTTGAACCAACTCAAGGCTCAGATAGCTTCTCCTCTGGAAATTTTTCCCAGTTCATCCAAAAACAATCACAGATTTCCTGTGCTATTCTGCATCTTAGCCTTTGTCTAATGCATTATCTACTTTTCACATGTATTATTATTATTATTATTATTATTGTTTTTATTATCATCTATAATAATAAAAGCATATGCATATAAGCATAACCAATGGACATAAGACACTGGGGAGTAGGGGAGGCCATGGGATTGTCAAGGGCGGGGGAAAAAAAGGAGACATATGTAGTACTCTCTGTAATACTTTAAGCAATTAAAAAAAAAGAAAACAGCAAAAAAATAAAATAAAATAAAATAAAAGCATAATATGCTAATTAGACCTGAGGTCCTTCTGGATGAAGCTGCAGCGGGTGGGGGCTGAGGAGAGGCAGCGGGGCCCAAGCCCCTTGCATGAATTTCGTGCATCGGGCCTCTAGTTATTATATATTTACTTACCTATCTGTTCCACTACTAGACTGTGAGCTTCTTGAAGGCAGGGGCCATGCGATTATATATATATATTTCTTTTTCTGTCTGGGATATTCAAGTTCCTTAAGTTTTCACACTTCATGTTGCCATATCTCCACAATGGCCTCAAAGACCTTACAGAACCTCCCAACCCCTTATCTCCCTGAGTTTCCATCCTCCCTCTCCATATCATTCATGACATTGCAGCCTCCGTGGATCCCTGTTTTTTTCTTCACACACAGGAGGGACACTCCTGGCTTGGCCCTTTAGGGAACAATTCTTTCTTTCTGGAATGCTCCTCCCCCAGAAACCTGTAGGCTAACGTTATCACCTCCTTCAGGTCTTTGCTCCAATCTGATCATCTCAATGACACCAACACTTACTAGTAAACCTCCTATTTAATTCTGCAACCTACTTCCCAACACTCCCAAAGCCCTTCCCATGCTCAACGTTGCTTCGCTTCCATAACAGTTACCAGCTTTGAGCATACTATTTGTTGCTGTGGCTTTTATTTACCATCCGTCTCTTCCTCTCGAATGTAACTCCAGGAGAGAAGGGCTCTTTGTTCTGTTCTCTGGTATATCCCACCACCTAACATCAGGCACATAGTAAATGCTCACTTACAGTTGTTGAATTGATTGAAATTGATCCCCCCCCCCCATTTAAGCTTTTTATGTCTCCCAAATCAGTTAGGCTGAGCTCTTCCAATATTTTGGACCTAAATATTCCAGCTAAGTACTTTGATTCTGCCCTGGTCTTTATGTAGGCGTGACCCTAGTCATGGCATAGCTTTGCACACAGGAAGTGGTGAGTCCTTTAACAATACACAGCTCATCTGGTTATTATACAGAATTGTTTTTGCCTCTTTTAAAAAAGAAATCTTGTTTCTTCTTATACAATAGTTCCAAAGCTGGAATTTCAGAATGGCTGGAGGCATTCTAGGCCCCTCGGTCGGTCGGACGAGCTCCCCTTTATGTGGAGGGTCCGGGGCTGGAGCAGAAACCCCTTTCTGTGGGCTCATCTTTCCCCCTTTCATTGACTTTCCGCCTCTATGAGTCAATAATTGTGCTAATCACAACTGAAACAAAGCTAATAATTGCTTCTTGGAACATTGTGTAACCATGGAATGTTGCCACGGGCCTCTGAGAATCAGACCCTAACTCTGCTCAGAGTGACTTCTTGGAGATTTTTACTTGCCGGACTTTAAGCTGAATGTTTATCATTTTCTGTTTTATTGTTTCTGGCTCCTCCCATGCCTTTGAAGTTTCTGAAATCTTTAATCACTTGGCTGGTCCCTGTACACCACGGGCTCTTCTCCCTCAAAGAGGGCACCTGGCCAAGAGAAAGGAATCGGAGACCCCCTCTTGGCTGAGCCTATAAATCAATCAGATTGCTCCACAGCCCGCCATTGGAAACGTGAGCTGTGCTAAAAGCAAAGTCAGTGCAGTGTGTTCCAAGGAGATTAGAATATCCCAGTGGGATTTGGGTGAGTGCAAAGGGAGAGCAGCAAGTCCTCTCCACACGCAGTGTAACCCGCTCTTCTCCAGGCTGGGTCATCTACAAGGGAAGGTCAAGGCCATGGGTCCTCTCCTTCTCCTTCTCATAACCACCCTGCTTCATGAAAAGTTACAAAAGGGCATTTTTCATGAAACTATCAGCTTGTCCTCTTCCATACCATTGGGTAACTTCCATCAGTAGTCATCCTTTTCTTGGTCTAGGCCAGCGGTCGGCAAACCGCGGCTCACAAGCCACATGTGGCTCTTTGGCCCCTTGAATGTGGCTCTTCCACATAATACCACGTGCGGGCGCGCACGTTCAGTGCGATTGAAACTTCATGGCCCATGTGCAGAAGTCGGTTTTCGGCCTGGCGAGTCTATTTTGAAGAAGTGGCGTTAGAAGAAGTGGAGGGTGTTGGTGGGTTGGGCGACGGGAGACGCGGCACAGGCGGGCCACGGGATACGCAGCGCGGGGGAGGTACATTGTTTGAGGTACATTCGCTGAGGTCAACCCCTTCCAACTCTCCCATCCACACTCCTCTATCTGAAACAAGTATACAAGATGAGTGTGGATGGGAGAGGAAGGGGTCGACCTCAGCGAACGTACCTCAATCAGATTGAGGACATTTTTAGCAAAGGCCAGCTTAGGAGTACCCTAATTAAGTTAATAACAATGTACCTACCTATATAGTTTAAGTTTAAAAATTTGGCTCTCAAAAGAAATTTCAATCATTGTACTGTTGATATTTGGCTCTGTTGACTAATGAGTTTGCCGACCACTGGTCTAGGCAATCCCAGGTTGCAAGCTCTTAAGGCACAACAGTCTACAGGAGTTAGACTCTCATGTCTTTGAACAGAATGTATCCTGTTACCTCTGACCCTGCATGGTGGTAGAGTCCCTGGTCCTCCCTCCTTCCCCTACGCTCTCCACCAGCCTCTGTGTCTTGTCTTGAGAACTGGTTTCATTCTTTAGTTGTGCACTATTCCCATGGAGACAAAGAAATGAATGAAACCACACATCTGAGCACTTACTATGTATCTAGTGGCTTCCATCCATCATCTTATTTTTATCCTCACAGACACCACCTCCTCACCCCGTGAAATTATTCCCCCATTTCACATACAAGAAAACTGAGGTACAGAGCATCTCAGTGACTCTTCTCAGAACATGCAACCAGGAAAGGAGCAGAACTTGACATTGAGCTCAGGCTCAGCTGTGTCTAAGTCTAATAATTTCTGTCCTACCCCAGTTCCTGCTCCCTACAATACACTTTGGGTCTTCAGCATCCAGGTGAACACTACTGAGCGTTAAATATTTCTGAGAACCTCCCCACCCCCCAACTGGTGGTCCAACTGTGGAAACACTCTGATTTTCGACACATAAAATCTATAAAAAGAGAAAAGAGAAGTGATATCTTCCTTCCTTCAGAGATGTCTGTAATACACCAGCATCCACATCTGTTCTGAGCAAGACTAGAAGAATTCTTTCTATGATTTTCACAGAATGATCCTGTAACACAAGTTTTTTTTAAAAAAAATCATTTAATATATTGTTCCATCACATGACAATCCCTATGGCTTGCAACTCAAGCTGTCATGGTGGTGAGATATTCATTAGTCACCTGCAAGAAGTCAGTGGAATGCACTGGGACACAGAGTCTGTAAAAGAAAATAGAGTCTTGTTTAGCTGTCAGGTTGCATGACATACAGCCTCACACTGGGACACTGTCACTGGGAAAAGGGAAAAAGGCTTAGGCTATGTGCTTCACAAACTGAGAAACTGGTTTTTGGAAGCCTGACTTTTCATTGAACGCTCTTTAAAGCCGAGCTAATGTGTTTCCTACTGTTATAACAACGACATGTGAGTCACATATGTGGTTTCGAGATTCCTACACTGGATCTGTACAGTTGTTGATGTAATCAGAAATCACCTCTGGGTCTTGGAGACTAGAAGATTCAGGAGGAAAACTGCCCAGCTGATGCAATTGATGATTTTCATTAGTGCTATCGCCGGCATTCCAGCATGCCCAGATTCAAATCTCCTTGGGAAATTATTCATCAATACTCTGTTTTCATTTGGAAAATATTTTTACAATCAAGGCAGAATATTTCTGGGATTCAGCCCGCAAACTTATCTTGACTCACCATGTGGAGATAGATTGTTATGGGGGAGGAGAAGGACCTGAGGATGAGAGGGAGGCAGATTCATATTTGAACTCCAGCTCGGCCTCTTTCCTGTGATTTCAGATAGGTTACTTAACCTCTCTGAACCTTGAGTCTCTAATCTGGAAAACTGGGCCATTATTCCCATCTCACAGTATTATGAAGTTAGACATAGAAAAGCATCTTGTAAAATAACAGGGCAGAATGCAGACAAGGAGGTGTTAGGACCCGGGCTTGCCCATAGGGAATCTGGCTTGACTAATCTTGGGAACCTGCTCTAGTTCTGGGCCCCCCAGCCCCTGCTCCCCTCCCAGCTCCCTAACCAGTGGATTCATTCAAACTTTGCCCAGGGCTTCACAGGAAGCAAGAGGAAAGTGAGAGGAAGGTAGAGAAGGGAGATGGCAGTGCTGAGCCAGCTCTTGCATGAACAGTCTTTCCTAGGGGAATGCCATTTATTAGTTGTTGAGATTGCAAAGCAGAATGAGTATGTGATGGAGAATTCTGACCTTCAGAATTTCTGTGAGCAGCTCTTTGCATTAAATAAAAAGAAGGGGATGGCAGCCGGTGAGGAAGACCATGGAAATGCTGCAACTTCATGTGGACAGAGGTCAGGGCAGTGCTGGGAGCTGAGGACGATTCGTTGCGCAGGAAAGAGGAGGACCCATATAGAGACCCCCATCCCCAGAAGGAGGGAGCATGAAGGAATTGCTCAGAGGATCACATCATAGAACTTGTACCCTCAGTCTTCTTCAGGTCAAAAGCTTTTCCTTATGAGCCATGTATTTTGAGCTTCACCCCAACACTATGAGTCGGAACCCCCTTTTGAGAGATCAGAAACTTGAGGCACAGAAACCCTGTAGGACCTGAGAATTTGCTGAGATTATGCTGGAGAAATAGCCACCTGTCGCCTCAGTGTGATAGGTGTCCCTTGGTTCACACTAATTTCTTTTATTTTAATTTATCTTTATTGTTGACAACATTACAGATGTCCTTTTTTTTTTTTTTTCCATTGACCCCACTTGTTTCTTAATTGCATCATGAACTTGGATTTATCCTGAAGATCTGGGGAAGGGCGGAGGATGTTATATGATTTATAAAGTCTTTTCATGTTTTAGTGGTTTTCTTCCAAAAGAAACAAGAGGGAGAAATGCAAAGGCAAATAGTAATAATAATCTGCATAAAAACTCTGTAGGGAAACTCAATGATGTGGGGTTCTTAAAAGTTTACCATATTAAAAAGAAAACAGGAAAAGTCTGTAAGAAACAACAAACATCTTTATCTTATCAAAGGCTGATATGCAAATGAGTAATTGCTTCCTCTTTCTAATAACAATAATAAGTGCTTATTAGCTTCTAGACAGCATTATCCCCTCAATCCAATGGAACAGATCTGACTATACTGTTTTTTCAAGATGAAGAAAGGGTTTAGAGAAGTGAAGGAATTAGCCCAAGGACACTCAGCTGGTATGTGGCAGAGCCAGGATCTGAACACATTCAGGTGCCAGACATGTGCTCTTACTCTTAACTGCCACCTCCCAGAAACTGGCAGATTGCATGCATTTTTTCACTGAATTATGAAAAAAAAAAAAAGAGCCACATGAGGTAGGAATTATTACTCTAAATTCTCAGATAAGAAAATTAAAGTTCAGAATCCTTATGTGACTTCTCTGAGGCCACACAACTAGTCCGAGGACGAGTCGAGATTCAGACCCAGAACTTTTGACTCGGTGCCTAGGGCTGTTTCTCCCTTAGTATCTGGCACCGTAATTCTTCTTGAGAAGGAACTGGGTTAGTGCAGGATTTATTCCTCCACAAGAAGAACTTGTTAAATTGTACAAAGACTTACAGCAAGCGGACTACCGCACTCGCTGCCAAAATACTCATTCACTCAGTTGTCAACCAATATTTATAGAGTATCGAGTGCGCAGCAGGCATGGCCACGTGCCTTGGCGGACAGAATGAGCACAGAATAAAAGATGGGTCTCTACCCTCACGGTGCTTTTTGGGTCCCAGATGCCGCCTTTCCCAGACACACTTTCCCAATATTGATGAGGAAAGAAAGCCAGCTCTGAATCTCGGTTGTTTCCTACTGAATTTCCCCTGAAACCCCACTGCCTTTCAGATAATCTGGTTGTTTGTGGGGGACGGGGAGTAGGGGGGGCGTTCTACAGAGCTGTGACCCCAATGAGGATGACTATAGTAAATCTCTGACAAATTCCTTAGACCTCGCCATCACTAGGCTAGATGAGCAGTGTGTCCTAAGCAACTCTGGCTGCAGCCAACACCAAACAGCAACCTCAGAGCACAGGCACGTGCCTTGATGACATTCTGAGTGCAGACACCTGCACCGCAAGTCTCTTTGGACCTTCCTTGGAATGGCTTGATTTCCACCGGGAGAGCACTTGTGGGCCCTGTGGATGAACTGCTCCACGAATCTCCAGCATTGCTGTTGCGGGAACCACTGCCAAAAGGAGATTCCTTGGAGTGGTGATGCGAGTGTATCTTGTTTGCCTTCCCTGCATGCAGGGAAGGACTGGAAAGAAGCAATCAGATGGGATGACTGGCTGTTAGCAGTTTCCAGCTGACTTTGCCAGGCCCAGAGAACTATGACCTAACCTCAGCTTCAGGGAGACTACAAACAAATGTAAACAATCAGTTTCCAAGGCCGGCGTCCAACTCCTGGTGTCTTGGTCCCCTCTGCATTGTAATGTATGTCTCAGTATCCTGGTAACTGCTGAGGAGGCTCTCAGGCGAGAGGACCAGTACTGATTGCAATCTCAATAAAAGGCAAGGTCCACGTGTGCACATCTTTTTACAGTTAACGAGATCCTGCTATTTCCAGCACCTCGCTCAATACCCACAATAATGTGGAACAGCAAGTTTTGCTATTCTCATGCCACAAATAAAGAAACTAAGAGTTAGTGGCAGAGCTGGGGCTAAACTCTAGGTTTACCCACTATTGGAATAATTTTCCATCTTCTGCTTTTTCATAAGATGAGATGAGTATTATAATAAGAACTAGAAGCCTCACACGTGAAATCACGTGGCCCCACCCACCCGCTCAGCCTCACCGTGCTCGCAGCCCTGCCCACCCATGCCGGTCTTTGGTCGTTAGGGCGTTAGGGCCACAGGCCTTTTATAATATAGATACCTTCTTTGAAAGTTTCTTAGATGGTCTAGAGATTATGTAAACACTTTAATAAGTGCATATATTTATATACCTGTCTCTGCATGTATAAACACATATGTTTATATATATATATATATAGAGCATTTAGCCTTTCACCTGGCATAAAGTAGTCCCTCCTAAGAAATACTTTGTTGTTTTGTTTGTTTGTGTGAAGTAAAGCAGCACAGTATAATTGTTCAGGCATGGTTTCTGAATTCAGGTCAATTTAGGGTGATATCATGACCTTGGACAAGTTACTTAATCTCTCAGGGATTAGTTTGTTTACCTGAAAATGGGAATAATAATTTAAAAAAACAACAACGAAGGTTTGAATGATAGTTGTATAGATAGAAGATAGGAATTTGCTTGGTCCCAACCCTGAAATGTAAGAAGCAAACCACTACTTTGATTAGGTAGAGCTGGAGTCTCCTTTCTAAGCTCTATGCAAAGATTCAAAAGTTTTCCGTGATGCCTGAATAGAAGAAAGAACTCCCTTCTGAAATCTATAGCTGTTCCTGAGATGTTGAAATTAAAATGTTTCCATTCACGAACAGGGAACTCTTTGCCCCCAGGCTAAGCATGAGCATTGGACTATTTTCCAAAGGTCCCCAAACTGACTCTCAGTGGCCAATTCTGTGGTGTCCATGTACCACTCCATCGGAAATCCTGACAGCATCTTAGGATGCTGCATATCAGGATGCTGCCTAAGTTTCTGTCACTTGTGGGACCTGCCCCAGCATGCTCTCTAACCCGGGGCTTTAAGATGATAACCTATGCCTACCTTGTAGAGCCAGTTCTGCCTCCTTACCTACAGTAGATACCAACTTCCCTCAATAAGTCCCTCAAACAAAGGTCTGAGGATGGGAGTAGATATGAGGGTGTCTTTTAGATGCTTTATCTTTGCAGGTTGCAACACAAAAGCCTTTAATAACTCTGTCAAGGGGAGGGGACATGTGCTCTGGACACATTTTTTTGACCCTCTTGTCATAAGGAAAACACAAATTAATACCCAAAAATTTTTTTGCCAACAACAATAATTTTTATGATAACCTTAATCAATAAAGAAATTTTAAAAAATAATAACAATAATGGAGAAGAAGAAGAAGAAGGAGGAGGAGGAGGAGGAGGAGGAGGAGGAAGAAGAAGGGCCCCAGCTTAGCTGTCACAATACAACAAGGTTGTGGGTTCAATCCCCAGTCAGGGCTCATAACAGGAATCAACCAGTGAATGCATAAACAAATCAATGTTTATTTCTCTCTCTCTAAAAAATTATTTTAAAAAAAGAAGCAGAAGAAATAAAATGTAGTATCAAGTATTGTATGGCATATTGTAAACACTTAATAATTGGTAGTATAATTACTGTGCTATTGCAGTTTTATGCTTCTGTTATTGCCTAATGGATCTTGGAGTGAGAAACTGTGATATAGAACAAGCACTTTGTCAGATGATTAATAACCAGGTTCTCCAAAATAAGTAGAAATGAGATCTTGAAATCTCATCTGGGATTTTATTTGCTAACCTCCCCTTCTTCCTTAATGTAGTTTGGTTTGACTCAAGAAAGATAATTTGGCAAATATTAAGGTGGAGCAATATCATTCGTGCAAGTACATAAATATGACATGAGGAGATCCACACCAGCAGTATCTTAAAAGAATAATGAACTCTGACCAAGCAGGGTTCATTTCAGAAATGCAAGGATGGTTCAATGCTGAAAATGTTGATAACTGCAATACATCAGTACATCAGATGGTAAAGGAAAAAAACATGATCATCTTGATGAAATATACCATACTGTCCTGATTAAACTAGAAATAGTACAGAAGGAATTGAATGATAGTTCTCACATGGTAAAGAATAATGAGAAGTCAATTTCAAACTTGAAAAATAAACACTAGGTGCATTATTTAACATTGTTCTGGAAATTTAAATCAGTGAAATAAGGTACAAAGAGATAAATGTATTAAAAAGGAGGTTTAAAAATCAATTATTATTTAGTTTCTTAACCCCAAAAGACACAAAAATGAGAAACTTACTAGTTAAGAAAGGTTACTGGTTACAACTAAATATATAATAATCAATAACTTATTTATATAACTACAGTAGGTAAATTAAATATTAGTATGAAATTGGTAAATTCAATTTAAAAATCCATCTAAAATAAATTTAATAACACCGTATCCAAAAAATCCTCAAAATTTGTATAGATGTAAATGTAAGAGCAATAACTATATAATATTTAGAAGAAAATATAGGAATAAATTTTCATGACTGTGGGTTAGGCAAAGTATTCATATATATAACACTGAAAGCACAAACAGAAGGAAATAAACTGGACTTGATAAACATTTAAAACTTTTGTGCTTCAAAGAACACTTTTAAGAAAGTGAAAAGATAGCCCACAAATAAAGAGAAGATATTTCCAACTGATTTGTAAATATTGACTAGGGACTTGTATTCAAAATATATGAAAAACTCCTACAACTCAATAATGAAATGACAACCCAGTTAAAAAATGGGCAAAGGATATGAATAGACACTTCTCTGAAGAAGCTGTACAAATAGTGAATATGCACATTAAAAGATGCTCAAACTCATTACATGCAATTCAAAATCACTTCAAGAAATACCACTTCAAGTCCACCTGGGTGGGGTATGAGAACTGGTTACTCAATTACTATCTCAGGATCATGTCAACAAATGCTCCTGAGCTCAATAGATGCCTACAATTGATATATCAAGATGCAGCATACAAATGTAATTTAGAAATAGAAACACAAGTTAAAGTAGTTGAAATGCCTGCTATGTGGTCAAAACTGGGGACAGAGAGAGAAAGAATTACTACGCTTTATTATAAAAACTTTAGTAGTATTTGATTTTTTAAAAGAAGTATATTCATGCATAACATAGTTGAAATAATAAAAATGGAGATGAAAATCTGTACCCCTTAGGACTGACGTGTGGGTGAGAGATAATGTGTGGGAAGAGCCTGGCTCAGACTGCCCGGTCAGTGGGTGCAGTGCCACAGCCCACGCCTTAGTGCTGCCTCCCCGCCTGCAGACCCTGCCAGGCCTCCATGTGAGTCCTCGTGCTCTCTGCAGCCAAAATCTGTTGCTTTGTGCACTTTGTTTCTCAGGGAAGATGTAAATAAATTATCATGGCCTTTTCTCATAACCTTTGTCTCTACCTCTCTCCTGACATCCTGCCTTATTTAATCATGACTTTAACAAATCGAAACCCATGGCTTCTCTAACGCAAATGATACTTGCAGAAGCTCAGAGGCATTGATAAAAGAAGAATCCTTTGCTTCCAGTTGGTGCCAGTCAGCTGGCACTGCTGGATCCCACCCTCTGAAGGTGTCCATGCTCTCACCAGAAGTGGCTTAATGATGGGCTCCCGTACCCAGTGCCCTGGACACCCCTTTACAGTCTGTCTGTCTATCACTTTCTGTCTCTGTTGGATGGGCAGTAGATGGCAACAAGTGGCTTCCTCCCAGATGCCAGCCAGTCCTATGAATGTTTCTCTTAGTTTGAGAAAGAACCTGGCTGAGCACAGAACGGTTTTTGGCAGACAACAGGGGGATGAGTCAAGGCAAAAAGCAGAACTGAGCCATGGTGAACTTTAGTCACCAGAATGGCATTTGCCATTCAACAAACATGTATCGGGCTGTGCTGTGGGCTGCTCACCCGATGCTCAGTTATCCCGTGAATAGGCATTTCTCCTCATTTACCATATGGAAAGCAGACATAGAGATGTTAGGTGACCCTCTGTTAGGCTCCCAGCTAGGACCTGCTGAAGGCAGGATTTGAACTGTTTCCAAATTAGTGTTTCTTTCATGTCACAGCTACCTCTCCTCCATCCCAGGCAATGGATGAGGGTGTTTGCTAAACCAGGCAGGCTCAGGGTCAACCCTGCAGATGGGAAGGATGAAGACGCTGGCTCTCCTGTGCAGGCCTTCCTGACAGATCTCAGTGTAGGTGCTGCCCAACCTGAAACAGCACGTGTGGACGGGTGTCTCTTTCAGGCTGCAAATAACAAGAACTTGGGTAGCCTCAGATGCAGAGATTTTGTGGAAAGATAGTCAGGGAAGTAGGGAAGTTCCCAACACTGGCCGCTGCTCTGCCAAGCCTCGTGCCCGAGAAACAACAGCAGCCTGGGGTGTTTACCGTCCTTAGAGGCCACCACGGAGTTCCCTCTTCTGATGCTCTTTATTCCTGCGCTTCCCTTCTGTGTCTCCTTAGCCCCCTCTACTCCCAGGTTTCTCTACTATCTCTACTCCTTTTTACTGAATTTTCTCTATGTATTATAACTTTTCTAGAGAAATCCCAGCGGTGTCCTTTACGTGTAATATGGGATGTTGATGTAGGGCAGATGCTCAAGGCTGCTGCCCATTACCTGAGGTCTGGATTCTAGCCAGAGAGTGAATCTTTGGTCTAATCAGTTGTCACTGGGGTGAGGGAGTCCCAGCGCAGAGCATGACAAGTTATACCCAAGGCACTACAGCCTGGTAGGCATTCGAAATCTTGGCACTCATGCTCACAATACTTCACCAAGAACTGGCCTCATCTCCTCCCCGTCAGTTACCCAGCCAAGGGATCCAGAAGGATCCCAAAGTATCAGTGAGATCCCGCCATGCCTTGCAGCCCAGCCCCGCCAAGTGACCACACTGTAATTCATCTAAATGAGTTCCCTGTTTGTTGTGGGATGGACCTAATGCTAAGAAAAAGAAGGGACCATCTGGCTTTTTTCAATTGCTGCCCTTCTTTCAGGTTCATCAGGATCCCACTTTCCTGTGTTGTTTTTTTGCCCACCATATTTTTTATCCATCTCATAAAGAAACAAACCTTGATTTCTCATGAACTCATTTCGAGTTCTGGCTTCAACCCTTTTCCGAGTAACTCACTCCATGTGTTCCCCCCTCCTGTTGGATTGAATTCTCCTGGAGGCTCTGACATTATTTGTTCTTTAACAAACATTGCTTAGCCTGACCTCCGGGCCAGGTGCTGCACTGGGATTTGGGGGCGATTGGTCGCCAGCCTGGCCGATATCATTCCTGCCAGCATCACTGCCAGTAACACTTACCAGGGACAGACACGAGGGCAGCTGCCTCCCAGCCCTGGGCTGGCTAATGAAAATGGAGTCTCAGAGAAGCTGGGAGGAGCTAGGACAGTGATGGCGAACCTATGACACGCGTGTCAGAGGTGACACGCGAACTCATTTTTTTGGTTGATTTTTCTTTGTTAAATGGTATTTAAATATATAAAATAAATATCAAAAATAGAAGTCTTTGTTTTACTATGGTTGCAAATATCAAAAAATTTCTATACGTGACACGGCACCAGAGTTAAGTTAGGGTTTTTCAAAATGCTGACACGCTGAGCTCAAAAGGTTCACCATCACTGACCTAGGATGTAAGATCAACTTGAGAACTTTGGAGTTTACAGGTGACCCACCCAGTGGGAAGGGCAGACTGCCCACAGCTTGAATCTGAATATAATCTGAATGCTTTTCCCAGGCCGGCCTCAACGGGAAACAGCAGGGTTCCTTTCATGATGGCAAATGAGGCTGCTCGGTAAGGTTCTCCTCCATTCCTGTCACCCAAACAGCTGCATATGCAGGACCAACACAGGCGCTGTGACCACACACACTAACTCTTCAGGGTTCGTCATATAAACCCATCATTTGTCCTGTGCTCCCACAGTTTGTATCTTTACCAAAATAACTCTGCAAGTTCATTAAGGGTGGGTATCATTATTTGCATTGCTTTGCCGATTTATGTATTCCTTTATAGCTGCATTCATCCAATCAGTATTTACTGGGTACCTACCTTGTGCCTGTCCTGGGATGATCAACAGAGGAACCTGGTGCGAATGAAATGTGTATAACTCTCAAGAAGGGCAGCCTCCTGGTGGGTACAGTTCCCCACACAGGCAGCACCTGCCCGTACCTAGTGTGCTGTTGTGACTGAAGCACAAGGGACTGAGCCCAGGGCAGGCAGGATGGTTTCAGAGAGAAGGCAGGGTCAGAGGGGCCGGTACTCATGGGCGACCTGGCTGGCAGGGGCAGGCATCTGGGCTGCATGCTGAGGGCCATGAGACGTAGGCTCGGGGCAATTGGAGAAGTTGCCTGAGCTGCAGAGAGGCTCTGTGCCAGGCTTGTCCTTTCCTAAAGGGACAAAGCCACCCAGGAACTTCTCCAGAATGCACTGGCTGGGGGAACTATGGGAGCCCCAGCAGGTCTGGGTGGAAGAGACCAGATGCGCAGAAGAAAATAGCATTGACCAAGTACCTGCTACATGCTGTACACATGGCCATGATTTTAATCTCATATTAGCAATGAGGAAGGACCCAAGAAGCCTGGTTTCAGGCCCGGGTCTCATTTCCGGTCACGAGACCTTGGGCAAATTGCTTCATTTCTCTGTGGGCCACTCTCATCCTGGATAAAGGATGGGATCCGGGCCTTAAGAGAGGGAATAATGGCATCGGATATTGTAAAGGCAGCACACGGGCAAGGCTTTTTGTTTGCTTGGGTAAAGAATGCTGACAGAGCACCCCCAGGCCCATTCTAAGGTGAGGAAGCTGGTGGTGCACAAAGCTGAGGTTTGTGGAGACACAGGGGAGGGGGCAGAGGAATGGGAAATGGGCCTGGGTTACAGTTGGGTTCTGATCCCTAATCAGCATGTCACTGCAGCTATGTCTTTTCATTGTGGCCACTTTCCATCTGAAAAGAAAAGGGAGTCTTTCCAGCATCAGATATCTAAGAGTCTATATGACAGGAAGCCTGGCCAATGGTTGAGTGTTGACCTATGAACCAGGAGGTCACAGTTCGATTCCTGATCAGGGCACATGCCCGGGTTGTGGGCTTGATCCCCAATGTGGGGAATGCAGGAGGCAGCCAATCAGTGATTCTCTCTCATCATTGATGTTTCCTCTCTCTCTCTCCTTCTCCCCTCTCCCTTCCTCTCTGAAATCAATAAAAATATTTTTTTTAAAAAAATAAGAAGTATAGGTCTTAGGACTCCAACTTTAAAAAATTCTTTAAATAAAAAAAGACAGGGAAGAGGCTGGGAGCTCTGAAGATACAAGAGTAAGTGGAGGGGGAAATAGCAAGTTCTATGCATCCGCCCCATTTGCAAGATATTGGAATTCCTTCCTGCTTCATTCATGTAGACAATGAGTTGCTTAGTAGAGGCTTCCAGGAGAGCTAGGACTCTTTTTCTCTCCTGGAAACGGAAAGACCCCTGTTCCACTTAGAAAAAAAAAATAAAGAAAAGCTATAAATCTCCTTCACCTTTTAAATTCCCTGTTTGGTTGATCAGCATCACCCTCTGTCTAGCTGCCCCAGCTGGACACCTAGCCATCACTCCAGTTGCTCTGCCTCCCTGGTCTCCCACATCCAGTCCCTGAGCCCCATGGACTCTCCCTCCCCAGCTACTCTCCAAAGTGGTTCCTCTCTTTCCTCCCACTCCAAGTGCTTTGCTCCCCACCCCTCACTGTTTTACACCTGGTCTGTTACAGCAGTTGCCTGAATGGACTTCCTCTACCTACTCACCTCTCCACAGACCCCACACCATGGGAGAGACCTTGTATTTACACTGCTTGTTCCCACCTCATATCCTCTCAGCCCATCTTTCAGCCACTGCTGGGAGGGATCCGAGGCACCTGGCTCACTCGCTGCCCTGGGTTTCTCTCACATCACGTGGTAGGGCACCCATGGGAACCTCCACTGATACTTGGGCAAATCTGGAAATTCAAGGGAGTTAACATCCCATGGAGAAGTCCTTAACCTGTGGGGATGGGAAGCAGGTGGATTAGTGACCCCCATTTCCCATCTTTAGACAGATAATTTTGACGCACTTTCTATATGCTCCTCAGGGGGTCCCTGCATAATTCAACCCCCGTTACCTATAGCGATGATCAGGAAAGAAGGAAGGTCGGAAGGAAAGAAGGCAGATAAGAAGGAAGGCATGAAGGCAGGCAGGAGAGACAGAGAATTGAAAACCTGGCCTACATGATAAATCTATACTCCTTACATTGGCATTCAAGGTCCTTGTAGTCCATGAAGTGACTCCTTACCTTTCCATCCATATCTAGATGTGAACTTGGCCTTCACATCTATCTGCCATTATTTTTCAAGAGTGCCATGCCATTCTTGGCTGTGTTTCTCAGTGTTTAGAGTGTCGACCTATGCATGAAAGGGTGGGGGGTTTGATTCCAGTCAAGGGCATGTACCTGGGTTTCAGGTTTGATCTCCAGTCCCAGTTGGAGTGCGTGTGCAAGGCAACCAATTAATGTGACTCTCTCACATTGATGTTTCTCTCACTCTGTCTCTCTTTCTCTCTCTCTCCCTCTCTCTCCCTCCTCCTTCCCTTCCACTCTCTCTAAAAATCAATGGAAAAAATATCCTCGGGTGAGCATTAACAACAACAACAAAAAAGTCCATGCTATCTCACACCTCCTTCTCTTTCCTCACTGATCCCTCTGCCTGCTGGACTCTTACTCATCCTCCATGTTCAACCCAATGTCACCTTCACTGTGGTGCTTTCCATGTGAGTGGCTCATGACAATACCTCCACAGTCATCACCATTACCTTCCTACTAAATCACATACTGAGCTCTTACGATGAGCCATGAGCTCTGCTAACTGCTTCACATAGCCTGGTTCATGTAAAGCCTTTTAAGAAAAAGGTAATTATGATACTGAGGATATGGGCCCAGCTCAGAAACTGAGGCTCTTGGAAGTTCAGAAGCTTGTGATGCTAGAGAGTATTCCTGTAGGATTTGCACAATCATGTGACTACTCATGTGTCTTTTCTCACCAGACTAAAGAGCTGGGAGGGGGAGGGGGCAAGGGACAGAATCTCGTACATCTCTGTGACCTTCTTTGAGCAGAGCTCAGCATGAATGTCACCACATTCCACCCCAGGACTGGACTCTGAACCTCCTTGCTGCTTCCAAAGTGCCTATGTTCCCCTTTATGTAAAAATAATTGTTAACTTTTCTTGAGGACTTGCTCCACCTAATGTAATCCTCAAGTAAGCCTGTGAGCTTTTGTTGGCGTCATAGGTTGATCATATTGCATTATATAATAGTCCCCCACCTTTTGCAAGAGCCCTTAGGGTCTCAAGAGGAGGGTCCTTGCTAGCTCTGCCTGTTTCCACAGCTGCCCGCCCAGGGTTGGGCACAGAGAAGTGCTGTAACAGTGCAGGCAGGGCCTCTGGGACAGGCCTGTTAGGTGTGGTAGCTGGTGTTTTCCCCGGCTGGGCCTGGGCCTGTGGTCCTGGGGCCAGCTTCAGAGCCGACCTTCACGTCTCAGACCTGCCTTTGGATCTGGCTTCTCCTGGGAGCCTAGGTTTATAAACAAAAAACAAATGGAGCAAATAAAAACATTATCTCACTGGTGCTTGAGTCAGCTGCTCCAGATGTCTTGGGGGGGAGATGGGAATGGGGTACTGCAGAGCCTGCAGAGCTCAGCCCCGCCTGAAATGGGGCCGCAGCAGGGTGCACATGGAGCAAAGACGACTCCTTGGGTTTGAGTGTTGGCAGGCAATGGGCTGCCATCACTGCCATCCCTGCCTGCAACCTTCCCTTACCCTCTGGCCATGATGGATGCCTACCACCACCTGGGCATCCAGCTGGCACCTCTGAATCCCCAGAGGAGGCCCAGGACAGCTGCTCAATATGCTAAACAGAGCTATTGAATGAGGTACCTTACCTCCATGATCTCATTTAGTCTCCACAGATAGCAGCAAGGTCAGGTTTACCAGCCCCACTTGACAGATGCAAGGCTGAGGCCCAACAAGTTAAATGATGTGCCCACAGCCAGGAGCAAACAAGTGAATCTGGACTCTGCCCGAGGTCATTTGTCCTGAGCTTCTGAGCTTGTTCCAATCACCCTGCCAAGAAGACGTGATGTCCAGGGCTGATAGCAAACGTCACAGTTCTAACCCACTCTGCTGAGGACGTTTAAGGATGCTAAGGGAGACCTTTAAGAGCGAGAAAGTCAACTCGTATTTCTAGAACCCACCTTCCTGCAATTGTGCTTTACAACATAAAGAGCACTCACTGGGGAGTCAGGGATCCCAGGATGAGGCCTGGACTCCCTTGCCATTCATGTTCTCTGTACCCTCTGGGCTGCAGTTGCTCTGATTATGACTGAGTGTTGTTGTTTTTTTCAGATGAGCCCTGACCTCAGGCAACCCATATGGCTGTAACTTCCTGTCCCATATTAGGTTTCCCACATTTTAGAGGACTCTTTGACACTTTCACCTCTTCTGAGCCAGGCACAGACATGAAAAGACAGTCAACAACATGGGTTCATGCAGCCCCCACAGAGCAAAAGGCAGAGAACAGGGTGGTTTCGCACAGCAGCCTCCTGGCTCCGCCCATCCACATGGAGTTTTCTCTCCTCCCAACCATGCTGCTAAGATGCAGAAACTCCAGGGAGAACTGTGCTCCATTCTCCTATTTTTCTCATGTGTTTCAGGATTTGGCTCACTCCAACATTTCATTCTCCAGACGTGATTCAGAGCAGAAGTTCCAATACATCTTGACATTTTCCACCCAGTCTGAAGGTCCTGCATGTGGGCCTATCCCGAGGCCGTCTTGCTATTTATTCAGTAACTAATTAGTACTGGTAGAGGAACAAGTGTAGCCTCAAGGTTGTTGCCAAGACCAACAGCATCCAATTCTACTGGAGGTAAGAAGGGTGGGACTGAGTCCAAAGTCTGGCAGAGGCCAACACAGCCAGGCTACGTTGGGGCAGGAAGGGGAGAGAAGGTGCTTAGATGTGCATTGGAGGGGCCAAAGATTAGGAGGTGGGGGAGTACCTTGCAGGAGGAAAGTATAATTGGACTTAAGGAGAGAATTTAGACTTAAAATCATGAGTGATAACTTCTCTCCTCTTCCTTCTGTTTGCTGGCACATGTCCTGGATTAACCCCAAATTGTACCATATCTGAGATTTTTGTGTATGCGTGTGTTTGGGTGGTTTCATTGTAGATGAAGCCAGGTAAATGGAAGACCTCCATTGCCACAAAAATTCAAGTCAATAATTTAATTTGTACTCACTGAGTGAACCCCTTCTCTGGCACACTGAAGTGTCCACAACATTCACGTGGAGGCAAATGACTCATAGTCCCTGGTCTTAAAAAACTGACCGGCCAGAGGAGAGTCACACGGGGAAACAGACAGGAGGCTCAGTGTGAGAAGGCGGGTGGCAGTGTGTTGTGTAAGCTCTACGTGAAAAGGAGGGAAAGGGACCGGGCTCTGGCTAGGGATGTTGAGAAAGGCTTTCTGGTGGAGGAGGCCTTTGAGATGGGGCTTTAAGGCTGAGTGGGGACTGATGGAGAAGGAAAAGTACGGAAGGGCTTTCCAGACTTTGCATTGCATGACACGGAGAGGGAGCCCTCCTGGAGTTGGGTACCTACCTCTTTTGTCTTGCTCTAGTCCTCAGGTTGTGCAAAAGCAGGGAAGCACAAAGTAGCTCACCTAGATTAAGGTGCTGCAAGCAGCTGCAGGTGTAGGATGCATGATTAGAATATTCTAGACTGAATGAGAAGGCAGTGCCCAGGTCAAGAAGAGCCTCATTGCCTGTCTAAGGACTAAGGATTTCATCTCTAAACCTGCATTGTCCAGTGAGGGAGTTACTCGCCTCACTGAAGCTATTGAAATTTAATAAAATTAAAAATTCAGTTCCTCAGTAGCACAAGTAATATTTCAAGCACTCAATAGCCACATATGTCTAGTGACTGCTGTATTGGGAAGTGTATATATAGACCATTTTCATCACAGAAATTTCTATTGGACAGTATTGCTTTAGACACTGGGAACCACTGACAGTTTATAATCTGAGAAGTAAGAGGGTCAGACCTGTGACACATAAGGGTCTGGCTGTAGGGGAAAGAGAATGCAGACAAGCCATTTGGGATTCTTTTACTGTTAAACCAGCTGAAACTTGATGAGGATGGCCAATAGAAAGGGCCAGAGATGAGTGTAATCCTTATTTCTTCAGATGAGCTTTGAAGAGGATGTAGAAGAGACAGGGAAAGTGGCAGGAGATTGACTCTACCTTTCTATGGAGAAGGGAAGAAATGCAGATAAGTGCTATCTTTGAACCAGGGACCAAGTCCTCTCCAGGGCTGCTACCTTCTAGAGCTGATGGACCATTAGGGCCTGGTGTCCTCTCCATGTCTATTCTCCCTGACACTACAGAATCCTGAGGCTCAGCCACATCTGCAGGGACTCAGATCCAGACTGTCTGGGTTCAAATCTCACCGTGGCACTTGCTAACTGTATGATCTTGTAAAAGTTTTAAAACTTCTCTCTGCCTTTGTTTTCCCATGTGGGAATGATAATAGGAACTACATTTTAGACTCATTGAGGGTCAAAGGAGATAATATTTGTAATATACTTAAAACATATTATAGTAAGCCTCAGAATAGGTATAAGTTGGTGTCATGACCAAGAAGCAGTGTGGTCTGGGGTATAGAGCATGGAATCTGAATTGTTCCTTGTGTACTTGAAATGCAGCTCAGTCACTTTCTAGCTGGTGGCTTTGGAAAATGCATTTCCAATTCTCTGTGCTTTCATTCCCTGATCTCTGAAGCTAGTACCTGCCTCATGAGGCTATTGTGAGAGTCTAATGAAGTCGTATATGTAATAGACTTAGGATACTACCTGGCACATTGAAGTGCTCATAAGTGTGCACTCTCTTAGTTACTGTTAATGTTACATCAGTGCTGTTGTGACTATACTCAGGGAATCCAACAAACGTTTTGATTCTCTCATACTTGAACATTCTATCGTACCCCTTCAATGTTGACCTCCTGAAAAAGTGGAGGTAGTAGGAACTTGACTTGGTGATCTTCTCCATGAACCCCCTCAATCCAAACATTTCTTCTTCCTCTTCCTATTTCCAGGAGCCTATCCCACCTCATATTCCAAGTTGCTCAGAGTAACAAACTAGAAGTAGCTCTTGATTGCAGATTTCAAAATCTTTTTTGTTCTCTTCTCAACAAAATCTAGCTTCTAAGACTTGACTCACTCCAACTAAGGGGAAGATGTCAGTGGATGGACACAATGCTGTTCTTCTCTTTGCATTATTGCTGAAAACAATTTCTTTCCTAGGGAAATGGATGCCTCCACCTAAGTGGAGGAAGCAGGTTCTGTGCAAATAAATGGGAAAAAGAAAGTACCTTGATCCATTTCAGAAGCACACTGGCCCATGACCTGTGTGTCTAATGAGTTCAGGGCCCAGGGTTTCAGGTCCAAAATCTGGACCCAGGATGAGTCAATACAGGTTTGTGAGGGGCATTCCTTTACAAAGGGTTTATTGATGACCTCTCTGAATTTCCCCTGGGCCTTCCCAAAGGACAGTCTCAGATAGACATGAACTGCATATCAGAACCCCCTGGAAGATGGCCCATATGGCCAGGGAACTGCTGAGTGAGGGAAGTGACAACCGTGTTTTTTAAAGCCCTTTCACTCCTATCACTAATCCCCCAATATTCTTCCCCGTATGGTCATACATATAAATCAGGTATGATTCTGCCATTTACCACTATGCTTCTGTCAGTCACCCTGATGTTGATTCAGGAAGCCTGCTTGCTCTTTGCACCAAGAAGAGCTTGGTGAGGACCTTGGGGTTAACTTGAGGTTACTGACCTCAGAGTATTTGTGACAGGAGAGGGGGTGGCCAGGCATGAGGCCAGACCCTCCATCACTTTGTATGGACCCCTCGCTTACTCCAGGCCACAGTTCAGTGAGGGGGCATTATAGTCCTCGGGTTATAGGAAAGAATATTAAAGCTTGGAGACCTGATGGTTATGCAGCTTGGCAGCGATGGAGCTCAAGTTTGAGTCTCTATGTCCACCCCCCCCAAGGCTCTTCGTTGAATGTCCCATGGTGTCTTCTCCACAGTGTGGAGGAGATAGGGAGTGATATGAAGCCAGAAAAGTCTTATTCCATAAGTATTTCTAAACACCTATGATGTGCCGGCAATGTGCAAGGAACTGAGAAAGGATGAGAGACAGACATGGTTCCTGCCCTCAAGAGGTGGGAATAAGGACAAAACACAAGCCATCCCAAATTATGGACTATGTTGAAATCAATCGTTGACATGAAAGGATCCAACATGGAATTGTAGTGAATAGGTGTCCATGTGTATGTGGGGAGGGTAAGGGGGTGCTAATTGGATTAGATGGCTGTCATATTTCCTAGGGCTGCTTAACAGATTACCAGATAGTTGCTGACTCAAAAACAATAGACTGTATTCTCTCACCATTCCAGAGTCCAGGAGTCTGAGACACAGGTGTCAGCAGGGCTGGGCTCCCTCTGAAGGCTCCAGGGCAGCCTTGTCCAGCCTCTGGTGGCTGTCAGAGCTCCTTGGCTTGGTTGGGCCTATATAACTCCACTCTCTTCCTCCATCTTCACATCGCCTTCTTCTCCCTGTGTGTCTCTATGTTCTCTTCTCTTCTTCTAAGGACACCTGTCATTGGACTCAGGGCCCACCCTAATCCAGGACAGTCTCATCTCAAGATCCTGAACTTAATTACATCTGAAAAGAATCTTTTCCCAAATGCAGCCACCTTCACAGTTTCCAGATGTTAGGACACAAGCATGTCCTTGAGGGGGCGGGGAGGAGAGACACTATTCAATCTATTTCAGTGGCCAAGGATGCACTTTGTGAGATGGGGACAGTGACGTAGAAAAATGCAACTTGGGAAGAACAGGTAAAGAGGGCAACAGTCCCTGAGATGCTGAAGTAGGAAAGAGCTGTGTGTGTCTGAAGAGCAAAACAGACATAAGTGGGACTGAGACTTGGTTGGCAACGGGAAGAGGAGCCTGAGAAGACCTGGGAGGGCCTGTAGCAGGGTCCCGAGTCACAGGTGGTCAGACAGGAAGGGGTCTCAGAATGACTGGCTCCTGCCTCCATCTTATTCTCTGTCGGAGCTCCCCTCCCACCTGCTGCGGCTCTGGAAGGCTTCCTCAGGTGTACTGCCACAGTCCTGGGCCTTGCTAAGGTGCAGTCTGTACTGCAGGAAGAGGCCCTTTTTATGCCACTGAAATGTGTCATCGACCGGAGTGGCAGCAGTTTCCTAGTGCCATAGAGCCTGGGTCTCAATGCCAACTTCCAGTTTCGATGCGACATGCCCCATCAGGCCCCACTCGGAGCTGCTGGCTGGTGTCTTTGCACAGCCCTGCCCGGCTGGTATCAGGCCACTCACACAGCTGTGATGCTGGGCGTGACTCTGGCCTGAAGTCTGGGAAGCTGAGGTTGAGTTCCACCTCCGGCTCTTACTAGTCGCATGGCCTGGGGTTAGCCCCTCTAAGCTTCAGCTTCCTCACCTGCAAAATGAAAATGACAAACTCAGTCTCACAGCAAGGTTGTGAGACTCAAATAAGAGGGTGTGTTTGCAAATGTCTTGTGAGTTAGCCAAGGAGATGTTACCAGTTGCACTGAACACCTGGGGGTCTCTGACGATCTCCCTGCTTGCAGGGCTGCTCAGGGTTCCGCCACATCCCATCACGGGCTCATATGCTCTGCACTGAAGGCTGTGTGTCCCTGTTTGTCGTTCCCCCAAGGGGTTAACACGCATCATGTCCCATCGAGATATCCTCATGGAGCAAGGTCCCCAAATGGAAGGAAACACAACTGCAATTTGTCTCCCTGTAAAAGGCAGCCCACCTTTGAAACTTGACCCCGCGGAAAACCTACTGAATTGAACATGGGGGAAAAGGAGAAGAAGGAAAAAAAAATACTATGTGAGTAATTAATCAGTATTTTGTCCAACCTAATTTGGTGTTAAAGGACATTCATCAAGACCAACATACCTGTCCAGGCCAATTCCGGGAGCCCCGGGAGTGGCCGCGTGGACTTGACCTCCCTGCTGTCTGCAGTCCACTCATTTGCAAACTGGTTTCAATGAAGGTAACAGTTTGTGGTAATGAGAACCATATGGGCTGGTGGCTGCTGTCAGTAAAAATAGCCGACATGGCCTGTGTGGCCAGACGCAACGTCAAGCTAAGAGCAGGAAGACGAACGCTGTGTGAAGGAAGGAAAAAAGTTGTTTCAGAAGCTCGAGACAGGAGCCCTCCTGACAGGAGGAGGCGTCAGGGGCTGGGACATGAAGCCTAGGGACTCCTCAAGGCCAGAGACATTTGCATGGATCACCGGCCCTCCCCAGCCTGGTTTTCCACACTCTCAAGTCAGGGAAGGCCGGGACAGAGCTGAGGCTCAGCACACGTACAGATGGTGGTACTGGGCAAGACTCCTCTCCTACCCAAACGTCCCCATAGATGCCGGAGCCTGAAGGAACTATGCACCGAGGTAAGGCCAGAAATTTAAAACAACATTTTTTAAAGCATAGACGTGAGGATCCTTCTCAAAGGTATCCTGTTTTGTAGCACAATAGGAAGAGCATGGATTTGAAAATTGTGAGGCCTGATTTAATCTGACCATAAACACACGCATTGTATAAACATAAGCAAATTATTTAATCGTTCAGAGTTTCAATTTATTAGTCTATAAAATAACCAATGGTTGTTTTCATGCGCTGATGCTCCTTTTAGTAGAATGCCCTGTTCATTCATTCATTCATTCATTCAACAAATATGTATTAATTACCTAGTAGGTGCCAGGCATGGTTACAGAGGAAAAATCAGTGAATTAAAAAACACACGCCTGCTTTCGCAGAATTTACACTCTAGTCGTAAATAAAATGCAGAATGTTGGAAGGTGAAAATGCTCTGGATACAAATAAGTAGGGGAGGGGATCAGGAAGACAGGGATTAGGGTGCAGTTTAAACAGGGTGGTCAGAGAGGGCCTTGCTGAGAAGGTGATATTTGGACAAAGATGGAAAGAGGTTAGGAAGCGAGACATTGAGCTATTTGGAAGGCTCGTATTGAAAGCAGAGGTAACCACTGCAGCCAAAGTCCTGAGCGGGAGAGAGCCTGGGGTGCTCCAGGGCAGCAAAGAGACTAGTGTGGCCAGAGAGAAGGCAGCTAGCAGTCAGGGATGGGGCATAGCCATGCAGGCCGGGGGGGGGCAGCATCAGGACTTCTCATATCCATAGGGCTGGAGAGAGATGGATCAAGGATTTGAGCCTCAGCAACTGGAGGAAGCTGCTGTTCACATAGATGGGGAAAATTATAGGTGAAACAGGTTGGGGAGGGGATTGGGAGTTCAGCGTTGCACATGTTGAGTTTGAGATGCTTATTAGCCATTCAAGTGGAGTTGTAGCGTATCCAGGTAGATGAGAACCATAAACATGTATTTAAGATCATAAAGCATTAGATCACCATGGGAATGAGTGAAGATAGAGAAGGAAAGGTAAAGAGGTTTCTCATGGGGCATCAATATTAACAGAGCTTAAATAGCCTTGTACGCAACATCCTCTTCCAAATGCATGAGCTACAAGAGCAAATATTCTGAGCATCTATGCAGACATGAAACCGTCAGAGATAAATGGTGCTATTATTATTTTATATACAAGGAAAATAAGAACCAGAGAAGTGAATTAATTTGCTCAATGTCAAATAGCTAATGAAAACCAGAACAGGAATTCAAACCCAGGTGTCCTGACCCCAATTCTAGTGCTCTTTCCTCTGCAGCCATCTGCCCAGCGACTTCTAAGGTAGACAGGCATCTTTCATCCTCAACCTATTTGTCATGCTTCTCCAAGTTTGAAATCAAAACCAGGTCATTCTTGCAGTTAAGTACTCTTATTTGCCTGCCTTTAGAAAGTAAAAATGTATTATGAAAAACTGTCTTTGGCCAAAACCTAAAAAAAAAAAGGAATGAGAGGGAAAGAGAGAATGACAAAAAAAAAAAAAAAAGCCTGCCTTCCATTTTCCCCATAGGTCCTCACTGTCTCCCGGGCTCTAAATAATCTCTTCTGTCTTTGGAGGAGGTAGATAGAAGGCAGATACAATCTCCCCTGTCTTCTAAGTCAAGCACTTGGGAGGGACAGAAAAAGTAGTGATGGGGGGGGGAGGGTCGGGGATGTCACTGAGCGATTTGTGAATGTAACTTGGAAGAAGTCCTAGTTATTCTCCACCTCTCCATTTCCCTACAGCCTACTTAACACTGCTTTATACCAAGGGCATAGAAACTAAACTAATAAATATTTGAAAATAAAATAATATTTGCTAATTTCTAAAGCACTTTGTATCCACTATCGATGCAAAACACTTTGTGAAATAGCTACTATCTATGTTAACATCCATTTTAAATGTAAATAAACATGGCTTGGAGAGAGTAAATGACTTGATTAAGGTTACTATAAAGCAAAAAGGTGCAATTTTTAAAAATGTGATTAGACTCACTAGAACATAAGTATACATTTATTTTTTAAATGCACTTCACTTGGGCTCTACAGGACCCACAACACTTAAGCCCAGCTCTGACTTGACATCGCTGTTTTCTGCAGGGTGGTCCACCATCTCACCTGTATCTTCCTTCTCCCTTTCCTGTTTGATTACCATCACCTCTTCTTGAGAACCACCTAATGTTGTTCCTCTCAAAGGAATGGCCTGTGTCTTCTCCATCCTGGAATTAACAATGCCTTTCTGGTTTCCTGTCATAGTACAGGGCGTGACAAATGCTGGCTAGGCTGCACTGAACTGAAATGGATGAACTGAAGAGGAGGAGGAATTAGGTTGTAACTGCAGGTTGGAGTAAGACCACAGAGAGCCTTGAATGCCGAGCTAAACTCTGTGCAAATCCATGTATAATTAGCAGGTGGCCAGGGCCACTGCTTGGTCTAGCCCTGGGGTTCTGCGTCTCCATGGTGGGTTTTGTTATAGAAAGAAGGAGCTTGCTGAGTAAATAAAATGGGGGTGAATATGTCTTCCTCACAAACCTCAGAAAAACTCATGCCTACATTCTTACTGTTTTTGAAAACTTGACTTTATTTTTTTTTTTCTTCCCACTCACACCTCAGGTCTTGTCATGGTTTCAGCCAAAGAAAACTAATTCAGACAGTGCCATCTCAGGCTTGTCCCGCATCCACGGCAGGAAGACAGCAGGAGATGACATTTGATGTGTTGAGGTTTCCTGCTCAAGTTTAAGACACAGCAATTCTGTGGAGTTGTTTGAGTCAGATGACCTAAGGAGAAATGTTCAGTTCCATTCATCTCATCCCATATTTATTAGCTGTGCTAGGACCAGGGAAGAGGGAAAGCTACTGGCTCCTGCTCTCATGCAGCTTCTGTCTGTCTAATGGGAAGGGAAGAAAGAGAAATACACAGATAAGCGCAAAATAAGGCAGAATGTGATACTAAGAAGTGATGACACCTGTCATGGGGACTCAGAGTTACTATGCAGTTGGGGGAGGCAGAGCAGAGAAGCTTCCTATGGCAGTGAGTGTGAGATTGGCCTTCAAGAACAGGTAAGATTTTTACAGATAAAGAGCGAATGGGAAGGAGGTCATTCTCTGTGGAAGGAGGCAGAAGGTCCCAAGCAAGTAGATTCAGGGAGCAATGGCTGTTTATTTGTATTTAACATGAACTATGTAGGGACCTCTGGTGACATTTTCTGAGCCCCATATTGAAGCCTGGTTGATTCTAAATGCACTGGGTTTAGGAGTCAGGCATTGATTGATTGACTGATTGATTGATTATAAGGAATTGGCTCACATAATGATGATGGAGGCTGACAAGTCCCGGGATCTGCAGGGTGAGTTGGCAAACTGGAGACCCAGGGAGAGCCACTGGTGTAGTCCCAGTCTGAGTGCAAAGGCCTGAGACCAGGAGAGCTAATGGTGTAATTTCAGTCTGAAAGACAGCAGGCTTGAGACCCAGGGGAGCTGATGTTTCAGCTCAAGTCCAAAGTCAGGGGAAAAAAAGACGAATATCTAAGTTTGAAGGCAGGCAGGCAGGAAGAATTCTCTCTTACTTGGGGAATGGTTAGCTTTTCCGTTCTGTTCAGCCAGGCCTTCAACTGATTGGTAAGCCCATCCATAGTAGGGATGGCAACTTTCTTTACTTAGTCTACTGATTTAAATGTCAGTCTCATTCAGAAGTACCCAGAATGCTGTTTGACCAAATATCTGGGCACCCTATGGCCCAAGCAAGTTAACACATAAAATTACCCAACATGACTATGTATTTTATTTAATGGTTTTAAGTTTCTATCCATATTTTTTTGTGTATATAATACATAAATTCGTCCTAAATTTGTTTTCAGCCTTTTTTTTGTATTTCATATACCAAGAAAAAAATTTTAAAGAGGGAAATAATCATAAGGGTGTTGACCTCTTATTCGTTCAAGTAATGCAATAAAAAATAATAAATAAAAGTAAACACATCTTCCATCAGTTATCATATTATTTCATAAAAGGATGAGAATTTTAACACCCTCCACCCTCAAAAGGAAATGGCATAATCTCAGAGGGAAAGGTGTCGTTTCTAAGGAAAGATAGTTGGCAATCCAGCACTGTCATTTTAAAAGATATACTTATAATTTTAAAATACAATGTAAAATTATATTTATTATTTGTGTTGTAGATATTTTTGTGACAGAAGTTGTCAGTGGAGATAGTATAGATGTGCAATATTACAATACAAAGTGAGCTGAAATCTCCAAGTGGTTTTGTCACTTCATTATTACTACTGTCATCAAACATAACATTTCAGAGATTTATTGATGAAAGTGGAAAGTATACTCTCCCTCTACTCAACGTGGAATATCCCTGGCACACTCAGAGAAGTGGGCAAGCCATCCAACTTCACCGTATCCGGTGCTTCGCCCCTTTCTTTTCCCAGAGCCGCAAGGAGAGCTCATTACAGTAGCTGGGAGTCTGGATGGTGAGGGCGGCAGGGGAGGGTCTGCCCACACTTTTCCCTTCATGGCACCCACAGCAAGCAGCCCAACACGGAGCCATAGGGACTTTATCTGAGTGGGAGGTCATGCACTTGACTTCAACGCAGGCCAGCACCTTCCAAGCACTTGAGAACCACCAATTTGGCCTAACGTCTCACTTTTATTATGAGGAGACTGAGACCCAGAAGCTCAGAAATCAATCCGACCTGAAACAAAGTGTATTAAGGACACCCCGGCCCAGAAATCATGGAAATCAGCCCCATGTCTCCCTGGATGTGAATATAGCTTTTTGGCTTTTTTTTTTAACCTTTTGACATTTGACCCTAATTCTCTTATCTGTTTAATGCCCCAGTGATTTGGGGACTAGGTCCTCCTCTATCTTGAAATTTATCACATCCTCACAGATACACACAGATACACACACACACACACACACACACACACACACACACACACACACACACACACATAAATGGCATAATCACAGAAAGAAACTCTATCCTTTCCTGAAACCCACCTGAACACTGATGCCCTGACCCTTAACCAAGTCTGAGGGACCTGGATCCTGCTGCCTGTGTATAGACAGATGTCTCTGGGTTCACCTGGATACTACCAGTAAGCATCACTTTTTAAAACTAACTTTAGGCCAAATTTTGTGTCCTATATTCTACATTCCTCATCTCACCCGTTACTCCTAGGTGAGAGACAGAAATGAGGGTGTCCGTTTTCTAAGGACACCAAAGCCTGGCGAACCTCAGTGACTTCCCAGTGTCACACAGCTGATGTGTGGCTGAACGTGACTCAAGTCCTCTGTGAGGCCCAGTGTGTCCTCGGTCAGTGTCCCGTGTGGGCCAGGACCTGGTGTGTGGTAAGCTTACAGGGAGCAGTGCCCAGATGAAGAAATGAATGTTACTTCCTTCTCCATGGGAAGATGCCCACCAGGCCACCCTCAAAGTGATTCAGAAGATGTCCCGCTAAATGTGAGCCACAACTATAATTAGCATCTCTGCACAGCGAAGGGTATGCTGGTTTGTTACCCTTTAAATACTTGGTGTGAGTTAGACTCGAGGCCCGGTAAAGTCCCTACATCTCTCCCTTCTGGCCCGGGGCCAGGCCGGGCTCTCATCTCCTATTCTCACACAATTTGAAGGGAAATGCTGGCCCTCGCATGGACCCCTGCTGCACGTCATCTCACTGGATTTGGCTCATCGTTCCAGCCAACTGAGATCATTTAGAAGTTTGATTTTGTCATCAATCATTTTTTCCTATCCTTCCCAGCTGTGTGTCAGCCTCAGATGTGATAAGCGGACTTTATACGTCTCTGTCAAAACCACTGGTACCAAATATTAAACAGGGCTCAGGACAGTTCTCTGGGGCATACCTCTGCCGTGACCCCAGGGCATTTTCATGGGCCTTTATCCCAGCATCTGTCCCATGACATTATCCATTTTTTGGATTTCATTCTCCTTTTAATCCTCATTGGGCACAGTGCTGGCCATGGGAGGAAAACTCAGTGTTTGCTGACTAGTGCAATAGAGGCTGTGGTTTGGTATCAGAAGACTCAGGTTCAGGTCACAGATAATGCCCTTCCTATGACTGCGTATAAGCTGTTTATCCTCCCAGGGCCTCAGTTGATCTATAAAATAGGGGGAAGGGTCCCTGCAGACAACCTCATTCAATTGCTTGATGAAGTGATGGCTACAAACCCCTCGCTTTTATGTGCATATTTCTTAAATCTAAAATTCATTTTCACTCCTTTTCCCATCAACACCACCCTCACCCTGCTCCCCTCCTTCTGCCTCTCTGGGAATCCTTTCCTGGCCCCCTGGATCAGCCATTGTCACCTCCTCAGAGTTCCCCCATAGCCCTCTGCAGGTCTGCATGGGGCCACTTATCTCATGCGTCTGGTTATTGGTCCATCTTCCCCTCCAGATATTGGTCTTAGAAGTCAAGAGCTACACCTTAGCTATCTGTCCCCGGCACCAGCACAGGGACCTGGGACACAAGGCACTCCACAACAGGCTTATGGAACAAACCGGAGTGATCGCAAGCTGCAGGGTCAGTTCCATTCTTGCCTTAATGATGGCTGCAGGGAACGCTGTGGCCGCTGGAAAGTGAGCACCACCCACCAGGCTGGATGTTCTCCGTTTATCCTTGGAGAGAAACAAAGGTGGGTCTGATGACAAAGCCAGCCCCCAAGCTCTGTGAGAACAGGTATCCTGTCTGTTTTGCTTACCATTGTCGCCAGTGGGCTCCCCAGCAGCAGACTCTGAGATGGAGATTTGCACGAGAAGTTTCCTGGAGAGTCTGTGGGGCCCAGCCCTACGGGAGGGAAGCAGGAGTGAGCAGGTGGAGAAGTCAAGCTGCAATGCAGTGTCCACAGAGGAGTTGTTCCAAGTTGAGACAGGGGGGTCAAGCCTCTGTGGACACCTGCCTATTGAGCTGTCTCGGATGCGGGCTGACTCCAGGAGCAGGGTCAAACTTGGCCTAGGCAGTTCTCTTCAGCTGAGGACGTTCCCAAAGAGGGATGCAGCTGAAAGCCGCCAACATTTGCAGCTGCTGGAACACCAGAGCCTCACTGCTGGAACAATAGTGTCTGTTAGCGTCGCTGTGCCCAGGAGCATCTGTCTGGCTCACTGGAGCCCTTCCATGAACACTTGTTGCATGAATGGAGGAATCTGGGCCAGTCTCAAATGGAATCCCGTAGGCTCTCTGTGGGTCTTCCAACACACATTCAGTCCACGTTACCTTTAGAATGTGCATCTTCTCAACCACGGTTGTACAGGTGCTTGGCTCGGGGATGAGCAGGCAGACATATAAAGAGCCAATCCTACCCTCAGGGGAGGACTTTAGGTAGAGTAAGCTCTGTGGTAGCACAAAACAAAAGGCAGATAGGAAGATTTTAGGAAAACGAAGTGTGAGCAAGTGATGCTGGCTAGAGAGACCATGGCATGGACCCTCTGGTGGAGATAGACTGCAACAGGCTTGCGGGGCCTTGCATGCCAGACTACAAACAACACCTGGACCTGATCCTAAAAGCAATGAGGGAACAAGGAAGCATTTTCAGCAGAGAGCTAAAAGTCCAGCCGTTTTTACTCAAAACATAGGTTCAGTTCCTCATGTCATTTTCCATCCAAGGGTTCCATGGGAACCAGCCATATAAGCACATACCATACCTGGGCCTCCACCCAGAGCACAGCATGAACTGTCCCCATTGCTGGGAACTCAGACAGCTTGAGGGAGCCCCTGCCCGTCTGGAGGAAGGGCATGCTCTTGCCTTGACATGCAAACCAGGAGCTCCCGAGGGTGTCACCTTAATAAGAGGAAACCCAGTCAACCCAGAGAAGAGAGGGTGACTTTTTCCTCACCAAAGGGATAGTGTCATACAGTTTGAAGAACATTTTTGGAAGTGTCTGTGGAACTGGCTTACAGTCCACTCTCGTCCACTTACTGGATCCATGGTACAAACAAATCACTAGCCCTCAATTTCCTTACCCATCAAATGAGAAAAAGAACTCAGCCACACTAGTGATAAGGATATACAAATAACCCAATAATAAGAGGTCATTTATGCATATCAGATTGACAAGGATTTATTAAAAGATAATGATCAGTGCTGATGAAGGTGGATAATATAGGTTGGCGATTTCACTGTGGATAGGTGTGGTGAATTGGAATAAACAATTCCAGGGAGCAATTTGGCAATGAACATCAAGTGTCTGAAATGAGTGCATATTCTTTGACCCACTTCTAGGAATTTATTCTAATGAAATAATTAGAAGTGAGATAGGTATTTAGCAAAACATTGACAAGAACAAAAATTCTATGTATGGCCCTTGCCAGTGTGTCTCAGTGCTTGGTGTGTCAGCCCATGCACCGAAGAGTCAAGGGTTCAATTCCTGGGCAAGGGAACATACCTGGGTTGCAGGTTCAATCCCAGACCCCTATCAGGACATGTGGCGGAGGCAACCAATTGATGTCTCTCTCACATCTCTCTCTCTTTCTCTCTCTCTCTCTCTCTCTCTCTCTCTCTCTCTCTCTCTTTCTCTTTCTCTCTCTCTTTCTCCTCTCCCTCCTCCTCCTTCTTCCCTCCCTTCCACTCTCTCTAAAAATCAATGGAAAAAATATCCTTGGGTGAGGATTAACAACAACAACAAAATTCTTATGCATGGAAACAACCTCAATGTGCATCAATACCTATAGGCCAATAATTGTTTTCATAAATCTGTATATTAGAATACCTTGCAACAATGAAAAGTTAGTCTTATGAATTTGAGGTCCTGGTACCCCAGAAAGGTCTTTTGTAGGCAACTAGTGATTTCCTTGCATGGTAACACTACAGCAATCTTTGAAAGATGCCTCTAAGCTATCCCCCTAATCCTTCCTGTCTCTTCAGTCCCACTGTCCTATCCTGGTTCACATTCCCATTGCCTCCTGTCTATACCACCATACCAGCCCTGTTTATGTTCTTTTTGTCTCCTGGATCCCAGTCTCCTTCATCTACCATGCTTCAGCCAAGGTGATAGTTCCACTCTACTCCTCTGACCATATCAACCCCATGCCATTGCCACAGGGGGCAGTCCAAGCTTCTTGGTGTGGTATGAGACTATGTGTGCTATAACATCCTTCTAATTATCCAGGGATATATCCTACTTCTCCACCATGTCCCAAAACACAACCTTGACCACAGCCAAGCTGTATTATGTTAATTCCTCAACACTCCTTTTTTTTTTTTCAATGTCTCCATCTTTCCAGAATGTTCTTTTCCCTCCTCTTCATCCTGCAAACTCCTGTTCAGCCTTTCCAGGCATGCTCTGTGAAGTTGCTTTCTCTCCACTCTCCATCCCATGCCCTAGATGTCTGTTGTGACACCTGAAGTTCTTCTAATGTAGGTCATTCTGTACATGTTTGTCCAGTCCATTGGACCACAAAGTCCTCAAGGAGTTATCTTATTCGCCTTTGAAACATTGCCACCTACCATGTGCCCAGCACAGTCCAGGGATCTGTTAACATTTTCTTGAATGAATTTTGTCAGAATTGTACCCTATGGCATAAAGCAAGTCAGATCTACATTTGCCCTGGCTGCCCTGTAATGCTGACTTCATTAAGTCCCCAGCCACCCAAGTGATCTCTCATAGTTGTCATCTGGAGGACAGGGGAGCTTTAGGGGGAAAGCGGAGCCCCTCAATTACCAATTCTGACAATCCTCATTTTAGCTCAGGTCCCCCCATGCAAACAGACAGCTGACATGTGATTGGAGAAGAAATAGAAGTATGTTTCTATTGAAACCATGTTCCTTAGTTTGTCACTCTGAATTTATATCCCTCTGGCCCTTGCCAAGTTGGCTCTTGGCTATACTCTGTCCTAAAATGAGAGCATTCTTCTTATAGCCCCAGGAGATGCCTGCAATGCCTGGAGATTGAAAACAGGCCTTCCAGCACGGATTTGGGAATTTGCAGAGTCCAAATCACCATCATCCTATAAAACCTGCCTCAGATTCACTTCACACCTCTGATTTGAATTTTGTTGGGTAGAATAGTTCAATGCTTGAATGGTATTCCTGCTACCTGAGATGATGGGCAAGAAATCTAGTTGTAGTAAAGAGAGTCAGTCAACTCAGGGTACAGGAAAATGCCATTCATGGCCAGTGGTTGTTGACCTTTGTGCAGAACCAGCCATGGGGTATACTAGTATGTACATTGATAGGGTAAATAAATAAAGGCAAGAAGTCATTGGATACTACTATTTACAAGGCCCTTTGCTGGATCTGGTGAGGGCCTGGTACCCTAGAAGGGCTGCCCTTTAACCACTCATTTGTACTGAAGAGAAAGGTTTGGCTCTAAATAGCATGGCTTACAGAATGGGGTACGTATTATGAGCCATAGAACGTGCTCTATGTGTGCCGGTGGGTAATGTGGAATGGTGGAAAGAGCATCTTAGCAGATGCAGGCTCCAATGCAAGTTTAACCAGTTGCTTTCGGCAAAGTGCTGCACTTCTCAGAGCTTCCGTTTCCTCAACTGTAAGATGGGCTTCAAAACCACTTCTCACAGGAGTCAGATGGGAAGTCGATGAAATGGAGCAAGTGGCTCCTGAGCTCCAGTAGCCCTCGCTTCTCTCCCTTTCACTGTTAATCAGAGCTAAGACTCAATGATCCCACTAATAACCTGGGGCAAACGCTCACGTAGTCCAAGAGGGAGTGTCAGGAAGGAAGACCAGAGATGGCAGAGGTGATAGTCTTTGCCCCATTCTTTCAATTTTCAGAAGAATGTTTTCCTGTTCAGTAACCTTGTGCCTACATATCTTTGGATTAGCAATGCTCTGTCTGACAGGTTAAATGCTTTCAGTTCATTTGGATTACAATTTCTGTCAGCCTAAGACATTGAGCTGGGCTTATGCAGACCAGGAACCAGGGAGGCTTGCTGGCATGGTGGCTTCATTGTTGAGGTACCCAGCTCCTTGCCAGACCGCAGAGCGCATGAGGAAAGGAGCACAAACAGCAAGCCAGAGAGGATGTGGCCTTCCCCACGTAGAAGCTGCTGCCCTTGCCTGCGGTCTTGAGCGATGCAATCAAGCCTGGGGAATCTCAGCTTGGCTTACAATGTCTGTTTGCTGGAATGCTCAGATTTCTGAAAGAAGCACATGGGCCGTAGGGGAATGTCTCTGGGCCTTGTTTCATTTTGAATACAAAGAGAAGAAAATTTCCAAATCTCTCTATAAATAGGGGAGATGCCCACTTTTCCACTTGTGGTTCTTTTTACCCAAAATACAACTAAGCAGAAATACTGTTTTCCTCATTACAGTCAGGCTTGGGGAGTTTAAATGCAGAATAACAGGTAAAAGCACTGGACCATTTAAAAAAAGACTACAGGTCAATGTTGCTTTCGTGACATCTGGGTTAGGGAGCTTTGAAACAACCATTTAAATCTTTCACGACTCAGTGTCTTCCTCTTGGAAATGGGTACAGTAATATCTACTCCACTGGGTTGGTTTGTAGATTAAATTTGTTGGCATATCAACAGATGTTAGTTTGTTTGTCACAACTCCTACCCCATGAGATATTGGGTAAACCCTTTAGTGAGTTAGAATTTCTCTTTTGAAAAATTAGGCTCATCTACCTCACCTCTTTTTGCCTCTGAGAGCTGAGTTGAGAAGTTAGAGAGATGATGGAATGAATGTGCACTAAAGCAAAATAAAGTCTATCAGGATGGCTCTTTCAAGCACATAGGGATGGCTCAGGAGAGGACAGTATGCCCTTTTTGAAATCCCACCCCTTCAATCACCTCTCAGATCTAAGGGCCACTCTAGAATAGACTACTAGACTGATTGATCAACTAGCATCAAAGAGCTGGAGAAAAGGTTCAGGCTCCAGTTGCTGTGGAAGTCAAATCACATCGGCTCTAGGGCCAGTGCCCAACCCTTTGAATGCCATACAGCCTCAAAGAAATAAAGGCTGGCAACGCTTGACGCCAGCTACATGATTAACTGGACAAAACCTAAACACTCTAAGCCATGAGATCAAAGAGAATGCTCTTTCCAACAAGTGAATCCTCTTAGAGAATTGGAACATGATTCATCCTAGCAAGCCACTTAGGAGTCAGGTGAACAGACTGTCCCCTGTCTGAGGAATTAGACAGAGGCCTGTCCCAAAGAGAAAGGAGAATGATGGAGTCATCCCTATGGCCTTCATGTCTAAAAGCAAGAGGTTCATGACCTGAGGTGGACATCCTGAGAAAGTCGCCCCTGAATCTCCACAATAGACCCTGAGGGCAGAGGTGCCCATGATTGAGCTGACATCCCTTTTCTAGTTCAGGACTTCAAATAACTTGGATTTCAGGAACATAATTTTCAATGCTTGTGTCAAAAAATCTTCACTATTAACTCAAGCCAAGAGTTAACTTAGCCCTAACTTGCCGATTAAAGCTCCTTTTCTAGCACCTCTTCCTATGGTTGGAAGGATGAATGTAAACAAATATGCTTGTAAATTTCTACTGAAATCATCAAAGAAGCTCAAATCAACAGGGAGATAGCTGTGATATAGGGTGCTATTATTTCTCTCTTTTTGGTGGGGAGGTGTTAGGGATTGACTGTATCCCCCAAAATCCATAAGTTGAAGCCCAAACCCCAATGTGATAGCTTTTGGAGAGGTGGCCATTTGGGAGGTAATAGGGTTAGATGAGATCATGAGGGTGGAGTACTTGTTTGAAGGGATTAGTGTCCCTATTAGAGAACTTACTCTGTCTCTCCCTGTGAGCACACAATGAGAAAGTGACCTCCTTTAAACCAGGAAGAGAGCTCTCACCGAAAACCGACCATGCTGATACCTTGACCATGGACTTCCAGCCTCCAGAACTGTGAGAAAATTAATTTCAGTTGCTTAAGCCACCAAGTCTAGGGTAGTTTGGCAGCCTGAGCTGACTAAGACCAGAGGGAAAGAGAATTCTTCTCTAATAGTTGGCACCATTATCTACCCACTTGTCCTAGCCAAAAACTTGGGAGTCATTCTTGAGTCCTCTTACTCCTTCTATATTTTTCACCTAATCAATCACAATGTCTTAATAAAAATTCTCCAACCTGCTTTATTCTGTACCAGGACTCACCAGGTCCTCTCCATGCCCCAGAGCACAGTTTGGAACTGTGCACTAGTTCCAAACCCTAGCATTTCTCTCTAGGACTGTGGCAGCCACCCCTTGTTGATCTCCATGCCTTTGGATCGCCACACCAATCTAGCCTTCACGTGACCACCAGAGCCACTTTATAAAACTTGACTTGGTCCTCCCTTGCATAATGTCTTTTCTTTGGCTCCTGCTCACCCAGCCTTGGCCCTTTAGCTGAACATGCACAAAGCATTGGAAAATGTACCCCTGCCTACCTCACAGCCTCATATCTCATCTCATCACACATGTCCCTCATCCCCTGCCTCACCCCACAGCTTCATCAGGCCATGTGCTCTCACATGTCTGCACCTTCACATTCCCTAGTCTGGTTTTACCCTCCCACTTCCTACAACACAGGCTTCCTCCTTCTGGAAAACTCAGTTTAAGTGGTTCTTCCCCAATGAAGACTTCTCTTTCAGCCTCCCAATCCCTCCCTCCAGGGTTGGGGATATCCTCCAGGCTCTCGTAGCAACCCCAGATCATAAAATGTGTCCTCTTGGGCAAATGCAATGAAAGCAAAAGTAAACAAATGGGGTACATCAAACTAAAAAGTTATTTTGCACATCTAGGGAAACCATTATCAAAATGTAAAGACAACCTACTGCATGGAGAAGATATTTGAAAATAATATATCTGATAAAGTACTAATATCCAATATATATAAGGCACTCAAACAACTTTTTTGTTAAAAACCAAAAAAAAAAAACACAATCGGATTAAAAATGGGCAGAGGACCTGAATAGACATTTCTTTGAAGAAGACAAAAGATGCTCAACATCACTAATCATCAGGAAAATGCAAATCAAAACCACAATGAGATACCACCTCACACCTGTCAGAATGGCTATTATAAAGAAAATCAACAAATAACAAGTGCTGGCAAGGATTTTGAGAAAAGGGAACCCTCGTGCACTGTTGGTGGGATTGTAAATTGATGCAGCTACTCTGGGAAACAATATGGAGATTCCTCAAAAAACTAAAAATCAGAGTTGCCATACAACCAAGCAATTCCACTTCTGGGTATTTATCCAAAGTAAAGACACTAATTTGAAAAGATATATGCACTCCTATGTTCATTGCGGCATTATTTACAAGTATGGAAGCCACCTAGATTTCCATCAATAGATGAAATATCACTCAGAAATAAAAAAATAAAAAAAGAAATCTTGCCATTTGCAATAACATGGATGGACCTAGAGGGCATTATGCTAAGTACAATAAGTCAGACGTTCCCCAGATGATTTAATGGTCGGAGTTTAGTGCTGCTAAGACAGAGAAGAGAAATGGTGATCTGCATCAGCTGGTGTGAGGGGTAATATTCCTACTGGCTCAGGCAACAAAGAGAAGCGTTTCAGACTTCCCCATCTCTGCACAGTGTGAGTACTTAGCAGACGGTAGAAAGGAAGCAGGATGTGTTCCTGATTCACTGTGCCGGGCACTGTGTTGGGTGCGTGACCTCAGGGAGTCACCACCACAGCCCTGTCGATGTTCTCCCCATGTTGCAAGTGAGAGATGTGGACTAGGAGGGCAGTGACCTGCCAGCTCTGCATGCTGGGAAGAAGAGGAAGTTACGTTAGAGCTGGGCCCCGACTGCAGGCTCCATCCTGCAGCACTGTCATGTGCAGAGTGATTGACCATCTGGGGACAGGCCCGGACAACGGCAAGTAGCAGGTGCTCCACAGGAGCTGCTGAAGGAAGGGCTTGAATCAACCCTTATTAAGCGTCTGTGTGTGCTGGGCCCTATGCTACTTTTGCACGCTACCTCTCATCTCAACAGGGTTTGTACAGAAAGTCCAAGAGGTTAAATTACTAGTCTTTTGGAATATGTTGTAGCATCTGAAGAAAAAAAAGAAAAAGCTAATTCTTTGTAAGGATTAGGAGAAGGTCAAACAGCTTACTCGTGATGGATCTGGGATTCCAAACCTGGATTCTCTGACTCCAAAACGCATACTCTCCACTCTCCACTCTCCACTCTCCACTCTCCACATCCCGCTTCCTGACAGACACTCGGGACTTTGCCAAGCATCTTCCTGGAGAGCAGGGCACACAAGCTGATGGAAACTGCCTCTTCCCTGGAGGCTGGGTCTCCGAAAGGGTGCAGCTGATCTTCTTGGGCTACACTCTCGCAGCGGCCTGGAATCCGGAATCCTGGGTCCAGAGTGCAAATGAGGAGACGAGAAGTGTGTGGTTGGATGAAACCTGCATCCTGCACAGACTGCCCATCTTAAGATGCTGTGGCTGCAGATCAGGAGCTTGAGAAGGCACCGCTGGCTCAGAACAATTTCCAAGGCCAGACAGGACTCAGTGGGGAATTCCCTCTAGTCTAGAGGCAACTGAACTGAGTGTGTTTGGGGGCAGGCAGTGGCGGGTGACAGTGGCTGTTGAGTTCAGGCTTTAGAACCCCAGAGGTCAGGCGCTTTCTCCAAGGGAAGCCGGCGAAGAGGACAAGAATGCACATGTTACCTCCCCTCCACCTGCTGGATGCTCCTGGGGACCCACAGCCAGACGGGAGTGAGGCTGCAGGCACCAAAGGGGTTTCCCCTTGGAAGCCAGAATAATGGAGCCTTGCAAAGTTAAAAATAAGAGTCCAGATGCGGAAGGCACAACACAACCTCCAAGTGAGTGATTCATAGCATGGAGGTGGGGTCGGCTCTGTCCTTTTATTTTTCAACTTCCTTCAAGCAGTTTCCTAGGAGATACCACTTTTCTGAATTGAAAGCAGGAGAAAAGTATTTAAATTATTTTCTTCTGTTGTCTGGGTGGTACATCCAACCCCAACTAAAAGACAGAGGTGTATTTTGTAAATGGCAACACCCTTTGCTAGCAGAAGCGGCTGCTGGCTTTTAAATCATTGGGAAGCACACCCATGTCGTGGACACAGCACCAACTTCAGAGTTAATGTTGTCTGAATTCACCCCTGACTCCATGCGCCATATTGGGCAAGTGCCTTTACCTCTCTGAGCCTTAGCGTTTTCACCTGTAAAATGGAGGTGGCAACAGTAGAAGCTAAAATGTATTAAGTCACTTTGAACATTAGAAGGGCTTCAACCTTAGCCATGACCATGCAATACACCACATGATACCAGCGCTGTGAGGCAATTGTCCACAACGTTGACAACTTATGTGGCATTTTTATATCAGGGTTCTCATTTGATTTTCATAATTGTCCAATGAGGTAGACCCAGTGGAGATGATGGTCCTCATTTTAAAATGAAGAAATGATGCTCAGAGACTTTGAGTGGCTTTTCAGAAGTGGAAAAGATGGGTCTGAACCCAGGTCAGAGCCACACGGCTATGTGCCAGGCATGTGCCTTCCAAGGGTATCTAATACGTGGAGTTGTGGTTCTCAACCAGGGGCATGTGTCAGTGAAGTAATCTAAGAACAAGAATAAGATTTTTTATGGCAGAAGACAGACCACAGTGGCCCCACTTCCTTCTGTCTGACAGCACCCTGACCTGCTCTGTGGTCATCAGACACACAACTGTCCATCATTCTGGGTGGAGCCCTCACTAAGAAGGAAGAAAAAGATAACATCTCTTTCCTCAAATCCCATTAGTTCCCTTTCCAGAGGTCCTATAGTAAGGCAGTAAGGCTATACTGTTTGCTCTCTGATTGGTATGACCAAGAAATGGTAAGGAGGGTTCTACAAGAAATAAGTCTGATGGAAACTGTGTTAGGTGAAGACCAAAGAGATGTCAGGAAATTACACCTGTGACCCAATCTGTTCACTACCGTGGGAAGAGATAGGAATTCTAGGGATCAGATAAAGCTGGGTGTACTCAGGTGGTGTCCTGGATTGACAGTGAATCTTCTAGGGAAATTTAAGCATGACCCTGGTGTCATGGAGGGTGGAGTGTGTCTCACAGTGAGCCAACAGGTCCAGAAACAAGACCAAGAGCATAGCGTGCCAAAATCCATGGGTGGTAAGAAGTAACTTCTCTAAATGTCACCACCAACCTAGCTCAGAGTGCTATGCATAGTGTGTCTGCAAAGAAGTTACTTCCTCTTCCTCATTCATGGATAGTAGTCAAATCAATAATGGAAAGAAACATTATCACTTGAAATAGCTTTAATAACAACAGAAAGACAACAAAAAGAAAGGATTTAAATATATTCCTTGTTGATCTAGAAAAGAAACAATAATCTAGATAGTGGCTGGAATAAAAGAGAAAACAAAATAAATAAGAAAACATTAGTATCAAGAAACTAAATGAAAAACTGGTACATTAGTCAGGATTATCCAGAGAAATAGAACCAATTGAGTATAGATAGATAGATAGGTACTTATTTTAAGGAATTGGCTTATGTGATAGCGGGGGCTCAGTGAATCTAAGATCTACAGGGTAGATCCCGCAGGCTGGAGACTGAGGGAAGAGTTGCAGTTCAAGTTCAAAGGCCATCTGCTGGCAGAATTCATTCTTGCTCAGAGGAGGTCAGTCTTAGTTTTACAAAGGCCTTCAACTGATTGGCTGAGGCCCACCATATTATGGAGGGTAACCTGCTTTACTTAAAATTCACCCATTTAAGTGTTAACATTATTCATAAAAAAAAAAAACACCTTCACAGAAACAGCCAGAATATGTTTGGCCAAATATCTGTACACTATGGCTCAGTCAAGTTGGCAAGTAAAATGAACCTCTAATTTTTCTTTAGGGGCTTCTGGGTGCTGGCAATGGTCTAGATCTCAATCAGCGTGCCCATGACATAGGTGTTTGTGTGAGCAAAACGTCACTGAACTGGACACCTGAGATTTGTGAGCTTTAATGCATGTAAATTACTCCTCAATTTAAAAAAATGTTATACTGGAAGTGAAAGGGCAGAAGGAGGGAAAGCATTGGGAAGTGCTTGTTTGTAGCCTGGAGCTGATAAGTGGACCCAGGAGCAAAATAAGAACATGCCTGGTGGACTTCGGTTGCAAAGGAGAAAGCAGTCAGGAAACATGGAGGCAATACCACAGGATGAGGACCTGCTTCTCTTCAGGAAAGGTTTGCAGAGCAAAGCCCCATTCCAGGATGGATGGAGGTACGAAGGGAAGTGAAGAAATGTTGCTTAAAACATAAGGAAACCCCAACTATACTATTTCCTGAAAATCCTGGGAAGGGGGAGAATGCAAGCCCCTATCTTTTCTTAGGAGATTTGTAACTTGAAAAATGAAGTGGAACCTGACCTGCTGTATTAACAAGTTTTGGAGAAGACAAACTGTATTTTACCTTAAAGCATGATTTCCAGAAATCTGGAGCCATCCTGTGTGGGTGAGTAGGGTCGGTCTCCTGTGGGATCCTTAAGGAAGTGGTGTCTGGAATGGTGGGTGGGCCAAAGCAGTTACCTAACATTTTGGTTGAAATTTCTGTGAAAACAGGTCATGTCTTTGACCTCAGAGTCATTTCCAGAGTAGACATGGATTTCTATTTACATCCAGAAATAAAAGAATCAAGCAGTATTATCTCTTTTGTCCCCCCAGACATGTTTCTGGGACCAAGGAAATGTTCTACAGGCATGGATTTCTAGATGGTTTCTAAGAATTGCTTGTGTTTTGGTGAAAAGAGAATTCTCCGAAGTGGAATCATCTTGGATTTTCCAGTTCCATGCTCTAATTGTAGCAGAGACCAGGGGCTCTAAGTCCCTGTGCACCCTCCGTGCTGGGCTTGACTCATTGGAAGCACAGGTTAGCTGGCCAAGGCCAGCATGGCCCCTGGCCCAGCAACTGCCTTTGATTGGGCTTTGCAGCCAGAAGGAGTGTGGAGGGGCCTGATCATGGCCCTGAGGACTCTGAAGGGGAATGATTCTGACTAAGAATGACACACAGTTTCTGGAGAAGTGTGTTCTGGGCCAGTGGGGCCGCCAAACTTGTGGGGCTAAGGGAGACTTCACTGGGCTTCTTATGAGCAATGTCTGTGAGGCTGGGTTCATCCTGGTCACACACTCCTCTATGCCAAGCCTTGCCAGTGAGGCAAGGAATGTGCCAACCTCCAATCATTCTCCAACCATCCCACCAGCCTAGGACAATGACCACATCTCCCAAATTCAAGATATGTGGGTGTAGGAGGAACATAGCAATCCTTCTCTTCTAGATTAACCTAGCAATCTTTCTCTTCTGAAATGTTCTGTCCCTTCCCCTTATAGTCATTCCCTTCCTACAATCCCCTCCCCCCCCCAGGCTCTTTCTCTTTCCTATGTGTTCAGTTGTAACCCTTCCCTTTCTCTAAATTATCTAGGTTTTGATATCTTAGCTGAGGTCTTCCTTTTAATTTCAAAGAAAAATCCTTGAGATTATAAAACATTGGAACAGGGTAAAAGAACACCCAAACCATCATGTGATGAGTTGTGCAACCTGTCATCATATTGGTTCAACAGTATCTACTGCCTATCTGCCAGGACTGTGCAGGATGCTTCAGAAGATCAAGGGAGAAGGGAGGGAAGTGACATGGGTGAAGCACTGATAGGAGCCAATATTTATTGAGCATTCTCTCTGTGTCAAGTTATGTGGAAAGCTTTTTATATGTATCAGCCTATTTAATTCTCTCAAAGACTTATGAGAATGAGGGCCTTGTTGAACCAATATTACAGCAGAGGACACTGAGGCTTAGAAATTTCAATATCTTGATGGGACTGACCAGCTAGTTTGTGGGGGAGGGTGTCTAACCCCGGAGCACTAACTTGTACTGCCAAACTCTTCATTCATGTTTTCTTACTCTAGCATCACAACTGACTTGCAAAGTAGGTTGTATTATTCCTGTTTCCTAAATGATGAAACCAATTCAGAAATTTCGAGTAACTTATCTAATGTCACATAGCTAATCAATAACAGAATAAACCAATCAAAAAATGGGCAAAGGACCTAAATAGACACCTTTCAAAAGAGGACATCCAGAAAGCCAAGAGACATATGAAAACATGCTCAAAGTCACTAATCATCCGAGAGATGCAAATCAAAACAGCAATGAGGTACCATCTCACACCTGTCAGACTGGCTATCATCAACAAATCAACAAACGACAAGTGCTGGAGAGGATGTGGAGAAAAAGGAACACTTGTGCACTGCTGGTGGGAATGCAGACTGGTGCAGCCACTATGGAAGACAGTATGGAGTTTCCTTAAAAAACTGAAAATGGAACTCCCATTTGACCCTGTGATCCCACTTCTAAGAATATATCCCAAGAAACCAGAAACACCAATCAGAAAGGATATATGCACCCCTATGTCCATAGCAGCACAATTCACCATAGCTAAGATCTGGAAACAGCCTAAGTGCCCATCAGTAGATGAATGGATTAGAAAACTGTGGTACATCTACACGATGGAATACTATGCTGCTGTAAAAAGGAAGGAACTCTTACCATTTGCAACAGCATGGATGGAACTGGAGAGCATTATGCTAAGTGAAATAAGCCAGTCAATAAAGGAAAAATACCACATGATCTCACTCATTCATGGACAATAGAGACCATTATAAACTTTTGAACAATAATAGATACAGAGGCAGAACTGCCTCAAACAGATTGTCAAACTGCAGCGGGAAGGCCGGGGAGGGTTGGGGGGCAGGAGGTAGGGGGGTAAGAGATCAACTAAAGGACTTGTATGCATGCATATAAGCATAACCAATGGACATAAGACACTGGGGGATAGGGGAGGCTAGGGGACTGTCTAGGGCGGGGGGATAAAATGGATACATATGTAATACCCTTTGTAATACTTTAAGCAATAAAAAAAAATAATAAAAAAATAACAGAATAAAAAAAAAATGAACCCAAGCTTGTCTATCCTCAGATTGTATATTCTTTCCACAAAACCATGTGGTCACATGCTCCAAAATTGAGGAGTTCTTAATTTACTAAGAGTGTTAAGACACACAGACAAATAAAACTTAAAAAAAAAAAAGACACACAGACAGCTATGGTAAGTGTCTTTAGAAAGAAAAGTTGCAGAGGAAGAAAGCCCACCTCTGGTTGAGGGCCAAAGAAAGGTCCCCTAGGGAAGATAGCATTGACATAGTCGAGTTAGATTGAAAATCATGGCCCGCCAACTGCTCCACATGTGAGGGTGATGAGATTGCCTTAATCCCCTTCTGCCTGGGATCTAATGGGGATCCTAATTCTCATTTTTCTTGGTCCAGCCCTTTCTCCCAATAGAAATCTTTGGCAGAAGGCTATCCAAATAGAAAAAGTAGAAGGAGTGAATATTGAATGGAAATCATTTTCTAAGAATATTAAGCAATGGTTTCCATATGATAAAAATAGCAAAAAGTAAAAGATTAGTAATAATAATGATAAAATATTAATTACCACTTTGAGCTGTGATGGCATCTTTCACAGACGGCCCACTGCTGAAGAGTCACCTCATTGTCAATGATGAGACTGCCTCCTCTGTTCTGATTACTATCTTAATGGGGCAATGCCTTCCAGGGAAGCCAAAGTGGGCTTTTGCAAATGGGTCACTAAGTCTTGTTGAGAAGATGGGGGAAGGACTCCCAGGACCCTCTCCCCCTGATCTTGTTTACTTGTCCCCCAGAAACATCATATGTGTGTTAAGTGCCTGCAGGAACTGCGCTGGGGCTGGGAGGTGTGACGGCCTCAGTGGAAACCAGGCAGAGGTGGTGCTATACCAGACACAGCCTCCAAATCTCTGCTCACAGTGAGGTCCTCCAGCCTCTTGCACAATGCAAGGCTTACATAACTCACATTTGAGCAACCTAGAATCTTGCTTCAAATCAAAGGTTTCACAACTGCATAGTTGATTTCCAGCCTCCTGCATTGCACTCGGGTCTAATTGTCAGAGGCTGCAGAAGAAACCAGGTCAACTCCAAGAATTTGAGAAAACAATAATCACTTCTAAAGAACTCCCTCTTTGAAACCAGGGCTGCTAGTAGAGTGGAGAGAGGGTGGGAATCAGGAACATCTCCACCGAGGGATTCTTGGACTAGGTTTTAAAGGATGAATAGGGAATGTGCAGGTGGGCAGAGGAGAAATGGTTCCCCCAAGCAGAGTGAAAGCATGTGCAAAGGTATAGGGCTATGAAACCAGATGATGGATTTATGAAACTACATAACTAAGCCCTAGGGCAGTGAGGGTGAACCTATGACACACGTGCCAGAGGTGACACGCGAACTCATTTTTTTGGTTGATTTTTCTTTGTTAAATGGCACTTAAATATATAAAATAAATATCAAAAATATAAGTCTTTGTTTTACTATGGTTGCAAATATCAAAAAATTTCTATATGTGACACGGCACCAGAGTTAAGTTAGGGTTTTTCAAAATGTTGACACGCCGAGCTCAAAAGGTTTGCCATCACTGCCCTAGGGAGTTCTATTATATTGTTCCAACACTGGGGAACTCCCCTAAACCCACCTTTAAAACTCTGGAACTTCTGAGATGCTCTTCAGGAGTCTGTTTGCATGAGCCTCCATGGCCTCTTAGAAGACAAAGTGAAGCCAACCCTTCAGATTGACTCAGGCCTCCAGGGCTGTGGAGATTAAAACACTAGTCTGTGGTGATCATGTTCCCCAAGCTCTGTCCTGGTTCCTCAGGTCAGCCTGGACCTCATCTTGGACTGGAAGAGCCAAAAGAAATCAGCATTAGAATGTAGGCTGGGTACTGGTGAGGGGTATTTCTGAAATTGATGTAAGATTCTGTTAGGTCCTCTCCCTTCGGTCTCTAAAATGGAGAGGGATCAAGTCATAATACATAGAGAAACTTCCACATAACTTGAGAGACAAAGTGGGAGCCTTGGTGGATGAGAAGCACTGCTGACAGTGCCCTTGAGAATTTGGGAAAGGCCTTCTCTCCGTGCCATTGTCTTTGTTGCTGTTATTCAGAAGAAAGTCATGATCCTTGGGTCTGCTCCTAATTAGGCTGGAGACTTATTGACAAACCCTGCCATTGATTGGATGTCATCTGAGGCCTACTAAGTGTGTTAACATCTCTGCTGCAATACCTCAGCCTAGAACACCAGCCCCAAAGGCACATGGGGCTGTTGTCATAGCTGGTGTTTATTCATTAATAATAATGGAAATAATAACTAAGCCGTGGATATCCCTTTGCCCTGCAACAAGCCCTTTGCACATATAAATTTTCTCTATCACATATAGCATCAACCTTAAGTAGGAATTACTAAAAATACTTCCATTTTACAAATGAAGACATTTAGCCTCAACGAGATTACAGAAATTGCTCAATGTCATGTAAATAGTAAGGGGCCAGGAAAAGATTTCAGGGCCAGCTCTCTATGGCTCCAAAGAGCACTGGCTTTTCAACATGCTTTTGCTATTAAAGTCTTCTGGGGCTCCATAAACTAATACCCTTCTGTCCTAGGCCTAGTGCTGCTACATGTCCCTGTCACTACACTGTCCTCTTACTCAAGTTCAACTGCTCATCTTGGTGTGGGAGAAAAGCACAGTAACATTGTGTCCTCAGCGGTCAGGGGCCAAGCCACATGTAGGCTGGCTATCCCTGGATACTCACAGCAACCTCCCTGAAACGTGCCCGTCTCTGAGTGGGGCAGTTGTGTTTCTCTTGTTCACCACTGTGTCCCCACCACGGTGCCCCACTTGGAAGACACTCAATGTGTATTAATTGAATCGGGACGAGACCTGTATCCCCATTTCTTAAAGAAGGAACCTGAGACTCAGAGGAGCTCAGCGGCACACTTGAGACGACAGAGCTCGTGAAAGACGGAGTAGGAGCTCAGGCTGCCCGTGGCCACAGATCCCGCTCTGCTTTTTGCCAGGAGCCGAAACTGCCTGACAGCCTGTCTAGCTACCAACTCTTTCTTTCTCTGAACTAAAGGAGGTTGATGAAATTGCCCAGTTTGGAAGTCAAAGGTGTAAAGGTGTGTGTGTGTGTGTGTGTGTGTGTGTGTGTGTGTGTGTGTACTTGCTTACATGTTTGGGTTGGGGTGGGGAGGCTTTATAAAGGATCTAGGAGTCCTTTCTACATGTTATTTGCTTTATAATCAGGAGACTATATTTCTGAGGACCAGATCCATTGCTAGGAAACTCCCTAGGAGCCTGGTCATTCTGCCCACTTCTAGATAATTCTGCACATCCTTCCATGCTCACTGGAATATTTACCTTAGAGATAACTATGACCGCCTCCCTTACTTGCCAAGATCTGTCCTTTTCCTACAAACTAGGTAGTCCTTAAATGCCAAGCAAAGTTAACATCTCAGTGTATTGAAGATCCAGCTTGCTGGGATTGTCAAGTGAAAAGTATGGATTTTGCCATGGTGCTGGGTCTTTCATCCTCAGGGTGAGAGTTGTGTGTGTGTGGAGAGGGGGTTGCCTGCTCCATCTCAGAGGCAGCAGACATCTATGATTAACTATACAAAAGTGCCAGTTTGGTGATAAAAGCTGTACTTAGCATCGACTCCTCTGCTATAGCAGGAGTCTGGGGGTGCAGCTTTGGAGGATTTTTTTTTAATGGAAGCTTTTGTTAGCATCAAATATCTAATTAACTTAGGTTTTAAAACTACTGAGGTGCTGTGTCTTCAAGAAAGATGATTATCAAAACAGCTTCGTCTAACATAATTACCCTCAACCTACTCTGGAAGACAGCATGAAAATGCTTCCTTTTTAAGAAAGCCAGTGTACCGAATGACACAGAAACATTTTATTGTGGGATCCCTGCCTATGCAGTTGAGGCCAGATCAATGTGCCAACCAGCATAATGATCATATCCAGAGTTTGTCTCGGGAAATGCCTTCCAGGATAAGGAAAACACGGTGTCTGTGCCCACAGGGATGACTTGGCTCCCCCCGAGGATGAAAGGCTCCAGCTGCTCTGCAGTTATAATCAAACTGGCTCTCCCCCAGCCTCCTCGGGCTCATCCATCACACAGTAATAACAGACCTGCTGGCTGCTCATCTCCAAAATGGTGTTTAGGACATCAAATGCTTCAACTACCACCTATGTGCATGATGACTCCCAAGTATGCCTTCAACGCAGGTCTTCCTCTTCCTCTCTCCTAGACTCCAAATCAAGCTGCCCATGAGACACTGGGACTTCCAGACTCTCCAAGGCAATATCTTCAAAACCAGGCCTACCATCTTCCCCTCTTTCCTTTCCCTCCTTAGCTCAGATCCGCTGTCTTACTCACCCCACTATCCTGACAGTCACTCACAACCCTATTTCAAGAGTTAACATTATAATTTTTAATAGCCTGTATGTTGTAAAACAGTTTTAGATTTAGAGAGAAATGGAGAAAATAGTACAGAGAATTTCCATATACCCCATAGTCGGTTCCCCTATTGTTAACATCTCATATTAGTGTGGTACCTTTGTTATAATTCGTAAACCAGTAATGGTACATTATTATTAACTGAAGTCCATACTTTATTCAGATGTCCTTAGGTTTTACCTAATATCCATAGTGTTTCCTAGGATACCATAGGGGAAACCACATTACATTTGGTCATCGTGTCTCCTTGGGCTCCTCTTGGCTGACAGTCTCTTGGTTTTCCTTGTTATAGATGACCTTGATAGTTTAGGGGAGCATGATCAGGTATACTCTAGGACAGCTGTTCTCAACTCGTGGGTCGCGACCCCTTTGGAGGTCAAACGGCCCTTTCACAGAGGTCGCCTAAGACCATCCTGCATATCAGATATTTACATTATGATTCATAACAGTAGCAACATTACAGTTATGAAGTAGCAATGAAATAATTTTATGGTTGGGTCACAACATGAGGAACTGTATTTAAAGGGCCAGAAGGTTGAGAACCACTGCTCTAGGATGTCCTATCGAAATGTACTGATGTTTTCTCATGACTAATTTAGAGTTATAGGTTATTAGAAAGAAGACTGTAGAAGTTGAGTGCTGACAGTATGTCTAAGGTATTGTTAGGACATTGGAGAGCGCTGGTCACTATGTTCATTTGACCGAGGAAAGGCTAACACTGATTTTGATAGTGCACTTAGTAAACTGAATCATACCTTTTCACTTTCCTCTTCCCTCTGCGTGTGTAATCTCTGAGGGTAGAGACTGCACCTGATTCATTCATGTATCTCCAGAATCTCACACTAGTCCTGAAACCAAGTCAGGTCTTGATACATATTTGAAGCTTTGGCTCATTTCCCTGTCTATAAAGTAGGATAATATAACTTTTTTCTAAGAATTTTTATGATTCATTACAATATTAAAATACTTGGCACAGGGCCTTGCATGTGAGCTGCTACCATTTTTGTCACCATTATTAGGATCTACCTGTTATGCAAGATATACTGAAGACCCAATTCACTTTGGTCCACTCCATATCTAAATTACATGGAAATAAGAAGGGTCAACCTCAGCTTTGCGCTTTAGAGAATTCTTTTCTGGAAATTCGGGTTGCATTTAGTTCGCTTTGACAAGACTCCTTAACAACGGTCCCGCTCCAAAGGAAACATAAGACATGGCTCCTCCTCTCAGGGCCTTATAAACTGACTGTCAGATAATAATACAGGACTGCACTTGAGCGGAGCCACGCAGAGGCAATGTGGGTGTGGGAAGCTCTAAGGGGACTGTGCCTGTGTGGGCTGCATTGCTGCAAAGGCATGAGATGTAGGCATTGAATGATGGGTCAGATTTTGATGGTCATAGAGAAAGATTGGAAAGTCGTAAGCAAAAATATGGAAAGAATGAGTATACAAAATTCAGTGCCTGAGAGGAGTCCAACCTGCCTGGTGCTGGGATTTATGCAGATAAGAGTAGGAGCTGGCATTGGACAGGACATCAGACAGAGCAAGATAGCAGTATGGGGGTGGCTTGAAAGCTGGCTTGAAAGGTAATGGAGAGCCACTCATATTTTTTAGCAAGGGAGTAATGGGTAAAGATGGAATTTTCAGGAGGTAGCTATGCTTGCAGTGGGTATACCTAACTGGAGAGGGAAAGACTAGTGGTGGAAAGATCTGCCTGCTAGTTTATTTATTCATTTACCTATCCATTGATCATATATACACTCAGCAAATATTTATGGAGCTCCTGAAAGACTAGACATATGGAGACATATATGCCTTAGTCCCTACCTTCAGGGAGCTCAAGGACTAGAAGGGGATAGATTAAAGAAGTTTCTGCCACAATTCAGGCTAGATCATAGTGAAACCAGAGAGAAAATAATGAAAAAATTATGTGAGAGATACATAGACAGACAGAAGGATAATAGATACATATATTAGGTATCTGTCTATTATAAAAAAATGAAAGAAGTTATGGTTCAAGAAGTAGGAGGAAAATCCAATGAGAGAGATGTCTAAGAAGGGGCTAGTCAATGACGTCATATATGACTATGAGATAGAAAACCTGCTCCCGAACAGTGACATCTAATAACAACAATAATAGCACCTTTAAACAATTACTATGCCCCAGACCCTGACGCCATTCTAAGGCAGTTATTGTTTTCTTATTGTTCCTTCTGCCTAACTTGAGCACTGTTAGAAATATGGGTGTTGGGGTAACATAGCTGGGGCTGGAATGTTAGAAATGGGGTTTATAGGTTGACCGAGTGATGGTTTCTTTCCTTGGGTTAAATCATTGGCCTGGATTAAATCATTGGTCAGTCCTAGCCAGTAAAATCTTGTTGGATAAGATGCCTTCCTTTTGTCCCGTATGAGAATGCATTTCTTACTCATGTGGGGTTGGGTGGAGCCCAGAATGTTCTTCAGTCTAACCTCTCTGGCACATGGAACCTCTGAGCAGCCGCCTGACCTTTGGGAGGTTGGTTGCTCTGCTCCTAAAGCACCAATGTTCTCAAGTCTATTACAAGAGAGGCCGTGTTGTGAGCAGGGGCTGGACTCAGACAGAGGAGTTTGGAGGGGTGGGTGGAGCTGGACTGGACTTCCAAGAAAGTTGCCAATGAACTTGTCCTTTTTCCCATGGCATCAAAAAACTGCTTTATATCCATCCAAAGCCTGAACACATTTTAGAAAAACAGGAGGAGATTTCTGCTGGGTGACTGTCAGTTTGGGGAACCAAGTCCCTCTCAGAATGCAAGGGGGGGATGGGACATCGTATTAGGAAAGGATGCTATCATTGGTGGACCTTCAATTCAGGCCAGGCTCACTCCCTTGCTCTGTAAACTGTATGCAGTGACTTTACGTATATGTGTATGTGTACCTATGAGTTTCCCACCCATCAAATGTCTTCATAAAGAGCTTTCAGACATACAGTGGAGTATATAATACAGTTATAGGATCCAACTAAAAAAAAACAAATAAGCACTGTTTTTATTTAAAACTCAAATTTTTAAAGGGGGAGCAGGAATTCTGGTGCTAAAATAAATCTTAGCAAACAATTCCTTTATGCCATTAAGCCTATGTCCTGCTCATAGGCTCTGCTCTAATATAAAACAGGACTCCACTTCCTTCTCCACATCTGGAAGGCATGGAGCATGGCACAGGCATTTATTAGGGTGAAGATCCCACTCCTGGTCGCTTATGTAGGGGATCCAGCATTCGAACCTGGTTCTGTTCACTCCCAAGTTCTTTCTGTCTGCCTGGTGGATTTCTAATAAGCTGACCTTGACCCCAGGATCAATGAAAGGCCACAGGCTAAATCAGGTTCAGAAAACATGAACCCCGTCTGGAGGAAAGAAGTGGGACAGCGACTGTGGGAATGAAGGGTTAGGTGATGAGAATCAACACTGGTGGGAGCTTGGTTAGGATGAAGGAAAAGAGTAGTCACTTCCAGTTGCTTTCCTTGTCCTTTCAAAGGCCTTTGTGCTCCTCAGCTTGAGTTTCCTATTTGAACAGCCTCTTGTACATGGTATTTTGAAATCCCATGTCTACCCAGTGTATGATTATTTTACATTTTTCTTTTTCTATATGTATCAGGTCATGAGTTCTATAGAAAAGCTGGTCACACCTACAGGGGTGCTAAGAGCAAGCTTGGTGGGATGTTTGGCCCCAACCCTTATAACATTTGACTCTCAAAATCAATAAAAGGTTTCAGTTCTGGCAGGAGGGAGGTGTGGTGGGAAATGAGTGGACGGGCTGCTGTGGAGGAGACAGCACAGTGAGGAGAAGGAAAAGCTATGTGGTCAAAAGAAGCTGGACACCCCTTACAGATCTGCCTCCAGGACATGAAGGGACCCCTGGACTGTTCCACGCGGCTCCAGGGACAATTACTCAGGAGTAAGATAGATGCCTTGCTCAGCCTGGGTCTGGCTTAATTTACTTCTAACTATGTGTCTCTATAGCATCCTTGAGTGAATGGTAGAGCTGAAATGGAGTTCCAGCAGCAGCAGGTCCTTGCAGATGAGAATCTCAAAGCCCTCCCAGTGGTCGGCAAACTGCGCTCGGCAAACCGCGGCTCGCAAGCCACATGCAGCTCTTTGGCCCTTTCAATGTGGCTCTTCCACAAAATACCGGCTCTTCCACAAAATACCAACTTCTGCACACGGGCCACAAAGTTTCAATCGCACTGTACATGCGTGCCCGCACGTGGTATTTTGTGGAAGAACCACACCAAAGGGGCCAAAGAGCCACATGTAGCTCGCGAGCTGCGGTTTGCCGACCACGGCTCTAGCCTGCCGGGTAGTACTTTGGGATTTCCACGACTCCTAACATCACCTACACACACGCATACACAAATTTTCCCGAACCTCACTCCCCTCTCTACAATACCCAGCCTACCTCTGCAGACTCATCCTGGGCCTCTGTCTGCCTTGCTTTCCAGGCTCCAGGCCTGCTCATGTCTCTGCCTTTCAAATACTCCATGCTCCTTTCTGCTCAGAAGCCTTCCTATAGATTGCTCCTTCCCAGGGGGCACTTTTCACATCCTAATTGACCCACTTAACTCACTATTCAGATCTCAGTTCATTATCATTGCCCCTGGAGTCTTCCTCCCCCCTCCTCCCCACTACATCAATTCCTCCTGTTAGACACTGTCAGAGCTCCCTGCACCTGCCACAGTTTGCAATTATGCATCCCATGGTGATTTCCTGTCTCACCCACAGTGGTTCTCAACCTTCTGGCCCTTTAAATACAGTTCCTCGTGTTGTGACGCAATCCTAAAATTATTTTCATTGCTACTTCATAACTGTAATGTTGCTACTGTTATGAATCGTAATGTAAATATCTGATATGCAGGTTGGTCTTTGGCGACCCCTGTGAAAGGGTTGTTCAACCGCCAAAGGGGTCGCAACCCACAGGTTGAGAACCCCTGCCCTAGAGTGTGATGTGACCTACATCAAGGCGGAGACTATGCCTTGTTCCCAGAACCTGACCACAGAACCTGGGATGTAGTGGAAACAATAACAAGGGTGCTGCGACCACTGATGCTGCTGCTGGTGCTGGTGGCTAATGCCACTGAGTGCCCAGCGTGTGCCAGTCTTGCTCCTAAGTCCTCTACTTGTACCCCTTCTCTTACACCTTGAAAACCTGCTGAATCAGGAGGCACTCCACTGGTGAATGAATGTGCCTCATTTCTCTGAGCCTCATTTTCCTTCTTGACAAAATGGAGAAAGTAATATATAAGCAAACCACAACCAAATTCAAATTTTCTCTCATTATTTACAAACGAACATTTGCAGAACTTTCTGTGGGTTTTAAAAATATGTGTGTATACCTATATCCTCAACCTTATTCTAAAACAGCATTTCTCAGCCTTTTAAAAAAATTATTGCCACTCCCACACACACAAAAAGAGAAAACATACATTAAATGTAAAGTATTCCTAATGAGAGAAACTAATAAGATTACTTTGGGTAAGGTTGAGCTCTGGAGGGCCACAGACCATTGTCATATCTATGTGGTTTTTGTTTTTTGTCTTTCATGTCCAAAAAGCAATTTTTATCTCTTTGATAGTAACCTCACTGCTCCTCCCTTTGAGAAAATGTTCTAAAAGAAAGAAGGGCAGCGAGAGAAAGAGGAAAAGAGGAAGGGGAGGAGGGAGGAAAGGAGGAAGAGTGAACTGAGGGAAGGAGGGAGGAAGGGAGGAAGAGTGAACTGAGGAAGCTACAGAGATCCCATGATGGAAGATGGGGGTTGAGAAGCAGATGAAGCCAAGTTGAAATAAAGCTAATATCCAGCCTTCCAGGTGCTCACTAGAAAAAATATATAATTTCTTTAAAACTAGAAGGTCATACTGAGAGCAAATCACCTTCCGCCATTCCTCCTTTAAACTCCCAGATGTTGTTCTGAGATGTTGCCATGAGGGCCACTGGGATGCAGGTAGCCTTGTGTGAAGTGCTCAGGTGAGGAGGGGAGGGGAGGTTGATGGCCGGACAACAGATGAGGAAACAGCTTGGTCACAGCTGGCGCCCGGCAGGTCTACCACAGAGAGCAGCTCTTACACAGAGAGGGTCCGTGGAATTCTTTGTACTTGGGGTCTCTGTTTTCTGCAAAATGCATTGCGATCAGTTTAATAGAGTAAAATTTGAGAGGCAGAAATAGCTCCATTAAAAAAACACACGCTAAAAAAATGAAAACCAAAATCCTGTTTTCTGCTGGTTTTAGTACAATGGGAGAAAACTATAGTTACTGTTCTTCCTGAGGGCAAGGGCTGGCCCATAAAAGTCCATTGGTACTGTTATTTTCTCCTCTGATGCTTTCCATGCATCAGCTAGTGAGAGAGAATGGTAAGTCCCAGGCTTTCTTGTCTAAATCCCCAAAGATCTCATCCCTCTAACCAATCACCGGGATAACAAAATGATAGTAATCCCCCGAACATGTTAACACATTCTCACACGACCTCAGCATGTTTTTGAAACCTGTTGTGAGAGAGCTGTCACACACAGGCAGGACAAAAATGCACTGACATCACTTCTGTGCCAGACAAAGGTGAAGCTTTGACCAACAAGACAACAGCCTTTCCCAGCAGGCCAGAGCCACAACAATGCCCAGGAGGCTCTGCCCCAGAGCCCTTGCACCAGCTGGCTGGAGTCAGAGGGTAGGGCAGCTAAGGGAGGGCCAGGGAGACTTTGCTGACCTCCCTGGTCGCTGGAGAAATGACCTATACGTGCCTTAGGCGAACACACTTGACTTCCCCCAAGGGGCTGATCTTCCTCCCCCACGAACAGCATCAGACTCATCTTGCTCACCTGCAGGAGATAGGGGCCACCATGCCCTTCAGGCCCTCTGCATCTCCTGCCTGGGCCACTACGAGAACTTCCTAAATAGTCTTTCCACTACTCTGTCCCTTTCTCCTGTCCATCCTTTGCCTGATCCCTGTGGCATTTCTAAAGCAAGCTTAGAGTGTGTAATTCACTAGCCTGAAATTTTTCACTTGTCTCCTGTTGCCAAGGGTGTCAAACTCACTCTTCTTAACCTGTAATAGCAGAAACGTCTTATCCTGGCCCCTGTGTTTCCAGTTTTACTTCCATCCCTTCCCCACTACTCACCTGTGCCAGCCACAGTGAATTCCACAGGATTTCTGAGACAATCAGGCCCTTTCACAACTCAGTGGCTTTGCATAAGCTGTTCTACCTCCAAGCATGCCTGGGGAAACCCCCTCTCATCCTTCAAGATCCAAACTCAAATGACATTTCCTCAGTAAAGCCTTCCCTGAATCCCCTTGCCACCAAGGACAGAGGGGGTAGTGTCCTATGTCACTCTCCACATGTCTCTGTGAGGGAGGCAGTACAGCAAGCAGCTAAGGAGGTGCACTTCATAGATGAACAGGGTTCAGACCCCAACTCTGCACATTCTAGTTTTCTAACCTTGAATGAATCAGCTAATCTATGTCTCAGCATCCTCAACTGCAAAACAAGAGGAATAATAGTAGATACCGCATAGGACTTACTATGAGGTGTCAAGCACCTGAAACCCTCAGAAGTGTGTCCCATTCATAATAAGTGCTCAGTGTTAGCTATTATTATTATGTCCACTAAAATTTTAATACTGTCATCATCTGTTAGGTGTTTCTTTCCTTGTGTAGGGTGGGGACTGTGTCTCGCTCATGCTTACATTCCTGGTGCCTAACAGTTCCGCGTAATAGGCCTCAATAAATGTTTATTGAATAAGTTGATTATTTTCTAGGCAGTAAAATATCCCCATGACTCCAGAGATTATATCTCAAGGAACTTTATTTCTTCCTTTTGCTCTATGGAAAGACATTACGTAAATCCATAAAACATTCTTTCTGGAACAGAGATGGTTGAAATCAGTTTCATAAGTCCCTCCTTGACGTGGGAGTCTGGCATCCTGATCAGAGTTCTGGCTCTAGCAGGGCTGTGTGTCCCTGGGCAAGTCCCTTTCCTTCGTGTGCTGGGCACTGTTCTGGGGGCTGGGGCAAAAGCATTGCATACGACAGGCAAGGTTGCTATTCTCAGGGACCTAGGTTGAAGGGAGATAGTACATTAAGCAAGAAATAGGAGAAAAAATAGAAAAGTTGGGCAATGGTAAGTGCTATGATTGAAATGAAACAAGAAAACATGTTATAAAGTACCTGGTAAGGATACTTCAAGGAAGTCTTCTGTGAAGGCTAACAGTAACATTCAAGGCTTGGATTTGAAACCTAAAGGGAAAACATTCCAGGCAGAGGGGCAGCTACTACAAGGGTTCAATGTGAAACTGAGCTTGGAGTGCTCCGGGATCAGATGAAAGCCCGTGCCTGGAACCTGGGAAGTGAAGGTAAGAGTCATACCACTTGAGGTCACGGAGGAAGACAGGGGCCAAGAGAAGGAATGTGGATTTTATACTAAGTGCACCAAGTGGTCACTGGGATGTTTTGAGCATAATAGAGTTCCTGTAGGGAGAATAGATTACGAGGTAAATAGAGACAGAAGTATAAGCCATGAGACCAGTTAAGAGGCAATTCCATTAATGTAGGTGAGAAATGAACAGCTAAGTTCAGGTGGTGTCTGAGGAGAAGGACTTAATGAACCAGAGTCCTAATTCTGATCAATGAAGCGTAGGGGTGAAAGAGAAGAAGCAAGATGTTCCTAAGTTTTTGTCCATAGCGTTTGAGACAATCCTATTGGCAACACATTCTACACCTAGGAATACTACTTGAGTCCATATACCACATGACATGGGTGGGCAGTTACTGGATGGGGATAGGAGATTCAAGACTTCGGTCTTCAAAATGTTAAGTTTGAGATGCCTTGTAGATATCCAGTGGAGAAGACAGAAAGTTGGATATACGAGTCTCGAATTCAGTGGGAGAAGTCAGGTCTGTAAATATGCAAGTAAGAATCATTGGCATGCAGATAGCATTTAAAGCTATGGGAGCAGGTGCGATCACTCATGGAGAGCATATAGTTGAAGATATACTCTCAGAGCAGAACCCTAGGAAGAACAGCGTTTGGAGGTGGAACAGTGGGGACAAGCAAAAGACACCAAGAGGAAGCAGCCAGTATCAAAGATGAACTTGAGAAGAGTCTGTTGTCATGGAAGCCAAGAGAAGAAAGTGTTTCAAAACAAAGGGAGTGGTAATCTGGGTCAAATGCTGCTAAGAGGTCAACTGGGAAGAGGGTTGAATTTGGCAACATGGAAATCTTTGGTGACTTTGAAGGGTTCAGTTTCACTTTTCATCTCTTCAGTCCAGTTTGTCTATCTTAAAAAAAAGAAATTGTTTTCAAACATTTTAAAACAGAAGTACTCTTTTCTTAAAATTAATCATTAAAAGAATCTCAAGATATAAACAAAAAAAAACTGGAATGGCTGTAGTTGAAGCAGGGACTTTAAGAACGTATCTAGTCCCAACTCCTTGCCCTTACAGTTGACCCGAAGGCAGCTTTGGAAAATGCTCAGGCTCCTTGGAGAGATGACCCAAAATTACTGGGCTGAAAGGATCTTCGGCCATGAGAATCTGAGCGGGAAGGTATGGGTAGCTCTCAGTCTGGGGAGTAGCCGGCACCCACTGGCTAGGAACATCCTTTACGTGTCCTGAAGAACACGGCATCCCAGGATTAGAGGTAGGAATGCTTGAGAGCGCCTATAATCACAGTCCATTCTGGTTTCAGTACCCATTTCCTGCCAGAGTAGGCCACTGGCGCACCCATTCAACTGGTTTGCCCAGATCCTGCCTCTGCCACACCTCCAAAAAACATCTAAAGCCCTTCCTTTGTTGCAAAATGATCCAGTGTTGTTTCCATAAAACGTGGGGAGCTGAGCATATGTTCACACACGCAACCTGTGTGTAGTGGAAGATTTAAAGGGAGACATCCTTAGAGGGAACAGGCCGCCAGAATAAATTCCTGGTTCCCTTAGAGGAGCCGCCAAGCATAACATCGCTTGCACAGTCCCTGCTCTCCCAGAAGTGAGCTATAGCTCTGTTGCTCTGTTGGAAATAATCACAAAAGGAATGTTTACGTATGGCTCGTGGGAGAAGAGGGACCAAAGGTAATGTGAAGGATCCCAATAAACTGACAGAATGAGATAAAAGTCTTCACTCACAGGGTGCCCACTCTGTGTCAGGCACTCTGCTCAGCCTGGGCAAAGGTGAGACAGATGCAAAAAGATAACTTCCTCAGGACATCCCTTTGGCTTATCTGATTGAGTCATCTTCCTTCAGTTAGCTCTGTGACAGCTTCCAATCAGGCCATTCATTAGAATTTCAGGGTTTTCCCATGGACTGCATTCTTGCCGGCTACTGAAATATGAGGTTGAGAGCGCTTACATCACAACGATATAGCAGCCACCCCTGATACTTATCTGCACCGACACTTGACCACTTACAAAACTTTTTCTTATACATTAAGAAGTGGAACATTCCTTTCACTTTTGTTTTGTGTAGCCTTTATGTTTTCCTATCCCTTTTTCTTTGTTGTTAAACTGTATTTGAGGGGTCGCTTCGTTGTTGTTCTTTGTTCTCAGATGTAGACAGCCTGCCTCAAAAACAAAGGCCTGACATAAGAAGATATCACCGTGGGGCAGGTGCCAGGGTGTCTATTCCAGGACTCAGTAAAATCGCTGATGTGCATTAACCGCTGGCTGATGTCTGGTGTCCAGCGTAGCCAGAGCAGTCAGGGGAGCTGTGAATAGGGGATGCGGTAGGGGTATAGAGATCATTTGATCTGGACAGCAAAAGTCAAGGTATCTCTATTGGGAAAGGTCCTTGGAGTATTAACTATCTCACCTCCTCACGTCCTCACCCACCCAGACGAACCCAAACCTCAGGCTAGATCATATCCCAGGCAGCACATCAGCACAGCCACATCTGCAGAACAAGTGAAGCTGGGTGATCGAGTCTGGGGAAGAGGGACATCCCACTGTACCCTCCTGGCGGGCAGGAGAGTGAGCAGAGGTGACAGCGCTTATAAGTGAGATGTGCTTACTCACTGGGCCTTTGCTTTGAGCTCACAGACAGCTCACATCTGTGAGATACTTTCTTTCCAACTTATACTGTACATTACAAAAATATTATTATCTCACCACCACCCCGTGGGGGTCTATATATAATATTCTCATTTTACAAAGGTGACATGGAGACATTAGGTCAGCCAGGTCATAGAGCACTTCACAGAGCCTGGATAATAACCAGTTTGTAAATCCCAGGGCCCGAACTGCCTCACTGTCTGAGTTGTACACAAAGAGGTCCCCTGGGATGGGAGGTGAAATGCCATGTGTCCATTTGAGGTTACCTCTGGTCATTTGTAGCCTGCTTTCCCTAAAGAGCGAAAGCAGTCCCTGACATCCTCTGCCATGTGTTTAGATCTTGGGTTCATGCCTGGAGTTTTGTTTGAGCCCCCCTCCTCCCCTCCCGCGTCTTTCATCTTTTAAAGATTTTGTTGTGAAGATATTACTCTTGGAATGTACCTTGTTTGGCAAGTTCCCATGGCCACTGGAGACTCAGCCTGAAGGGAAGCACTAGGAAAATATTTGTGATGACTCTGGAAGAGAAGACAAGTACACCATTCTGGCTGGTTTCCACTCAGAAAACCCTTCACAAGTGCTGTGGGAGCCAGGGGAGGAGGAGGGGCGAGGCGGAGAGGTCCCCTGGGACGGGAGGTGAAATGCCGTGTGTCCATTTGAGGTTACCTCTGGTCATTTGTAGCCTGAGATTAATGGACCTCAGATCCTAATGCAACTATGATAGAGATCACACCTAGATTTTCATCTTAATCCTTGGAGTTGAGCAAACATCAAAAAGCTCAGCAGGTTGGTTCAGATCATTATGATAATGATTAATAACAGGCTTGTTTACAGAGCTTCTGTCTCCACAGTTCGCCATGGCCTCTACGCAGGAGTCTCTGTTGTGTGAAGATAACACAACAACAACAGAACTGAATGAGTTCCCCAAGTACATCCATCTCTCCATGAGCTCTGACCCCAGTTCTCCTCCTCTTTAATGGGACTTGCTTTTACTCCGCTGATTCAAAAGCCATTTTGTCCATGTAAATGGATACAGGGAGACTATTTCATAGAATACTGGATTGTACCCGTTTCTAACACAGCACACACATTGCATCAACACTGTTTGCATCTGCCTCTCCCTCTATATCCGGAAAACGCAGGAGATAAGACCACATATGATTCACCTTTTTATTTGTAGCACTTAGCCCAATGTCCCCATACATAAAAGATGCTCAATAAGTGTTTGCTGTGTTGTTAAACTTATGATGTCACTGTGAGGAGCTTTCTGACACAATTTTTTTTTATAGAGAAGAAAACTGGATCCAGAGAGTGGACATGACTATCCAGGGTCACTAAGCTGTGACTAGAGCAGACCTGAGTCTAGAGATATTGTCACTTGACTAACTGGCCACGGCTCTTTCTACACAAACAACAGGCCAATCAAATATAGCAGCCTCCCGGGAAATCTATTATCAGAAAAGTATGAACATATGACCCTGGGTAACCTTGTTGCCAAATCTCCAAACCTCTCTGATATCCTCCCAAGGAAGAACTCAACAGCGCTAGTTCATTCTGGGATGGATTCTATTAGTCAGGCTTTTAAACTTGAGCCAGAAGGAGCAAGGACGAATTCTTCTCGTATTCTGACTCAGAATTGAAATGGAGAGAAATGAAGTGAAAGCTCACCATTTCTTTATCATTGCCTGGGAATGGAAGGGATTCTAAATAAGGACAGGGATTAGCGTAGCTCATGACGTTAGGGAGGAATGAGCAAAATACTAGTAAGTAATTATGGCCATTGTTCATTCAGTAACAAAGGAGAGTCTCAAGTGGGGAAAAAAAAAAAGATTTCTGGGCAATTATTCATTCAAAGAGCTTAAATAAGTTCTTATCCTTTCAACCTACCTGATCAAACCAAAAAGATCTCCAATTATCCCCTAACGCCAAAAGGCCAAAAGACTACCCAGCTTCACCTTGGGAGGAATTCTTGAGCCTTGAGGACTGGCCAGATGGTCTATTTCTGTCTCAGACCATTAGGGCTGTGGTAGGGGCGGATATCCCTGTCATTGGCCCTGAACTCAGAATGATTATTTCCATAGATGGGCGGATTTGTTTCCCTTTCTCTCCAGCCTCTCTCTTGCAATCTTGCAAGGGAAGGGTATGGTGAAGCAAATTAGATCAAGAAGAGATCAGTCTCATGAATTTGGCCTCATTAGCCCCAGAACTTCCGCGGTCCAGGCTCCACAGCAGGTCTCTTTTCTAATTGCTGCTGCCTATCAGTTAGTATGATGAGTGGTGTGGCTCAGGACCAGTGGTAGACATGTTGGCTGGTTCAAACATGTCTCCTGTGAGCTTTTATGGAAGGAAGGCAATGACACATACCTCTTGTTCAGCAGTTCTTATGGGCCACATCTCAGCCGGGACCATGGTTGATTTAGTGGATGAAAATAAATGTGATTGATTTGATGAAACACTGAATGATTTACTTAAATAATTTATTTGATTTTTTAAACCATCATTCTTATCAGGAAAGGAAGTGGCATGCTATTGCAAGAGGCCAGTTATGGGGATGAGACTGTCTTGGGTTCCCGTCCTTGATCCATTCACTATCTGGGTGATCCTGGCTAATTACTTAATCTCTCTGAGCCTCCGTGTCTTCATTTTTTTTAATAGAAATAGCAATTTCTCCACTTTGACGGGTACTCTGAATATTTAGCTTTAAAAAAATATGAAGAGCATGAAACATCAAGAGTATATAATAAATAGTTCTTTACTCTTTCTCCTGAAATCTTTGGTTTCGTGTTCTTTAAAAAAAAATAATCAAAGTCCTGAACTAAATGGATTCAAATGTGCGCTGTCATTCTTTTTAGTGCCTCGGCCAAACTGAGAGATGATTCAGTGTTTAATGCAAACAGGTGATTATACACAGCGTGGCACATTCATAGGCCAGGCAATCTATCAGCTAGAATGATGGATCACTCCACTCAGTTTATGAGAAAACTTCCCTTGCTGCTAATGAACCCCAGATCAGACTTGGTTGAGGGCATGTCCCTGAGGGCACAGGGTCATTTTCTGTATGTGTGAAAGGGCACTCTCCATTTGGTTGTGCCACACCCAGCAGGAGCACCTGCATGCTTTGTGGGGTGAGGTGGTTGTGTCTATGTGTGTGGTGTGTGTCGGCATCTGAGTTTGTGGACTCTGCTTGATTGCCACCATATCTTTGCTTAGATTCCTCAAAATACAGCACTGGAAGCCTGGCCCTATTTCTGGAGAGAGGAGCTTAAGATGGTCCTAATAAGCCCAACAAGACATCCTATTACCTGCTGCCTTCTCCCAGACCTTTTAAAATGGGAAAAGCAATTTCTCCACCACAAGAGTTACTTTGAATATTTGGCTTCATTTGACCCCATTTTTAATCCTTAGATGAGGAAAGAAAAAAATAGAGAGGTCAAGAATTTTTCCCAATGTCACACAGGTATTAGAAAGAGGGGTCAGGAATGGTTGTTTCTTTTCTTTGTCTGGTATAAATTATTTATGTTGGGGGGCCCCTTCTTCCTGGAAACCTGATCTCTTGTGTGTATATACATGTATGTGTACGTACCATTTGAAAACGATAGTGAATTCTTTATAGCTTCCTAAAATGTGTGGACTTCCTTTATGCTCTCACACCTTGTATGTGCTGGTGCCTCAGCCTGGGACACCATATAGTCTCTCACACCCACTCATCCTTCTGGGATCCACTCAGGTGCTACCTCTTCTCATAGACGTATCTGGCTTCTTCAAGTTAGGAGATTTTCCTTTTTCTATTTCTCCTGAACATTTTTGTCAATTATAGCACTTTCACAATATAGGTTGATCACTTGTACCAACAGTGAATTTCTTGAAGACCTACAGCATGATTTATTTATTTATCTCAGCATCCACAATGCCTAACACAGGACTTGACATACTCTGAATCTCATATTAAATGAATGAATGAATCAATCAAGCAGTCAATGAACAGATGGTTTCAGGCCCAGGGCCAAGTCTAAGTGTGATTACAGCCCAGAAAGACTAAGCTTTGTGAGGAGGGAGGGGTCTTGCTCAGCAGCCCCTAAAGCATCAGGGGTTCAGAGGGGAGGCAGCTCCCTTGGGCAGGTGCACAGGCTTGTATGATGCATGATAGTTCAGTGGCTAATAGGTCAAGTGATTTGTCCACGTTCCTGGAGTGAAGTTTTCAGCCTGCGCTCGCCTCAACTCAGAAAGCCGGGCGCGTGATGCTGCACGTCTCCTTCAGCACAGTTAAATTAAGCTTAATATCTTATGACTCAAGAGTTTGCACACCAAGGCTTGGCACTTAATATTGTAATTACCCCTTTTGATTAGAACTGCCTTTCATAAGCAAATCGACGCAGTGATTTGACAAGCTGGAGGAATTGTGCTTGGAGCTCACCCTACGAGTTCCACAGGGAGCTGTAATCATAGTAATTACTATCGAAGCGAGATTCCAGTTCTCGATGTACCAGGAGGTAAGTGAGTAAGAGTCACACGCTGCCTGCTTTCCCATCTCGGGATAGGCTGTGGGGCTGAAAACAAGGAAGAAGGTGGAAGTAAACAGTGTGATCACAGTCAGCCCACAGGCTGCGGTGTTTCTCCTTCCACGGGGCTCAGCCTCTGGAGGTTCCGAACATTGAAAAGAATTCTTTAGCTGCTATGTGGGGTGTGTGTGTGTGTGTGTGTGTGTGTGTGTGTGTGTGTGTGTGTGTGTGTTTCGCCTACTCTTCTGAATACGTAGAGAAGGCAGATATGAATCCACAGACTCTATCCTTTGAGGGGCCCCCAAACTCATGTTAGGGTGAATGTAGAAACTGAAACTCACTCGTTAGAAGCAAGGTCTGCAATGACTCAATAATAGGCTTGGTGTTCGAGTTCATCTACAGATAGAATATTCCCTGAAGGGTGTGTTCAGATCACCACTGGAGGTGCTCAGAGCGTTCTGGGCTGGTTTTTAAAGGACAAACGCCTCGCCAGGGACAAGAGCCTTATTCCAAACCACAGGGAGCCTTGCTTGCAGCCACAAAAGCCTGCAGCTTACAAATGAGCAATGCTGCCCTTCTGTTCCATGGCCCTTGTGCTGGCTTCCCCGGGAGGCTGGAGCAAGTCCCAAATGCTAAAGAGGCCTGCTTCCCAGCGGGACTCAGGAGGAGGCTCTGAGGATGGGCTATTTCTTTTCTTTGTCTCGTAGAAATTGTTTATGTTGGGGGCCCCCTACTTTCTGGAAACCCGATCTCTTGTGCATAAACCCCACAATTACAGCTCCCCACTGTCCATACTTTATGGATTCCCTCCTACCCCCACCTTCTGCTTTCCCCTCCATCATCCACAGCCTGAAAATTCATTTAACAATTAACAGCACAAGAAGGAAAAATGCCACAAGACCCAGATTGCTAGCAGATGCTCTGGGGGTGCTGCGAGGGAAAAGGCGGTTTGAGGCCAGGGTTCCCTTCTCTGCCTTTTAAACGTCTACACAGAATCAGGTGAGGCAGAGCACATTTCCATTCACGTATTCATTTGATTCTTATAACAAATATATTTTGAGTAACAGAGTGTGCCAAGCCCTCTGCTGGGTTCTGGAACCTTGTAGTATTAATAATGAACATTTATTGAGTGTTTACTATATGCAAGGCCCTATTCTAAATGTTCTCAATGTACTAGGATTTAATTCACTTTTCAGAACAGCCCCATTTTGAATCCTCAGATGAGGAAAGAAAAAACGGAGAAGTTAAGAATCTTTCCCATTATCACACAGGTATTAGAAAGAGGGGTCAGGATCTGATCCCAGGCAATCCGATTCCGGAGCCTACACCAGAAGTCAACAATTTTTTCCTGTAAAGGCCCAGATGATAAATATTTCAGGCTTCACGGGCCATCTGGTCTCAGTCGCAATTACTCAACTCCACTGTTGTAGCATAAAAGCAGCATGGACAATAGGAAAACAAACGAACATGGCTGTGCTCCAGTAAAATGGTTTATGAACCCCGACGTTGGAATTTTATAGAATTTTTTGTGTCACGAAATATTTTGTTGGTTTTTTTTTCTCAACCACTTAAAAACATAAAACCATTTCTACATCACAAGCCATACAAAAACAAGTGTTTGGCCGGAGTTGGTTAATCCCTAGCCTAAGCTATGCTATTCGTCCATTAGTGAGTAAGGAGGAATTGTTATCCTGGTGGGGGAGACGTGGGAACTTAAAGCCCTTTTAGGAATCCTTTCATTTATGTGTTGCCTGCTCTGCCTGATTACTTCTCATCCTCTGTCCTCCTTCTGGCTCAATCCTGTGTGCCTCTGACACTCCGGTTTAGCATCAATGGCTTTCAGGAGCTTCATCTGACATCACCCTATGCGCAGCCCTCCGCTGTTTTCCTAGCATCTTTCCTGTCGTCTCTATCATTGCATTCTTGGAGTCAGATAGTCAGATGTCTGCTCCAGGGGGCATGTCCTACTCATTCTGGATTCTGACCGGGTCCCTGGAACTAGTAGATACACAACCCATGTTGTGGGATTAATTTGTAGGGGGTGGGAGGATGGTTCTCAAGAAGGGTCAATGGAGAAGGGAACTTTGGAATTTGGGGTCGAGTAAAAGAGTTCTCCAAGCCAATAACATGGGGAAGGTCATTCTGGGATGAACTGCATGTGACAAGACAAGAGGCAGGGGTGAGGAAAACAAGGCATGTCCAAGGAATCGCCACTTTGGGGCAGAAAGGCCAGTGGCAACAGATAAGGCAGACAATATCTGTGTTGATGAAGATCTGACTCCTGCAGGCCGTGGGAGGACAGTTGAAGGTCATTGAGCATGGAAGTGACATGCTCAGATTTGTGCTTTAGAACAGGGGTCAGAAAACCAGAGCCCCGGGACCAATCCCAGCCCAAGATAACACAGTTACAAAGGGAGGGAGCTGGGGACGGGACTCAAGGGTGTGTGAGCCCCAGTCTCTTGTGTCCTTTCCCCCTACCAACCTGCTTTCCCCAATCTGGGAGCCTAGACCTGGGCTGGGACTCAATGATTTTAAGGGCTCTGACAGCCTGAGCCCAGTTCCAGTTCACATTGATGGAGTTGACCTTGGGGGAGGAAAGAGGGACAGGTTCTATAGCATCTCCAGTTCTGCTACTGAATGCATGGGTGGTGCATAACCACAGCTCATGGCCTCTGTGCTTACCCAGCCACAGATCTCAGTCAGGCACCTGTTCCTCCTTGAGCTTCTGTCCTCAATACAGTAAGGGGTTGGGCTAGATGCTCTTGAAGGGTCCTTATCATGATAGGATCCTAAACACTACAAGGTTTCCATATGCCATATTAAAATACCTATGGCTCAAAGGTTTATAAGTGGTGAGAGTCCTGGAAATGGAGGAAGCAGGAAAGGAGACATTACTCTCACCCACAAGATACAGAGATGAGCAACAATCCAGGGCTTCAGGAGAGAAAGGATGATCCACACCCGATTACCTCGGAGGAGAAGGAGCTTGTTAAGGGAATTTAAAGCCTACTGTCTTAATAACCCTTTGTAGTTCCTTGGCGCCTGGCTTTTCTTAAAGCTCAAAGTATTTTGCAAACATTAGCTCATTAATCCTTCCAGAAGCCTTGTGAAGTGGGTAGGTGTGTATGTCGTATCCCCATTTGAGAACCTTAAATCTGAGGGGGAAAGGGGCTCAAGCCCTAACTTGTGTGGGGGTAAGGGGGAGGCCCCAGGGGCTGGACTAAATTGAATAGTAATTTTCAGTGTTGTTTTAAATCATTATTCTACCAGAGGAGTAGTGGATGGTGGGGAAAGCATGCATGAGCTCTGGAACCAGCCAAATCTACATACCAGGTCTAGCTAGGCTTCTACAACTTTGTGAATTTGGACAAGTCCCTCAACTTTTGTGAAATCCAGTTTCCCTTCAGAAAAGGGGGCGATGATACCTAACACCTCACCAATTCATAGTCTGAGAAATGTAAAGTTCATCTCAAAATCATTTGATTATTGGAAGTTTCCATACAGGTATTTAAGAGATTGTGATTAGAGAGATTTTTATTAAAAGTCACCAGACATTTGGCACCCAGTTATATGGGTTTTGTGTTCCGGAGAGGGAAGTTCAATGCATGGAGCTCAGATAGGGCGTGAATGGGGAAGGCGCTCTGGGCGGGACAGTAGAGGTGGGAATGAAGTCCTGGAGGCTGCACTCTTGGTCTTGTTCAGAAAAGCCAGTCAACCAGCCTGAGTTGAGTTGTCTTAAGATAAAACTGAAGAAGGTGCTCATAATCTACTGGCTGGGAAAGGAGTTAGGTAGATGATAAGTTCATTTCTCCTTGGAGCCCAGAAGGCTTGAGTAGGGAACCAACCTTGTCAGTGTGAAGACTGCTCTGGCTTCAGCATAGAGAACTGATGGGATGATGGGATGTGGTATGGCATGAACCTTTTTATGACATCTCCTTAGCTATTTTCTAAAATGTGCTATTTTAAAAATTATCTTTAGTGTATGTTTTAAAGTCAATTAATATATTTCTAAAATAGTATATGTGTGTTTGTGTGTGTGTGTGTGTGAGAGAGAGAGAGAGAGAGAGAGAGAGAGAGAGAGAGAGAGAGAGAGAGAGAGAGAGAAAGTGCGTGCTATATAGAATTTTTTATTGATGGGGCACATGATCTTCTCACTGCATGAGAAGGGGAGAAAGTGATGCAGAATCCCATCTGAAATTTCATTAAGGCATCTGAGAATGAGCTAATTAATGGAAGCCTGGATAGAACAGTGGTTTAAATGGGAACACAGAGGAAAGAATATAAAAACCCTATCACACAGGAAGAGGAGGCAGGACTTTGTAATTCTTGGTCACAAAGAGCAAGTGATTCAAGAAGAGGGAAGAGGCAAAGCTGACTGGGAGGTTTCAATCCTTGGCCAAGAGAATGCTGGCATCCCCAAGGAAAATGACGAAGGTCAGAGTGGAAACTGGCTGGAAAAAAGGTGGTGAGCTCTGCCCAAGCCACGGGGGTGTAAAGTAAGGGCAAGAGAGAGGGAGAAGGGGCAGCAATGAGGCTGGTGCTTGGAAGAGAGCCCTGGCTAAAGGTAGAGGAGCTGGCTGCCTCCTGTGGAGCTGAGTGGAGGAATGGGATCTCCAAGGGAAGAGGGGGCAAGGACTCAGCCCAGTGGGAAGGGAAGTTCTTACCCCTCACCAAATGTCAGTGTTAAGAGAGCCCACTGTCAGAGGTCAGCTATCATCTCATGTGGTCTCAAGTTTATAGACTCACGGAGTACCAGAGTTTGAATCGTCCTTAGACACTACCTAGTTTCCGGATTGTCCTGGTTTAAGTAACTTTTTTAAGTCACAATCTTGCCCTAGCCAGTTTGGCTCAGTAGATAGAATGTCAGCCCGAGGACTGAAGGGCCCCAGGTTTGATTCCAGTCAAGGGCATGTACCTTGGTTGCTGGCCCTGGTTGGGGTGTGTGCAAGAGGCAACCAATCGATGTGTATGTGTCACATTGATGCTTCTCCTTGTCTTGCCCTCTCCCTTCCACTCTCTCTAAAAATCAATGGAAAAATATCCTCAGGTGAGGATTAACAAACAAAAAATAATAATAATAATAAAGTCACAATCTTAATATACCCCAATGTGTCCCTGAGAGCTCTTAGTTGCAAACAACAGAATCTATACAGGCTAATTTAAGCAGAAAATGGAGTTATAATTATCAAAAGATATTAAAAGGATATCAGAGAATCTGTAGGAAGGCTGAAGAATTAGAGTTGAGGCTGTGCTTCCAGGAAGAGTATTTAAAACCACACACACTGGATTATTGTTTGGCAACATAAAGAAGGGAACCTTGAAAACAGTATGCCAAGCAAAAGAAGCCAGTCACAAAGGACTACATGTTGTATGATTCCATTTATATGAAATGTCCAGAATGGGCAACTAGGAAGCTGACTCATAGTTTCCTAGGACTGGGGGGATGGGAAGTTGAGAAGTGACAGCAAAGAGGTATGGGGTTTTGTGGGGAAGTAATAAAAATATTCTAAAAGTCATTGTAATGATAGATACACACCTCTATGACTGTCCAAAAAACAAACATAGAATTGTATACTTTGAGTGAATTGTATGTATGTGAATATATCTCAATAAAGCTATTAAACATGCACACACACACACACACACACACACACACACACCTTAGAAAGGTGGACACAGGAGGATCATTACTGTCTCTAATGCCAATGCCAAACAGGAAATTCCAAGAACTTAGCTTTATTGCAACCTCCACTCTCAGCATCCCTGGTGCCACCTCTGCCTCAGGGACTCAGCCAAGCAAACACTGGCTCTCCCAAAAATGACATCTCTGCCCTCACCTCTATGAACATATGGAAGGTCTGGGAACATTCCATTTCTTCAGAAGGCTCACTGAAAATTTGAAGTCCTGCATGGATGTATCCGACAGATGAAACCGAGAACACTCTGCATCTGTGTGTTACCTAGTTGCAAGGGACGCTAAAATTTTGAGTTCTGGTCACTATGTTGGGGATCAGGAAAATGTCCCTAGAAAAAGACTAGTCAAAAGATGATGGGGAGGGAGGGGTGAACAGGCGCAGCACAGAAGATTTGTAGGACAGTGAAACCACTCTATGTGGTACCATAAGGATAAATATGTGTCATTAGATGGGGAGGGAGGGGTGAACAGGCGCAGCACAGAAGATTTGTAGGACAGTGAAACCACTCTATGTGGTACCATAAGGATAAATATGTGTCATTAGACATTTGTCCAGACCTATAGAATGTATAACACCAAGAGTGAATTCTAATGTAAACTAGGAACCTTGGGTGATAATGACAAGTCAGTGTGGGTTTATCAATTGTAACAAATGTACCACGTTGGTGGGGGATGTTGATCATGGGAAGACTATGCATGTGTGGGGATATGGGGTATATGGGAAATCTCTGAACCTTCTGCTCAGTTTTTCTGTGAGTGAACTTAAAACTTCTGTAAAAAATAAGTCAATTTAAAAAAAAAAAGATGATTGGCAGCCACAAATATAACAACATCCACTACTAGACTATATTATAGAATTTCAAAATAAAAATTAATAGAAATTGGTAGTTTTAACAGTTCCCCTAAAAAGGCATTAACTCTAGAAGTTAGAAGTAAAAAGTGGCCACGTAGTGTATGAAGTGTGGGGAGAGTGGTGAGGTGGAATGGCCACAGGCTTTGGAGCCCACCGCTCTGTGTTTGAAACCCAGGCCTTCCCCTTATCTGCTGTTTGATCTCCACAGGCCACTTAATGGCACGGAGTCTCACCTGGAAAATGACAACAGCAATGTCCACTTCACAGGCTTTTATTTCTAGGACTGGGAGGGTGAGTGCTAAGTGAGTTTTAGCTTCTTTCTGCCAACACAATTAATTGTTTCTACTAATTTTATTAGATCAGATTCGACTGTTATCCTGATTCCTATGTCTTCATACTTTTTAAAAGATATGCTATCACTACATTTTATTCTTATAATGAGCTTGTTGTTTGTGGGAGTTTTAGAAACTCATCTCTATGAGGACTGTATAGAAAAAGCACGAAATGCAAAATGTGGACAATGAACTGTTTTCCTTTTTCTTTCTTTTATGATTTCCATTTGTTTACTTCTTTTTAAAAGCAGATATAAGTAAACCATCAAATAAAACAGAAAGTGAAAGTGAAAATTCTCAGAGCCTGGGGTATAAAAGAAGCATCAGCAGCTCCTTCTCCATTGAGTAGCCACATCCCCTGACGGCAGAAGTAGGCCCTCGCTAGGAGCCTACACATCGTCTCATGGACACCTGCTCCAGGTGTGGCATCAAACATCCTATCTACCCATTCTGTCATGAGATGCCAGATACCACCTCTGGTCAGAATCCAGAAACCCCTAGGATTCAATAAACTTCCCAGGAAGCTTATTGCATGAGGTCCAAGTCTGTTACTCTTGTGGTTGTATAAAGCAAGACGATAACTCTAGTCTCCCGATTCCCTATCTAGACTCCTTGTCATTCCCCTGCCCCTTGTCAAATCTGACCCTTAAGGACTTCATTTACCATAAGGAGCAAATAACCAATAAGTGTGCTAGGTTCTTCAGGGGTCCCCAGTAATGGTGACCCACTCTCTTGATTACATGTTCTTATCTTTCTGATGCTCAGTGCTTTCTTGGTTTCTGATGGCTTCATTGACAGACCTTCTTATATTAAATCATGACCACCTGATATTTGGGTAGTATTTGAGGGTGGCAAGGACCAAGGTATGAAAGGCTAATGTGTTAGCACCCAAAGTTATTCAAGTGGCCATGGAGATAAAAACATGTCCTACAATGGAGCGGGAAAATTATTTTCTATGTCTGCATCTGACTTACACATAGCTTCCCAGAAGTAGGTGCTTGATGTATTTGACCATGTCATTGACTTTCTGTCTTCTCTTGGCTCCCTATATCCTTTGCTCTAAGATTCACACTCCTTAGCAACAAAGCCTTTTATGTGAGAATCCTCCCTGCTTCTCTAACTCTACCTCTTGCTTCCTCTGAGATGTGTTTACTCTCTGGTCCAACCACATGGGAGACTTCCTGACTCCTCCAGAGGAAAGCAGAGGCTCTCTCTGGTTTGTTCCCAAAACACAGTGGCTTCATTCAATAGTCAATCCATAAACATTTGCTGAGGATGTAGTATAAACTCTGCACTGTGCTCCCATAATCCCTTGCACTTCCATCTTCTTTCAGCAAATGTCACTCTGGATATCATTTGTTTACCTGTCTGGAAGGTGTAGTCTGGCAACAGACAGCCATGTGGAATGTTTGGTTACGACAATGGCACCATTTCCTCTTTCTCCACACCCACCAGCTGAACCCAACCCAGAATAAGGAGAGCCTTGGATCCAGCCTCAGAGAACCCTGGGGAACATCATGTACTTCAGCGCCCACTGCCTATCATCCGTGCTTTATCCCTTGTACATTGGTCCAGTCCATATGACTGGGTCTCTAGCTCAGTTTCTGTGCCAAGCATGCTGTTTCACTGTTGCCAAGGAGCCTAACCTGCTGTGTGGCTCTTTCTAATCTACCTGCCTCATGCAAGACTCTTACCCCAGAGGCTAGAATTGTTCTAGGGAGATCCAGTGGTGGCTGGGGTTCTGCTTGCCACATTAGGGACCAGGGACCTCCCAGTTGTTGCTATAATTGCCTGCTCTGAGGACCTTTGCAGCTGGACACTCAATGAAATATCATACCTGAGCGTGCTTAATCCTTCTTCCCCACTTGCTGAATTGAACTTGCTTCCTATGGATGGTGGACGACTCCCTTAAATATTTCTTCCAACAAGGAAGGTCGGCTGCCCTGGGCCTCTTCCTTCCCCAAAACACCACTTCCTACCCCAAGAAAGTGTACTCGATAAGGACCAATAGAAAGTCTTGAGCTGAATGTTTGCCATGCCTCAGGGAGAAGCCAGGATAACAGGGAAAAGGGGTGATTAAAATAGCCACACAGAAAGACTTCAGTAGAGTTTCATTGGAAGGACAGGGGGACACAAGAAGAAAGAAAACTGCAATTGGACATGAAAAGTCCAAAAGAACCAAAATACCATGGTCTTTGAATGTTTGAATCTAAAAAAGGATTGCCTGCATTTTGTGGAAAATAATAATATTTATTGAGCACTTAGAATGGGCCAGATATTCTGCTAAGTGTTTGACATGCATTTTCATATTTAATCTTTACAATAGTCATTAGCGAATACTGTTAATAACCTGGTTTTTTAGAAGAAGAAATGGCATAGAGAAATGAAGTAACTTGCCTTGAAACTAGGAACTAAGAGATGCCCATTAATAGGGAAATGGTTGAGTAAATTATGGTCTCTCTTAGCCATGAACTAATAGTCATTACAAAGAATAAACTCAAACTATCCCAGTTGACTTAGGAAGGTTTTTTTTCTAGAGAAGTTGAGAAAAATAGCCAGACACAGGTAAGTATACTCTGGCCCCACATTTGTTTATCAACAACATAAGCCTCTTATCTGTATATGTGTATATATATTTATGTATATACTTACAGAATAACATGCACAGTATGATTCCAGTGAGGAAAAATACAGATACCTATGTATGTGCATTTATAGTTGATTATGTGTGAATGAGAAAAGAGAAAGTGATGGAAGAATTCTATTGACCTTGGCTATGTGGGAGGGGACAGAGGAGCAGGAAGGGAAAGAGAGTTTGGGGGTTATATATCTTTGCATCATTGGGCTTGTTATGAAGAGCATGTCTTGCTTTCTGAAACCATCAAATGAAGACAATGATTTAGAATAAGTAAGTACTTTGCCCACGGTCACATACTCTCCATCTCAATGCTACACAGTGGGAACGGAAAGAGTGATCTCACTCTAACATCCCCCTTGTCCATGCACTGCACACGAGGGTTTGGACCCAAAAGGGTTTTCATGGGCCATCCTCAGCTCCACTGTCATGTCGAGTCAATTATGCCTTAATTATTATTTTTCTAGACACTATCGGTCACATGGCTAAGGCCACACAGCAGGCATCAGGAGAAGCCTAAATGGAAGCCTGTGGTTTTAGACTCCAAATTCAGTGCACAGTCTAAGATTATGTAATGTGGAAATACATTTTAAAATACCAACTTTTAAAACTGCATAAAAATCAATCTAGTTAATACAGGGAAAACTTCTAGAGCTATGATGTATCATTAGTATAATTATCCCTCAGCTTCTTTTTTGCCTATCATTAGAGTAAGATGCCATCAGTTATATGAGTAGTGGGTCCTTGATTATAGCCTCACACATTCATTCAACAAATGTCCACTGAACACCTAATATGTGCCCAGCACTCAGTTAGGTGCTGAGTCAGCCTTATAATCTGAACACACACTTTCTGCAGGTTTTGGGCCAAGAGCAATTAGTACAAGACTCTAACATTTGCCCTTTTAAAAGTAACGACAATATTTTATTAAGCATGAAGGTTTAGTAAACATTAAAGACTTTTTAATTTTAGAAAGACTCCGAATCAGAAAATACAAGAAATGAGCATCATTTAGAAAAAACAACAATGCTAAATTGGTCCGGCATGAGCAAGTGTGAGGGATGGCGAAGGGCAACAGCCTTTTGAGTGCACACTATTGCCAGACACTTTCTATGTGTCATTGTAACAAGTGCTCACAATACCCTACACGGAGGGGACTGCTAGTATTCAGTTTACCAGTGAGGAGACTGTGTTTAGGGGATATGAAAGAATTTTCCCAAGGTCCTAAGGGAAGTTGTAGAGCCAGGATTTGAGTATAAACTTGCCTAACTACAGAAATTGTGGATTTCTTTTACTGCGTTGTCCTGCTTGCAAAGGAGACTGTTCCCCTTAAGAGCACATCAGGTTCACATGGCCCGGGTGAAACCACCAAGGTGGCTGAGTGTGTCCTTCACCTGGGCCATGTGCTCCAAGTGGAGGTCTCTTTTAACATTAGAATTGTAACCCTGATTTTTCCTGATAGCCCATCGCCTGCCCATCGCTTGAGGTTGTTTTGTTTCCAACCTTAACCAGCTAAGTGGCCTCCTTGCTTCTTGATGGTCAGCCTTATTCTTTCCTTCAATACATCCATCTTGAGTCTTCTTAAAACTCAAGTCAGGCCAGTTCTCTCTTCTGCTCAAAACACTCGAATGGCTTAAAGTTCTTACATATTCCACCCCCACCTCCTTGAGCTCATATCTCCCCTTTCTCCCCTTGCTGCCTTGCCTCTGGATCTTTTAGTGCATGGAGTTGAGTATACTAATTGATCTTTTATTATTAATTAATCTTTGAAAAAATTGTTTTCATTTCCTTTGCTAATTACATGTTCATATATAGTTGTAAGCCTCCCTTCCACAGATAATCTGGGCCCACTCTATTCCCCAGGCTTTTGCACTTGCTGTTCCCTCAGCCTAGAATGCCTTCCCACGGATATCCAAGTGGCTCACCTCTTCACCAACTGAAAGTCTTTGCTCCTTTGTCATCTTCTTAGTGATCCCTCCTCCCCTCACTGACTACTTTATTTAACACTGCACACCCCCTTCTCTCAGGACTTGGTATCCCCACTGCCATAATTTTCCCCAACATCACTGATCACCTTCTGATATATAAGATAATTTACTTATTTATGTTGTTCATTGTCTGTCTCCCTCTTCTAGAATATAAGAACCATGAGGTCAGAGACTTTTCTTTGATTTGTTCACTGATGGATTTCCATCACTTAGAGCAGTGCCTGGCACACAGCAGGCAATCACTAGACACCTGCTGAATTGAGGAATAAACCCTCTCGCCAGCCTGGTAAGCATGACTGTTATTATCCTCATTTTAAAGCTCAGAAATTCAAGATCAGACTTATATGCACAAAATCAATAACTTTGGGCTGATCTGGTATTCAAATGACAGTGATTCCTCAGGGAGGAGGAGAGGAGAGAGGAGGAGGGGAGGACAGGAGGATGCTTCTCCCCTACTGGACCCTCCCAGTTCCATACTCCCAGCAGCAACCCTCACCCCTATGGCCTCTGGACTCTACAGCCACATCAGAAGACTGGGAGTGAGTGAAGACATCCTCTGCATTGCCAGTGAGCCCCTGCTAGCCGTCTCTAAGAGCCCAAGCTGAGAGCCAGGCTGCCATTCTGCTTCTGGGAAGAAATGAAGAAGAGATGCTAACTACACATGAGAATGTTACAGGGGTGGGCCCAGGAGCCAGAGTGCTTGGAGTTCCTCATGTGACAGACTCTTTATACACACTTAAGGCCAAAATTAACGGGTGCAATAAGATAGCATCGCTTTGCTGGAACACCACAAGGTGCCTGCTGCTGGGGACATCACACAGCCCCATCTCCCTCTGACATCAAACTCGGCTGGGCAGTGAGTATGGAGCAGTGACCACCCTAAGGTAAAGAGTCAGCACAGCCTCCAGAAGGTCATACATGCGCTTGTCCATTTCTTTCCTTTATTTTTTTTTAACACGGCTTGCCTTCCATCTTTTTTCTAGCCCCTATATTAGCGAGAAGGACACAGTATGGAAGCACACTGCCACTTTCAGGCACTGGGATTCTGGTAGGGAGACAGACACATAGGCAATCACAATAAAAGCCATGTGACCTTGACCAAACAGCTGATGGACCCCAGCTCTGCAGGGCTTCTGGAGAAGATGACATTTAAGACAGTGAGGATCCCTCTGGAGCACATAGGTTGGCAGGACTTAAGAGCGCTAAATTAGGCCCTGAGCCTGCATCCTCCAAAGAGGAAATGGGGAGGCTCCCACACTACACTACGTGGAACAGATCCTGAGAAGCAAGTGGCCTAGAGGACCCTGTTGTAACAAGCGGTCCATGATTACCTAGAGTCAGAGTGTCTGCTCTTCCCTGTCCTAAGTTCAGGGAATTTCTAGCAACAATGACAATATCCATCATTTATTCAACTATGACGAAGCCCGATGCTACATACTTTTCATTCATCATCTAATTTAATTATTGCAATAACTGTGTCACAAATGAAGAAACTGAAATTTCCAGATGTGAAAGACTTCATGCAAAAGCCTCAGAGCTGAAGGCAGTATGTGAATCTAGGATTTAAATCTCAAAATCCAGTGCTCTTTCCTGAGCCCTTCCTCCTTCCATTTCATGCTGACATCTCTCATGGACCTGTGGCTATTCTTAGCTCTCAAATCAGTGTCTTGGAGAAGTTGGAGCAACACCTACTACCATGGGCCAAAAAGGAAACCGGTAGAATTTTGTGGTTGGAGTGACTCGGGTTTAAATTTCAGTTCTCATTAACTCCGCTTGCAACCTCAGGGATGTTGCTGTACTTTCCTGCTGCCTTAGATTTTCCTTCTGGAAAATGGGGATCACTGTATTGTTATGAGGCTACAATGGAATGAAGTCCGTGACACAGCCTGAACCTAGCAGAGTTTTTCTGCTGAACTCTGTGCTAAGTGTTTCTGACAATGTTCCACTTTGGGAGACAAGTGAAGATAGATAATGACCACATGCCAAGAGGTTGTCATCATGTCCTTCTCCAGTTAATTTTTTTCCTTATAAATAGGGAAATTAAGAGCTATCTTGGATCTGTCATTCTTGAAAATGAATTTACTTATGTATTGTTAGGACATTCTTCACACTTCCCCCAAATATCTTGCTCATGGTCAGGGTAGACCTAAAGGGAGCGTGGACCACTGCCCAATCCTGCCTTAAACTCAGCTGAGTTCTTTGTCTCTTGGCAGTTTGTCAGCCATCCATTGCAAGCCCTTCACTGCCAAAGGTGTTTGGCCCCGAGTAATTACTAAGGGAATGTGATGATTTCCGGCATGGGAGATACAGTGTGAGTCCCACTGTAATTACTATGGAACCCAGGAGGTATAATTACCAAACAGGCTGCACCAATGACATCTGCCGGCATCTCAGATCAGTCTGTGCACTTGTTGCAAAGCAGCAGCTGTCAAGCCCTTTTACTGCATGAACTTGGGGATCCTCATTGACCTGATTATTTTATGGAAAGTTTTCTCTTTTTACATGATCATAGGTTCAGCTGTAAGAAATAAGACAGAATGGTACAAAATAATACAGAGAGATCTACAATTTACGCAGTTTTCCCCAATGGCAACATTTTGAAAAACTATAATGAAGTATGACAACTAGGATATTGACATGGATAGAGTCGAGATACAAAACATTTCCACCACCACAAGGATCCCTCAGGTTGCCCTTGTGTGGCCACACTCGCTTCTTTCTTGCCCCCACCCCCTCCTTAACCTCTACCAACTGCTGATCTGTTCTTCATCTATAATTGTGTCAGTTTAAGAATGTTAGATAAATGGAATCAAACAGTATATAACCTTTTTGGAATAGGGTTTCTCTTACTAGGATACTCTGGCAATGCATCCACACTATTGCATGGATCTTTCTTTTTACTACTGAGTGATATATTCCATGGGTTGGATGTACTGTAGTTTGTTTAACTACTCATCTGTTGAAGAACATCTGGGTTGTTTCCAGTTTGGGGCTATTATGAATAAAGCTGCTATAAACATTCATCTACAGTTTATTTGGGAAAAATGAAGGGGTACAGTTACTGGGTTATATGCTTTTCAGAGTGTTGTACCATTTTACATTCCTACCAGTAACTTTATTAGCTAGTGAACATATGAGTTTCCCCACATAGTCTATGTATGTCCTTTATTTTATTTTGTCTATTTGTTTGTTTGGTTGTTTGGTTAGTTGGTTGGTTGGTTGATTTGGGGCTTAATTACCTGGCTAGAACCTCCAATTGTATGTATATTTCATAAAATGAATTGGGAGGTATTTTCTATTTTCTGGAAGATGTGTACAATTTTTTAAATTATTGGTCGATTTTCAGTGAAACAATTTGGGCCTGTAGATTTTGAGGGGTTTTTTAATTAAAAATCCATTTATTTAACAATTATAAGGTTAGTAAAATAATCTATTTCATATTGAGTTGTGATACTTTGTATTTTTCAAGGAATTGGTCCATTTCATCCAAGTTGTCAGACGTATGTTTCTACTGTTGTCTTTAAGTCCTATAATGTTACTGCCTATTTCATTCCTTATATTAGTGATTTGGATTTTCTCCTTTATCTCTCCTCTTTGTTTTTGGGCCAGTCTTGCTAGAAGTTTGTCAGTCTTATTAATCTTTTCAAAGAACTAGCTCTTCGTTTCATTGATTTTCCTCTATTGATTTTTCTGTTTCAATTTCTGAAATTGTTATTTACTTCCCTCTGCTTGCTCTGGATTTCTTTTACTTTTCTTTTTCTGGGTTCTTGAGGTGGAAAGCTAGATGGAGCCTTTTCCTCGTCTCTAATTTATGCATCTGTGCCACAGGTTTCTATTTCAGCACTATTGTGGCTGTGTCCCGCAAACTTTAATATGTTGCATTTTATTTACATTCAGTCCAATATACTTTTTAAAATTTCCCTTGAGAATTTTTTTGGCTCATGGATTGTATAGAAATGTGTTGTTCGTTTCCAAGTGTTTGGAGAGTTTCTCTCGTCTGTTGTTGATTTCTACTCTGATTCCATCGTGATAAGAACACACCTTCTGTGTGATTTCTAATATTTTAAATATTTTGAGGTTCATTGACCTATTTTGTGTATGTTGAATGTGTGTGTTGCTATGGTGTGTTCTGCTGTTGCTGGGGTGAGTGCTCTGTGTCAATTTCATCATGTTGTCTGATGGATATTTCACAGGGGGTCAGGTTCTGTGTTGACAGTTTTCTTCTCCTGCCAGGGATTCCAATGACATGAATTTAGATTTTTTTATTATTATTATCCTACAAGTCCTTGAGCTTCTCTTCTTTTTTTTCTATTTTTTCCTCTGTTGTTTAGAACAGATAATTTAACTTCTTTCTTCCCAATGTGGATGGCCTGTATTTCTTTTCCTTGCCTAATTCTTCTGACTAGGATGTCTAGTATATGAGCTGTTAGGAATAAAAGAATATTCATATAAGGGATTGAATAAAGGTGGAAACTCAGAGAGGCTGGTAGAGCCCAAGAGCCAGTGTTCACTTCAATGGCATTTGCCACGCCTGACGAATCTGAGCATCATTTTGCTGCCTTGTGGCAAGTGAGTGGCAGAAGATAAGCCCAGGGTTCTGAGGAGTCTCCTCAGAATCCATAAAGCTGGGCCCTCAAGTGTCTACACCCTCCTTGTGTTGGGGTAGAAATTAACTTGGTCTCTACTGTCTCAAAGAGGACTGCAAAGAAAACTGTATGCCTCCCATATGGGTACCAAGTGGAGGTGGGGGCAAAGGTCTCCCTTAAGAATTAATAACCACAAGCCACCCTCCCATGGGTTGCACCCTAACATGGACCAATTTTCACATGGGATTGTGTTCACTAACAGCTTTGGATTCTAAAAGCCTTAATACTGAATGCAAATCTGTACTTTAGGTTCTCTCAGTTGCAATGATTTAGAAGAATCCAACAAAGAAATAATCCTCTTTAGACATTACTTCCCTTTCTCCATCTCCCTCATTTTCTTCCCTTCATTCCTCACCTGGGTATCTCCACACCATGCTGTTTTCACTCCTTCATCATTCCCTTCACCAGTGGCTAGCCCATCTTGCCTCTTGACCAGCAGCGTCCACCACAGTTTCTTTCACTATATTAGGCTATGCTGAGCTGATCCAGATCAACTAGACAATACCAGCCTCCATGTCCCTGGTCCTCCTTCCTTCCATGTAAAGGGAAGAACACAGAGCCCCTAGTAAAGCGAGGTTCTTCTTTATTATTCTTAAACTTTTATGCTGGATTTAAATTTTACTTTGTTCTACCACAAAAATCTAAGCTACCATGTTAATTAAACAACCCACACAAACCAATAGTCACACAGACAGAACCCCACTGTCTGCTCACTGTCTAGACAGAACCACACTGTCTCCAACATTGAAGACAATTCATGTGCATCCCTGAGCAGTCTGTTGTGGGGACATAAGGTCTACAGTCATACAGGGAAGGGACATTCTACCAGGGCTCTTGTGTGGGAGGAAGGAGCACATATCATTGTGAAATGCTTTGCTATATAAAAGTATCCTGTGAAATGCAAATGTAGCAAAGATGTCCCAACCACCCATGCCACTTCATGAGAATTCCAGAGTACCAGGAAATGTCGTGTCCAGAAATACTTGCAATTATAAGGGATAGTAATTATCCCTACAACAGTCATCATCAGAATTACAAAACTTCTTATTGTTGTAATCAATTAGCTTCACAATGACATGGATGCACTCCCTCACGTGTTTCTTTTCTCAGGGATCACGGGTACCCTAAGATGACTAATCACAAAAATATAATTTTGTCACAAAACCATCCCACAGAATGTGTCCTAAATATCAGATTCCAATTCAGCCACATGTATTGAGAGTCTACTCATATACAATCCTTACAACAGAGACGTGAATAGGTTGCATTTTTATATGTTTACATGTATGTAAATTAAGGTTCCGACAGGTTAAGTATTGTGTCCAAAACTAGACATCCAGTAAATGTCATACTTGAGATCTGAGGCCTGTTTCTCTGATTCTAACTATTATGCTCTCTCCACTGACCAACCTGGGAACTAAAGCAGGATAAACAAGGTCCCTTGCAAATGGAGAAATAATGTTGTGTCAGGAGAACGTCACCATTGTGGTGAAGATTGTAGACCTGGTTTTGGGCAATTGGCTTTTCTCTGTCCTAGTAGCCTAATCTCTAAGTCTTTCCATTATTTAGCCAAATTGGTCACAATAGCAGCAGAGTAAGAATTTGTGGATGGCTGACAAAATTAATGAGTGAGAGCAGGTATATGCTCTTTCTGATTTTAAAATTTTCCATTCATATTTATTATCTACTTTGCATTTCCAAAACAGGATAGGATGGGTTTTTATTATCCTCACTCTACAAATAAGGAAACTGAAGCTTAGGGAGAATGTGTGCTATGAGGGCCTAGGACCACATGACTGGCAAGTGAAGGGGACTAGAGCTGAAACCCAGAGTCTCTGACCCCAGGCTCAGTGTTCTTCCTGCTGCTCCAAAATAAACCCAGACTCTCCCTGTGCTTAAAACATTGTCTTAAAGCCTGTAGCTTCTCGAGGGGCTGTGGGGCATCTTGAGAAGAAGACCATCAATTCATAGATTCCTAGTTGAGTCCATATTGTCCTCCATCACCCTGGGGCTCATCCAGTTCATCCCTTCCCTAAAGCAAATACCAGTTGAGCAATGCCAAACTCCTGATCTCCCAGGTCCATTTCCTCAGACATTGCCCTATGTAAGATGTACAGGATAGAGCCCCACCCAGGAGCATGCGTGGACATTTGCTGGTTGTCCCTGTCACCCATTTCCCCTTCCCCTTCCCTAACTCTACCCTAACTTTTCTAGTAAAGCATTTTGAGTGGAATTAATCCTGAATTCTGACTCCCTGAAAATATCATCAATATAGCTAGTTAATAAGACAAAGCTCAGTATCTTCTTCTTGAAGTGAGGGAGAATACTGCCTGGTAGTCTTAGTAATGTCACAGGGATGTTTATAGGATTTTAGAGTCTGGTTTAAGATGGGCTTTCAGTGGGGGTAGGCTTAATTAGGATTGGCTAAGGCTCATGATATAGGGGGTAGGCTTAATTAGGATTGGCTAAGGCTCATGATATAATAGCTTGGGACTGGTAGACAATCAAGGGCAGAGGCAGAATTTTTGAGAGGCAGAGTTCCAAAGAGTCTTAGAGAGTAAACAGTCATCTGATGCTATTTATTGAAAATTCCGAGTTTGATGTTCATTTGTTTACTTGTTTGTTTGGTTTTGGTGAGGCCTAGATAGTAAATTCCTGAAATAACGTAAACTGAAACTTTTATCTTTCTGGGCAAGAGTCCCCTGGAAGAGTGAGGCTGCACTGATGAAGACAGCGGAATAGTACAGTTACATTAGTGAAGATGGTCAGATAATAAAGTCAGGTTAATGTGGACAGTGAGCTGTATGGATCTAAAATGATTCGGGTGTGAATTCATATCAGGAGTGTGCTGTGAATGACTTAAATGATTCAGCATAGTCCATTCCCCTGGTCAATGTTATTGGCTCAGCAGTGGACACAAAAATCAAGTCAGGACAATGGGCACCAGTGGAGATTTATCCTGGAGTTGTGTGCAAAGCAGACTTTCCAGTATCTTCTGAATTTGAACCCTGGAGCCCATAACCCCACACATTGTTGTCAGTGACCTTGCAACCATAGGACAAAGTCTTCCTGGCAGAGAGCCACTGCAAAGGGAGAAGGGCTGAGAAAGAAGCCAGGAAAGCCAGGTTCTGGTCTAATAACTCACCTGAGCCATTGAACCAAACCTTGAAGCCAGCCCTACTGGGACTGCATGTAATTAAGTAAACAATGTGTTTCCTCTATAAACTAAGCCACTCGAAGGTGCATCTTCTATTACTTGCAATGCAAAGTGCCAAGGCCTGGCACGTAGTTGTTACCCAATAACAAATGGCCACTCTAGCCAAGACACTTCTAGCTATTGCTTGCAACTAACCAGCCAAATAACCCAAGTAAGCCATTAATCTCTTCTAGGCCTCTGATTCTACATCTATAACATCTCAAGACCATTAGGCAGTCTTTAAACCCCCAGTTGACTCCTAGGTTTCATTATTTTGTGTGTTATCTTTCTACAAACTAAAATGAATTAAACTGGAAATCCCCGCCAGGCCCTGCCGCATGATTCAACAAGCCAGGCCTGCAGAGATGATATACTGGTATTTGATACCAGCTTGGGTTCTTGGCTGTGATAACAAACAGGACTCTGACTTGGTCACCACTTGAGCAGATTCCAAGTAGCAGGTCAGATTTGGGAAGGTGGCTGGATAAATATTAGCTTTTATCACAACTCAAACAGCCCCAACTGCCAAGCCAAAGAGTTCTTGGGGAGGAATTGTGTTCCCTCTTCCGCTTTGGAGAACTAGAAATCAAAATGCGATTTTGTCACGCTGCCCAGGAGATAACTCTTGGCTAGCTAGTAAATAAAGGTGGGGGCCACCCTGTGTGTTTAAAGGTACTGCGTGCCTACGCTCACGCTCTCCTCTGGGTAAAGAGGAGTGGGGTTGGAGTAACAAGAGATGCAGCCAAGAAATTGGAGGTGGGTTTTGCCACTGGACAACCTGAGAACTCTGGTCATAGGAAGGCCAATCTGAAGAGTTGGGAGGATTATTAAAAGATCCTGCAAAAAAGTCACATCCAGGACCAAAAAAAAAGTTTGCAACTTCACGTTCGTGGCAGAATTTCTTTCCAAATGTCAAAAGCTGTGTCAGCACGAACAAGAGGAGTTGGAGAACTGAAGTAATCATGTGGGTGACTCAAGTCAAATTGTTTTCCCCTAAGTTATTCTGTTGAGACAAAAGAATTCCCCTTCTGAATTTTCTAGACAATCATCTTACCCTTAATACCTCATGTTTGTACAGTTCATTACTGTTTTCAAAGTACAGCCCCGAATGACTCTTGTTCGGCGGCCAGAACACCCATGGTGATGGTCTCAGCGACAGGGAGGTGAATTCTAATCCCACACTGGCATCCTGGGCCCCAGGAAGTCTGCGGCCTCGTAGGGGAGCATGTGTCTAGGTGTCATGGAGAGAGACACAGAGACAAGGGGAGAGAGGGAGGGAGAGACAGAGATACACAGAGAGGGGCGGGCAGAGGAAGAACGTGTGTCTGCCTGGGACCCAAACTTACTTTTTATGCACAGCGTTTCTAATAATCCTTTTGGATAGCAGTCAGCTTTTGGCCATAAATCACCAGGGCCATCGTTTCTTTAGGGAGATATCTGCAAGAGCAAATATTCGGAGGAATGTAAATTTTCTGGAAGTCTGAAAAAGATGAGTAAGCATTTCTTTCCTGGTGATTCATGCCCAATGCGCAGCCGCTCTCCCTCCTGAGATGAACCAGGACCGTCGACTTCCCATGCTTCGCTGAAGGTTTCTGGAAAGTGTTACGTGTCAGAGCCCAGCAGACAGGCACCCCCACGGCCTCTCCCTGGGGACTGGGGACAAGCAGCCTGGAGTGGAGATGGGCAGGCACAGAGGACCAGGTTTGAGCCCAGCGAGAAGCCTGCAGAACTTGGCGCGGCAGGAGAAAGAACCACTTCTAGCCACAAGCCTCTCCAGCCAGGACACCCGGACACCCGGACACCTGAGGGTAAGGGTATGAATGGGAAGAGTGAGAGGGGTCAGAGCAGGAGAGACCACACATGTCCTCAAAACAGACCCCAGACTAGGGGCTCCAAACCAGCTCCGCCGATGCTCACACTGAGACTCCAGCAAGTTCTATGTTCAGAAGTCTTTCTACATACAACAGAGCAGACTGGTTCAGCTTAATGATCCATTCCGTTGGAAAATCCCTGTAAGCCATCAATAAGTTCAATCCATGCACAGTGACACCTCCTGAGAGCTCAGCCCTGGGCCTGGTGCTAGCATCATGCCTGGGCGTTACACCCAGTGCCTGCCCTCAGAGAGCTCCATGTCAGTGCCTGACACAGACCAAGCCATGAGCTACAGTTGGAAAAAAGTGACAAGATATACATGAGGGAGTGATGCATGGCATCTGGAAGGCAGGGAGGAGCAGGTCAGGGAAGATGCTCTGGGGAGGGCAGGTGAGAACTGGACTTGGAAGGACCCAGCAGCACGACCAGCATGGATGAAGGCTGCAGGGGGGGAACACGGAAGGTGAAGGCTACAGAGAACAACCTGCTGTGGCTGGAGCACCCGGGAGGCACCCACCTCCAGGGCTGTGTCTCCCTCCCCTGCCCTGGTGCACTCTGGGACCTCATCCCTTCCAGGACCCTCAGTAGGGGGGGGCGGGGATCAAGGATGAGGAGCCTGTAGGAGCTTCCTGTGTGGGGCTTGGGGAAAGAGCGCGGGACCAGAAGCAGTGAGCGGAGACCAAGGCTCTCATAACTCCACTGCTCCACCGAAAGGGTCGGGGAGGGGAGAGTGTTTTCCTAATCCTCTCCCCATTTATTGTTTTATTTAACTTCATTCCATATATACCCATGCATACACATAAATGTACTTGACTCCATTTGTGCATTTTTTTCCTTTTCCTTTTCAGCTTGGCTCCTCCATCTCCCTCTCCTCTCCCCTCCATCACTGTCTCTCACCGCTGCAGCCTCGTCCCCCAGTTACCCTGGGTTCGCAACCACATGAGTCATGGACCTTGCAGGAAACAGATGGCATGCCCATACAGTGTTCAAGGGGACTTTAATAAAGGGACGGTTCTTTTTAATCCTCACCTGAGGATATGTTTTTTATTGATCTTAGAGAGAGAGGGAGGGAGAGAGAGAGAAGCATCAATGTGAGAGAGGAACATCGATGCATCCCACCTGGGAATCAAACCCACAACCTCTGGTGTATAGATGACACGCAAAGCAACTAAGCCACCCTGCCAGCGCTAAAGGGACAACTTTTAAGGCATGAGCAGGGTTAAGAAAAAGGAGCAGAAGACGGTGAAGCAAGAAAAGATAGGTCTCTGCTTGAAGGACCAAAAATAATGATTTTAGAAAACTGAGAGTGGTCATATGGAGGCCCCCACCGGCGCTGTGGTGGCACCTCCCTGCAGCCACCACCTCTGAGAGGACTGTGCCCTGACCCCACATTTCTCCCTCCTCATTTTTTGCTGGTACCTCCCATCTGCCAAACCAACCAGAAGCCTAACGCACACGCGACTGTACATGCAGCCCATAATGGTCAGGCTCCGGGCACACAGCTGGTTGGGAGGGTAGGAATGGATTTGGAGACCGGCAGAAAGCACTCAGCACAATCTAATGTGCATTCTTTCATAGGTTTCTCTGCAAACATATTCTCCAGAGACTTATATGTTCATATACATCATACATGAGATTTTCCTCATTGTTTTACAAAAATAGCATCATATTGCACACTTTTGCTTATCTTGCTTTACTCATCAAAAAAAATCTCACAGACAAATCCTCCATGTCACCTTGTAGAGCTGCATTCTTTTTTTTATTTTTAAAGAGCTGCAAAATATACCATAAGATGAATATATGATTACTCAGCAATTCAGTAATTCTCTTATTTTTCTGTTCTTGTTTTTTTTTGTATATGCAGTGCTGCAAAAAAAACATCTGTATATTCATGTCATTATGTATTCGTGTTTTTTCTATACTGTAAATTCCTAGAATGGAGATAGTTTGGTTTAAGAGTGTATTTGAGACTCTCTGCCTTCTTCTCAGTTCTATTGTAAATTTAACCCTGCTCCAGAAAAATAGTCTTTTTTAAAAGAGTACATTTGAGTATGTGTGAGCATAAATATTTTGAATAGAGGTTGTCAGAATGCAATTGTGCTACAACGGTCTTTCAAGTGCTCAAGAAGAATGGGCAAGAAGGGGAACCAAGCCAAGAGTCCCATTCATGTGTCACCTGCTCCAGGAGGCCACCCCGAACCCCACCCCATCCCAAAGACCATGACCTTTCTGAACCATCTCTGAACCTCCACCATCAAATGTGGAGTCTGCAGTATATTAGACTTTCTGTGTTTATTAAACAAACTAGAGGCCCAGTGCATGAAATTCATGCATGGGTAGGGTCCCTAGGCCTGGCCAGCTATCAGGGCCGATCATGTTCCCTGCCTCCTCGCCTCCCCGCCTCCTCCTTCCCTCGCTCCCTCAGTGCCCTGCTGCCGCTGATGGTCACCTGCCGTGTTCCATGCCGCCCCCTAGTGGTCAGTGCACGTCATAGCGAGCGATCAAACTCCCGGTCGAACTCCTGAGGGGACACTTTGCATATTAGCCATATATATATATATATATATATATATATATATATATATATATATATATATATATATAGATGAATGAGCCAAACAAAAGGTGACAAGAACCTTCCAGCTCCTCCTTCGCCTCCCCAGGCTGGGAAAGCAGCCATGGACTCAGGACTGAGGTTCTGTGCTCTTACAGAGTGCACCACAGAGTGGAACATTCTCTACTGTCCACTTCTTGGGTCCTGAGCTGACATCTCATATCCTTCCTCAGACGTGGAGGAAGAACATGAGGTGAGCACAGAGCATAGATTAGCCTTTCCCAGATACATGTCTCACTCTCAGGAAGTGGAAATAAAAACAATACTCCCACTTATTAAAAACCTTTGGGAAAACATCTTGTGATAAAGCATAGTTCCCAGTTACAGTAAGAGGAGGGCCTTGTTTCGGCCTCTTCGTTTGGGTTCATCGCCTCCCTCCTGCCCCCCAGACTACTTTCTGCAGAGCCCATCATCTCAGTCTGCCGGCTGCTGATGCTGATGGCAGAAGTTCTTCTCCCCAGAGTTGATGTTTTTGGAAGCAAAAGGAAATAACAAAGTAACAGTAATGTTTCTGCTCTTCACCAACAGAAGAGGTTGTTTTGAATGACTTGGGGTTGTTTTTTGTTTTGTTTTGTTTTTTGCATTTTAATATTTGTCTTCCTGGTACCTCCAGGAAGCCTCACTGCACTGTGATCTTCTGAGAAGTGGGATTGCCCTTGCTGGAAACTGCCAGCCAAGGTCTCAGTGCATCCAAGTTAAGGCCATCGTGTGGAGCTAACAGAAAACAGACCTTAGCTAAAGGGACGGACCTTCGATGGACTGACTCTCAGGCTAGGGCTGGGCCTCCACCACCTCACACTCCCCAGGTCCCTGGAGAGAGGGTGATTGGGAGAAGCAGAGGAGACGTGCCAGAACGTGTTGCCATCCATAGCAGGTGCAGTTGGAGGATACTGGTCCAAAAGATATTCTCACAGAACCAGGTTGTCTAGTGGAAATTATATGTGTGCTGGGGGTGGGGGTGGGTTACAATGTTTCAGTTGGGCTGGATGCTTCACCAGAAGTGGCCACAGGCAGAAAAGTCAGAGGGAACATCTGAAATCTGGTCCATCAGGGGAACCAAGACCAAAGCCAGCACAGGAGGATCAAGTTCTAGTCCAGGGTTTCTCACTCTCAGCACATTTCACATTTTCAGCTGTAACCTAATCTCGGAAGTGATATCCCATCACATGTGCCATATTCTATCTGTTAGAAGCAAGACACTAAGTCTACAGAAGGGATTTACACAGGTGTTAATATCAGGAGGTGGTGATCACGGGGAGCTATTTCAGGAGTTATCAGAGCACCTTGATCTTCAGCTCCATTGCCACCAGGAAATGTTCATTCCTGTGTCCAGGTAAGGATTGTGTGGGCAACTAGAGCAGGTTGAGGAGTTATGGAGTCTAGCTCCTCCAGTGTTATCGTCCTTCACTCTCTCTGGCTTAACCTCCATCACAGCCTTTATGTAATGCTCTGTCTCTCCTACTTGCCAGTATCTCGTTCATCTCTGTATACTCAGGGGCCAGCATAGGGCTTAAAAGAAGACGGGTGCCCCGGGTCTGTTGTAAATGAAACTGAATCTACACTTCCCATCGATTGTTCCAGCAGGAAGGCAGGAATAGCACTTTCCCCATTGGACTCAGCTTTCTTAGATGATAAAATTTCTTATCTGGGTTGAAGTGGTATTAGACATCAGCCATGTGGGGCTCAAGCAGGGAAAGGTATTGAACTCTTGGTTGGGCACAGTTGGGTTGGGCTTTCCTGAATGGGACAAAAGGAGCATAAATACTGAACAGGAGTGTCATCACGATTGGGATGGCTTTTGCTCTCAAAGGAGCAAATGTTGAATGTCTAAGTGGTTTGGTTTTATTTTACTTTTTTTTTAAGTAGAGCTAAGAAAAGACCTCTTTGAAGAATTGCCTTGTCCCATTGTGGTAGATACTTGGATTGGCATTTCAGTCTTCATTTCACTTTTCTTATATCTGAAGAGATTGGAAAGCCAATAGACCAGCGGTTCTGAACCTGTGGGTCGCGACCCCTTTGGCGGTCAAATGACTCTTTCCCAGGGGTCTCCTAAGACCATCCTGCATATCGGATATTCACATTACGATTCATAACAGTAGCAACATTACAGTTATGAAGTAGCAATGAAAATAATTTTAGGGTTGGGTCACAACATGAGGAACTGTATTTAAAGGGCCAGAAGATTGAGAGCTACTGCAATAGACACTTGTATAATTTGAAAGAAAGAAGTTAAGTAGAGGTCATGATTTTATTTTATTTTATTTTATTTTATTTTATTTTATTTTATTTTATTTATTTATTTTGCAGTGGGTTACAGTTTAGGTATTGCCGAATAGTGCTGGTTGTGCCGGCTCCTTGATCGGACTTCCTCATCCCTGATTGCAGCTTCAAGAGCCATTCCCCTGCCTCCTCTGTCCAGTAGTTGCTGGTGGCAGTTCCCACCCAAGACCTGCCTAAAGCCAGTGGCATGCTGGTGGGTCAGTTCTGTATTACTTGGAAATTATCCAAGAAACCTAGCCTAGAACCTGCTCCTTCAGCCTTTAAACTATTTTGTAAGCACGCAATTGTTTACATCAAATCCTATCCTGCTTAAAATACCTAGCATGATTTCTGTTTCCTGTAATTAAATTGATGGATACGTATTTTGTCATCTGAAGTCCACCATTTTAAAACCATCCCTTTGGAACTCAAAGTGATTCACTTGTTGATGTCTTCTACATAAACACAAAGAGAGGGAATTCTAGGATGTGCATATCTTCAGCTGATGGCCAGCCCCAGAGCTAACTGACTTCACTGGGACCTGCCCTCCTTACTTGAGGAACAGTTCTATTTCTGGTATTTTCTCACTGTGAACTCCTGAACTTCTACTAAGTTGTCTACACCTTGGAGGCAGAGCAGAGAATGTGATGTACTCCCAACTTCAGGCTGTCCAACCTATGAGGGAAGGCGGGGGTTGGGAGTAAGAGATCAGCCAAAGGGTAAGAGATCAACACAGACTGGGAGGGGGAGGGTTGAGGGCATGTGCTGGGGGGTGGGGGCAGCCGGGGAGGAGTCAATGGGGGGACAAGGAGACTTGTGTAATACTCTAAACAATAAAGAACTTAAAAATTTTTTAAAAGAAATGTCACCTCATGTATGTGTCTCAGTCTCTCTGAACCTCAGTTTCTCAACTATGAAGTGGAGCTATCACTTTGCAGAGTTAGTGCAATTTCTTCACTGATTCCTAGTAAATGTTCAATAATGGTAGTTCCTTTCTATCAACCCATTCTGGAAGAATGTAACCAATTGCAGAATCAGATTCTCATGACATTGGAAAGGACCAGCGCGTTGACTGGCAAAAAATTGGCAGGAAATAAATATTTGTTGAACTAATGAATTAATTGTTGAAGAATGTAACTTAATAATTTTATAACCCCCTATAAAACGCAAAATTCTGGAGCAACTTGCCAGAATCACATAACTAATTGGTGACAGGACCAGGATCAATCAACATATAACCTTCAATTCCCAATGGGTGTATTCTCTGCCCGGACATTTCTTTCCAAAGCCATATACAGCTCGCAAAATGATTTGTAGGCAAAATAGCACTGATTTATGGAAAGCAAATCATAAATTATTCTCAAATACTTATTTCTCAGCATCTGAGAACCATTTTACATGGAGCAGGAATTCAGATTTCCTATTGAAAATCACTTCAGGGACCAAGGATTACAGAACCTATTTCCCCAAAGCAACTGTTCCCCAACCTTTTCCATGGGACGGACTCTAAGTGAGATGCTGAGAATGAAGCACAGGCACAGCAGGGAGCCCTGGATGCTGGAATGCAGAGGGAGGGAGAGTCCTTGCGTGCTGGGCACTCTAACAACCCTTCAGAAACTTTCTCCGAGGTCTGGACAAGGACATCCTTAGCAATACAAAAATATTGTGAGTCGGCAACCTGGACTACCATGATTCACAGCAGAAAGTCCCATTAAGCAAATGAAGTCACGACCGAGGAAAAAGGAGACAGCTGAATATGAGAAGCAGCCCAGCAAACACTCTGAAAGGAGGAATCCCAAGGTTCAGAGAACGGGCAACTCTAGAGAAAATTGCCATTGATTTAAGTGAAAACAGTCCAGAAGTTTAGGAATAATAGGATCATTGGACTGGCTTATTTTCCTGGTCCATACTCCACATAACTCTTCTCCCTGCAACTCCCAAGGCAGATTCTTCTCGTGTGGATGAATTAGGCCGGGTGAAGAGAACAGGATTCTTGCCCATAATTTTTTCAGCATATCTAGTTGATTTATCTGTTGATACCACTGTGTTATGGCAGTTAAAACACTGCAACATTAGAACAAGCTGGAACAGACGTCGGGCATTCATAAAAGCCATATGAAAACCACATGTAGGAGACGTGGGAGGGGCGGCCCAGATAAGAAAGTGGATGCAAACGTTTGCAATCCTTTGCTAGAAGCTGAAGTAAGGGAGTGTTTGGCTGTGGAGCTGTAAACACTGCAGTGGAATTTGGGAATCAGCACCTTGTAGAATCCTGGAGCGGGATCCGCTTTGGGACAGGTGCCGGGCCAGAGCTGGTGGGAGAAACACCTTTTGGTTCTCCTACTACGAGGACCCCTACTGACCAACAGGAAGTTTGTAACATTCCTCCTTTCCAACCCCACCCACTTTGAATCCGTGCCCTCTCGATGTTTTCCGGAGAAATTGGAGCCTTTTAGTCACTCTCTGGCTAGAAAACTGGCATTTTCATTTTCTTAGGCCCTTGCCGGGCTGGGTTTGGTGTCAGAGATTAGAGCTAGAATCTGTTGGTCCCTAGGTGTGTGACCGTGGAGACAAATCTCAACTTCTCTTCAGATTCCTCATCTTCAAAAGATTGTGCTAACCACTCACTCACATACTTCAAGGGGAGAAAACGGGAATATTTCTACAACTGCCCAGTTCAGAGTTACTGAAACTTGTGTAATATATACAGTTGATCCTTGAACAACACGGGTTTAAACTGTGCAGGTCCACTTTCATGCACATTTTTCTTTTAATAAATCTGGGCAGTACTGTAAATGTATCCTTTCTTCCTTCCAAGTTTCTTAACATTTTCTTTTCTCCAGCTTATTGTGTGGTAAGAATACAGTACATAATACATATAGCGATCAAAATATGTGTTGATTGTTTGTTATTGGTAAGGCTCTGTTCAACATAGACTATTAATAGTGAAGGTTTTGCAGATGTTTGACTGCACAGGGGGTCGGTGTCCCAAAGCTCTGTGTTCAAGGGTCAACTGTGAACTCCTTCATGTGGAAAAAGTAAACCTCCTCATAGACCCTAAGAAAATGACCTTGGACATGGGACTTGTCTCTACTTTAAGATCCACAAATGGAAGCAATGAGTGTCTTATATTTTTTTATTTTAAAAATAAATCTTTCCATTTCAAAGGATCACTAACAGTGTTCAAAGTAGTTTTTAATAGATAAATGAGGTCATATTAAAGATCATCATCAAAACAAAAATGCAAAATGTTCAAAATGGTGTAATCCCCGGCTCGCCGAGAAGGAACCACAAATTAATCCTTGTTTGAGAAACACTGGCAGGGCAGTTAAGAAGCCAGATTTTCGCCCTGGCTTTGCCATTTACTAGCTGTGTGATTTGGGGCAGGGAGTGTAATCTCTCAAAAGCCTCAATTTCCTCATTTTAGATTAGTGGGCCCAGAAGTGCTGGTTAAAGGTGAGAAAACCTCCTGGAATCCTACTACAAACACAATCACACAGGGAAGAAATTCTAGTCCAGGGACTTAGAGCACAGAATCAGGGCCAGCTGTGCAAGCTCGGGCACACCCTTACCCTCTCTGAGCCCCAGTTTCCCTTTGGAGGAAAGAGGGCGAGCATCTCTGACCAGCTGATGTAACCAGCAGAGCTGCCAGGAGGATTGAAGCATGGATGTGAGGGCCCCTGCTCTGTGAAGAGGAAAGCGCTGCACGCAGGGAACAGTAGTTCTGGAAACAGGAGGCCTCCTCATTGCTCAAGGCTTAGCAACCATTGTCCCTATCCAGAAGGTCAAATCCATCCTGAGGTTAGCGCTCTGCTTTGCGATCCTCTGCTTCTCCTGCCAGAAATAAGTTCAGCCGAAAGTGCCCTTAACTACCACCCGCTGCTGGCGTGGGTTTGCTGTCAAGATCCTTTCTGTTGGTCACTGACAGGCCAGCTAGTGCTCGAACACAGCCATTGCCCACAGAGCCCAGCAGCCCTGCTTCCCGAGTCTCTAGCAGAGGGCGGCCCCGTTAGGACCAGGGAACAACCATGATGAGGCCATGAATGGATTCTGTCTTCCCTCCCCGGCTGCCCCCTGCGCATTGTATCCAGGAAGAATAAATGAGAAACCAGGCACATCCACGTGGTTTTCCCACTCCTTTCTCCTTCTTCCCCTTACTTGTTCTTCTTCTACCCCTACTACTAAGGCAAATATGATGATGAATTAGGCTCCATAGAGGACCCCAAAGCAGTCTCTGGCCAACCCTCTAGAAATGACCTAGGGATAGTTGGCTGCTATTTCAGCCTACATTCATCCAGCTGTCTCCTACGTGCCAGAATGTAGGCTAAGGGCTTTGACACAACATTACCTCTATTTCAACTTCACGATAATTCTGAGATGTTAGAGTTTTTATTCCCATTTCACAGCCCGAAGATAGAGGAGAAATTGACACTGTCTGCAGAGACCCATTCAGGTATCTTGCTGCTGGTCTATAGCCTCTGTTCTGGCTTTTATTATTATGGCTGTGGCTGCTCAAACAGGGCCCCCAGAGAGTAGGAGGATGGTTCTAGTCCCAGCATCACCCCAAACAATGCTGTACCCTTAGAACCTCACCTTGACCTGCTCTGAGCCACAGCTTCCTCCCAAATAACGGGTAACATCTGCCTGTGAGTGACGTGCATGTGGGGTTTCACTGAGGTAATGCATAGGTATTGTCTGTACAATGTGAGGCACTTTACACCTGGGAACGTGGTCATGGAAGTTATGGAAAACATGTAAGTTCTCTACTTAGTCTCTGATCCACCTTCAGAAGGAGGCAGCGTCATACTGATATCTAGTGTATCCAGTAAAGAGCTGGTGAGGATACCCAGTGTGTGCCCTAGTTGCTGGAGCCCAGCCCAAGCATATCCACTTGCCCAATATGGGACAACGTGAGATCAGAATTTTGATGGTTCACATGACCCCAAGATAGAGTCCATTCATCTGCTTGGATGCTGTGCCTTCTAGCTCTTTGAACCTCAGACTCTTCTCTAAAATAGAGATGGTAGTTGCTACCCTACTTCATGGGGCTGATGTAAAAATTAAGAGAAAATATGTGAACATACTGGCACGGTGCCTAGAATGTCAGGGAAGTTCAATGGGCACTTACTCTTTCAGGTGTTAGTCTTAAAAACTTGTCGGTTTTCACACATGGTGTCACTGCTGTTCACAAGGGAGGGTCCCCTGGAGGCATAGAGCAGAAGGCTTCACTCCCCAGTGTTGATCTGTGGGAAAACTGTCATCAGAAATGCTGCTGAAAAGAATGTCCCCAAGAAAGGGATCTACAGCCCAGTCACCAGTAAGTATTCCACATCTGACCCCCAAAGTATAAGAAACCCAAGAACACCGCTGTCTTTAGCAAACGATTTGGACAGCAGGTTTTTCTGTGATTATGAATCAAGTTTCATTTGGATGGTTAGCAATGGCAGTCTCCAAAGGAAATTTCTTGATGTGGAGTTGGGTCTCACTGGCCAGTACGAATGGGTCATCAATTGTCATCTGTCCCAGGTGTGGAGCAGACACATAGCCAGACAAAGTGACTGAAAATGGTGCAGGGAAGCACCTCTCTGGGAAGTTATTCTTGCTTCTCTACTCACACTCTTTTTGATTTCTAGGCAATTGTGAATTTAAAAGGCAGGCAGAATTTTGCCCAGGTACAGAACACAATTATATCTCCTGGTCCTCAGACTTAAGATTTTGATTGTGATTCCAAGATCCACGTGTTCCTTTTAGTACTCTGTCTTTGGCTCATTCAAATGTTTGAACAACAATAAAAGAGAGTAAAAGCAAACAGGTCAGAGGATCTCAAGAGAAGGATAATGTGTTGTAGGAGAATACATGAGAAAACTAAACACGGGAGGAGATGGGGCAAGAAGAGTCAGCATTTAAGATGGAACCTTGAAAACGGGTAGAATTGGAAGTGTAGAAATGGAAAGGAAGTGTGCTCTAGGGTCAGTAGAACAGCATAAACAAAGGCATGGAAAGAGCACATTCAAAAGATTTTAGGACTTTGATGCATTTAGGACTTTGATACACTCTCTATAAACACGACTTAACTGCTGTGCCCTTATTCATGGAAGAGTTTTTTTATAGTGGAGGTTGGGTGGAGAACCAGAGTACAGCAGAGACTTCTGGTGGTCATTCCTATTTAGCTTTCTTTTTCTTCTGGACACAAAGGAGGATTCCCTTCTCCATCATCCTTGTAGTTAGGCAAGGCCATGTGACTACTTCTGGGCAATGCATTGTATTGTCACTTTCTAGCCAAAGCAATTGTCAATGCAGAGATGTCCAGCACTTCTTTCCCTGCCATGTACACTGAAAAGGCTGTGTTTTCCAAATAGTATTGCTATAGGACAGTGGAGGCTGCTTGCATATGGATCACTGAATCATTACATGAAGAGTAAGGGGTTTACGTAGACAGTCTCCTAGATTTTAAGTGAAATTTTCATAGACCATTGGGATTTTAAGGATGTTTGTTATGGCAGCATAATGTAGTTTGTCCTGATTAATAGAGAGTTTCTGAAGAAATAACATTATCTTATGAAAATCACTCTGGATCTAATATGTCACTTGCTTCTCTGAGGATATTAATCCTAAGCATCCTTATGGTAAAAAAAAAAAAAAAAAAAAAAAAAAGAGGTAGCTGTTTCAATTGTATCAGGCTTCTGGCACACTAAGATACCTTCTAAATTCTAGACAGAATCTGTAAGATAAGAACTCTACCAAGGGCTTTGTGGCTTTATTTTGAAACAGTGGTGAAGGAAGATATATTTGATAATCCCTAAAGCTACACTGAGACTTAAATAACTTGAACAATGACCTCATAGCAGCTTTGCATAGTAATAACTGCTACCATTTAGTAAATTACTGAGATTCCAGCGTGTTAGTGGACACCTTACAGCGTTGGCCAGTTTCACCATTACACTAAACTTGCAACATTTAGATTAGTATCCCTAATTTACAGATAAGAAAACAGGCTCAGAGAACGAGCATGCCTTGCTCAAGCTCACCTACATCAGTTAGAGACTCAAACCCAAATATGTTTGACTCTAAACCCAAGCTTCTTTGATGGGGCTATCTTGTCTACTAAAGCTCACAGACAGGATAGATAAAAAGAGAATCTTACCCAGAATTGCTCATGTTTACTCTAACAAGGGGGAGGGAGGGGGAATAAAATGTGGCAGAGACAGGTAGTACTAAATATTTGTTTCCTCTCCTACATTTCCCAGCTTCTCTAGCAATTAGTCCAGGGCCATGTGACTATAGTTTTGGCCAATGAGCTATGAGGAGAAGTGACCTATGGTGTTTGCAGGCTGAAACAGTTAAAGGCCAGTGTGTTTCTTCTGTCCTTCTCTGCCCCTGCTTTCCTGGGAAGCCACATAATCCCACTGGTGTGACTACAAGATGGAAGAGTCTCTGGACCTTCGTGAGACTTTATGTTCACAAGAAGTGAGCCCTATTATGTAAAGCCAGCGGCAACTACGTTTGGAGACTTGCCTTGTTTGTATTGGACCACAGACATATAGCACTGAATTAATCCTAATGGCTCATGACACGTTTCAATCATTGGTCCTTGCTTAGCCCACTTTTATTGCATTAGCTATTTAATTAGCCAATTTAAATAATGTATAATTCATGAAACTACCTCTTAGAATAAAAATTAGGATCTTGATAATAACCTTCATCTAACTAAATAGTCTTTTTTATTTATCATTATTATTTAAAGTATTACAGATGTCCTCCTTTTATCCCCCAAGACCCCCTCCACCTGCTCCTGCTGATGCCTCAGGCCTTCACCACACTCTTGTCTGTGTCCATGGGTTATGCATATATGCATATAAGTTCTTTGGTTAATCCCTTCCCACCGCTACCCTCCAACCCCCTTCTCTCTGAAATTCCTTGGTCTATTCCATGCTTCCATGTATCTGGATCCACTTTGTTCATCAGTGTATTTTGTTCATTAGATTCCACATATAAGTGAGATCAAGTGATACTTGTCTTTCTCTGACTGGCTTATTTTGCTTAGCATAATACTCTCCAGGTCTCTCCATGCTGTCTCAAAGGATAAGAGATCTAGTCTTTCTATCAACTCCTTTGCCTGCCTCCCCTCACACAGGGTAACCATCACCCTAAATCCTGTATTCTCCACTCCCTTGCTTTTATTAATATGTGGTTTTATTGTATCTATGTGTATTCCTATAAACTGTATGTGTGCGTGGGTATGTGTATACACACAGTCTCTGTTTTCCCATCTGCAAAACACAGTTGTTATGAAGATCAAATCGGATAATGTGAGTTGAATGCCAAGAATAGGCTCTAAAGTAAGAAGATGCTCACTTATTCTGGTTTCTGTATGTTTTCCTTTTCTCAGTAGTCCATTTTCTCAGAGACAGTTTGGTAAAGGAGAAGTGTCACAGTGTGACTTGGAATATCTAAAAAAATGATGTAACTTACAGAATCAATATAACTAATGAGATGGCAGGATCTGTATCAGAAGGAAAAACCACTTCAGGTCTGAGAAAGGTTTTGGCTTTCTAGATGCTTGTTTTGGCAAAAGCATAAACTAATTCCTTGCCGTTTAGGGAGCAGCAGCTCACAGGAGAACTGACACTGCATTGCTTCGGGACGGCCCTGGGAGCTGGCCAGTGACATCAAGGAGATGTCACCTTGGGGGAAAGTAGACCTTGCCAGTTAACCCTCATGATCCTCCAAGAAGGGAAATCAGCTTCAGATGAAAAGGAGACACATGTTCAAGTGTGAGCGAGAAGGTACTTTAAAGGAAGGTAGCTCAGAAGGGTGGGAAGCTTCCCTGAGACTTACTTTAGATAATAGTAAATAGTAAGCTATTCCAAGGGGGAACATAAATATTGGGAGCAGCTAAGAAGGCCAACTACCTGCCCAGAGGATTACGTAATGAGTTGACTCTTTAAAAGCAAGGCAAATATGAGAGAAGAGATTAGATCTGCGGGACCCATATAAGGGATACTCAAGCCTCTGAATTCTTGTCCTGGATCCCTGCCACCAGTCAGTGGGGTGGCTCAGATGAGTTTCAAACGTGGCTTTCAAACAGAGGGAAAGAGAAGATTACATCAGTAGATGGAGAACTTTCAACCATTCATAAAGTCAGCCTATGGCTGGACACTGTCCAATGTGGTAGCACTGGCCACCGGTGGCTATTTTCATTGCAAGTAATTGAATTTTTGAAATGAAAACTCCAGTTCCACTTTAAACAATAAAGGGGGAAAAACTCCAGTTCCTCAGCCACACTAACCTCATTTGGAGGGCACGGGAGCCACGTGTTGCTCATGGCTCTGGCTTGGACAGCACAGACATAGCACAGCCATCGTGTGAGGAAACTGACAGGCAACTCAGGAGAGCACAGACTCAGCCAGACCAGAGCTCGAGCTGGAAGCAGGTGCTGATGCACACAGGGTCGGCCACACTGGGGTCACCCATGCACCTGAGACTAAAAGTCTATGCATGACCAAAGCTTTCGGGTTCAATTCCCACTCAGGTCATGTGCGGGGGCAGTCCATTGATGTTTCTCTCTCATATCGATGCTTCTCTCTCTCTCAATATTTTCTCAAGTGAGGATTAAAATAATAATAATGATAATAAGTCTATGTGTGAAATTGAAAGACTTACTATGGAGACATTCCACTTTTACATCCACAAAAGCTATCAAGCAGTCACCTCATGTGGAGTGTGGATGGCCCAGAACAGACACTTGGCTTAAATCCGCCATGCGTAATTTTCAGAGGAACCCTTTGGCTCCCCAGGGGATCCGTGTTGGAAGTTACAGAATAATGATGGGCCTCAGAGCTATGAGTGTTTCAAGTATCCAGCACCTTGCCACATCCACTTGGGTGTTTTCTTAGTCATTACTTAGAGTGGGACAAACAATTTTAGTATTTTTAGTATTATCTCTGATCAGAGCAACATGATAGGGTCCCTATATTAGAATTACTCTCAGCTTGTCTCATCCCTTCTCTGCATGAAAATAAATGACAACTCAGCCTCATAAATAATTTCTCAAAGCAATGCTACCACAGGAGAATTTCCATGGAGCTACCATGGCTACCAAATGCTCACTCTCCCTTCAGGGCCATCCACCAGCATCAAACTGCAGAATGCCAGAGCCCTAAAGGGCTTCGAGGCTAATCTAGTCAGAACCCTTCAATCCCCAAGACATAAATATGGGGCTCAGACACACCAGCCAATGAGGGCCAGAGCAAGAATCCATCCAGGATTACCAGATGCAGGAGTCTATGAGGTCAAAATTATTTTCATAATAATTCCTATTTGCCTCCCTATATGTTCTCACAGGTGTGCAGTGATTTCTAGAGGTTACATGACATATCCATAATTATCTAAAAATGCTGTTAAAGAACTTCCCCTTTTTCCCATTATATATCTACTAGAGACCCCATACACAAATTCATTCATGGGCAGGGGTCCCTCTGCCTGGCCAGCAATCAGGGCCGATCAGGGACATCTCACCCAGTCCCAGTCAGGGCCAATCAGAGCCAGTGGCTGGGGAGGGACCACACAAGGGCTCCAGGGCATGTCTGGCCCTGTCTCGCCCAGTCCCGATTGGCCGGACCCCAGCAGCAAGCTAACCTACTGGTCGGAGCATCTGCCCCTTGGTGGTCAGTGCACGTCATAGCCACCAGTCGGTCGACCGCTTGGTTAGACACTTAGCATATTAGGCTTTTATATAGAGAGATGTGAAACCAGATTTTCCTTATGCATGCCAACCAGAACAGTAGATGGCAACAGATGGCATGGAGAAGCTGATTTGAGGACCCCACTGTCTTCTATTAAGCTAGGTATTAAAGAGATTTGCAAAAAATGTAAACAAAGGCATTCTTCTCACTAAGAATTTTTTGGGCTCCACGGTTAGTGTTCATTAAAATTTTTTGTTTGTGTTAATATACAATGGGCTTACTATTTTTATTCTTAAGTGAATTAATAATGTTCAATATTCCTTGGTTTTAATTTCTGATCAGGGCAATATCGGTATCTGTATATCCACGTAAAACAAAGATACTTGGAGCCCTTGATTTTTTAAGAGCGTAAAGCGGTTTGGAAACTAATATGCTTGGTAATTTCTAGTTTAGAAGAAAAAAAAAGGTGAAGAATTATGAAAGTGCATGTAATTTATAAAGGAAATTGAATTGGTTTTTATGGAGCTGAAGACTGATTTGTTAGACTTGTTCTGAGTGGACCCAATGGTACAAATAAGAAAAGGAACTCCTAAGTAAAAGCCCAACACGTGGATCTCAGTCCAATAATAGGACCTTGTCAATGGCCTGAGCTATGCCAAGATGGAGACTAGCTTGACAAGGAGTGAGCTCCCCTCCCCTGGAAGGACGTCAGAGAGTATAGCAAATTCCCAGCAAGGATGTTGTAGAGAGGACGCCAAGTACCAGAGGAAGCTGGGGCAGGGGTGAGATCGCGTATGCAAAGTGCTTTCAGACTCCTTACAATCAGAGTATCTAACTTGAGGACAGACCTAAAATGATTCTCATACAAATCAAAAGATTTTTGGCCCAATCCTAACACTAATGTTGCTCCCTGGTCACCACAGGGCACTAAAAGGCATGACTCTCACATGTTGCCTTATAATAACCCCTGACATTTGCACTGGGCTTTGCACTTGATAAAACTCTTCACTCGCCTTATTCATTGTGATCCTCTCAATAAGCTAGATAGGATCTCACAGACAAAGCTCTGAGAGGCAGTGCAAATGGCCCCAAATGACGCAGCTGGTAAGTGGCATGTCCTTCCGGCATCACGCACGGTATTGTTTCCACTGTATTCCCCGCTGTCCAAGGATTGGGTGAGCACCGGAAAGCAAAAGTCCAGCACTGACATCTACACACCCTTCATGTGGCTTATTTGTAATGAAACTGTTTGCCTAGCTCACCTCCTGCCAAGGTACCTGCTCACAGTGCCTTGGAGAAGTGCAATGTTACTGCTCCCATAGGGAAGTCTCTTCCCCCTGAACCGCCCTCTTCTCTGCAAATTCCTTGTGTGGAAAAACTGGATTCTTGAGAAGTCTGGAACTTTCCCGGGCATGCTAATGAGTTGTCTCAAGCTGTGTGTGAGTTTAATGTTCGGGAACGCCAGGAGCTAAGTGATCATAGCCCGGGCGTGCAGGCCCGCTGCTCAGATGTTCCCACCCCTTTTGAGTGGCACTTCTACCTGCTGCTGTCAGCCATCCCTCCTCGGGCCGAGATCCCATCAGATTTTACAAGCCAGGCAGGGTCAGGCCTGGTGAAAACATGAATGGGAATGCCCAGAACAACCAAGGCATCAGGAGGTTTTCCTAGGGAGACAGGGGTGAGACCAGCCATGTGCTGGCAGTCACGGGGCAACCACGGGCAAGCCATGAGCAGGACAGTGGTAGAAAACAGGACACATTTGAGGAAAGTTTTGAAGAATAAACAGAAGTCCTCAAAAGATGAGGGCAAAAAGCATTTTCCAAAGAAGAAACAGCATGACAAAGGGCACATAGGCGTGGAAGTATATGAACTTTTCTTCCTTTACATTGAAACGTAAGTGGTGGAGTGGAGGTGTCCTAAGAGGTGAGATGAGAAGGGAAGGCAAGAGCTCCATTATGGAAGCTGAGGGGCTTGAACTTTATCTTTGGAACAGTGAAAAGGTTTTTCTACCGGAGAGTGATTTTAAAATGATGATTCCCAAATCAGGAAGGTGTCTGGCATCAGGAATCCTAGGTGGAGGACATTGTCACTCTTTGGGCTCGGGGTTCATTTGCATTTCTCTGATGATTAGTAATGCTAAGCATCTTTTCATATGTCTGTTGGCCATCTGGATGTCCTCTTTAGAGAACTATCCCTTCAGGCCCTTTGCCCATTTCTTAACTGGATTGTTTCTTTTTTTGGTGTTGAGTTGTAGATAGCCTACTATGTTCTCTTGAGAAGCTGTAGCCAGCTCAATAAGGTGTCATCTTATATTTGCATTTCCTCTTTCTGTCTCATTTCCTTTCTCCCCCTCACTTTTGCTTCCCTGGATTACACTTCTCATTGAAATATCTCCACATGAGCTTTGCCACTGACTCAACATTCTAGGAAATCCAAGTGATATTAGTGTGATCTATGCTGGATGCATAGTAGGTACTCAATTAATGTCCTCTTTCTTCCCTCTTAGCTACATATTTCCATCTTCTTGTACCTCATAGGTTTTTGTAAGGCTCAGTAGAGATAATACATGAAGAAGTATTTTATGAGCAGCATTTACGTTTTGCAAGTGTAAGTTATCATTACACATTAATTGATACAACTGGGCTAACTGATCAAGGGGCTTTGCTTTCGCCTGGTGAGCAAGGCATACTTGTTCTTATTCACAGTGAAGGAATGATTGCTGTCACTGCTTTAAATCTAAAGCCAATAGCAGTATAAACAGGTACAACCCTTTGGGGAAGCAATAGAGTAGTAAATATCAAATTGTAAAGATATTTTACTAGCTTGGCTAACTTGGGAAAGTGGCTTCTCTTCTCAGAGCCTCAGTTTCCTCATCTCTAAAATAGGGATAACAATATCTAACTCATCCCGTTGTTCTGAGGGATTAATACAGCAGTTCTCAACCTGTGGGTCGCGACCCCTTTGGGGGTTGAACGACCCTTTCACAGGGGTCGCCTAAGACCATCAGAAAACACATATCAATTTGTAACAATGAAAATACATCCTGCATATCAGATATTTACATTATGATTCATAACAGTAGCAAAATTACAGTTATGAAGTAGCAACGAAAATAATTTTATGGTTGGGGGTCACCACAACATGAGGAACTGTATTAAAGGGTCGCGGCATGAGGAAGGTTGAGAACCACTGGTTTAATAACATCATGGGTGTGAACTTGCTTTGTAAACTTGAAAGTACTGTGGAAATGAAAAGGGTGTTGTTACTACCAGAAAGGTAGCAGCTCAATAAGTACTTTTCAGATAAATAACTGCTTGTGAAATAAGAAAACAAATTCAAATAGTGTCAAAAGGTCTTGATGTAAATAAGACATGCATCCGGGCCCTCAATTTATAAATCTCCCTGAGAATTTAGAAGAATGGGAATTAGAGGCCCTATTCTTGGTGACTGTATTAGCCATTAATTCTCTGATATTGCAGATGCAGCCCAAATGTAAGGTAGGAATAACAGTGTTTTTGGAGTGGTAAAATATAATCGAGCCACTTATTTAGTTGACATAGAAGAGTTGGCAACCACTTGAGGGAATTAAACTTACTATCATAACATATTTTTTTGTATGCCTTTTGTATTACATCAATATATTATTTAATCTCCCCAAATATCTTATGAAGTAGGCATGAGTTTCCTCATTTTTAGGTAAAGAAACTAAGATTTAGAGAAGTTTGTCAACTTGCCTCAAATCCAAAGCTAATAGTTTTATGGAACCAGTTTTTGAAACAAGATCTATCTCATCCCCAAATCCGTACTTGTTCCTCTACGCCAGGCTGCTGTCTGAGAGTACTGTCCTCCCTCTTACTCCTTTGCAAATTGTACTCTCTCCAAAATCTGTTTGACACCAAAAGTGAATTCCTAGAATCCCAAGGACAACTACAAAACCCAAAAGACACATTGATTATCCATCAACCAATAGCTCTTAAGAAAAAACATCTACCATTATTTTGCAATGTTTGCCAATTTCCATGGTGTAAATGTTCTTATCATGGCTGATTTAAGCTAGCAGCTTGATATCACTGAATACAAAATTAAAAAGAAATGGACACTCGCTGGCACACTCTGGATCCAGCACACCACCACCTTCTGCTAGGATCTCAGCCTTCCACAAAACACTCTGGGGTAAGAAACAGTGATAGTCTGTCTTCACAGTTGTTTGTTCATTGTTTATTTATCATTTATTTGGAAGACAAATATGCTCAATTAATAGAACACTCTGTAATCTTCTTTTTACTTCTAGATTTGAAACAAAATCTATCTCATTCCCAAATCTGTACTTGGTATTAGCTTATGCTGACACTCAGCTCAGGGAAAAGGTTAAGATGAACAGATTAAATCTAAAGCCAATAGCAGTATAAACAGGTGCAACCCTTTGGGGAAGCAATAGAGTAGTAAATATCAAATTGTAAAGATGTCCATATTTTTTACCAGTAATCCCACCCATAGTTTAAGCTTTTAGGTCCTATTGAAGCAAAAAGTAAATGAATGAGCATTCACTGCTTTGTTATCTACAAAAATAAAGAAAGAAATCAAACACCTACAAACTGTCTCAATATCCAACAGTAAGTAATGGTTAGCTTCAGTGTCTGTGGTAAATAGGATAATAGCTTCCTGAAGATGCCCATGCCTTACTCCCTGGAGCTTATGACTATGTTATACAACATGAGAAAAAGGCACTTACTTTGCAGATCTAATTAAGGTTACAGAGTTCTTAAAATAAAGTGTCTATTCCGCATTACCTAGATGGACTCGAGCTATTACATGAGCCCCTAAAAGAAGAATGTTCTCTGGAGGCGACAAATAAGGCAGAGGGGAAGTCAGAGAGAGTCTAGGCAAGGGAAGGGTTTGATGCGCCATTGCTGACTCAGAGATGGAGGGACCTGCAGGCAAGAACCAGAATGAGGCCTCTAGGAGTGAAGGGCCGACCCAGCTGATAACCAGCAAGGATGCAGGACCTCAGCCCTACAGGAGCAAGCAACTGAATTCTGCTAGTGACCTGAATCAACTCGGAAGCAAATGTTCCCCAGAAAAGAGCCCAGAACACTGACTCTTGAATTTTAGCCTGTGCAGCCCAGACGTCTATAGAACTGTGAGATAACACATTTACATTTTTTAAGCTGCTAAATTAATAGTAATTGTTGTGACAGCAAGAGAAACCTAATCCAATACTCTTCACCCATACAAGTTTCACTATATTCTTATTTTTAATTGATCATTATTAAGATCCTGCAGTAACACAGAGAGCTCTTCATGATATGAAGATAAGTGAAAAAAAATAAAGATTGCTACATGAAATCCTGTGACCTCTCAGCTAAAATAATATATATGCAAATGAAGGCCATTACTGAAAGGGAATATGCAAAGGTGGAAATAACTAGGCTTTGGAGAGAGGCACTCCTTTAAGAGTATAAGCATCAGTGCTTGGAAGAACGTGCATGGACCTCCCTGACAAGAAGGTCCTCCCTTTTTCCAGAGATGTGGCCGCGGTACCAGGAGCTGAGCCGCTGATACCTCTTCTTCACCTACAGAAACAATGAGGCCCATGAATAAAGCCTTCTCAATGCCCACTTCTTCTGTGATCTTTTCTTTTAAACCTGTGGCACCCGTTCCCACCTGGCAACACTCACAGATACCGAATAAGTATACAAATCCCAGTGCCTATGAAAGGAAAACTTGGAAAAAGATAAGCAGGTTACCGTTGGCAAGTTCTGTTTTTCATCTGTGGCTACGATTTTTCTATTGCCTGCTGATAATACTTTCACGTCTGGGATTTGTCATTCATTTGAATGGATAGAATTAAACTCTCCTTGCCTTTCAGAAGAGCTTGTCTGCAGTCCTGGTTGCTAAACAAACACTGGCGATCCCCTCCACCCCACCCAGCTGCTTCAGAAAGGAAGAAGGGAATGGTGGATGCACACTGTGCCTGCAGTATCATGTTCTAAGGTGCAGAACTGGCTCCAACAAAAGGGAAATTTCTATTTACACAAAGTGGTTTAGAGATCACACGTGCTCCCCACCAGCTCAGGGCTGGGATAGGGACTTGCATGATGCTGCAAACCAAAGCCGCTTCGATCTGACTGTGGGTGGTGGACGCACAATGCAATATACAGACCGTGCATCATAGAAATGTACACTTGAAATCTACATGACCCTACTAATCAGTGTCACCCCAATAGTTTAATTTTTTTAAAAAAAACTGCCTCAAGCTGCTTATGTTGGAGTATTATGTCCAAAATGACAGAGGCAGGTGGTGTCCACTACTGGCGCCCGATGTAGACTTCAGAAGTGGCCACTTTCACTTCTAAGCCCAATTTGGAGAGTGATGTCTGCAAATCACCCCTGTCCAGGAAGGCATGATCCAGGAAGCAACAATTACTAACTTCTTATGGACTCAGCACCGAGCTCAACACCTTGCTCATCTCACTGATGTCCCCATTGTACAGATGGAAAAGCTGAGACACGGAGGAAGAGAAGTGACTTGCCAGAGCCAACACACAGCCTTCCCCATACAGCTGTCTCTGCCTGACATTCCCCCCATATCACATTACCTTTCAGACACCAAGAAAGTGACGGGTCAGGAAACTGAGTCATTTAAGATGTGGCCCAGCACACTGGGGATGTCTGCTCTGAAGAAGGGACACCAAAAAGTCATAGAAAGTGGCCTTAGATATCAGAAGTGCTGCCACAAGAAGAACTAAGCAGAACTGTTCTACGTGGCTCTGGCCTTGGTGGTAAGTCTGGGGCAGCAGAAGTAATGAGACATAAAAGTACCTCCTCACAATGACAGCTCATCACTGGGAGTTAGGACCTGAGTTCCCCGTCAGTGGAGGGGTCAAGCAGAGCCTGCACCTGCAGCTCTCAGGGCCACACCATAGAAGGCAGATTTCTGCATTAGGGGGAGGCCCTTCCCACCTTGAAGATGCCGTGAGCTTGTGAGTTCTGATTCCTCATTGTGTCTACAACTTCAGGGAAAGGAAACTAGCATTTCTGAAGCCCTCAGACATGCCAGCTGATAGGCCAGGCCTTCCTCATATATCATCACATTTAATCCTTACAACACCCGACTCTCACCTTGCAGATGGGCAACGTGGCCAGCCTCCCTTATCTCCACATCTACACATACAGGTCTAAGTGCATGGCAGTCAACGTTTGCAATGCCTGCTTCTATGGCAAGGGCCCGACGAAGAGACTGCAGATTGAAGCCATAGCCCTGGCCACCAGCTATTCTACATGACCTGTCTGCTGACTCACACTCCACAACGGGCCATTCTTGCTTCCAGGAGAACATCAGCTGGACCCAGCAGGCAACAAAAGAGAGGGAGGGGAGGAGCCAAAACGTGAGGCTAGTTTTTCCTAGCCTGAGGGATGGAGATGTTTTTGTTTTCGTTGTTAAGATTGGTATTTTATTTGTGCGTCTGTCAATTAATTGATTGAATGCCCAAGACAGAAGTCACCTTCCCCAACAGGCAGGTCTTGCTCCAGCTAAAATGGATACAGAGGGATACAGAGTCAGGGGATTACCAGGACAATTCCTCTCTCTGGTGGGCTGGCAGACCCTTAGCCTGGTTCTCCTTCCTATCTTCATTCCTGCCCCTCCCCTGGCAGCTGGCCTGGTGGCAGCCTGGAGATGCAGCCAGATGGTCAAGGAGAATGAAGGGCCAGCGTCTGTGTGAGAAGCACCTCTGTGCAGATGTGCGGAACCAAATGACAGCAGACAATGGGGAGAGTCCCGGAAGGAGGAGAGAGGTGGAAAGAGAGGAAGAGAAAGCTACAGGGAGAAACTGATTGAGACAGCAATGTGGAGGAAGGAGAGAGCCACCAAGGAGGAAAAACAAGGAGACCACAATAGAGGGGGCCAGGGACCAAACAGATGGGGTGAGGCATGGACATCAATTAAGTGGGAGCCCAAATTAGGAGGCAGTGATACAAGAGTCTTTGAGGGGAGCTAAAGCTCTTGAAGATACAGGGAAGCACTGCCGAGAATTTTGAAGTACACAAAGAGGAAAAGATGGAGAAAGAAAGAACCATTATTGAGTGCCAGGTAGTTGGAATTCAAAGCCCCCAAACTTTGCCACTCCAGTCTGCTGACTCCCAAGCATTCTGCAAAGAAGTAGAAGCAATGTGAACCTTAGCTCATGGGGGGAGTCTATGTCTCAGACTGTCCATCTTGCCCCAGAGTGCCAGGCTTTCCCCTTGGACCAGGTGAACCCACCACGAAGGCTGGTGTAAATGGACCCTTCATGATTAGGGCTCATGCTCTCTCTTCTAGCCATTCTCCAACAAAAATCAGAGCACTGACCCAGGGTGTAGCACAGGGTGACGTAAGCTGGAGAGCCCCCTTGCTCATGGAAGGAGATGAGGGTGTTCCTCAGGTTCCTCATTTTATTAAGCACCTATTAAATGCCTGGCTGGGTCTCATTTCAAACACACAAAAATTCCTTGTAAGGTATTCACTGTTACCATCACACTTGCATGGAGAAGTTAAGGCTCAGAGAATTGAACTTACCTGCCTAGATGGTGCATCGTCATCCAAATGGGTCCTTCATCTGGACGTTAAGTTGAACAAAGCAATACACGGTAACCATTTTATTTGATGAACAGATTTGATGGGTACAAGCAGAAAGCAATTTTACTCCTTCTCACCACTCGCATTAGCAAGGCCTCATTGAAAATTTCTTTCTCTACCCTGTGCATGTGTAGGGGGTAAGGGAACACAAATCAGTCCCATAGCCTTTTCAGGCATTCCTAGATAATAAGTTTTTCAGTTATTTTAATTTAGAAGCATGCTCTCATTTTAAAAATTCAAAAGTCCTGTCCAGGATAACAACACTACAGCTGAGCCCTCTACCTACAGTCCAGACCTGCTTCCAAAGTGGACCCCTACAGTGGTGGAGGGGCATGGTCGGTTTACCTTGTCATTCCAGCATCAGGCAAGGGGTTTCAGTCCATTATTTCTACACCAGTGGAGAGCAAATACCAGCCTCACATTCAGGGGACATGCATTGAACCCTCCAGTCCCCTGAGCCCTGTTAGCATGTCCTTAATGAATGGCACCTGGCTTTAAGGTCTGGAAGTACTTGGTGCTCACCCAAGTACTCAGGACAGACTGGAGAGTCTTGCTTTCACCTCGATTGTAGAAGCACTAAGGAAGTCCTGGAAGAGGTCCAGCTTTGTGGACATGGCATTGTAACTGTAACACTGTAGCTACTATCCATTGGGCAAGTTTTTGTTTATTGTATTTAATTTAAATCAGACCTCTTGACCAAATAGGAAGATACGTGTATGGGTCACTTGATAAATGTATTGAATCAACACTCAGAGGCTCAAGAAAAATTTCTCATTAACTCTGAGTCACAGAGGCAGGCATCGGCAGTGTTCATGCCAGCACATTCCAGAGAAAAGGGCAGTCTAGCCCATGGGTCTCAAGGGTTATGGCCCCACTCTCAGGGAAAGCCACATCAGGGGTATGGATGGGGCATGCATCAAGCTATCTTAGCTGAAGAAGGTATCTTAACATCATCCATCCAATCACCTTGCCCCCATGTCATGCTGGACATCTGATTATTTACGTATGCACCACCTCATTCCAACACAGCAGTCACCATGTCTGACAGAAAAATCGTAGGAGAGTACAGCGGTATGTATCACTCTGCCATGGCTGGAACTAGACTTCCCAGAATCCTCCTCCCTGTGTGGTTCCAGGAGAAACTTGGCCAAAAGAGGAACTTGCATGGGATGTGGAAGACTGAGGTGAAGCAGCAGTGATCACTTCCAGGAGTTAGTCATGATAGGATGTGATGACAGGCAGGCCCAGAGGTGCCCCGTGGGTCCCCACTCATCCTCAACTCTCCTTGGCCCCACGTCCACCTGTCCCCTGGGTCACCACAGAGGTAACGGCCTCATCACCCACAGCACGTGGGAGACAGAGGCAGTCGGCCAGAGACATGGAGAAAGTGACTGGAGAGAAACATGAAGTCCTAAGGTTATAAAAACACAGAGAAAACCCATTCTTTAATAGCATGTAGTGGATGTTTGTCAGAGTACTTGGAAAAAGCAGACTTTAGGAAAAACTACATAACTGATAACTGATATGGTATTTACAATGATCTATGAGCAGATGAGCGGGCTGCCAATTTTAGCTAATAATAAAGACCCGAAAACAAGGGGAAGGCAGACTCCAGCTATGAGAATGACGAGGCCCACAAACAAGGGTCCATAACTTTGTACAGCAAGGGAGGAAACCCACACTCACCCTGTATAAATTCTAACTGGCTAAGTGAATCTAGCAGCTAAGGCTTGTTATCAATCCCTTACTGAGGAGGAATGTGGAAGATGGTATCCAAACCCCATTTTAAAAATGAATTATGCATGCAGGGCTATCATGGATATGAGGAAGCTTGGTGGAGTGACTAACTCTGTGATGCTGGGGCAGGTTTCCTGAGTTCAAATCCTGCCTCTGCCACTTCAGGTTAATGAGCTCCAGCTCTCTGTTCCTCACTTTCCTCATCTGTATGATGAGGGCAGTAGTAGTGCGTGCTCCCAGAGATGCTTTGAAAATTAAGTGAGTCAATATGTGTAAAGCATTTAGAAGAGTTGTTGGCACATAACGAAGGCTCTATGGGTGTTTGTTACAGCGGAACCTGCTTCGTTTTCATTCCAGAGTGCAAATCCATCTGTCCTAATAAGGCCCTTCTGTGGTCTCCCTAGTTCTGGTGAGGCTCTCTCTGCACCTCCACCCCTAAGCATTGTTACCAGCCGGCATTGCCCTCCTGGCAGTCGCACGCAGGGGCATGGCGCTGAGGTAAGCAAGCCCAGGAGAGCCACCTCCCTGCAAAATTCTGTGTTGCAGGCTGATTCTGGCCTCTGAGGTTGAAGTTCATAAGGGGAACCATGGAGTGCAAATCATTTCTCTGGGTGTTCTGCTGAAGCCTGTTTGAGAGACCTCCTCTCTTGCCCCGAAGTGGTTCTGACTCTGGGTCCAGCACAATGGCCAGGAGTTGCAGGCGCCTTACTCCCACTTCCTGGCAAATCCCAACTGTTCTCCTGGGAATCCTAGAGCATCAGTCAACTTACTCTGTCCTGTGGTGGGGCAAGGTCGGGCTGTTCCTCTTGGCTTAGGTCTATGTGTTTTCATTCATGACTCCTTCCTTTTGCTTCAACATCCTTTCTTAGTCACCATATCAAGGCCGCAAGATGGTCTTCGCCAACAGCACTGATGCCCACGACCCCCTCTGTCTCCTCGTTCTTCACTGATCCTGAGAGAAAGGACAGAGGTGGCTAAGTGGTAATGAACGTGAAATCTGAGAGGCCCTGTCCTGCCCTGGGCCCACTGCCTCCCTGGCAAGGCGTCTGCCATGGGCCTGTCTGCCCCTGTGGCACTTGGAAAGGAGTGGGTGGAGGGAGGGGATGCCGGCCACATTTTGTGAGCCCCCTTGTCACAGAAAAGTGTTCACATGTGACAACTTTCACTTCACAAATTCCCTTGCGTTCAGACACTGGTGGTACCCATTGGCAAGTATAAGGTCCCTCCCATGTCTTCTTTCCAGAGCCCCAGTCCATGAAGATTCGTTGCCTCAGAAGCATTCTCTGAGCACCTACTTGGACAAGCCTCAAGGCAGAAATAAGGCAGACGTGGCACCCACATCCTGGGTGCTCACAGTCACATGGAAATATGCACAAATAGACAAATCCTAGGACAAGCTGGTGGATGCTAGGAGCGCGGTGCCCGGTATGATGGCAAGTGGATGAGCCCCATCTCTGCTGGGGGCTCAGAGGAGGCTTCCCCATGGAGGCAAAGGTGCCCAAGGGGCTTCCAAGCAGAGATTTCTGGGAGGTTGTGGATATACCAGCCTGTGCTCCACCCAGAGGTCTTGGCTGAACATAGAGATGGAGTCCATTGCAGAAGTGAATTGGAGCGGTCATTGGAATGAGAGGAATTGTAGGCTGAATGAGAAGAGAAGGCAGCCCAGACACATCATAATGCTCAAGGGATGTCTGTAAATTGATCACCAGTGGCCTTGAGAATGGATGGGAGGCAAGCTCACAGAGGCGGCTGGGGCCCTGCCGGGCACTTCATCACATTCCAGGAGACCAGCCCTGGACAGGAAGCAGCCTGTTCCCCCAGGACTGCCCTTCCTGCCAATACCACCCCCACGGGTCAGCCACCCCCACAGGTCAGCTCACCACCCTCCCTCCCATGCCCTTTCAGCATTCCACCATTTACAAACACACTAGCAGCACACAGGGAGTTTGCTCTCAGGTTCCCTGTGACAGGAACCCTGTGCCTTGGTCCCTGGGCTCTCAGTGGAGCTCAAAGCTCAGCTGTCCCCAGAGCTTCAGGAATGAGAACTACTTCTCCATTCTAGGCAGCCCCTGAGGCCTAATTCCTTGTCGTAGGAAAGAGGAAGGACAGTCTGAGGACCCCTGGGGTCTGTTCTTCCTCAAGGTCCGTCCTCTCAAGATCCCTGCCAGGCTGAGGGCCCCTCTGGTTAGAAAGCGTACCCACTCATCCTCGGATGCCAAGTCCAACAGGAGATGCTCAATGGATGTGGGGCCTTTGCTCTTGGCCCCAAGAGCAGCAGCAATGATGTGAATCCTGCACCTCCCAGACATGAGGATGTGGGGAGCTGAGAATTGTGCCCCCAACTCCACTAGGAAGATTTTTCCCCATGGGGTGACTTTGAAGATGCAACATTTGCAGTGTGTGAGCCATAAAACAGAACACTCAAAAGAGTACGAGTATAAACACCCACCTGCTTTTCCAGGGACATCAAATCGCTTTTAGAATGACACAAAGCCCCCTTTCTGTGCATAGTTCCCTCCATGGGGCACTTCCTAAATGAGTCCATGGATCTGGGTCCAGAAATCCTATCATGTGACTTAACCAGCTTTTTTCCCCCTTGCTTTTTTCCCCATCCATCCTGATTGAAGCTGAAACATTCCAGGGAAACTCGCTTTCCAAGACTTACACGTCTCCAGAGAGGCAGAAAATAGCTCGCTTTCAGATCCACTGTAAAGATTTCACTTAAAAAATAAAATAAAATGGAACCCAACACTCCTGGCATCTAACCTGAGTACAAATTGAAAACTATACTAGTGTTTACATGGTTTTGGGTTTTATTAGGAAAGCGTTGCCCGGCATTAATAATATGATGTTTAGCTGGAATGGAATTCCCGCTCTCCGTCTTCCAGACTCTGGGGAACTAGGAACACCGTGTCCGTGCTCCGGCCTCCGAGGCTCATTCAAGGAGGAGCAGCTGGGTTCAAGGTGCAAACGGGAATCCCAGCCGCCATGGATTTACATATATAAGACCGAGGTGGTTTCCCACACCCCTGGGATGTGGATGGCATGCATCCCTCTGTAGACAGGAGGAAACTGAGGCTCAGATGGATTAAGTGCCTTGCCTAAGAAGACCACACAGGCAGTAAGTAAGGAAACAAGAATTTGCCTCTGAGTTTGTCTGCATTCATTCCTTAGAGGCCTTGATTCATCCCACTGACTCAGTCGTTCTCAATGTGTCAGTGTGTGTGTGTGTGTGTGTGTGTGTGTGTGTGTGTGTGTGACGGGGGGGGGGGGTTGACTTTGCTTCCTCAGGACACACTGGCCATGTCTGGAGACATTTTTGATTGTCACATCCAGGGGTTTACTACTGGCACCTAATGGATAGATACAGCTCAGTATCCTACAACACACAGAACAGCCCCCCATGACAAGGAATTATCTGACCCCAAACAATAGTACAAAGATTGGAAACCCTGAACCAACTCTAAGTACCTGGTGAATACAGAGCACATGATGGTTTTGAGGACACATAACAGATGTTTGTTCTCACAGTCACACCAAGAAAATGAGAATTCCTTGATAATGGACAAGTTCTGTCCCCAGTAGAAAAGAATACCTACATTTTTTTCATGAAAATTATTTAAGGGAAAGGTGGTTCATTTTAATTGAAATATTTAGGGGAGAAATAATGAGGCAATTTTGTTTTCCTTTCTCTGAATTACAAAGGAACCTTATCCTTCGAGGACATTGGAGTAGAAGTCACAGAGCCCGGCCCCAAAGACATGACTCCCTTTTGGAGATTTCCCAGGGAGACCCCTGAGAGGCATTGGGGTGTCAGGCCCCTGGCTCACAGCATAGCAGGGAGACTTGCTGCAGTCAGGTGAGAGGTCGAGTTTTGAGCTGCTTCGTTTTAGGATCGCCCTTCAGAAGCCCCCAAAGCCAGAGCTTGATGAGCTGGGGTATTTTGCAGGAGTGGGCTTGACAGATTTAAAAAAAGAAAGAGTGCCCTGGCTGTTGACTCAATGGTTAAAGCATTGCCCCTCGAACCAAAGGCTCTGGGATTCAATTCCCGGTCAAGGGCACATGCCTGGGTTGCAGGTTTGATCCCTGGCTCTGGTTGGGGCACATGCAAGAGGCAACCAATTGATGTGTCTCTCTCACATTAACATCTCTCTCTCACTCTCTCTCTTTCTTCCCCCCCCCCCCCGCTTCCTCCTCCCTCCCTCTCACTCTTTCAAAAAATCGATGGGAAAAAATATCCTCAGGTGAGGATTAACACACAAAAAAAAGAAAGAGCAACTATGGAATCACACCCAAGAAGTTCCCAAAAATTCAAGCTACAGAGAAGAGGTCACAAACCAATAAATCATGGAAGAGGACGGAAAGAAGGAAACAGGCAAGAATGAACAGCGTTTGTCATGAACATGACCAGGGCTTGTCAGGTGGGGGTCTGTCTGCTTATTCTAGAGGTCAGATAAGAATCAGATGAGCATCACCTAGTCCTGCTCTGACTCTGGACATGGAGCTAGGTCTCCTCCCTGAGCCCTGGCCTTCTCTGTAATCCACAAAGAAGAAAAGCTCCACCGCCGGAGGCCGAAACCACAGCGCTGTGCTCTGCATCCCCGTGGCCCGGCCAGGCCGTTAGAGGGAGAGAGGTACCTCGGTGCTCACACCCAGCCAACCCCGGCCTCATGAGCACCTTAGCGCTGAAAAGGCCCATCTTCAGCTTCATGCCTGCACATATGGGGAGACCACAGATAGGAAACGAGACCAAAAGGCTGTGCTGTGTCCACAGCCACGTATGCACAGAGAGAGACACAAGGAGAATGCATTTCCACCCACGCAGGGCCTGCAGCCCTGGGCAGGAGCCGGCCTGTGCCACACTGTACTTAACCGGTGCTCTCCAATTTCATCATTGCTGGCTCGAAATGGGCCTGCAATTTTCATTTCTTTATGGGCTTAAATAATCTATTGCAAATGTCACCAGGAGGCTGTAATGCATTCTTGCCGAGGAAACTGCTCTTTCTGTTCAGTAATGTTCTGGTTGAAGATTTGCTGGGCTGGGTAGCTGTTTTACATTAGCTGGGACGGTGTTTACATTGGATGCACCGATGTTTAAATCACTGGACAGATTTGTTATTAGTAGGGAGGCAGTGGTACTGTTTGGTCCGAGTATCTGGGTAGGGGGCGGGGTAGGGGGGGGCTTCTATTAGTATTGATAATATTTTACAAGAGACCTTGCAGGGATGTTTATAATAATAGCAATGGCTGTTTATCTTACCAGGATTATGTTGAAGCAACTTTAATTGTATTCATATTAAACATATCAGTGTTAGAACTGATGTAATATGTTTAGCATTAATATGAAGGTTGCTAAGTTGGGGGCTTTTGAGATAGAATTAAAGGGCCAGGAAGACAATGGGACATATGGAAAACATTTGGGGGGTTTCTGTTCTTGTCTAACAAGAGGGATTAGTGCATTTGCCGAAATACAGCATAAGATGTGTACGGTGGGTTGTAACGCCAGCATCTGTTTCCCTTACGACCGCGTCCTCTTGGCTGTGTGTGCACGGCGCCCGCTTGCTTTCGGGTCCGTGCATTCTCACCAGCTCCACCAAAGCCCACATGTCAGGGATACTTCAGATGCTTTGCAGCTGGCTGTCGCACCCAGAGATGTTTCAAGATGGATTTTGTAATGGCTTATAAAAGTCCCACGTTGTGCACTGGCGGTTATTGAGTGTGATATAGTGTGCACAAGAATGTTCCCAATTCCCTCCGCGCTGTATCCATCAATCTGGCTCTATTAGGGCTGGCAGGATAATGACCGGAGGGAGGCTCTGGACTTTATCTCCAGCTGAAAGAAGCGTCCTAATTATCTACTCATCAGAGCTACCCCGCTCCTGGCTCAGGGAGACACTGCCAGCTCAGGCCCCGAAATTCCAAATCCTCCCAGTCACCGACCAGGCCCGCAAAGGTCGAGATGCAAGATTGCGTCCAGCCCAGCTGGGGAATCGTGGTCCCAATAAATCCTGGAAACCCTTCTGACTCCCCAGCTGGAGGCACCGTCCAGTTAACCCGTCAAGGCTCAGCGTCTCGGTCCGTCTCCTTCCAGGCCGGTTCAGTTCCCTGGCCCAGGTGACTTCCTGAGGCTGTGTGACTTTCTGATGGCTCAGACCCAGCGCAGGCAAGTCAGGAGCCCTGGCTGTCCATAACATACGGACAATCTGCACCTCCCTGCTGAGGCCTCTGGGAGGAGTCCGTGGGGGAACATGTGACAGCCCCTCACAGAGAAACTGAACACACCATGCACTTATTATTGGCCAAATTAGAAAACCTCATGGAGCATTAGGCCTCTACAGAAAATGAGTGGTTTGCTTGACAGAGATGTGTCTGTTTTCTAGTAGAATATTCAAAGAATATGTATCTTAAAAATTTATTTTTTGCATAATACTTCTCACAAACTGCTCCATTGTCCCGTAAGCTTGCATTATTATTACCATTATTCTTTTCCTCCCCATTTTATTGATGAGGAAGCTAAGGCTCAGAGAGAGGAGATGAGTCATCTGTTTGCTCTTCATTATTTCCTATGTGCTGGCCACACAGGCATAGAGTCCCCGTCGCACTGCAGTTAACAAGTGACTGAGAGGGGAGTGAACACACAGGGCCGCCAGGTCCACTTGTCTTTTGCTTTCCAAGCCAGCACGCTGCCTCCCTCCCAGAAAGTTTCCAGGAGGTGTGCAAACATAGGAGGGGATTAGGGTGGAGCACATGCATAAGTAACTATAATGTAAGGTGCAAAGAACTTAGGAGGCAAGAGAGACAGTGTGGTGAGATTTTAGGAAAGGGAAAGACAACAATCGATAGGATGTAAAGGCCTCGCCAAGGAGTTAGAATTTGAGCTGCGCTTGGAAAATCAGTAAGACTTACACGTGCAAAGGAGAGAATGGAGAGGTAGGCAGCGGGGACAGGGTGAGCAAAGGTCTAGGGCAGGAGAGCAGAAGGAACATGTGGGGAATAGCAGGTATTTTCCTTGGTTTCCAGTGATTCCAGTGATGGGGATAGGAAGCAGGGAGTGGCAGGTCCCACTGAGTGCTGATGTGCAGCTGATCAAGGCAAGCTGACAAGCTAGGCTTTTCCCTTTAAGAAATGGGGAACCAAGGAATGCTTTAGAGCAGGACCGTGACATACATGATCAGAGCTGTTTTCAGATGATTAAGCCGAAAGCTTTGGATGGAGTGGATAGCAGGAGGAGGAGGGGCAGCCTGACCAATGAATGGCAGAGTAATCCAGGCCAAGGCAAGGGAGGAAAGGGGCAGAGAATATGCATGCCAGAGAGACAGGAAGTAGAAATGTGACCACATAGGACTGTTTCCTCACTCTGCTCCTTGGAGGGCCATCGGCAGCAGCTCAAATGAGAGAGGCCAAGGAACAGCTGTGTGGCAGCAGCATTCAGCCCAGATGGTGTTTCCCAGGCGCCAATCTGTGCCTTACCTTGGAAATGTATTTTGGAGGATGTATGAGTTTGCTCAGGCCGCTGTAACAATGTACCACAGACTGGGGGGCTTGGACAACAGACATTTCTTTTCTCACCATTCTGGAGGCCAGAAGTCCAAGATCAAGGTGTCCGTGTGGTGTGTTGTTCTAGGCCTCTCTCTCCTTGGCTGGTGAATGGCCATCTTCTCCCTGTGGTCTTCCCTTTCTTCCTGCCTGGGTCTGAACTTCCTCTTCTGATAAGGACATAGATCATATTGGATTAGAACCCACCCTACTGGTCTCATTTTAACTTAATTATCTCTTTAAAGATCCTCCTAAAGTCACATTCAAGGTACAAATTTGGGGGGAACACAGTTCAGCCCATAATGGAGGAATTTACAGTTTCCCCCCACATGCCCAGCGTCATGTGAGCCCACGCCAAGCCAGAGGAAAAGAAGACAGTTTCCCGGGCTCTCCTCATCTCCCACCAGCATCAGGAAGAGCCAGGAGTGGGAAGTGGGTGGGATCTAGAGCCAGCCTGCCCAGGTTCAAATCACAGCTCCGCCGCTTACTAGCTGCATAGCCTTGCCAGGATTGCTTATCTCTCTGTGCCTGAATTTTCTCATTTGTAAAATGGAGCTAGTTGTAATCTCCACCTGATAAGCTTGTTATGAGGGTTAACTGGGTGAACATATGTGCAGATCTCAGATGTATTAAGTTTAATCATTTGAAAACAGATGTACTAAGCGCTCAACACATGTTAATTATGGCATCCATTGATATGCTGGGTCCCAGCTGGGATGAAGGTGGTACGTTTGAAGGCAATAGGTCAAGAAGGGCTTTACCAAGGAGAAATATGGTCTAGAAGCTTGTCTTAGCATTTTACAAAGTTGACAGGAGTGTCTACACAGGCTAGAAAAGTCCCAGTCCTTGCCTTGGTGCCATTATGCATGTCATATACCCTAACTCACCTTGAGTGCCCAGTAGCACAGACCAGGGACTGGCAGGAGGGAGGGCTGGTCCTGACCAGGCTATCTGGGGAGGGGGAGCCTGTACAAATCACTGGAACACTGAAGGGCCTGGGACCAGACCACGTGGTTTAATAATACAAATACTACGTGGGGGGAAGGGTGGGGGCACAGGAAATGAGTATGTTGCATATCAAGTCAAATCTTGCCTTGTAGGGGTGTCCCCCAGAACCAGGAACTAGGGTGAGGTGCATGAGACACTGAACTCAGGCACAAAATTTAAGGGATGCCCAAACCCAGTAATCCAGATAAAATATCATTTTAATGCAATCTCTTCCCAAATCAAAATTAATACAAAAGTAAATCCATGGTGAGCAAAGTATCAGAACTTCAAATAAAGACAAGATTGGACCCTGCCTTTGCACAATGGCCTTGCTTGCCACACCCTATTCCTGCCCTGGATCCCCAAATCTATTCATGAGCCTAGCCTCACTCTCTGTGACCCTGAACTAGGTCCTGGTCTTAAGCTGCTCCTCGTCTGAGGGCAGAAATAGTCTTGCTATTTCTGAGCTATGGAACTTTGGGAATTTGTTCCACCTCATCTATAACATCGGTCTAGTATCGCCTACATCACAAGGATATTGTGAGACTTAAGACAAAAGAGCCTGAATGTATTATGGCACCTAGTTCCGTGTCTGGAACATTGTACTTAAGAAATATGTACTGGTGCTAGAGAGATCATGTTAGATCTGTTCTAATGGGGTTCACACATCACTGTGTGTGGGCGTTGAGTGCAAAATTGATGTCCAAATCCAGTAGGACATCTTCACAGATGGCACAGTGTAATTAACATGTAGACCTTTAACTTGGTCCTTAAGAGGACGACGGTGTGTCTAAACTCAGCTTAAAGGGTCCTCCAGACCCAACAAAGGTGTGCACATTGGAATACCATTTCATAGAGGAGACCCGTGTGGCTGAGCAGACATGCACACTGCCCAACATTGCACAGGCAGAGTATCAAGCAGCTGGGGCCGGCCGCCAAGATGGAAGCCTGGGCCTTATATATGAGGTCCTCACAGAAGGGGTGTGGTGCTCTGTATAGGGCTGGTGATGGTTCCAGGAGCTGGTATGGGGTGGAGCATGGGCCATACAGGGAGCCAAGTAGGGTCCAGTCTGCTGCCACCCACATTCTCTTGCTTCCTGGAAGCAAGGAGAGTCCGGTTTATACCTGCTGTCCTGGCATAACTGTGAGGAGCTCATACTCTTACTATCAAATATGCCTTGGTCTGGATAGAAACCTACAGCATCACCCTGATCATAGCACCATCAGGCAGAAGACATTGAGCTGTGCATTTTTTCCCTCCCAGGAAATCCCCTCCATTGGACAAAAGCTCCCCCAGGGCCAGGTCTATGTGCTCTCTCAGTTTCCCCAGTGGCTGGCCCAAGAACCAGCTCACAGCAGACACACTCAAAATGTTTGCTAAATGGAACTAAATCGAGGAAGCCGAACAACGCATCTTCTCTGCTGTGATCTTTCCTCCCTCTACTGCCCATAACGGCTTTTATTCCTGATCTCTGACTCCCCCGAGGAAGGGACAACTGTCTGCAGAGCCACTGTGCTGGGAGTGAGTCAGAGAGGAAAGCAGAAATGAAAGCGAGCCAGAAAGTGAGAGGCCCCGCCTGGCTTGCACTTGGCGTGAAACAAATGCCAAAGGCACACCCTGCGGGATAGGGACAGGGTTCTGCTCCTCCCACTGTGAGGGGACCCCTGGCCTTGTTTCTCAGAGCACCGCAGCAGCCAGACCCCCACACAAAGCACAGCCCCTGTCAGACATTCAGCTGAGAAAACTGCACTAAGTGTGAGGCATAGGGACCCAGAGGCAATGGCCGGTCCGAGGCTGGGAGGAGGCCTTGCTTGGCATCACCCTGTGCCTACATCTGAACTTCCTAGATCCCACCTTTGGTTCCCAGATGCTCCCCTCCTTAGGGACAGTCCTTCCAAGTTGCTGTCTTTGCCCCTGACCTTGGCTCTGAAGGGAACCTGCCTCTCTTGGTTCATCATTACATGGCTTTCCTCTCCAGCCCCTCTTCAAGGACACCTTTTCCTAGGTCGGTGGTCCTCAGACTTTATTTACTACATCGAAGTCCCCACAGGGCCTGATAAGTACAGATCACTGGGTCACCCCATCCCTGGAGCTTCTCCTTCTGGAGGTCTGGGGTTGAGCCCAAGAATGTACATGTTTACAAGCTCCCAGGTGATGCTGATGCTGAGGTCTGGGGAACACACTGTGAGAATCTCCGCTCTTGATCCTCTACAGGGAAAGGCCTGCTCCCAGCAGCTGGACTGTTCTCTACACCAGCAACCCTCCTGGCTGCACATTCGAGTCAGTGGGGGGGCTTGTGAAAGGTCCCCACAGCAGCCCACACCCGGGACTGATTACATTCAGATCCCACAGTGGGACCCAGACCATCCACACTGTTTAAGGCTGCTCAGGTGATTCCAAGATGCATTCAAGGCTAAGAAACACTATTTTCCAAAAACTTGATTTTCCTCGGCCTTTCTGCCAATCACAGCTTCCCTTCTAATCCGACCTGAGCAGGTCCCGGGGTTCCTCCGCTCATGCTCAGCACGGTTTTTCTAACCTCACTGCAGGGTTCTCTCACATGGAATCCATCTGGCAGGACCAAACTCTGTGACACCTTCACACAATATTCTCTAAATGCTAGTTCATTTATTTCATGGGGGTGGTGAGGGTTGAGAGAGAAGGGGATCCTAATATAAGGTGACAGGAGATTTGACTTTGAGTGGTGGGAACACGATGCAATATACAGATCTTGTAACATAGAAACCCATACCTGAAACCTATATGTTCATATGGACCAATGTCACCCCAATAAATTTAATTTAAAAGTAAATAAAGCATAATAATGGGGCTGGTGAGAAAATGCTATCTTAATACAGATTATATTCAGATACATGTTCTCCTGATAATTTGTTTTCATGGCCAAAGGAGATTAAATGTTCTCTTTTAAAAGAAAAAGCCATTCAGCAGGCAGGGCTCAGTGGTTGAACGTCAACCTATGAACCAGGAGGTCACGGTTAGATTCCAAGTCAGGACGTATGCCCAGGCTGTGGGCTCAATCCCCAGTTTGGGGCGTGTGCAGAAAACAGCCGATCAATGATTCTCTCTCATCATTGCTGTTTCTGTCTCTCTCTCTCCCTCTCCCTTCCTCTCTGAAGTTAATTTTTTTTTTAATCCCATTTTTGTGATTTTCTGAATCAGACCCACTTCTCAGGAGGACTAATAAAGGGTTTCAATTTAGATAGTAAAATGAGTCATGAACATAAAGCATACCACATCAACACGCTCGTGGGTCTGAGAGGCTCAGCTGACAGCACCTGCCTGAGCATGTCACACAAATCCGCAGCCCAACGAGGCAATCGCCGGCAAGGCCTTTTTCTTTAACTACCACTCAGAGGTGTTTTGTGCTAGGATGAGAGAGGGACCGATTTACATTTTGCCAATTATGTAAAGCATTACACACGGAGGTTCTAAACAAACTGGCACCATATTTCCAATCCCTTCCCAGGAAATTTGGCCCGCGAAGGCTTGATGCCTGGGCGGTGGTCCAGCTGGCCTTCCCCTCCATCCCCGTTGGCTTCCAAGTGGTTCTTTCCATCACAAGCATTCACAGAGGTGGACACGATAACCATTCCTGCTCAGCAGAAGAGCTGGCTCTTCCAGAAATCAGGGGAGAGAGATTTCCAGCTGCAGGAAGTTAGCACCAATGCCTCGTGCAATGGAGAGGCCGAGCAAGCTGCGGCCTCCAACGCATTGATTTGAAGGATAAATAACACGTGGGAAAGGGGAGTTTGGAAAGCTCTTTTAAGCGTTCAGTTTAGCAGGGGAACAGGGAGGTGAGAGAGGCGGCTGGTAAGAAGGCAGGGCCAAAGGGGGATTTTGTTTGTTTGCTTGTTTTATTTTATCAGATTAGAGAGACTTGAATTCATACGTCTAGGTCAGAAGGACTGGAACAGACTAAGAGATAAACAGAGTAAAGAGTGTACCAGTAACACCTGGCGTTTTGTCATTCAAGAGGCAAAGAGGGTGAGTGAAATTTACCAAAAGTTTGCTTCATTTTGCTGCCTTTCTGTGAAGTTGCTGCTTAGGAGTACTTTATCTGTAACAAACTCCCATAGAAGGTACACATTACGGGGTGATGGGAGGGTCTATCATAGGGAAGGGACTTCTTGGAAGAGGATTGGGTCATAATGGCAAATATTACAACTGGATTTCTAAAATTCTATTGAGAGTGGCTTTTAAAAATTTTGTTAGTTTTGTTTTATATCTTACTAGAGGCCCAATGCACAAATTCATGCAAGAGTAGGCCTTCCTTCCCCTCCTCCACCGCCCCCCCCCCCCCCCACTGCTGGCACCGGCTTCCCTCTGGGCACCGAGGACCCAGGCTTCCCTCGCAGCCCGGGCTTTGTCCGGAGGACATCCGGTCTAATTAGCATATTATGCTTTTATTATTATAGATTGAGTTAAAAATACAAGTGTACCCTACTAATCTCAACATAGAGCCTGTTGAATTTTTGCATGTGCATGTACCTACCTACCTACCACCAGATCAAGGTACAGAGCACCTTAGAAGGCTCTCTTATGCCTCTCCCAGTCAATACCCCACCCCCAAACCACTGCTCAGACTTCAGTCGCTGTAGATTCAGTCTTCTGTTCTTGGACTTCATATAAATGAAATTACATATAAATGGCTTCCTTTGATCAACATAGTGCCGGTGAGATTCATCTGTTTACTGGAGAGTATTATTTTGTTCGCTTTTGTTGCTCTAGAGTAGTCTATTATATGAAAATATTGCAATTCTTCTATTGATAGACATTGAATTACTTCTGGTTTAAGGCTCTTGTAAATCAGGGTGAGAGTATCCTAGAACACCCCTTAGGTGGCCATCCTTTTTTCTCTCGGTGGTATATCTGGGAGTGGAATGGATAGGTCCTTGGTTGGTGTACGCTCAGCTGTAGGAAATAAGAGTAAGGGTGTTTTGAGGTTTGGAGGCTTCCCATGAACCACGGGTTAAAACCAGAGATTTGTAACACATGGTGCCTTCTGTTCTATTGCCCTTGTCTACTTCTCTAACCTTACCTCTCACCATGGCCCTCTTACACCCCACCCAGTTGCCATCTGAACATCACACATTTCCCCCCACCTTCTTAGTTGTCTGGTGTCTCTAGGCCTACAATGCCTTCCTCCCTTTCTCTATTAGAGAAACCCTAATGACCACTGAAGACAACAGACCAAAATGACTCCATCACCAGATCATTCGCCGGCCTTTCCCCTTCTCCCGGCCTGTAACACTTCCACCTGTGCACTCAGCCTTCTGCACTTCCCTGTATTCGCTCCAATACTCTGTGTTGAGATTACTTGGTTATGAGACTCTGACCTCCTGCAAGGCAGGGCCTGCACCCTGGTCATCCCTCTGTCCTCAAGGACCTCAAACTAAGAAGCGTCTTAATAAATATCTTTCAGATTTAACCAACGAACTGGATTTTAAACAAACAGGGAAGATGGCCTATTTTTCCCCTCCCCAGAGACATGACAATAAGAGGTGAACACCCAGGTTCTAGGACATTTCAGGTGGCATTGCTTGTCAGATCTGCAACACACAGTAAAACTGAAAGTGGACCAGACCCAGAAGTGGGACTTCTGAGTGATTGTTTCCTTCTCTCCTCAACACTTTCCAAACTCTAAAGGACACGCTGGTGACTCAGACCTTGTCTGGGTCCCCTAATACCAAACACTTGATACGAAGTGTTTTTTTGTGTGTGTGTTTTTGGCAAACTGTCCAGATGTTTCCAAATATCCAGATGTTCTCCCTGATATAACCCAAACAACTCTGTGTGTTTGTCACATTTTATTAAGATATTTCTTATCGTGAAAACAGAACTTGGGTTGAGTTGAAGATTCAGTCGAGACAGAGCCAAGGGCAGAAACTTTGACCGACTCACTGTACCCTAGAGGTTGCCTGAGAAATGTAGCCCAGAGATGACTCCAGAAGCTATGCCTGAGATGTGCAAAGTCATCCACACCCAACTATCCCAGGAGTGGCCAGGTGTGCTTCTGTTGATCACCCAGATATGTGACGGACCACCTGCTCACTGGTCCAGTCCTTCTTGGCCAGGCTGGAGTGTCCTAGAACACGCCTTTCCCCAGACATGCCATGAACTTGAAACTGCTAAGCCTGAGCTTGTGCTCACTCCTTTTTCTAAAATGCCTTTTCTCATTCCTGCCTAGCCCATCCTTCCAACCCCAGCACCCAGCCGCCCCCAGGGAAAGTAATCTTTTGCTCTCAGTCTCCTCTCTGTCCAAATCCTTCCTAGAGTCACCTCAAATGCCTACTCCCTATAGACATTGGATTTCTTCTGGTTTACTTCTTGTTTATTTAAAATCCAGTTCATTTGTGCCTAGCCAGGTGGCTCAGTTGGTTAGAGCGTCATTCCAAGACACCAGTGACCTCATGCTACCCAGCTACCAAGTTCTCCCAACACCCCACCCTCTGCTTCTTTTCTGGGGATCACTTGGCAAGTACTACATGTTAGCACAACTGTCTATGCATATATTACTGCCTCCCACAAGTAGTAAGTGCTTGAAGGGCATGGTCTGTACCTGCTATGTATTTGTGTTTCCTAAGGAAAATGACAGTCACTTTAGAATATTGATTGAATGTGACAATTCCAATTTCTGGCTTATGGCCATCATCTGGATGTCCTAAAGTTGAGGGAACAGTGGAAAGAGCTCTGGATTAGCAGTCAGGCTGGCCTGACACCACCTTGCTCTGTGTCTTTAGACAAGATGCCTCCCCACTCTGGGCCTCATTTTCCCCATCTGTAAAGTAACAGTGTCTCCAAAACTGGTGTAACAAGATAGCTGGGAAGTCCAGTGGCTCCAGTTGTTAGGAGGGGAGAATTGTGCTGTTCAGGAGCCTGACAGTGTCTAACCGGGTCACTCTTGAGGACAAGTCAATGACATATTTCCTAAGGGCCCTTTGAGCTCTACAGCTTCCCTGGTCTCTACCTGCCTGCTCAGTGGGGCCTCCTGACCTCTGTCTTCATCCATCCACTCTCCCCTTTTTCTCCTTTACCTCCTGGATCACACAATGGCAGGTTACACAAAAGCCGCAAATTCCAAGCTATATGTAGCATAGAGCGGCTGTTTGTCCCAAAATACCACGTCGCTGACTACAGCAAACACAAATTACAAGCTTTATCTAATCACAGTTATGTGACCAGTCATTTTTGGTTTCCAAAAATGACGGCGAGTGGCGTGCTTCTGCAGCTGGTGGTGGCACTGGCTTGGGTTTCAGATCTCAAGTGCACACAGATGCGCAGGGAGACGGGCATCCCAAGTGAACGAGTCAGAAAGGGAAATAGGAGAGGGAAGGGAGGAAGTAGGACTCCAGTAAACAAAGCCCTCTGGTTTGGGCCTCACAAATAAGTTATTTGAAATTATCACGTTGCATCGCACCACACCAAAGGTTACCGGCGGTCATCACCCCCGCACACCGCTTTCTCATGTAGATGACACCAAAGGAGTCAGCAAGTGGCCACACCAGGCACTGGAGGAAATGGAGCTCATTTAAAAGTCATTGATTTGGTTTGGGGGTTGGGTTTCTTTGCTTCCTTTGCTTGTCACCCACCGTGGATGCAGTGGTGTTGAAGAAGGAGCACTGGGCTTGGCGTTCAGAACCTGGGTTATGACCATGACCTTGTCAGCCCCCTTCTCTGAGCGACCTTCTGAATAAGGTGGGGCTTATAACACCACCCACCTCCCCGGGGTGATGGGAAGATGAGGGGACTGTGAAGCGCCAGCCACATATTTGGCACAAATCGGCCTGGATGAAAGGGACCGAGCTGTGCGCTAGGACCTGGGTGCTCTTTCTGCATCTTTTCATCAAAACCATTTGACTGTCCCTCCACCCCCACACGAGTGGGCTTTCATTTGCTGGGAACAGGCAGCAGAGGGGCCCAGCCTCTGTCGTCACGTTGTGCGGCTTCAGTTTTCTGCATGACGAGCTCGGCCTGTGATTCAGAGCGTCAAACACCGCCACTTAAAATAAACCGTGTTCCACTCAGAGGCCAGGGCATGTGTGCACACGCGGAAGGCAGCCCCTGTGCGCTTTAAATAGCCCAAGGACGTGCTTCAGCGATTCTCTCTGCTAAGGCACTGACGAGAGCGAGGCCTGTGAATAGCCACGTTCCTCCACACCACCTAGCAATTGCACGAGGCCATTGTTTCCAGGGAACGTGAGCTGCCACCCTGAGCGTCTTCGGCAGCAGGGCCTGACGCTCCAGGGCCAGCAGAGGGGAGAAGAAGGATGGACAAGTCTACCAGCGGCGGCAGTGATAACAATGAAACAATGAACGGTCCGAACTCAAACGGACTCTCACTTCCCTAAACTATAAATAAGTCAGCATTTTCTTTCCTTTGCTTTAATACCATGTTAGTACTTGTTGTGAATGGGGCCTTTAGGAGAAAGAACTGGAATTTGAGTGTCCACGTGGAGCTGGGTAATGCTGGCACGTTCAACTCTGGAAAGGAAGGTTCCTTTCAGCTGGAGCTTGCTGTTGTGCTGAGGGGCCAGTTCCTCTTGGGAAATGGCTTGGAATAAGACTCTTACCCAAGGGAGCAGTGTTATGTTTTTACCCGCCATTGTAGGTGCTGCAAACAGCTTAGTTCTCCGGCTCCACTGCTGGGTCGGTATGCAGTTAACTAGAAGTCATCCTTTTTCAGCCTCTACCACCTTAGAAAAGGAAAAACACTCTGGAGCTAATGCGATTGAAGGAGGAGCTGTGGTGCCAAAGTGGGTAGATTTCTGACTTCAAGCAGAAACCCCGGGGAGAAATCGCAGTGATGCTAAAAACTAGCATTTGCAGTCTCTGCTATGTGTCACACATTATACTGAAGGGTTTCACATCCCTTATTTCATGCCATCCTCAGAACAGTCTTAGGATGTAGGTGCTTTTATTACCATTTTATCAATAGCGAAGCTGAGATTTGGAGATAAGTAGCTTGCCCAGAGTATTTCTGTTTCTTCTGGCTACCAGGAAGCTCAAGGTTAAATCTGGTCAAATTCAAGGGAACAGGGGATTGTACTTGTGGTTTTCTCATTCCCAGCTTCGTTTTTTTCTTCTGCCCCTACTTTCCTGTTTTCTTTCTTCCCTGCTTATAATTTAGTTCTGCATTTTCCCTGTAGTATAAAGCAACCTTAAATCTTATTTGGAAGAGAGAGTGAGTTGTCAATAAGCAAAAGAGGAACAGCCAGGCAGCAGCATAGCCAAGACGGGAACTCTCGTCCCAGGTGCCCGAGCCGGCTGCCCTCCCGTGTGCTCTCTGCTTTACATGGGGCCGTCTCCCTGGAAATGTGCTTTTGCAAAGGGGACCCACAGGAGGTCAGGAGGAGACTCCCAGTGTGAAACCACCTCAGGCTACTTGGGTTCCAGCTGACAATGTGCAGGGGGATACAGAGGTGGAACTCATATTTCAGATCTTTGTATGGAAGAACTTGGCTCCTTTGATGAGAGGCCCAGAGACTAGGGACCCAAAACTGAGTAACCAAGAGTGGCTCCCGTCCTTGGTAGAGGCAACCCTCCACATCGCTGAGGGAACGGAAATGTTCTAGCATCTCTTTCAGGAAGCACTGTGTCTACCTGAAAAGAACCATCACAGTGATAAAAAGCTTTCCAAAGCGGTGGGGGTACCAGGTGAAAGGGCAGTAACATAGCCTCCTTGCGTGTCAGCAAGACACAGTTGTGAAAGTGAGCAGGGGCAACGGAATCTATTTATAACACATACAAATTTCTGACGAGCTTAAGCAGGTCAAAGGAAGCTACACGTTGTGATTGGGAGAAAATTAAAAGGAAATGAAATTAAGTGCCCATTCGTGGCAGGCATTGAGCTGCATGTTTCACATCCCGTGCCCTGTGGCATTAGGGTGGCAGCCCTCTGAAGTAGGCCCTGTTATCTCTCTGTGGGTAAGTGGGGAGTAAGACTCAGGGTGGTTCAATAACCTGGACAAGCTAGCCAGTGCCAAGACGGATTCATACCCTGGGACGGTCCAGCTGCAAAGTCCTGCTCTTTCTACCCAGCTGCACCACTTAGGAGCAATGTCTCAATTTCACTCTACCCTGACCAACCCAGTAATGGATGTGTACCCTAAAGGAACACTAACCCCTATATCAAATGGTCTCCTTTTGGAACTTAGGGATATATAAAGCTCATAGGAAACATAATATAAAGCTCATAGGAAATATAAATGCATGAGAACATGCATACAAAACACAAAATGCTGGAAAAAATAAGCAGACCTACCATGAGTTCAAATCACAAAGCAGCAATCATAAAAATTTACAATATTCAAGATTAAGGAACATGAATATTTATAACAGGAAAAAGTACATAGGAGCATTTAGTATATAATCAAGTAAGCATCAAAACAAATTGGGATAATTAACTCTGATTCAATCACTTATGTAACAATCACAATTTGGAGATAAATTATTTTAGATTATACTTTATATGATATGAAAAAAATAAACCCCAAGTAAATTTAAAAAGTAAATTATTAAAACAAGCCATATAAATAACAGAAGTAAAGCAGAATATTTAATCACAAATTTGGAGGAATGTATATTTGATACATAGCAAATAATAATATAACTTCTAAAGTAACAAAAAAATTCAACTTTAACAACTTCTCTTCAAAATAATATAACTTTATTCAATAAAAAACAACTGTCAATGTAGTAAAAGTGAAGCTATTTGTTTCTATAAATCTGGCACAGATATTAACTTTAATGCATATGATACACAGGTAGCCAGCACAATTCGGACCCAACAGTAATGGGTAAATGTCAATTAACACAGGACAGTCCTACAGAGGAAATCAAAATATTTTCAACCTCAGAAAATAAACATGTAATGAAGCACCATTTGATACATATTTTCAGATTGCACTGTATGTTGGTTTTATTCTTTATGAAAACAATATAATAATAGATAACAAGATCCTTAACACAATTTGTACCCTTTGAGCCAGTAAATCTATCCTAGAAATTAATCCAAAAGATAATCTAAAAGAATCAAAATTTGTCAACACATTTCTTTTTGTGGTATCGATATGAGAAGACAGATGTTAGCTGAACCTGCTGTGGTAATCATTTCACAATGGATGGAAATCAGACCATCATGCTGTGGGCATGGCAATTATTCCTCAGTAAAGTTGGAAACAAATTTATAAACACAAAGATTCTTTGCTATGTTATCTAAATGAAAAAAAATTATAAACACCAAGATCCTTTGCTGTGTTTTCTAAATGAAAAAAATTATAAACACCAAGATCCTTTGCAATGTTATCTAAATGATTAAAAAAGAAAATCACTCACATGAATGACCAAGAGGAGCGAAATGAGGAAATGATTGTGGTATAACGACCGGATGGGATATCAGGCCGACACTGTGAGATGATGTAACAACAATGTTGTGTGGAGTGGAAAGGGCAGATCACAAGGCTAAATGTGGACTGAGGTCACAGTCACATACACACATGTGCAAAGGAAAGAATGCTGGCAAGGCCACAGAACGTGGCAACTTTTAGGAAAGGAATGTGATGAATGTTTTCCATATTTTGAATTCGCCTCAAGGTTGTTCTAATGAAGCTTGAACCATAACTTCAAACTGCATGTCAGCAGAGTTTGAGCATCCATGGGACACCTGCACTGGCTGGCAGATCCTTCAGATGCTCCTGGTGAGGATGCCATGAGCCGTCCTGCCGGCCAGGCAGAGCGCTGCTCCCAGACAGAAAGACAGGGTGGAGAGACTCAGGGTCCCTGTCCGCAGTATGTGTCTGTGCTGGACCTGGGGCTACTACAAGAGAGTGCCACACACCAGGCAGCTTTAACAATGAACAGTATTCTCTGACAGCTCTGGGGGCTAGAAAGCTAAGGCGTCAGCAGGACCAGACCCCCTGGACTCTGGGCAGAATCCTTCCTCTCTTCTTCCTCACTTCTGGTGGCCAGCAACCCCTGGTGCTCCTCCATCTGCCGCTGCATCACATGGCATTCTCTCTCTGTGTCTTCACATTCCCTTCTTCTAAGGACACAAGTCATATTGGATGGAGGGCCCACCTTAGTATGATTCTGTCTTACTTACCTGCATCCACAATGACCCTACTTCCAAAAAGGGCATATTTTGTCAGAACTTCAAAACATCTTTTCTTGGGAAACACAATTCAACAGTGTCTAGCCCAGGAACTTTCCAATACGACCTGCCCTGTCTCCAAAAAATCCAGATGGTTATAAGCCTTACTCCTCCACTTCTGTCATTTCTCCCATCAATATGATATAGGTAGGAAGTCAGCCAATAAACATTCAATTTCATGGTAGCCATTTGGCACCATTTGGCACCCAGTCACAGACACTTCTTGGTGGAATTGCTATGGAGGACTGACTTAAGTAATGACCCCAAGGAGGATTCTTTTTTGTTTTAGTCTTTATTGTTGAAAGTATTGCCAAAATTCTCCTTTTCCCCCCATTAACCTCTTCCAGCCCGCTTCCTATCCCCTCCCCCTACCCCAGGCCCTCACCACCGATTGTGTCCATGGGTTATGCATATATGCATACAAGTTCATTGGTTGATCTCTTCCCACGCACCCTCCCCTTTTCTCCCTCTGAGGTTCAACAGTCTGTTCATGCTTCTATGTCTCTGGGTCTATTTTTGATCATCAGTTTATTTGGTTCATTCGATTCCACATATAAGTGAGATCATGTAATACTTATCTTTCTCTGACTGGCTTATTTCACTCAGCATAATACTCTTCAGGTCCATCCATGCTGTTGCAAATGGTAAGACTTCTTTCATTTTTACAATTGTGTTGTATTCCATTGTGTAGATGTACCACAGTTTTTTTATCCACTCATCTACTAATGGGCACTTAGGCTGTTTCTAAATCTTTTGTAAATTGCACTGCTATGAACATAGGGGTGCATATATTCTTTCAGGCTTCTTAGGATATATTACTAGAAGGAGGATCGCTTGGTCAACTGGGAGTTCCATTTTTAGTTTTTTTGAGGAAACTCCGTACTGTCTTCCACAGTGGCTGCACCAGTCTGCATCCCCACCAGCAATGCACGAGGGTTCCCTTTTTTCCACAACCTCGCCGACACTTGTCGTTTGTTGATTTGTTGATGATAGCCATCCTGACAGGTGTGAGGTGATACCTCATTGTCGTTTTGATTTGCATCTCTCATATGATTAGTGACTTTGAGCATTTTTCATATGTCTCTTGGCCAACTGTATGTCCACTTTGGAGAAGTATCTATTTAGAGCCTTTGCCCATTTTTAAATTGGATTGTTTATCTTCCTTTTGTTAAGTTATATGAGTCCCCTATATATTTGAGATTAAACCCTTATCAAATGTATCTGGCAAATGTGTTCTCTCATGCAGTGGGCTCCCTTTTCATTTAGTTGATGGTTTCCTTTGCTGTGCAGAAGCTTTTTATTTTTATGTAGTCCCATTTGTTTATTTTCTCCTTAGTTTTCATTGTCCTAGGAGATGTATCGGTAAACATATTGCTACAAGAGATGTCTGAGATTTTGTTGCCTGTGGTTTCTTCTAGGACTTTTATAGTTTCACATCTTACATTAAGTCTTTTATTCATGTTTTAGTTTATTCTTGTATATGGTGTAAGTTGGTGGTCTAGTTTCATGTTTTTATATGTACCTGTCCAATTTTCCCAACACCATTTACTGAAGAGACAGTCTCTGCTCCAATGTATGTTCTTACCTCCTTTGTCAAATATTAATTGAGCATAGTGGCTTGGGTTGATTTCTGGGTTCTCTGTTCTGTTCCATTGATCTATATGCCTATTCTTGTGCCAGTACCAGGCTGTTTTGAACACAGTGGCTTTGTAGTATAACAGTGTCAGGTACTGTGATTCCTCCAACTTTGTTCTTCTTTCTCAAGATTGCTGTGGCTTTGGGGGGTCTTTTTTGGTTCCATATAAATTTTTGGAGTGTTTATTCTAGGTCTGTGAAATATGCCATTGGTATTTTAATAGGGATTGCATTGAATCTGTAGATTGCTTTGGGTAATATGGACATTTTAATGATGTTGATGCTACCAATCCATGAACATGATATATTCTTCCACTTGTTCATGTCTTCCTCTATGTCTTTTTTCAACATCCTATAGTTTTTGGAGTACATATCTTTTACCTCCCCCAAGGAGGGTTCTTAAATGAGCTCACTGACTTGGGGATTGAGTTACTGGATTTCATGGTGCACTATTAGTCTCTCATTGCCCTGGTCTCAGCAGCATTTAGGTAAAGTCAGCACAGGATTTGCCCAAGATTTATTACTGTGACTGATTTCTGTCACCCTTAGCTTTGGGGACTTTAGAGGCCACAGTAGGGGGCACACGGCAGCAAGCAGTGATCACAGTGTGGACCAGCATGGGCAGAAGCCAAGCAGGGTACACCCCTGATTCGGAAATCCTAGACATGTTCTGCAGAATTGTGTAGGGGTGACTTAAATCACTCTTCCAGCAATTCAAAATGTTCCAGAGAAACTGAAAGGTTTCTTGGAGGAGATTCCCAACCTCTGATGGAAAGAAAGTCTCACTACCATCTGTGTAGCTTCCCTTTCCTGACAGGATCAAGTCCAAACATGATTGCATGTGCTCACAATTTGTCGTCAACCAACCTCTCTAGCCTCACATTTTACTCAGACTGAGGTGCTCGCTTGATGACTCCTCAACAGACCTTCTGACTTAACACACCCCTTGCTTTGCAGGTGATCCCCTTCCTAGGGGCTGCCTCTCTGGCTTCTCTGCCTGGAGAATAGAAGCTCAAAGAGCCCTTCTCTACACATGCCCATGATCATTTTCTCCATTCACTTTTTAAGTTCATTTAAGTTTTTAAGTATTTAGAAAGCCATTGAATATTTGTTTGCCAAACTCTCTCTGAAGGCTCTTGGGAAGAATTCTTCCTGCCTCTTCCTAGCTCCTGATGATGGCCGCAGTCTTTGGCAATCTTTGACCCACAGCTGTGTCACTCCAACCTCTGCCATCACCTGGCCTTCTCTGCTCCCCTTTCTCATATAAAGATATCAGGAACCAAGTTTGGGGTCACCCTAATTCAGTATGACTTCATCTTAACTCTTGTTTGTATTGAGGTATAATTAAAATACTATTCAATATTTATTGACTGCTGACAGTGTGCCAGGGACCATGTGTAACATGTGAGGGATAGGCGGAGAGGGGTATTTCCCTGTGAACTCTCAGGAGAAGAGTTTGGGCTTGTGGATAGAGTTGCAGGTCCAATAGAGAGCTCTGTGGAATAAGGGACAGTGGTAGACACCAGGCACATTCCACAACGGGGGCATTTGGGTGCCCTGTGTTGTGATAGCATGTGGCTCTCACCCCATGTAGACTGCTGCAACCTGGGTAGGACAGGTACCCTACGGATGGGTGTTCTCACACCTCACTGAGGAGTCCAGGAACAGAAGGCATTCGTGGGCCCAGCCTGTCCCCATCTGTGGCAGTGGCCAAACCAGGTGGCCTGAAGAGGAACACAAAACCTCTGAGGGCAGCTTCCCCATCCCTCCCTCCCGGGAAGCCCCGAGCCCCTTCCCCAGGGATTGAGCAAGTGCCACTTCTGCCTGTGACATCGAGCAAGTGCCACTTCTTGACCAAGAAGGCCGGTTCTATTTCCTGAGCCCAGTGGGTCATTGGAGAAATAGCCCAGCTTCTAAAGCGCCCGGGCAAGTTACTCATTCCCCCGGCTTGCCAGGGCCCTCTGTGCTTCTGTTAGATTAGGACTTTTATTTCCTCCTCCTCTCCTATTTTTGATTGCATATACTTCCTCTATTTGCTGCCCCAATGGTCCACGCCACCCCCTACATGTCACTTCCACAAGAGAAATAAGCAAAGGTAAATGAACCACTTCTTCCTCGGTTCTCCCTCTGAGTACTGCCCTTCCCTCCACCACTGCACGAGCCACAGTCCCTGGTGCTCGCCCCTGTCCCTGTCTCTCCCCTCCACCCCTGTGAGCTCCCAGTGCAGGGATCCTGCCTGCTTCATCTCTATCCCCTAAGTAGAGCCTGGTGCAGGGTACTTTTAGGTTTTACTGTGCAAATAGAATACAATGAAAGTTGGTTATGGCTCTGTGTTCTGATACTTACCTTGATTTCTCATTTAAAGTCTCTCTGGATGAATATAAATGGAAAAAGTAGGTCATATAGTCTGTTCTGATCTCCCCAAGCTGCCGAATTTCCTATTTCCAGCCTTGTGTTCAGATGAATAAACTGGTGCACAATAAATGAATGAATGAACGAATGAATGAATGAATAACAGAAGGGCAGGACTGGAATGTCTCTTAGAAATCAGCTCAACCAACCCTCAGTGACCAGATGGCCCCTGAAACCTAAGGTCTGGCAGTGGGTCCCTGGCAGACCCATAAGGAAAATGCAAATCTCCAGGTTCTCAGGCACTCTTGCTCCTTCCACCACCTCTTTATTCAAATGTCAGTGCAAAGATGTCCAGCACATAGAGGGTTGGGGTGGAGGGGCCGTCTTCCCAGTGGACGCTCAGGTGTGCCACCAATTCTCTGCAGGACACCTGTGATTTCCCAATAGCATCAAATAACGTTTGCAAAGGGCACAGAAAAAGGTTAGGAGCACATGTCACTGAATACAGGCAGCTCTGTCCCGCCAGCTTCTTTGCTTCCCTGGCCCAGGGCCGCCCCTCGTTGGTGCTCCCTCCTGCTCCAGGAGACAGAGAGAAACCTGCAGTTCCTGCAGGGAGTTGGGCCACAAATGCAGGAGGAACACTTTCCTCACTGATGTTTCAGGGCCGTTTCACAACCGCCAAACTGCCAATCACATGCCATTCCTGGCTGAAAAGCAACAAGTGCAAGTTCAGATTGTGTGTGTATGTGCTCAAACACAAATAATAATGTTTGAAGGAAACTCAGTGAACAGAATTCCTTGTAATGGCAGAGTGGGTTTTGGCCCAGAGAACATTTTTGGGGAGAAGACAGGCTTATTCAAATCAAGATCCATGTGTTAGGTCACAAGATAGGAGGAAATGTCACATACAGACATAGAATTGTGTTTCTTACACGCAAATAAATGTTCAATTAAAAGAAAAACTGGAAGTAGTATTGTTTTTCCCTTCTGCATTTAATATTTTGGGTTCTATGATGTCACAAGTTAAAAACTCAGAAAGGGAGATTTTTACACATATAATAAAAGCAAAAATTAACAAATTTTGCTTGCTCATTCACCTGTTTGTTTTTCCTTTTTTTTCTGAAGGGATAGAGAGAGAACTGGAAACCTTCAAGGTAAGGGTGCCAAATAAAATACAGGTTCCTTCGATAAATTTGAATTTCATATATATGACAAATACTTTGAGTATAATTATGTCTCAAACATTGCATGGGGCATACTCATACTACAGAGTATTGGTTGTATATCTGAAATTCAAATATAACTGGTTGGCCTGTAGTTTCACTTACTAAATCTGGCAATCCTCCCGCCAGGCCTCCAGGCGGTAATCGCATGGGCACTTTATCTGGGAAGACTGCAACAGTCTCCACGCCTCCTTCAACATCTCCCACAACAAGGTCAGACCTGGAAGCTGATCTGGTCCAATGTCCTTATTTTACAGATAAGGCAGCTGGGAGTGACTTGCTCAAGGTCACACGAAGATTCAGTGGCACAGCCAGGACACAAACCGCAGGTTGGTTTGCCATGAATGACAGAGGCTCAAGTTACCATCGGGTCATCTGCAGAGGTCGAACCAAAGTTCCAGCCACTCCAGGATCCAGTGGATATAAAAATAATCTAAAATCTTTAGGCCTATTTACTGAGAAATGGTAAGTTAAAAGCTGAAGAATCACCTGGCAGGAGTAGCTCAGTGGTTGAATGTCAACTCATGAACCCTTGTATTTGAGGAACCCCCCGTTTTTCTCAGAAGCACATATACATCAGAGGGTGGGTATCAGTAAGACTCCAATGGCATTCAAACTTGCCCAGTGCACCGAGAACCCAAAGATCTGCTCTTCCTCACCATACCTGCAGTGTGGGATGGAAGAGTTCGCTGGGAAACGTTGAGGCAGAGCCACATGACATGACTGTTTGCAAATTCCTCGAATTTTGAAGTTGAGGAACTGGACTCACAGAAATATCGCTCCTTTACCGGAGGGGCAAAGGGGCATTTGTGAGGATACGTTGCAAAAGGAAAGGAGAAATAGAGAAGATGGAGAAACCATAGTCTTGTGTAAGCATTTCCATTTCAGATTCTTACCCTCTGCTCATGGGTCTGTATCCCAGGGCCTAGTTCAGTGATGGCAAACCTTTTGAGCTTGGCGTGTCAGCATTTTGAAAAACCCTACCTTAACTCTGGTGCCGTGTCACATATAGAAATTTTTTGATATTTGCAACCATAGTAAAACACTCATATTTTTGATATTTATTTTATATATTTAAATGCCATTTAACAAAGAAAAATCAACCAAAAAAATTAGTTTGTGTGTCACCTCTGACACACGTGTCATAGGTTCACCATCACTGGCCTAGTTCTGTCCCATAGTCCTGGGTGTCACCCCGTTCTCTCCAGGGAGCTCGGGCTTATCCTCCTGGAGCAGGGCAGGAAACCTTGTTTCTGCCAAGGGCCATTTGGATATTATAACATCATCCTCAGGCCATACAAAATTATCAACAATCAGCCTACTAGCCCAGCCAGCATGGCTCAGTGGTTGAGCGTCAACCTATGAACCAGAAGGTCATGGTTCAATTCCAGTCAAGGCACATGCCCCTATTGCGGGCTGGATCCCCAGTGGGGGGGCATGCAGGAGGCAGCCGATCCATGCTTCTCATCATTGATGTTTCTATCTCTCCCTTCCTCTCTGAAATCAATAAAAAATACATATTTTTGAATGAACCTACTATATTTGGTCAAACATTTAATTAACTCACCCCTAATGCCTTGGCAGGGCCAGACCAAATGATTTTATGGGCCTTATATGGCCCGCGGGCTGGACGTTCCCCTCCTGTCCTAGGGCTGAGAGCCTGCTCAGGACTGCCGCTGGCCAGGTCGCCTCCTGCATTTGAGTTTTGGAATTTACTAGTAGAAAGAGTTCTCCCATCCATGATCTCATCTGCTCCTCTCTGTCACCCTGGAAATAAAGATATTGTCACACTCATGGCCTAGATAAGAAGAGCAGCCAGAGCCCGCCTGCACAAGCAGGGAAAAGCCCATTTGCAATTATGAAATACGATTTAAGCTACTTAGGGATAAACGGAGTGAAGAAATTTCCTGTCACATTTATGCTTTTGGAAAACAGCATTTCCAGAGAGTAAGCAGAACCAAAACTAAGTATTCATTGCCTAATAACCACGGTTTTAACTGGATGGGATTTTATGAGATGCTCAAATTGGGCATGCCGTGTTTCTAGGCGAAAAGACTGAAAATTGTCATTTTGATTAGTTTTACTCAATAGATTTAGTCCTTTCATTAATCTTCATTAATGGGATGGGTAGGAAATGGAAAGCAACGCCAAAAGGATGCTTAAATTCCCCAGAATTAGAGAAATGTGACATGTAAATAAAAGTCCCCTCACCACCTACCCTAACCCCTTCCAAAGTCTGTCTAGTTTAGGGAATAGAGTCATTTTTCTCCATTAAGCCAGCTCTATGGAAGATGTCAGCATGGAATTGGAGCCACTGTAGGCCAGGCTGTGCTGGAAGTGCCTGCAAATAAATTGCTTTGACCTGAGGCACTTCTACTTAGAATGGAATGAGGAGGCTGTGCTGGTTGCTTGGCACCCTCGTAGGTACACACTGGCAGAAATTTCCCCAGAACTCTGGAACAAGCAGATTGCTTAGCCACCCCCTCATTTTACAGATGAGGAAGTGGGGAGCAGAGGGTGAAAGGCCTTAACTGGCCATGGCTGCTCTGGGGACAGAAGCAAGGGCTGCATTTCTAACTCGGACGGCGGTGTGGCGTAGGCTGTGTGTGTGTGTGTGTGTGTGTGTGTGTGTGTGTGTGTGTGTGTGTGTGTGTGTACACACAAGCATGCATGTTTGTGCATTGGGGTGAGAAGCCCAAGGTGAAAAAAATATTCTTGTGGAGGTGAACCCTAGCTGGGTCTCACATGATAAGCAGAAGTTGCAAAGATGGAGCAGAGTGAGGGATAGACAATTGAAAGAGAATAGATAAAGTCTGGGTGTTGAAGGGATTGCAGGAAGTTCAATTTGTCTGGGGAGTGGGTGGAGATTAGGAGAGAGACGGGCAGGGGCCAGATCAAAGGCCCTTGTATCCATTCTAACTGCCCCTACCTGTGCTGTGTCAGCTGCTGGCTCCTAAAGCGTGTGGACCAATCCCCACCAGCTGCTCACCCCCACACTGGGGATCTCAGCCACTCTGTCCTGTTCCCCAGTGCTGCTCACACCTCTGTCACCATCCAGATCAGGTCTCCTCCTTGAAGTCCTCACCCACCTCTCTCCATCCTCTCTTCCGTAGGAGCAGAAGGACATGCTACCAGACGTCAGACCTCTAAGGGAAGGGGACAGGCAGTGAGAGAAGGGGAGCTGCACATTTCCACCCCTTAAGAGAATCACACCTTGGGGGAGTGCTCCTAGCAGACACTGGGGACCCCTTCCCCCCTTTAAGGCTTTACTCACAGCCCTGGAAGGGTGGAGGCCAAGGGGACCCCATGAGATTCAGGCCAGCCACGCTGACTTGTGAAGCATGGTTGAAGTTTGTGGGGTTCCTTTCCAGGGCCCAAGCCTGCAATACTGCTCACCACCCTGACCCCAACACAAGCAGGATGGTCAAGCCACGCTGAGGAATCAGTACTCACCTCCCATATTGTTGGGGTTGGGTTACTGGGGAAACCAGAGCTCTTTGGAGCTGATGACTGCCCACCACTCCAGAATGGTGCCCCTGTGTGGAACTGGTCTCAGGAATGGCCCGTCCTCTGACTCAGGAAAGCATCTCTGTTTTTGCTCGCTGTCTTTCATAGTTTGAAACTTTGGACTGGACAGCCTTTGATTGCTTTGGGGAAAACAAAGAATTACAAAAAGGCTGAATTTGCGTTGGTTTCATTTATTGCCAGGACTAGCTCACCAGACCAAAATGTGCAGCTCTCTCCTCAGCTCCAGGGTCAATGGCACCGCCTTGGTGGCTCGCAGTCAGCACGGTGGGAGAATTTGCACTATGAACAGTGACAGATACCTCAGGTCACCACTGGCTCCATCTCACTCGTACAGAAAGCTAACTTCCTTTGAAGTTGAAGTACAGAATTCCAGTGCTCGGGAGCTGCCTGAAAAGGAACATCACACGTTAAACACGCATTCTCCTGACAACCTTGGAACAAACAGACATCTTTTTGCTCCAGAACAGAGATTCTTTTCAGAGTACAATAACGAGCGACCTGAATTTGGAATCAAAAGGCCCGGGTTTAAGTCCAAGCCTCCCCATTGATTAGACATGTGTTAGTAATCAATACATGTTGAGTTAGTCTTTGAGTATCAGTTTCTCTGTCTTTAAAATAAGATGGACAAACAACTTCCCACCCTGACCGTGAGAACTGAACAAAATAATAGACACTAAATATAGAGTCTGGGGCAAACAGCAAGCAGATAGTAAAATGAATAACAGGCTAGAAAATATGGGAACCATCTTGCCAACCAAATGAAGAGTCCTTGTCTTTCTTCAAGGGGAATCCCATCCATCCAGGTGAGCTGAACATCACATTGACTTGACACTTTCATCTGCATGTATCATTGTGATCCGTGCCCGCTCAGCAGAAGAGCATGGTGTAGCCAGGGGTGGTGAGGGGACCCCATTGCTATCCTTTGCCCGCTCTCCTGTGGGGGTGGTGTTGACTCCCTGGGGAGCTGTCACTGCCAGATGTTGGCAAGCAGGACACATGGTAAGCTCCAGAAACTTTTCCAGCTATAGCATCGGTGATCTCTGGGAATTCTCTAAACTCATGAAGAAACAAACCTTATTATGAGTACGCCTTCTTCCTCTGAGATCTACGGAGAGAGAATTGTCTGTTTGCTGGGAGTTGTAAAGGAGTGAGTCCCAGCAGAAGGTCCGAGGGGAGTGTGCTGGCTATTGCTGTGCTCAACCAATTACTCTAACGCTTAGTGGCTTAAAATAACCTCTTTGGTCTATTCGCTGATTCTGTGGGTTGGGGATTTGGAAAGGGAACAGGTTTGACTCTGCTCCCCAGTGTCTGAAGAGATAGCTGGGAAAACTCCAAGGTGGGGTGACTCAGCAGCCGGGGACTGGAATCATCTGGAAGTATCTTCATTCACGTGTCTGGCGAGGACCTCAGCTGGTGCTGCTGTCAGCCAGAGGCTGCACATGTCCTCGCCCTGTGGCCTGTGCTTCCCCACAGTATGGCAGCCTCGGGGCCTCCAATGGCAGCTCAGGACTCCAAAGGCAAGCATCCCACCTCCAAAGCCAGAAGCCCACCTCGCTTCCCAGCCCCGACCTTTGATGACCTGGCCTCAGAAGTCACTGGGCTTCACTTTCCGCAGCATTCCACGCCTTCTGAGCAAGTTGGGAGCCCTGCCCAGATTCAGGGTAAGGGGAATTAGACTCCACCTCTTGAGGTGAAAGTGATGAGGGTCTAGAAAAGCATGTGGAATGGAAGGTGCCGTTGAGGCCATCCTTAGGAAATACAACCTGTCACAGGGAGCATCAGCAATTTCTCCCGTGGCGCCTTCTTCACCTTCCCATCTGTGTGGTGTGGAGAGCTACGGCTTTGATACCTACCCTTGGCCTTCATAGGGGGCTGCTCCTCTCCAGGCTCAAGGCTGACCAGGTCCATCGTTCCTTCATGATGTTGCATGCAAGCAGCTTGGAGGCCAAAGCCACGATTTGTTCATCTGGCATCTTCCATCCACATGCTGCTCCTGGCACAGAAATGGTTATTGAACTGGAATTAATAGGTTATTCAGGTATTAGAGAAAGAAATAATAGTTTTAAGAAACATTTACATAGTGCTAATATGCCAGGAATGGCTTTAATTGTTTTAGAGATGTTAACTCATTTAGTCCTCTAAGGAGCTTTAGAAGGGAGGGACCCCTGTTATCCCCATTTTACAGATAAGGAAGCTGAGGCACAGCTTGAGTGACTTGCCTATGATCACTCAGCTAATAGGTGGCAAAGCTGAGGTTTGAACCAGCAGCCCTTAGGCTCTGGTTCCGAGAGCCTGCACTCTTAGCCACCACATCACTCTGCCTCCTGGGATGTGGGGACCCTGGTTAAATAAGCAGGCTAGCCCAGCAGGCCTGGCTCAGTGGTTGAGCATTGACCTATGAACCAGGAGGTCACAGTTCAATTCCTAGTCAAGGCATGTGCCCGAGTTATGGGCTCGATCCCCAGTAGGGGGCAGCTGATCTGTGATTCTCTCGCATCATTGATGTTTCCATCTCTCTCTGCCTCTCCGTTCCTCTCTGAAATCAATCAAAATATGTTTTTTTTAAATAATAAATAAGCAGGCTACTGGGGGTCTGATGGTGAGGCTGCCACCACCTTGAGCAATGTAAGTTCTTGTCTCTGTGTGTGCCCATGCCTTCGTCAGTTACACAAAGAGGATGAACTAGATTTCTCAGGACCTCCATGCATGCTACATATGCTCAGTCTTCACAGAGAACTAAGCCAAAAGCTGGGCCTTTCATGATACAAGCTTCATGGTCCTCTAGAAAGGGCTTAATGGGGACTTTTGAGGGTTATTGAGGACCCAGAGTCCTGGGGCAAAATGCTATAAACCAGAATACAGCACTCATTTCAAGTCATCTATCCGAGGCTTGTTTGCTGAGCACCTAACAGATGTCATGTTAGCTGGTGGGGGGGGGGGGGCGGGTTCCACAGCGAGCAGGAGATATGCAGGAGGAGTGGGTGCCGCACACCACCTCCCCACCCCCACCAGAATACAGAATCAGGAATTATTACAAGGGAACCCACTGAGACACAATGTTCCAGGCCACGCTGTCTTTTCTTGACACCAAATGCTTGCCCGGCCTATTCTCATTGCCCGGCCAGCAGAGAGAATGAGGACAAATGACCCCACGGGGGGATTTTGAACCCCTCCATCTTTCACTAGTGCAAGACAAGGTGACAGTGAGGACCACGGCAGAAGGCATCACCAGGTGCCTCTCCACTTTAAAAGGGGCGGGAGGAGGACTGAGAGGGCCTGGCACGGTGGCCTGCGATCGGGAAGCAGCAGGCCCGGAAGAGGCTACAAATTGGATCCCTGCAGCCCGAGCTGCCTGCACTTGGCCCTGATGCCTGAACTGGCTGCCCCATCAAAAGCCGGCGAGGGAGAGCTGGTGAAAGGTAAATGCCTTCCATTTGCTCCGCTCGGCGGTGCTATTAGCAGCACACGGAAAGAATTTCCGTGTCAGGTTTTTATCCCGAAGCCTCACTCAGATAACGGGGTGTTTCTCTCACATAGCAATCTGCTTCAAGCCTCACTCAAGCAAAGCTTTGCTCTCTTTTTCTCCATCTCTTCTCTCCCCCACCTTAAATGGCAGAGGCCCATTTTCTGAGCTCCCCCTCCCACCCCTGGTACTTCTTAACCACCTTTTGGCATTAGTCTTATCAGCCTGTCCCTTGTAGGGGAGGCTGTGCAGGTTCAGAGAAGCACAGACAGGGACCCAGGCTCACACAGCTGGGCAGGCGCAGATGCCACCCGTCCCTGCTGCCCCCCACCTACATACATGCTGCAGAAACTCTAAGTCACCAGAATCTTGCTGCTCCGCCTGAGCCATTCCAATTTGCAATTCCTGTGCTTCATCACTCACCACAGATGTGTTATCATTTGGGGGCGTTCTCAGGTAGTTTCGTGGCTTCCCTAAAACATTTGGAATTTTCCCCAGAAGGTAATTTTTCTAAGTTTAACACGGAGTTAGGGTTTAGTTGCTCTCGTGTAACATACAGTGGAGTTTCTGATTATCTAGTTTTACTCGGTGTCACTGAGAACTTGCTACATCTACTTCAAGGGAATAAAACGATACCAGAATAGATTTATGGAAAATGAAAACAGGAACTGGCAAAAGCAACGCTATTTCACAATTATTGGCCCAAGAAGTTTGCAACACTCGGATTTTAGCTGCTTTGTTATTTTCTGTTGCTGTTCTGCTTCAAATGAATGATCAGTCTGAATTTAAGACCTGTCGAACTTGCTAGAATGCCACGTGCCTCGTCCCAAGAAGGAGGAGGAGGAGAACTCTATGAAAAGTCCAAGGATTAGAAACGGACATCTCGCAGGAGGGCTGCTCAGCTTCCCTTTCCCCTGAATCGGGAAGCTGCTTTCTCTGTAACCTCAACGAGCTCGAGGTGCCTCTTTAGAGAACAGAAAGAACAATATCCCCTTTTCAAGATAAAATGCTCCCGCTGTGGTGCAGGGGCTACCCCTCTGCTGTGGGGTTTCTGGACAAAGGCCGGTGGGACAAACATCTCTGAACCCCGGCGCTGGTATTTCTGAAGCCATATTTACCGTGTTCACCAAAATAAAAGCTGCCAGGAGACTGACCCGTCCCCTGCAAGACTAGTATGCGAAAGGGCTTGAAATTCTGCACGAGCTGGTGAGTGGGGTTGGTCACTAGAGCCGCGGTCATGACCGTGATCCACAGAATAACTTAACGTGCAGGCATAGCCCCGACAGTACCACCTCCCCGGATTCAGTGAGAGTTTCCACGGAGCCATTTCTAATCTGTCCCAGCAAACATATCACCTATGGTAAGACTTTATGAGTGATTCCAGGGCTTGGTGATGACTCAATCAAGGGCTTGGCTTAAACTGACCTTTGATACTGAAGGGGAAGAAAGACTCACTTGTCATGCATGCATGCACTCATTCATTCATTTATTCATTCAACAAACCTCAAATGCCTTTTACAAAGCCTTCAGATAAGAAAGAACGTTTTAGAAGCACTGTTTAAGCAGGCTTTTCACGTGTTAAATATCATACCAAGAATGGGGCGGGAAATGGCTCTGCAAACTGCTAAGGTCATAGGAAGGTGAGACACTGACTTGATAAATCATCTTGAGCTCTGCCTTCCAGCAGGGCCCAGCGATCCCCCTCGCTCACCTTTGATCACCTCTCCGAGGTCTGCACGAAGAGTTTTAAATTGTGGAGCATATTTCACAGTTACGGACTAGATTCATCTGTAACTTATCACTTTCAGGGCAAACCTCCGATTCTTTGGAAGCGGTAAGAATTGACCATGAATGGAGACGGAGCAGAGGGCAGGACATGGAAGATGCACGCGGGCCTTTCCTGTGCAGGTGCCTGAGGCGAATCAAATCCTTCACCTGTGCAATGAGTTGCTGGAGGGTCTCAGTTGAATCTTCTTAAATCTTCTTTTAAGAAGATTCCACCACAGCTGGGCGGGCCATGCCTTCTGAGGGGATGTTGGTGGGTCTCTGGGCCACCTGAGGCTCCCCCTCCTCGCCTGGGCTTCTCCACATGACATCGGTCTGCTTTCTGGGTGGGGACAGACATACACTGGGAGGCGCTTCCTGGCAAGCAGGTGCTAGTATTCTGCTCTTCACACAGATACCCCGGAGTTGGGGAGAAAGCTCTTCCCTGAAAGGACACTGAGAACTGGGTGACTAGGACATAAAGAGGGTGCACAGTTTTCTAAGCTCTAGCAGGAGACAGTGTGTACAGAAGACAAAGAGTACATGCTCTCTCGGACTATTTGGCAGGCGCTTATACTGAGCTTGTCATTTCACGGCTCCAATCACTTAATCTCTGTAAGCCTCAGTGTCTCCATCTTTAAAATGGGGATGATAATGCTCTTGCAGAGTTACTGGGAAAACTAAATGAAGTAACTGCTGCCTGTAAACAAGCACTATATCTGTGCAAAATAGTGGGCCTGTAAGTAATGTTTAAACCATGGCCCATTACAGGCTCCGTCGTAAATGCTAATGCAGGCACACGCAGCCTGAGCCACGAGTACCTTCCAGAGCCGCGGGACCACGGGAGCCAAACCCACTGCTCTGGCCTTTTCTGCATCTCCCTGCCTGGCTTCCCAACACCAAAGCTTGGCTCCCTCCCACACCAAGCATCTCCTCCCTGTCTTCATTCTGCCATCCCTGCCAAGTCCTTGTGCAAAGGCCATCAGCCAAGCCCACCCGCCCCCAATTGTCCTCAGTGGGTCCTCCTCACCTCTCCCTGAGGATGGCCCAGCTCAAACCCCTTCATCTCTCTCCTGCCCTGCAATGCTGCCTTTCCTGTGGTCCTCCTTCTTCCGGCCCTTATCCCATCCACACCCTCAACATCTACAACCCACAGGGCTTATCCAGCCTCCTATTTACAGTCCCTCGGATGGGACGCACATACCACATGGAGTGGTCAGCTGACCCACCGAGTCCAGAAAGACAAGTGCCAAAACCCTATTTACACATATTTTATATCTCACCCACTGTAATTTCTATTTGTGTGTTTTATAATACCTTTTGAGCTAACATTGATTGAGCACTTACTATGTGCTGGGTCCCATTGTATTTTTTCTGTTAACATATGCAATCGTCACAACAACTCTGGGTTACCGTCTCCACTGTAGAGATGGAGAAACTGAGGCGCGTCGCTGTGGAGTAATGTTAAAGAGAAAATCACAGGCCCCAAATGTGTCTCTCGTGAAAGAAAAAAAAAGCCCATGATACCAAACCCAGATTTAATCCCTAACAATATCAACCAGGCTAGAATTTTCTGGTCAGGGCCAAGGAGGTAGCCTCCATGTGGGCCCTCTCCATCCCCCCCCCCCCCCCCCCCCGCCCAGAGAGAAGAGGCAATCTGCGTGATAAAAACCCTTCACATCCTCTGTTCCCTTCCCCTGAAAACAGATGTCCCTGCCCCAAAATAATCTTTTCTTTTTTTAATAGCTCCCTTGCCACACCCTTCTTCCTATGAAAACTGTCCATTCTGTACCACCCTCAGAGCACCTTCTAGTTGCTAGATGGGATGTGCTTCATCCATGAATCCATTAATAAAGCCAATTAGCTTCCCAAATGCACTCGGGTGAATTTTGTGTTTTAACTGTCATGCAGCCAATAGGTGGCCAAACTTGTTTTCTTTGAAGTATTCTGGTATCATAATACCTGTGCATAATTAATTCATCATTAAATTAAAACGTACAAATTGGGATTAGATGCTCAAAAATATGTTTTGTGTTCTGTGGTTGTACAATTTTAAAGGTTTGGATGAAATCTCATCTTGGCCTTCCGGAGCTGCTAGCATCCGCCTGCCTCTGTTCCGTCTTTCCAGGGACTCCCCTCCCCTGGCAGACACACAGGGCCTCAGGCCTCTCTGCCCGGAGGCCCCTCCCTGAAGACCTGTCAGCACAGGTGAAATTTGAGCTGTAGGGACAATGTGTGCTTTACTGAGAAACCCTGAATTGTCGGGAGGGTGCCTTCCAGGTTATCTGGTTGATCAGTTGATCGCAGGGGAGCTGTTTTACAGCTCTGGACATTGTGGAGAGCTGATAGCCACGCAAAATAATTCTTGTTTGCAGACATGTAAATCCTGTCCTGGCCACAGAGCTTCAATTCACTTCTCTCCGCCTGTGAAAGAGGCTGGTTTTGCCTCTATTTGCACATTCATTTCAATATTCCTCGTCCACACCTGGTTGTAACGGCTGCCTGGTTCCCTCATTGATGAATAAAGTAAATGAAATCTTTAGCACATGTCTGTTTTCTATCTGTAGGAGAGTCATCATGTTATCCTTGTTCGAAAATAATCATTTAGTAAAAGTGAGGTCCAACCCAGAGCCCATGCGCTTTACTCTCCCTTCATTCATTCAACAAACCTTCACTGAATACCTACTGAGTGCCAGGTAAGCGTTTAGGATCAGGGATGACCGACTGCTCAGGTCAGGCTCAGGAGAGAGGCATGCTGACAGACAGACCCTGGCGGGTCATAGTGAGGATTGTCCAGGCCCCAGTTGGGAACATAGAGAAAGTTTCCTGAAATTCAAGGTAATAATTCATAGTGAGTTAAGCAACAAATACTAAAATTCTATCTAAAAGCATTGGACATACTGTAATTTTATGTTGAATATTATTTGAATTCAGTGAAGTCAACCTTGGCAACATCAGGTTTCTCATGAAATATGTCAGTAACGAGACTGGCCTGTGCTGCACTCGAAACGATACTGTACTTGAAATAGTGCCGCATCCTTCACCAAAGAACTCTGTCCAATATTTCCAAACCCCGGGCACAAAACTGATTAGTTGGAGTCATTCAAACAGTAGTAAGTCATCAAAAAGCCATCCCCATGAGAAGGAAAATACTAGCTGTAGGGACAATGAGACATACAGCTTCCCTGACACTAGGCAAACTTTGAAATCACAACATGCACCATCCAACAATTTTCCAGTCAGTGACAGAGTGCATATATGACGGTGGTCCCATATCATGATAATGGAGCCAAAACACTCCTGTTGCTAAGTGACATCGTAGCCGTCATAACGTCATGGCACAATGCGTTACTCAAGTATTTGTGGTGATGCTGGTGTAAGCAAGTCCACTGCACTGTCAGTCATATAAAAGTATAGCACATGCAATTATGCACAGTAAGTAATGCTTGATAATGATAATAAACTACGAGGTTACTGGTTTATGTGTTAACCATGCTATACTTTTTATTGTTATTTTAGAGTGTACTCTTTCTACTTAGGAAAAAAACTTGCCGTAAAAAAGTATGCCATGTTATACTGGCAGTGGCCTCATACGTTTTGTGTTTACAGTGTCTCCCATTGCATCATTTTTTGCTTGTGCTTGATTTGATCTCTTGTAGTTTTGTACAGTAACATGCTGTACAAGCTTGTAGACTCGGAGCGATAAGCCGCATCGTATGGCCTAGGCCGGTAGTGGGCTACACCGTCTAGGTTTGTGTAAGTACACCCTATGATGTCCGCACAACAAAAATCACCTAACGACACGTTTCTCAGAAGGCATCCCTGTTGTTAAGCAGCACACGACTGTAAAATGAAGACACATATATCTAGCTGAGCTTTGGATTGGTTATCCATATGCAAGTCCACTGGTTTTATTCATCTTTGTATTCCAAGTGCCTTGCCCAATTCATTCATTCATTCATCCATCATTCATTCATCCTAAAATCCGTACTGAGCGCCCATTTGGATCTCTAGGAACTTGAGGGAGCGAATGATGAAAAAAGACTCAGTTTCTATATTCAAAAGGCTGACGGTCTTACAGATAGCAATGGAGAAAGGGCCCACATGTAAATACCTATAATGCAATGTAATTTGTGTTAACAGGTTATATTCAAAGTGCCACGAGCACAAAGGAGACTGGGATGACTTGTGAGGTGTGAGGAGGCAGAGGAAGGACATGAGGCTAGGCTGGGTTACAAATATAACACAGGGTCAAAGATGTTGTTCAACTCTCTAATGAATAAGATATTAAAACCAGTTCAAATGAGAGCTGAGGGAGTTAGGTATTTGTGGGCCATTCAATTTCAGAATTTTCAGAGTAAGGTTATCGGTTGGATATAAAAGAGGTTAATGAATAATAAACGTTGTGTTATTGACAGAGGGGATCCTGACCACATTCACCTCATCCCCAGGCTCAGTGAGCTGGGCTGACTACCCCACAAAAGACCTGCCTCTTGGGGATCTGGGGACCCCTCCCATCAAGCTTGAGATAAACCAAGATATTATTAGACAACAAATGGTCTTATCTGGTTTTGTTCTCTGTGTCCCTCCTTCCTATATTTCCCTTGAGGGGTGTGATGGAAGTTTGTAGAAAAGAAGCGTTTAGGCAACGATACTGTAATCACTCTGTGTGGTGCCAGCTGGGTACTGAAGTATTGGGGGACCACTTTGGAAAGTATTCGATTGTTTAACCATGATGCTGTACGCCCGAAACTAACACAAACTAATATTGAATGTAAACTGTAACTACAAAGTAAAATTAAAGAAAAGAAAGTATTTCAAGAAGCAGCACAATCTGAGGCTCACGCACAGTTCTGGGGGAACATGATGCTTCCGCCGTCCTCCTCCCAGACAATTATTCATGAGGATTTGAATACCTGCTATGTGTTGGGCATGTGCTGGGATGCACAGGTTATGCAGACACGTTCCTCGTCCTCTGAGGGTTCCCAGCGGCCCAGCAATGAGCAATAGCTGACAGGAATGCGGGGGGCAGGGGGGCATGGTGACGGAGAGGAGCCCCCTGCACCGAGCTGCAGGCAGGGGCCTCTCCAGGGACACAAGGTCAGCTGCCGCAGGGTTGGTGTGCTGCCTCCGTCTGATACAAGAAGTCACAGGAGGAAGGGGAGAAAGTAACTAAAAATAAAGTGGTTTCTGATTTGAGTATTTTGCAACATTCTTTGGGTCATTTTAAGGAACAAGTCCCTGTGCTCTTGCAAGAAGAACTTGGAAATCAGCAGCCATAGATTATTTGAGTCATAAAATGTTTAAGGCCTAAATCAGGATTCTAGAAGCCCTTCAGACATTGTTTTCTCCTAAAGCAGCAGTTCTCAACCTGTGGGTCGCGACCCCTTTGGGGGTCAAACAACCCTTTCACAGGGGTCGCCTAAGACCATCGGAATACACATATATAATTACATATTGTTTTTGTGATTAATCGCTATGCTTTTATTATGTTCAATTTGTAACAATGAAATTGGGGGTCACCACAAGATGAGGAACTGTATTAAAGGGTCGCGGCATTAGGAAGGTTGAGAACCACTGCCCTAAAGGGAAGAGAAAACTCTCCTCCCTTTCTCTCTCTCTCCCCCTCTCCCCCTCACATATAACTATCTACTCCTCTCCCTCTCCTCTTTATCTCTGTAACAGTGCAAAGAAATACATTGATCTGATCCCTTTACTGCCCAGTCAATAGCATAGCATCACCAAACGTTCAGGTTCAGGTACAAGGTGTCAAGTGTTTTTAAAGGCCATGACAGGCAAACATTCCTGCAGACTCCTGGGAACACAACCAAGAGAAACTCTCTTAAGATTTAATCAGCCACTGCAACAGAAATTAAAATTGGGGGACATACTCCTTCCCCCCTCACAACCCTCTTCTAGCAGAGAGGGTGTCAGCTGGGACATAGGGGGACCCGAGTTCTGGCTTTACCTCTTAGCTACGAGACCTTGAGAAGGTCCTTTCCCACTTTCCCTGTGGTCCTGGGTTTCCTTCATCACTGTGGCACCTGCCTTGCCACCCCCACAGGCTTCTGCTCAAGACCAAATCACAATGCAAATGAAAGAAGTTTCAGAAAGTATAGAGCGCTGTTCAAGTATGAGAGAGATGTTCTTGTTACTGTTATTATGATGATGATAATGATTATGACCGTATCCTGTCTGCCAGGAAGGGAGAATTAATGCCGCGGCCATCCCTTTGCACTAGCACCTAGAAAAGGTAAAGCCACTACTAGCAGGACCTTGTTTGGCCCAAGAAAATTTAAATGCATAGTAGCCGTTGACCTAAAAGCATTTCACATTTTATAGCATGTTTCTAAGTAGCAATTTTCCTCAAAAAAGGAACACCATCCCTTGGCTTGAGGGTTTTTTAGCAAGACTTACTTATTTTTCTTTCTGAAAGAACTTCTGAGGATTTCTGGAAACACCAAATCAGCCTTGAATCCCTTCATTTCCTACTAATTACCCACAACAGTACTCCTGACTAATACAATAGGCTGTACCATTCTGAAGAACACTGGACATTCATGCAGACAAGTGCTTGTTGGAAGATGTAGACAGAGCGGAGAACACGAAGCCCAAAGGACCAGAGGCCCCATCTCACCCTGGAGGGGCCGCCATCGAGTGGGCATGCTGGTGGAAACGGGCTTTTTTACAAAGGGGCAAATTTTCCATGAAGAATGAAAACTAGACTTTGTGCCAGGGGTAGAGAGCTCTCCCCGTGTCTGTGACACACACTGTGGGCACATAGGTTCCCCATACACTCCCCCGCCATCAGCAGCCCTGAGAAGACCTGAGCTCCACTCACGTGGGAACGAAGCAAGATCCTGACATTCCACGAGTTTGCAGAGTTTCTTGGGTTAATGCAAAGCAAGCTATTGGCCATGTATCTCCACTCAAAAGATCCTGATTGTGGGAGCTTCCTGTTCGATTTCATTCTCAACCAGACTGACTTCATTACTTCTGCGTCAGTTCAGTAAGTTCATTTGGCCACTTCCTGTCGGACCCATTGCCAGAGGCCTTGGAGAGACGGGCTACTCACATCCCTGCCTCATGGTGCAGACTGACTGGGGTCAAGAGCAAGGTGGGGTCACTGGGAAGCCTTTCCATTTTCAAATTTCAGACCCTCTGAATGCCACACGTCTAATATATTTGCTTGTTTGTTAGTTTGTTTTTGAAACTTGTGATTAATTACTCTTCCGCCAACCCAAGATGAACTAAGGCCGTGGTCGGCAAACTGCAGTTCTCGAGCCACACGCGGCTCTTTGGCCGCTTGAGTGTGGCTCTTCCACAAAATACCACGTGCGGGCACACATACAGTGCGATTGAAACTTCGTGGCCCATGCGCAGAAGTTGATTTTCGGCCTGGGCGAGTCTATTTTGAAGAAGTACTGTTGATATTTGGCTCTGTTGACTAATGAGTCTGCCGACCACTGAACTAAGGAATTAAAAAAGAATCAGGTTAACGTGACCCACGTAGACAGAGAAAGCGGACAGTTCGAACTCCCCAAATCTGCACAGGAGTCAGGATGTTCTGTTCTGCTGCCTGTCGTGGTCAGATTAACCCAAACCCCTCGGAGCTAACCGTCCCTGGCCCACTCAGCAGGGGCTTCCGGCTGCCGCATGGGGAAAGGCAGAGCAAAGAATAATACTCTGATAAAGAGAGTTTGGTGAGAGATGAGAAGAAAGAAAAAACACATTTTAAGTGAGGATTGGGCAAAGTCTTGCAAACCAACATGAAGGATACACAGGGGACTCCTTCTCAAGGTTGAATTGGTGACTAGACCCATTTTTTAAAAACTGGCATTGATTAGCGAGTGTGACTGTATGGGCTATTTGGAGCTTTAGTTTTCATTCCAAGAAACTGGCAGCATCTCTCACCACTGATCTCCCCAAATTGATGGATGGTAGCAATTATATAGAGTTATTTATGTAATGTGTTGTAATAGCTGCACACGTTGGCTGTCGCTCTGACCCTGACACCCCCTTGCCCAATTATAAAGCAAACCCCATCACAAAGCTGCCTTCAACCAGGGCCAGGGGAAGAAAAAAATGAAAAGAAAAAAAAAAAACCCTCCTCACTCCTCCTCTCAAGGAAATAGGAACTTTGAAGGCCTTTGAGGAAATAATGCCTCTCTGATAGGAATTCTTAACCATATGGTTTAATATTAATTTGTCTTTGTGATTTATCATCCCATCTGGGTATTTATTCCTGCCTGTTCTTATCGCAAACAAAAATTATTAATTTAAAAGCTAAATACCATTCTCTCACTAAATGGATGTTTAATGACTGTGTCTGAAGTGTCTTGTGTCTGGGGGGAGGGGTGCAAAGGTGTGTCCTGGAAGCAGGTGCCTGGTGCCTTTAAGATGAGACCAGGAATAACCACCATAATAATCATAGCTTTCCTTTACTGAGCACCTGCTGGGCACCAGGCATTGCACTCGGGGCTTTAACACACAGTCCCTGGTGACGCTCGGTGAGGTCCTCTCTCCTGTCCTCTCACCTTTCATCAGTGATGGCTTTCCCTTCCTGAGAGCTGGCTGTGTTCCTGACTCAGGGTCTTGCTGCCTGTACCTGGACTGTCCTTTGCTTAGAAACCCATGTCTCGTTTCTGCTCAAATATCCCTACATCCGCAGGCCCTTCCTGAACACCCAGGTAGACAAGCAGCATCCTCACCCTTACCCCTCCTTGTTATCTTCAGAGCACGTGTCACTCCTGACATGTTACAGATCCCCCTTGAAATGGACCAGGGACCAGGTGGTGGTGATAGTCACACGGCGCTGTGTTATACTAAACCCACTGAACGGTACAGTCTAAAAGGGTGAATTTTATATATTCCCTAGCTCTGCTCGCTGGGTGTCAGCTGTTAAGGGTTGTTCATTCATTCATCTTTCATTCATCCAGGTGTTCACGATTTAGTGAGCACCTACTCTGTGCTGTGCTGTGCTGGGCTTTGAGGAAACAAGGGTTCACAAGACAGATGAGATCAGTCAGTCATTCCCCTCGCTGAGCACGGTCTGTAGGTCCCCAGGCGAACGACCTCTCAGCCTGCGCGTGGGCACGTTCTAAGAGGAGCAGCAAGGTCTGGGCTCTGTGGGAGCAAGCAGCCCCCCAGTCCTTCCTCCTCTCCCTCTCCATGGCTCCTGCACGCTCGGACTTGGAATTCCAGAAGGAGCAGCCTTTAGTCTCTCCCCCTGGTCACGTGGATGAACTAAGGCAAACCATCTCTCTGTTCCCTCCAAGTGTCCGGGTTCCTTGAAAAGATGAAAACTGGCTTCAGGCCTCGAAGGCCTGCGGTACAAGAAGCTGGGCTGCCGTTAGCCAGGGCCCATCTCAGGCAGTCCGGAGGAGCCCGGATTCACCAGACTTCTCCCCACTGCGAAATAGCATCCAGCAATTATTAGAATGATAAGAACCCCAGGGACATACCCCTTCATGAACTTCCTCTGCACACTGAGGCTTTCCGTTCAAAGAGGGGGGGGGGCTTCTTCCCTGGACCAATGGCCTCACTGGAAACAAATGTGTTAATCCACCTGTGTAATAATGCGATTTAAAGCTTGGAGGAGAATGGACAGAATTTGACTCCCTGACTCTCCTTGTAAAGAGCCCTGTGCAAATATTGGGGCACTTTTGTTTCTTGTCCTTAATCACAGTTTGGTGGGAGGAGCACTTTTTTCCTTCCTTCCTCCCTCCCTCCCTCCTTTCCTCCCTCCCTCCCTTCCTTCCTTCCACTCTCCCTCCCTCCCTCCTTGCCTCCCTCCCTCCTTTCCTCCCTCCCTCCCTTCCTTCCTTCTACCCACCCTCCCTCCCTCCCTCCCTCCCTCCCTCCCTCCCTCCCTCCCTCCTTGCCTCCCTCTCTTCCTTCCTTCCTGAAATGCTGCCTGCCCTGTGCTTGGGAAAGAAACAGCCCACCTGTGGTCCCTGTAATCTGCTCTGACTTTCTGGCCTTGAGAGATGACTTTCCAGACTGCCACCAGCCTCCATCCCTAGGTAACACTATGTGCGCATAAATTTAGATGCTTAGATCGGCTTTCAGAATTTGTGCAGAGCCCACAGAGCCAGCCACGTTCCACGGTGGCCTAAAAGCCCCCACACACACCTTTTTTCTTCATGATTTTAGGCAATAGGTAGGCTCCGAAGAGTTGCATGAAATCACACCTGCGTCAAGTCACCCAAAAAATCAGTGTCAGAGGAATAACCTTTGGGGGGGGCGGAATTGTCTTTTTCTCCCCTTTTTACTTCATACTTCTTTGTTACGACTTCCCACTACTTCTCATCTGTTCCCATTCTGTAATATCTTTCTTTACCTATTGGCTCCTAAATGTCCTAGATTGCATGGCTACAGAAGAATAAAACAGAAAACTTTTAAGTTATCCCATTCCTGGTGGGGAAAGTTTAACCAGGTTTATGTACTCAGGAAGTCACTGTTTGTACCCTTCCAAAATTCAGCCTAGAGAAAAGCACCCCCCACAGAGCTCAAAGGTGAGATCAGGCCCCCCGTAATCCGAGCTCCTAACCCAAACAGCGAAGAATGTGGACGAGTCTGGAGGCATGTGCTGGAGAATGATGGGCTCATCAACAGCCCTGCGAACACGCCTCGTTCTCCTCCTTCCCAAACACACTTGGTCAAGGCTAAGGAGCAAAGAGCAAGGAAAACCATCGCAAGGAGAAGAAAGTGCAATGCTCACAGCTACCTCACTGCTTCATCTCCTCACTCAGGCACACGAGAGATGCCCGGCATGCACAGCAGCAGTCACTGAGCGGGCGGGTGGCCTTTCGCCTGTGCATGTGCAGCGATACGGAGCCGCCAGCCAATCCCTAGAAATATCAGAGCGAGTGTGGCACGGGGTTGAGGACACAGGCTCAGAATCAAACTGCCTCAGCCTGAAGTCCAGCTCCACCACTTACTAGCTATGTGATCTGGAGAATAATAACATTGTCAATCTCAAGGACTGTGGAGATTAAACAATTAACATGTATAAAGCAGTGGTTCTCAACCTTCTGGCCCTTTAAATATAGTTCCTCATGTTGTGACCCAACCATAGAATTATTTTCGTTGCTACTTCATAACTGTAATGTTGCTACGGTTATGAATTGTAAATATCTGATATGCAGGATGGTCTTAGGCAACCCCTGTGAAAGGGTCGTTCGACCACCAAAGGGGTCACGACCCACAGGTTGAGAACCGTTGTGTGTAAAGTCTTTGGGAGAGTCCCCAGTACATGTGAATACTTCATAAATGTGAGTAGATTAAAGTCCAGCAGTTCTGAGGGAGTTGGGATGGAGCCCAAGGTCTTGTCCATTGGGATTTCCCTCCTTGTCCCTCTCCAGGAGGCCCAACCCTGAAGCTCACTCTTCTTTTAGAAGATTCTCACTTGGATTCATCAGCCCCTGGGTAGTCCTCTGTGGGAGTCTGGGGTGGGGGGTGGGGGGAATGACTTGCTAAGTCCCTACTGTGTTCTCACCCTTGCAAATTTCCTCATTCCAATTTCCTTTAACTGTGGCTTCCTTTTCCACTCCATTCCCCCATCCTACTTCACTGGGAAGTGAATGTAGATTTCTCCACTTTGCAACCTGAAACTAGTAACATTAAATTTTCTTTAAATAGTCCAGGCCACAGTGATGAAAAAAGAAAGAAAGCATTTCAATAACCCTGCATTTCTTTTTTACTCAGAAAGATAACAAAATTCAACAGGCACACACTTGTCTTTATTTAAAACCTCTCCCTTAGTACATCTGAAACCTTGGACAGTTTTTTTCTTTTTACTCATGTTTAAAAACAGTTTAATCCTCTTTTTAAAGAAAAGCTCCCCCGAGGACCAGCAATTCACTACCAGTGTCAAAACGAGGTGAAATATGGAAATAGCTTTAAGCAGCAACACGTCTTCTTAACTTAGGCTTATGCTTGCCACACAGCGAAGTGTGTCAACAAGAACATGGGTTGAAAATGTAAAGATCTGGACTCTCCATATCATCGCTTCCTCTATTTGCGATTTGCCCTGTGACACTGGGCCAGGTGCCCTCTCTGGAACCCAGCTTTTTCTTTTCAACACAAGGAGTTTCCATTTCAGAACAGTGGTCCTCCCTCCCTGCTTCCTCCGTTCCTTCCCTCTTTCTTTCCTTTTTTTCCTTCCTCCTCTTCTTTCTGCTTCTTCCTCTTCCTCTCTCCTTTCCCTTCTCCTTCATCTTTCTCCCTTTCTTTGTTTTCTTCCTTTCAAGCAATAGAAGCACCCCTTCCCCCCATTAAATGGAATCGCATCCAGTTGGCCAACATATTAACCATGAAGAGGGAGAGGCTGTTTCTGTTGCTTCCTTCCTTGGTCTCCTCCTTGCCCTCAGGAGGGCACATGGCAGCTAACTAGCACCTAGGTCTTCTTAGAACCAGTTTCTAAAAAGAAAACACTGAATTACAGGAGGAGACACCATACTGTACAGTGAAGAGTGAGTGCACTCTGGAATGAGACAGACCTCAGTCCAAGCCCTTCCTCATGTCTGCTCTCAGCAGGGTTTGTCATGCTTGCATAGACCAGTCATTTTATCCCAGTTACTCCTTGAGCCCTCATTTCATCTATAAAATGGGAATAACAAATGGGACTACATCAAAATAAAAAAGGTTCAGCACAGTGAAAGAAAGAATCAACAAAATGACAAGAGAGCCCACTGCATGGAAGAACATATTTGCCAATGATACATCCGATAAGGGGTAATCTCTAAGATATACAGGGAACTCATACAACTTAACAAAAGGAAGATTAAACAATCGAATCAAAAAATGGGCAAAGGACCTACATCAGTGGTTCTCAACCTTCTGGCCCTTTAAATGCAGTTTCTCATGTTGTGACCCAACCATAAAATTATTTTCGTTGCTACTTCATAACTGTAATGTTGTTACTGTTATGAATTGTAATGTAAATATCTGATATGCAGGATGGTCTTGGCGACCACTGTGAAAGGGTCGTTCAACCACCAAAGGGGTCGCGACCCACAGGTTCAGAACTGCTGACCTAAATAGACACTTCTCCAAAGTGGACACAGAAGGCCAAGAGACATATGAAAACATACTCAAAGTCACTAATCACCCAAGAGATGCAAATCAAAACAACAAGGAGTTACCATATCACACCTGTCAGAATGGCTATCATCAACAAATCAACAAACGACAAGTGCTGGTGAGGATATGGAGAAAAGGGAACCCTAGTGTACTGCTGGTGGGAATGCAGACTGGGGCAGCCACTGTGGAAAACAGTATGGAGTTTCTTAAAAAAAAAATTAAAAATGGAACTCCTATTTGACCCACTGATCCCCCTTCAAGGACTATATCCTAAGAAATCAGACACACCAATCAGAAAGAATATATGCACCCCTATGTTCATAGCAACACAATTTACAATTGCTAAGATTTGGAAATAGCCCAAGTGCCCATCACCAGATGAGTAGATAAAAAAGCTGTGGTACATTTTCACAGTGGAATACAACACAATTGTAAAAAAGAAGGAACTCTTACCATTTGCAACAGCTTGGATGGACCTGGAGAGTATTACGTTAAGCAAAATAAGCTAGTCAGAGAAAGATAAGTATCACATAATCTTACTCATATGTGGAATCTAATGAACAAAATAGATCCAGAGACAGAAGCACGAAACAAACTTTCGAACTCCAGAGGGAAAGTAGGGGAGGGTGGGTGGGAAGAGATCAACCAAATAACTTGTATGCATATATGCATAACCCATGGCCACTGACAATAGGGTGGTGAAGGCCTGGGGGGAGAAGGGGGTGGGCTAGAAGAGGTCAATGGGGGGAAAGGGGACATATGTAATACTTGCAACATTAAAAAATATTTTAAAAAGAAAAAATGGTAATAACATTTCTAAGGATTAAATAGAAGAATTATTAAAGGAGGAGTTAAACTCCTAGCATATAGTAGGAGCTCAATAAATATAATGGATGGTTTATTACTGAGAAGACCAATGTCCCACCCAACATCTGTAGGCCTGGCGTGATTATTAATAGCACAGCCTTTCACTCTTAAAAGGTCCTGGTTTGGACAATAAATTATATACATGACTATTACCATCTCCTGAGGCCCTCTCCCCAGCTTTGATTCTGGGGCTCTGAAAAGATTCAGGAGTCTGTCATTTGGGTCCTAGCGTCCCACAAAGGGTCACAAACGTTTTAATGTCAAGGCACGAGAACGCGGTCGGTGCCTCTGCAGAGGTAGGCAGGCAGCTCACAGATGCAGCGGAAACATTTGTTTAATGTTGTTTCTACTTCACTGGCAGAGAGGTCCCCTCAACCCAGTAACTGGCAAAGTCCACGCACATACACATTTGGAGTCAGAGTAAACAAGCCAGCATTTGCTCATGTTAAGAGGGGGTGTGTTTGGGGTAAGCAATCCCTCATTCAGCGCATGTCTCCTGCAATCCCCATTCCCTTTCCTTGGTGGACACAGGCATGTGTGATTCACTCACACTGTTGGGAAATAAAATACTGGAATTGTAAACTCAGAATTGGGAAAAAGAGAACACTGATCTTATGAGTGTGCTCCGAGTCAACACTCATCGCTTTGGCAGCCTCAACAAACAGCATTTTGGAGTGTTAACAGCCCTTAATAGGGGCCCTCACTGCTGTTAGTTAAACAAACAGGCGCTGAGTTGAGGAAGGCGGTCCGTGGCCTGTCCCCATGGTGACGGTGACGGTGACGGATCGTATCCATCGGCCTCCATGACCTGGTGGACACTGCGGCTGGGCGGGGCCCCTTTGAGAGCTGATGGCATTTGCCACCTTGGAAACGGAGGACTCAGTGTCTAAACCCCAACTGGAACAGTGGTTGTCCGCAGAACTTGTGCCACTTCCCAAGGTGAGAGGTAACCTTTGGAGAAGGAATTTGGATGTTGAAATATTGGCATTTCTGGAATAGTTTCATGACTTACAGCACCCGGGGGCAGAGTATTTAGGAAAACACCAACGCTCCTGTGTGACTGTTACCTGTGAATGGCTGCTCATCTCCTGGGGCAGGAAGGCCTGGTGTCGGTGGGCTGGGCAGGCAGCAAAGAGGTTTTCCTGCAAATGGCTATGCTGCTGCCCAGTCAGCTCTACTCTGCACCCCTCGCTGCCCTGCCATGAGCTTGTTTTAAGTATCAGGGGTGATTTAGACCAGCTGCTCTCCCCTTGTTTATTCACAACCAATAACCCCACCTACCCACCCACCCATTCCCCCAGGTGCTCTTCAAGCACCACTCACCTCCTCTAGAAGTTTCTTTCTTGTTTCCCTTCCACATCCCGAGTGGGGCTTTACCTTTTCTCCTCTGAATTCCTGCAATACAAGCTGCATATAAGTTACTTGTGTTGCATGTAACCAATGCAGCTACCTCTACTCCAGTGATTGGAAATGCTGGCTGCATATTTAAATCAGGTGGGGGCCATTAAAAAGAATGTTCTCCACGTGATGCTTATAGGCAGCTAGAGCTGAGATCCACCGCTTTTCTCCAAAGAATTTCTGCCTGTTTAATCTGGGGTAGGGCCAGGCATTTCCATTCTTAACCAGCATCCTGGGTAGGGTCTCCCAGTTCATATTCCGTTTTAAATGGAGCCCAAGAGCTAGCAGATTACTATTGCTTTATAAGGAGAGTCCTTCTGAGCTTTATGATGCCGTTGACATAAACAAGATTAGAGGTCAAAGTTGAGGCAGAGATGAGTTGTTATACTTCATAAAAGAGAAAGGGCTGAACATGGCGGGGGGATGGGGGGGGCGTTGAGAGGGTTTGGGATGGGGCAAACTGGGACCAGCAAGGCTGGGGGAAAGGGAAAGCAGAAAACCATGACCCTGGCAATGGCCATGTCCCAGAGCCAACTCTGAGAAATGAAAAGAGTTCAAGAGAATGTTGTAAATTGTTTGCTCCAAGATGTGTGAAGCAATCTCCTCCTCCATCTCCCCTTAGGAATCTTAAGAGGTGCTGGGAGCCTTGTCCGCACTGGCCAGGGGGGCGTGGGGGGGGGGCAGGGAGGGGACGTGAAGGGGCAGAGCGAGAATTGAAGGACAGCTCACATCTGGCTCACATGTGTGGGCTTCGCCTCCGAACACAGCTTGCTACCCAGAACAGGTGTTCAACAAGTATTTGTGAAAAAAATGGAACAACTACCGGGAAGAGCTCAAAGACCTAGTTCCCACCGCCGCAAAGGACGGACAAGGGCAGAAAGAGAACCAAAGCAGGCCTTCCCTTAGTTTGCAAAAGTGGTCCTGACCTCCTCAACTTCAGGCTACACAATCAACAAGGATTTTCCAAGAAAGAGCCGGCAAGCTTAAAGCTCATAGAACCGAAAAACTACTCATGTGATATTGGCTTGGCTTTGGGAGTTTGGCTATTGTTATTGTTTTTGCAAAGTTTGGGCAAAAAAATAATTAAACAGGGCATTCAAAACACATGGAGAACACATCTCACATAACGCTTATCCTGATGTGCACACTGATCTAAATGCGAATAGAGGGAGGGTGTCCATATACCCCTCCCCCGCCCCACTGCTTGAGGGAGATTTTGTCCTGAGCCCCATCTGTGCTAAGCAACGTGACAGACACAGCCAGTGACAGTTCTGAGGCGCCCAGCTCAGCAGCGGCTCTTCCCTTCTCCTGCACGTTATTCTCCTTTGCCTGGGAGCTGTGTGTACATATTTCTAAACCAACAGAGTTCACCTTAGTGACTTTGGAAACAACTGTCTTAGGACTAACACTGACTAAGGGAGAACCAGGAGCAGTACGCTCCTTCCTAGTGCGCTCGAGGTGGGTAGACAACCTTTGATTTTATGGGCCCAGCATCCTCACTGCCTTTGGGGAACTCCCTTCTTGGCTGCGTCATGCCAGCAGAGCTACCGATCTCCACATCTACCAGCATCCCTTCCTGACCCCAGGGTGGGACCTGTGTCTGAATCTACACAGCGGGAATAACGCTACCTATCTCACAGTTGCCGTGAGGACTAACTGAGAAATGGTGGCACCTGACTAGTATCCATATTAATGGCCTTGAAGTGATAACAGATCCCTCTCCTTCACGTGGAAGGAATTGTCCCACATCATATGGCTAGGAAGTAGCGGGCAGAGGAGAAAAACACGACTTGTGTATCTATGTGCTGGCACTGTCCTAAAGCATCTGAGGTCCATAGCATTATGCCAATTTTACAGAAGGGGAACCTGAGCCTTAGAAAGAATAAGTGACTTTATATATACATATTTTATTGATTTTTTACAGAGAGGAAGGGAGAGAGATAGAGAGTTAGAAACATCGATGAGAGAAAAACATCGATCAGCTGCCTCCTGCACATCTTCCACTGGGGATGTGCCCGCAACCCAGGTACATGCCCTTGACCGGAATCGAACCTGGGACCTTTCAGTCCGCAGGCTGACGCTCTATCCACTGAGCCAAACTGGTTTCGGCAAAATAAGTGACTTTTATTCAAGGTCGCAAAGCTAAGTAAGTGGTAGAAACCAGTTGTGTGTTATTCCAAAGCTGTGTTCTTCTCTGACCACCATCCTGCCTCACCCCTGTGCCCTGGCTGTGGGCAACATGCCCCTTTGAACACAGTACTCCACAGTCACAGGCTCTGGCATTAGCAGTCAAGGCTCCAATTCCAACCCACGTCCAGGCTCATCCACTGGCTCTGAAGCAGACACAGGCCTAGTTACATGACACAGGGCTGGGGTGGCAAAGCCCTCAGTGCCTGTTTGTCTGCTTCCGCCTTCTCCTCTCACCCAGACCTTTAGTGAGTCAGTGATGGTCAAACGCAGGACAGTGTGTGCCCAGCTCACTCCAACTTACCGGGAAGAGTCTGAAGCCCTGAAGGTCACTGGGTAAAAGTGTCAAAGCAGACAGACAGATGGCCTCTCTCCTCCTTGCAGGAGAGAGCTGTTTATTGAGCAAAGGGCTCAGGGCATCCTCTCCAAGTCCCACACAGGCTTGAATCACCAGCCCTGATTTCCAACCACAGATGTTTTCTTGCTCAGAGCCAGGTTCCAAATGGGGCAGGACCTGCCAGAGCTCCAGAAAAAGCTGAGAGGAAAGAAATGTGAATCTGAAGTGTTGTTTTCACCATTATAAATCCAACTTCCTGGTCCCGAGCCCAATACCGCTTCAGTATTGCCCCACGTGCAGCAGAGATTTCCACTCCCTTCCATAGCATCCAATCGTCACTGGCACATGGGGTGCCATGTCAGGGCTCCCATTTCCCATCACCCTTGCTTCTGTGGCGGTCATGTGACCATTTCTCACCAATGAGCGGAAGTGATGTGTCTCGCTCTTGGCCAAGGCATGCCTTCTCCACCCTCTCTTTTTTTTATCCTAGAGAGAAAGAAGCCACAGGTAGGAGTCATGGGTCCTTGACTCACCACAGGGAAGGCTTCCTGGGGACCAGGAACACCCACATAGATAGGTGGGTGAGTGAGAGGTAGAGTTTTATTATTGTGAAGCCACTGGAACATTCAGATGTGTTTGCTAAAGCAACTAACATTATTCTTGTTAGTACACCCGAGGGCTGGGCTAGCAGCATGAACTCGGATGGGACCTTACACTGTGCCCAGAACTTCATCTCTGGAATCTCCTGGAAACCTCATACTATCCTGGCTAGGAAGCGGCAGGCAGAGAATGCAAACAAATTGTCTATAATTTGTAAGAAGCTTTCCCTTTTGCCGCCTCAAGACAGTGTGATCCTGAAGGTCATCAGAAAGAGCGTCTTTCCACAGTTGTCCCTGGGCATGATCCGCCATCTGAACACATGTGCTGGTTTATAGGACTCTTCTCCCAGGGGAACCCTCACAGGGGTAGAAATCCCTTCCTAAACCCTCTCCCCTAGGTCTGGCACAGACCCCAAAAAGTAGCAGCAAGTTGGGTTGAAGTCCCTTTGGAGTGTAATGTGGTTTGTTAAAGTGAGTCTTAAACTTGCTATTGGCAGGTCATAGGAAAATAGAGTTCCAATAAATTTCCCCATTGAGGTGACTCAAAGTATTTAAATTAAAATTCGCAAAGGTGGCCAAGTTGTAAAGTGTGAGTTATGCTGTACTGAGGTTCAATGCAGGCTCACCTGACCCTGGCAATAACATACTCAAGTGGAAAAGAATATTGGGCTTGAAGTAAGAAACTGGAGCTCCAAGGCCTGACTCCCTGGCTTAATGTTTTGAGCAAGATAAGAACCTTTCTGAGTCACAGCTCCCTTATTTCTATAAAGGGGGCAAGGGTGGAGAAGGTGTTACCACATTTTTCTTAAAATGTACTCAAGAGATTTCCCTATCTTTTTTCATCTTAATGCTCAGCATCTTCAGGCTTCAGCAATCATACCTGAACCATTGCAATCGGCCCCTGGAGGTGGGGGGTGGGGCACTAGGGGAGGAGGGCTCCAGTGCCTTCTGCTCCTACTTCCTTCCTCCCTGTACCCAGCACACCCATCAAGAGTCCCCCACCATCCTGAGGATAAAATCCAAGCTCCTTTGACTGCCATTCAAAGTATTCCCTGATATAACCCTGACTTTCATTTCCATTATATATTTCTTTACTCCAGTCCTTCATCCTACACTTGACCCCAATGACAAGCTCACACACCCCTGTGTGCCTTCTGCTATTTATTCCTTTTAATTCCCCTGATATGCAATTCTCTATTCTGTTACACGTTCAAACCTTACCCATCTTTCAAGGCCAATGTCAGTACAACCATGTTTGGAAAACCTTTCCTGATGTCCACAACTGGGATTCCCATCTCCCTCTTCTGAGCTCAGGAAGCAGGATTTATTAGGCCCTGATATAGTGCAAATTTGTGGATTCATTATTTGATCCCATTTCTTATCTCCCTTCTGAAATCCTTTGAAAAAGAACTCCACCTCCTTCATCTATGCATTCTCCAGCACCTAGAATTGTGCCTGGTCCAAAGTTGGTGTTTCATAAGTTTGCTAAGTTAATTTAAAATCTTAAGTCAAGTACAGAGTCAGACAAGGCAATGGATAAGAGGGAGAATTAGAGTCAGCCACGCTGCAGTAATAAGTAAACCCTGAAACTCGGGGCTTAACACAATGGAAGGTTACTTCTCCCTCTTCTCATAGACCCTCATCGGTTAGGCCAGTGGTTCTCAACCTTCTGGCCCTTTAAATACAGTTTCTCATGTTGTGACCCAACCATAAAATTATTTTCGTTCCTACTTCATAACTGTAATGTTGCTATGGTTATGAATCATAATGTAAATATCTGATATGCAGGATGGTCTTAGGCGACCCCCGTGAAAGGGTCGTTCAACTGCCAAATGGGTCACGACCCATAGGTTGAGAACCGCTGGGTTAGGCAGATCCCCAGAGCAGAGCTCCTCTCATCAATGAAGCAGGAACCAGTTTCCTTCCATCCTTCAAGCGTCTCTGCATCCTGAGTGCTTTGCTTCTAGCTGTGCAGATGTGGTCGAGAGATTGAGGAAGTCTGCATAGGACACTTTATGGCTGGGCTGGAACCGAAGGACATTCTTCACATTTGAAGTGTCTGTGAAACCAACAGTAGAGAGCTGGTTGAAATGAAGAATCATGGGCCCCACCTGAGACCTACTGAATCCAAGCCTGCAAGTGATGGGTGTGTACATTACCACCTGAAAGGCACTAATGGGCATCATTTCTGAGCATGTTCCATTGGCAAGAACTCAGTCACGAGGCTCAAACTGACTGCGAGGAAGGCTGGGAAAATGTATCCTATCCTGATGCCTCGGAAGAGGAAATGGGTTTTGCTAGCCATAAACACTGCCTCGTGCATGTCAGAGGGACGGGTTCATTCCCACTCCAGGTCAACCGAGTCCTATGGGAACTCTGTGCCTCAGCCACCCGCTCTGCAAAGTAGGGGGTGATGGAGTGTCTGTGCCTGGCTGAATAAGGGACGGGCTGCGTTAAGATAGTGGGATCCAGCAGAAAGGTGGGGACGCCAGTATATCAGGGGAGAGATGGAAGCCAGGTGAAAAGACACAGTAAAGAAGACTTTCAGCTAATAAAGTTGAAAGAACAGTTAAACAGGAGTGTATTCTGAAAAAAAGAGCTCCCTTCTGCTCCCACCAGTGATCCTTCGACCGGTGCAAAGACCATAAGCAGCCACAGGAGCAAGCTGCAACAATCCAGTGTTCATTTTCCGTAAAGTTTTGACCTGCTGGATCCAACTGTTTTCACTATTTCCATTGGTCATTGTTTCTGGTTCTCATTAGTTGACATTTATTTTAATTATTCTGTGACTCTATTTTTTCCAGAACACAAGGATTTAAGGTTCACATACTTTCATCTTTTCTTTATGATTGGCTAATTAACCAGCACCGAGTTGGGGGAGAGGGAGAATGAGAGGGTAGAAAACTTGAAAATTCCTTTTTCATGTAAATGTGTAGACCACTTAACAAGAAAACTCAGGTCCTTTGTAATATTTGTGCTTGCTGGTGTTTTACTTGGGAAATGCTGTTGAGCCAGCTCTGATCTTAAGTTTTAAAGCGTTTCATTAAAATAAAAAAAGAGAACATAAAATTTCATAATGTGAATTAGTTTCATCTCGCATGTGCAAGACACAGGAAAAAAAATCAGCCCTGAAGCAATGAAAATTTCCCCATCAACACTGAGCATATAACGTTTATAGCCAAGCATCCCTTGTCCAAATGTATTGTACTTTTAACTTTCAACTACAGGAAAATAAAGGATTTAGACACTCAGTAGGAAAAGAAAATAAATCCTTAAAAAGAATGTATCTAAAGAAGATGTGGTACATATATACCATGGAACACTACTCAGCCAAAAGATGAAATACTGTCATTTGTGACAACATGGATGGACCTTGAGAATATTATACTAAGCAAAACAAGTCAGGCAGAAAAAGCTAAGAGCAATATGATTTCACTCATACAGTATGTGGGATACTGAAATTCCTAGACAGAGACAACAGTATGATGGTTACCAGAGGGAAGGTGGTAGGGAGGATGGGAAGGTAAAGGGGGGACAAATATTTGGTGATGGAAGATGATTTGACTTTGGGTGGTGGACACACAAAGCAATATACAGATCATGTATCATAGACATGTACACTTGAAACCTACATGATCCTGTTAGTCAATGTCACCCCCAACAAATTTAATTTTTTTTAAGTATGTATCATGGAAAGCATTTCTAGTGTGATTATAAATTGACATTTTATTTCCATTCACATGATTTAATGTTATGAGTTAAAATAGTGTTACATAATTCACTCAGAAGCTGCAGGGTGAATGGATAATGTACATACACTATGGCTCTGCCATCAGTCATGGAATAATTCCTGCATTGTTAAAGGGCCATATATCTTTTCCTTTTGCTTTCATTTAAAGGTAGGCCACCTCTCTTGGCTTCCACAACTTCCATGTCTACCTCTCCAGAATCCATCTTGCTCTTAAACATCATGCTTATAAAACCAATTCAATGTTGGACACCCTTATTTTCAATAGGACCCAGATGTGCCTGTCCTAAAAGTAGCTTACCATCATCTCCCAACGTTTCTCATTTTGTGTTTCTAAGAAAGTATTAAAATTTTCATTGAATTATTGAGGGAGGTAAAGAATCATTCTTCATTTTCCTCATTTTTACCTCCACAAATTAATATGATCCTTTATATACATTCATGTTTATCCCCCCTTCACCGCCTCTCAAAAAAAATGAAGTGGATTTTTAAAAATCTGCAATATAATACAATGAAAATGGTCAAAGAAATCATGGGAATAGCAAAATAATTAGAAAAATGGAGTGAAGCCAGAGGAAGACTTTTTGCCAGCACTGCGAAGCAGGAAGTTGGGACACGAATTAAGTTCTGAGTTTTCCAAAGGCTAAAGCAAAGTGGGAAACACTGATCAAGGATGTGTGATTCAGAGTGTCTGTCAGATTAAAGGGAATATATTATTCCCAGCTGTTCACGAGGAGCATGATTTTGTCATATAACAAGAGCAACACCAGCAAATGAGGGTGGTATGGACTTCCATACAAGATGACTTAGGCCAAACAAAACCTGCTTGGCTGCCTATCTTGTCTATTTTATCGTTATATACTTGACAATGGACTTAGGTAAATACCTTAGTGAATACTTAAATTAATCTTTCCTTGAGGACTCTTTGAAAAAGAGTGGAAATGGGCAGAGAATTAGCTAATGTCCATAGTCTTCCCTATTTCTCTGAGTGTGTGATGCTAGTGAGCATCCTGAAATGAAATGTTGGTCCAATATAAGGCATATTTAACTGAAGCAGAGTCCTTTGTGGTCTGGCTTCCATTTCATCTCGTGCCATGTAGTCTTGAAACCATCAACAATGCACCACTACTGTCCCTCAAGAACACAGCACTCTTACCCCTCACACCTTTCCTGCATCCCCTACAAGTGTACGCTTACCCCAGTTACCCTCTGCTTCATATTCCTACCCATTCTGTACAACCCAAAACTCATTTCTAAATTTCCCCCTGACTCCAGACTTAGGAGATCCCTGCTTTAGCACGTATCCATAGTGTACCAAGACGTCCCTTCAAGTGGCTGCCACCACAGATAACAAGTTAATATTCATTGAGCACTTACTATGTGTATTAAATAAGCACTGAGCTAAATGCTTTCATCTATATCATTTTTTTTTAATTCTTATATCAGTGTTCTGTTGCTGGATGGGGCGGTGGAGTGAACTAAAGGCTGGGAATTTGGGAATTTGTACATGGGGAGTCATTTTACTATGGTTTTTACTTTTTGTGCAAGTTTGACATTCTTCATAATTAAAGGCAAAATAAAATCCGAAGATACATAAAGCATCTAAGTCAAGTTAGGAGTGAAGAAGAAAATATAGGGAAAATACTTCAGCGAATCCCTATGATACCTTTTTGAAGGAGGTTTTAATCTCCCAGTTGACAGATGAGGAAGCTGAAGCTCATGGAGATGAGAAGATTCCAGAGCTGGAATTCATAGCCATGTCTTTTCCCTCCAAAGCCCACATTTTCCTCACTGTACCACACTAATATAGACAAATGTTATCTCTGCATCTAACATGTTTAGGTTGCACTGGATTCTGGGAATGCATGATTTTACATTCATGCCCACGTCACAATGGCTCAGCCTTCATCATCCCCCACTTAACGTCTCCTGAAGTTACCTGGTGTCTCACCTGCGCTGAGCCTTAATCTCAATCCATCGTCATAGCACTCCTAGTAGGCGGGAACTGTTACCCGCCTTTACCAGAAGGGAAAAGAGACTCAGAGAGATGAAGTCACACCTCAAGTCACACAGCTAGATGAGGTGGAGGGGGTTCCGATGAGAATCTAGGGCTGTCGGACCACAAAACGATTGCTCTTTCTGTTAGCAGAAGTGCCATCATAGAATGGTAAACCTATTGAGGGAAAAATATCTACAATGATTTCATTTATATATGGAATCTAAAGAGCAACATAACAAAACAAACAAAATAGAAACAGACTCATGGATACAAAGAACAGACTGATGGTTGTGGGGGGGGCGGGGGGCGGGCGTTGCAGGGCTGGGTGAAAAACCTAAGGACATTGAGATGTATGGGTTGGCATTACAAAATAGTCATGGGATGTAAAGTACAGCATAGGGAACACAGTCAATAATATTGTAATAACTATGGTGCCAGGTGGGCACTGGAAATATAAGGGGGGCACATTGTAAAGTATATGATTATCTAACCACTATGCTATTGAACATAAATGGTAATTTAAAAAAACATTTTAAATCTGGACTAGCGGTTCAGTAGCCTGAGTTGTGAGCCCCTTTTCTTGCTGATTACCAAGGAGACCCTTCTCCTATTACTTTCCCAGCTGGCTATGGTCTTCACATCTACACAAGAGAAGCCTGGTCTGAATATCCCTTATAGGGTTTGCAAACCATAGGTCAGGCCCACTAGCAAGTACTGTAATCAAATTAACAGGGTCACCACAGGCATTAAAAAAAAGAGACAAAAGAGAAGGAAAACCCCATCAGAGTGAAGGTGAGCATTGTTTTATGACAGACACACACAAACATACATAGGCATGTGTGTATGTATATGTGCATTGATCATGATCTGAGACCAGCTTGTCACTGTGGGCTGCTGTGTAGAGTTTGACAGTTACTGCTTTAAGGTACCACTCAGACTAGGACTCAGGCTGAGTTAAGTCTGACAGTTTGCAAATGCAAACCCACTAGTTCCCTATAGACTCTGTAGACCAACAGAAAAAAGAGGACTTGAGATTTAAACAGACTTGGATTTGACTTCTAGTTCTGACTTTATGCCCGTGGGCAAGTCATTTCACCTCTTCGGGGTGCAGTTTCATCATCTGTAAAATTCAAGTCATAATGCCCATCTTATCGGACAATAATGAGACTTAAATAAGAAAATATGAACACTTAGCACATAGCAATGCTCAAAAAGTGGTACTTATAATCATTATTAATTTTAATATCTTTATGATGACCATTATCATTATTTTAAATTATATTGAAAGTACTTGTTCACATGTTTCTTTCTTTGTCATTATATTTCCAAAACACATTTTACTTAAAGCAAATTGATTATGTTGACAGCACCTTCAAAGTTAGAACTGGAACCAGAAGATATAAAGACGATGCCACACAGTTCCCAGCACATTTATCGAAGGACTTCCATTCAGTTCAAAAGTCCCACGCTCAGAAGGGCTCCACGCTAGGTTTAATGCTCTTTTGGCACCATCTTGAAATTGTGAATAATTTTGTCTTTGAACATTTGTTTTGTAAAGTCTGATGGAACAGGGCAACAGACTGGTAAGCCAAAGAGATATGGGCAATGAGTGCGTCTGCCGTTCCTTGACACGCCTTCACATATAGTATCGGCCATGCCTCATGGGCACAAAATTCCAGTGGACACACAATGTGTGGGAGTTTAACGAGACTCAAACCCAGTGTACGGTCAGTGTATCACTTCTGTGACAGAGTAAGCTGGGGGGGTGGGGCGCTGACCCCACTAAGAGGTCATGCTTTTTATTGCAACCAGAACATGTCTCCAGCCACCAGGCAGCCCTGCCATCTGTTTTAGCTAACCACTTTAACCACTCGTCCAGCCTCCTTCTAGTCCATCCTTACTCATCAGACAGCCAAAGGTGGAGAATGTTGGTAGAATGTGCACATATCAAAAAAGTGAATTAAAAACGTTGAGTTCGTTTTGTGCAGCATTTATACTATTCTGATAAGAATGAAAGGTATAGCCCTAGCTGACTTGGCTCACTGGATAAAGCATCAGCCTGCGGACTGAAGGGTCCCAGGTTCAATTCCTGGGTTGCAGGCTCAATCCCCAGTAGGGGGCATGCAGAAGGCAGCAGATCAATAACTCTCTCTCATCATTGATGTTTCTATCGCTCTCTCCTTCTCCCTTCCTCTCTGAAACAAATAAAGAAATATATTTTTTTTAAAAAAATGAAACGTATAGTTGTGTCTACACTACAGGTCACAAATTTCGAATGCAACACATATTTGGAATGCTATTTTGGCGATTCCACATAGGATTTTGTTGGCAGAATTCAGCAAATAGTTGTGAGTGCAGTGTCTCCCAGGGAGTCAGAGCAGGATTTTACTAGAAGGGCTCTTCCTTCTTCCTCCTCCCCACCCTTCTCTAGCTACCGCCTGTCTCAACAGCTGGCCGATGGCTTTTGCACAATCTAATCGGTGACAGGCGCCCAGGCCAACTTCTCCAGATAGTGACAGATTAATAACAATGTTGACTGGGGGGCCAGTATTTGGTAAAAGGCAACAGGGCTAATATGTCTCGATTGCCAGGAGCTCCAGAATGCTTAGGTTCTTTATTGACTTGCCTGCTGGTACATTTTTATAGCCTCGTTCTGCCAAATAGTGCTCTCCTTCAGGTGCAAGCCTATTCTGAAATACAACTTTTGAACTTTGGACTGCAATAAAATCACTCTGGGTCTTATGAGTTGATTTTTCTTTGTAAAAATTACTATGCTTCCCTTCCAAGGACGTAATTATAGCAAAGTCATTTTATATACATTATAGCCAGTGTGCAAAAAATCCCCTCAGGCTGATAACCCATAGCCTGGAAAAGAACAAACCTAACCTTTAAGGCAGTTGTTTTTGAACGCAAGGCTGCACATTAGGAGGAACAGGGGAGCTTCACAAAGCAGAGGTGCCTGGTCTCACCTTAAGCGATTCTGAATCAATCGGTCTAGGGTACTTCCAGGGCACTGAGGGTAGAGGCAATTCTCCATGCAGCCCCAATTTTGGAACTGCTTAGAGCTACTGCTCTAAGATTTCATTTATTTAAATTCAGAGGCAAAAATCCAACCAGTTCAACCCGAACATCAGCCTTCATGTCAGTAGGAGCCCCTGCTATCTGACAGGCCTAGTGCTGGGCCCTGTGGGGATGGCAGAGCTGAGCGAGACAAACCCCAGCCCAGAGGGGTTTACAGGATGGAGGGCAAGTGAGGACGTCAGCAAGCTAGCAGGAGAGAAGGGAGAGCGTTAGGAGAATATCTGGACCGGAGAGATAGCCAGGCCAGCCGGTGGGATGTCGGACATGTGTGTTGCCTCTGGAAGGGGACTTCCAGGACACTGTGCCGATGGTACAGGAAGAGCCAAAGAGACTACAGAGCAGTGAGCACACAGGACAGGGACAATGTCTTGTTTGACTTTGTGTCTACGTGACCAGCACAATGCTGACACACAGTAGAGGGTAATCAACACATCTTTGAAGAACAAATGAATGGCCTGATTCATGCATAAGATGCTTAAAGGACCCAAACCGAAAAGATTGGAAAGCCATGTCTGAACCATGTAGGCCTGCAGAGTTCCTGAGCAGAGTAGTTCCACCATCTGAGCTGTTCACCAGGAAATACATTTGCAATAGAGGCATGTGAGTCTGTGTTTGGAGAACAAGCCTGGAGGTGATGTGGGAAGCAAGAGCCCAAGAGGGGGCTAATATGGACCTGAACTAGGCCAAGGGGAGTGGGGATGAAGTGGAGAGTCATGCTAAGAGATTGTTCACTGATGTGCTTAGGAAGGAAGCTTGGGCTGTCAATACAAAATACCATAGACAAGATGGCCTAGACAATAGAAAGTTATTTCTCACAGTTCTGGAAGCCGGGAAATCTAATATCAAGGCACCTGTGGATTTAGTTTCTGGTGCGAGCTCTCTTCTTGGCTTCCTGCTGTGTCCTCACACGGCAGAGAGAGAGAGTGAGCAAGCTCTCTAGGGCCTCTTCTTTTAAGGGCACTTATCCCATTATAAGGGCCCCACCCTCATGACCTCATCTAACCCTAACAACCTCCCGAAGGCCCCATCACCAAATATCATCCCATTGAGGGTCAGGGCCTCAGCGTATAAATTTTGGGAGGACAGAAAGATTCGGTTGATAATTACGTCTCCCATTTTATAAATAAGAACACAGAAGATTGGGAAAGTGAGGTGATTTGCCAAAGTCACCAAACATGTAATGTAAGGGTCAGAAGCTGGCCAACCTATCTCCCACAACCACCATTCTTTCTACTATAATTATTTTTAGCTAGTTATTCTGACATAGCAAGGGCCTCATCTTTAGAATGGACAGTAAAGATATGAAAAAGTTGCCCAAGCTTACTAGTTATCTGGAAGTACTAATTAAAATGACAGCAAGATTTCATTTTTCACTCATCAGACTGGCAAAAATTAAAGACTAATAATATCTAGTGTGAGTGCGGGAGGGGGAAAGGCAGGCTCTTAAATACTGCTTGCAGGAACACACATCAGTGGACGGTTTCGACGGCAGTTTGGCAGTATCTATAAAAACTTGAAATGTGCCTTCTCTTTGATCAAGCAATTTAGGTTCCTGATACCTACCCCCAGGAAATACTCTCACATGGGCACAAAGAGGCGTACACTGCATTTTCTGGGAGCAATGAGACATTGGGAGCACTGTATTTCCCCTTAGTAGGGGACAGTTGGAAGAACCTTGTGCATCCAAATCATGACATCTATGAAACCTTCCCAAAGAATGTGGCCAATCTGTACATTCTGACATAGAATATTCTAGTCAGTCAAACAAGAAAACTATGGAGTATCTATAGCATAATTCTATTTATGAGACCCCCAAAAGGCACCATGATGTCTATGCATATATAATATCATTACAAATAAATAAGGATACATATGCAAAAGGGAAAACAGAGCTTTTGTTCGGACAATGTGTTGTTGGAGATTTCACACATAGAATATGCTCGTGTTATTGTTTGTATAATCATAACAAATAAATACATAAATTGAAAAGTACTGAAAAGAAGGTGCTTTTCAACACAATATTTCCTTTTCTTTGCTTCTAAGAATAACCTCATGGGGTAGACAGGGTCGAATTATTGCCTCAACATCCTAAGTGAGAAGCCAGAGTCTGAGAGAAGGAACTTGTCTCGGTAACAGGAGGGTTAGTGGCGAAGTGAGGACTAGAATCTAGGTCTCTTGACTCCCCTGCCAGTGCTCTGTGGACTGTAGCCCCTGCTTCACTCAGCTCCCCACGCTTCCCGCCATCCTGCCCATGGTCAGAGAAAGCCATCAACTCGCTCTTTCAAGAGATCTTCCCCGCCTTGGAAGTTGTCAGGTTCCACACATTTGCTTCTCCCTCCCCTGTGGGGGCCAGCACCCTCCAAATCTCCATGGGAAACCTGCAGGTTCAGGGTTGTGAAGCCCTTGTCTGATGTTCTGTCCGATTTCCATCCAAATAAATCTCATTCTGCTGATGTCTGTAAAGTCTGACTTTATAGCAGAGAGCTCTCCTGGAACTCTGTCTTTAATAAAAGGGGAAAGAAGTGAAACTACTAATTTAGTTTCTTTAAAAGGCATGTATTTTCATGCACATTAAGTCCATCTGTTGGTGAAATGGATGCCTTTGCACAGCGTATAATTTGATAAAACCCAAAAGAACTCAGAGCTCCCAGCTTGAAGCAGAAATAGAGAAAGTGGCTGGGAACCTGACTAAAGTGGAGAAATCCACCAAACACTATTTTTAGAACTAAAAACTGATTTAAAAAAAAAAATAGCCATTATGGAGAAAGATCCATGTCCCTAGTATCAGAGCCTCTCAGTCCATTTGAACCACTTCAGGACCGAGAGCCCAGGGCCCACTGTCCCTGCAGCTCATTCATTAGGGGCATCTTCTCTGCAGCCTGTGCAGTACCTGAGCTCCTCACTCTGTCCTCACACCGTCCAGGGCTCCCCACCGGCTGCAGAGAGGTCCCCAACTGCTCATCATGCTCTGTTTGTTGGCGCAACGTGTTTAAAGTTTGAAATGTTGACAACGTTGAAACTTTGGCATTTCACACTGAAAATCAGAAATTTCACAGGGGAAAAAAATCAGAAGTCAGTATTCTTTTGTATCTCGAAAACTCAGAAGCTCTGGTCATGTTGGGTCCAAATTCCTACACAGTATTAGAGAGCCGATGCTGAGTCATGACAGCTTTCGCTTCTGGGTTTGCCACAGCCTCCACCTGTCCCTGCCCGGGCCCTGTACACACCTGGTCTTGAGGATTAAAGTCTGAACTGTTCAGAAGGGCATTCAGGGTCCTTCACTATTGGTTTCTGGACAGCCTCTCCGTCTTCATCCCTCCCCAGTTCTTTATCCATTTACTTAGTCAATAAACCTTCACTGACTGCTACTATGCGCCAGGCTGTGTGTGAGGTGGGTACAAAGATGAATAAAATGCATGTGTCAGTCAGGGTCCCAGCAGGTGGCACACACACACTCAGGACAATTCAAGCAGGATTGGTTGAATAGGAGGGGACCACAAGCATAGTACAGTACCCTGAGCCTAGAAACTTCTGACTGCTGCTACCTGGAGGCCTGAGGGGAGAGGGTTATGGAGAGAAGCTATGACCTTCCGCTGGGAATGCAGCCACCTGCAGAGCAAGAGGGAGGGGGAAGGTCCCCTGCTCTCACTATCCTCTCTACTCCAGTCTTCTGAGGGGACTCCCTCAGTGGCCAGAGCCAGAAGCAAAGGGCAAGGAGGCCTCCTGATGCAGTCCAGAGAGGTCAGCCTCCTGGGCAGAGAACAGGGCAGAGAGAGGACAGAGTGCAACTTAGGTGCCAGCACAAGACCCTGAGCCAACCCTGCTCTGTCCTTCGAGGTACTCACAGGTCAGTGAGGAGAAAGGCAAGGTCCACAGACAATGCCAGTGCAGTGGGGGCGGTGCTGTGTCAGTGAGAATCCCGGCAGGCAATCAGACCTCAGAGGAGACAACCACCCAGGCAGGCAGTGAGGAAGCCTCCCAGGAAACTCTGAGCTCAAAGTTGAACACAAATGATTGTAGAACCAGGAGTGAGCCAGAGGGAGAGGCAGAATGTTCTGGGCAAGGGAGCACCCCATCGCTCAGCTTCATGGACACCATATGCTCACCCCCTGGGCCACTCAAGTTCACAAACCTCTCTTGTTCTTTTGCAACTACATGCATAGACCCTTCCTCTGCGGTAAGAGCCCTACCCACCACTCTCTGGGGGAAATTATCTCATCCCCATCTTCTCCAAGCACTTCCACTTCTGTATGGACCAATGGAAAGGTGAACATGCAGTCACCAAAAGACGCCCCTTGGCCGAAGCCGGTTTGGCTCAGCGGATAGAGCGTCGGCCTGCGGACCGAGGGGTCCCAGGTTCGATTCCGGTCAAGGGCATGTACCTGGGTTGCGGGCACATCCCCAGTGGGAGATGTGCAGGAGGCAGCTGATCGATGATTCTCTCCCATCGATGTTTCTGACTCTCTATCTCTCTCCCTTTCTCTCTGTAAAAAATCAATAAAATATATTTAAAAAAAAAAAAAAAAAAGACGCCCCTTAAAATGCTCACAACAACAAACGCCCACACAGCGTTATGCATAGTAACCACATGTGTACCAACAGAGAATGGGTCAGTGAGTTATGATGTGGCCACAGGATAGAACGCCGCACAGCAATGAGAATGTATGACCTACAAATACGTACAAAAGTATGAAAGAATATCACAAATATAATATTGCGTGAAAGAAACCAGGCATGAAAGAGTAGCTCCCATAAGATTCCATTGATAAGAAGTTCAAGAACAGGCAAAATCAATCTAGGGTGTTAGAATTCAGGGAAGGAGTTACCCCTGAGGGGAGTGGTAGTTACTGCAAGGCAGCGTGAGTCAGAGAGGTTCTGTGTTGCGAGCGATGCCCAGTTTCACGAGCTGAGAGCTGGTTGTAGGGTTCATGAAAATGGATTGAGCTGTACATCTATGATATGTTTACTATTCTTTATGTTATACGTTAAGTCCTCTTCTCTGGCCAGCCTCCCAGGTCATTGAACCACAAGGGCCTCATGTCCAAAGAGCTCAGAAAACCCTTCCGTACCACTCACCCAAACATCTGAAAACCACTGAGGAAAGAGCAATGACTCGGGAGCCCCAGACGTGCGGTGATTTCCCTGGCGATCCTGGACAAGCCCTGTCCACTCTCTCAGCTCCATCTGCTGCTTTAACATGATGCAGGGGAGCAGGTGTCTTCTAGTTCCTTCCAGCGAGAGGATGTTTTACAGGCATCAGAGGCCCACGGTTCCTCCAGCATTCTCTGAACCTCCTTGCCAATCCTGGACAGCCTCTGCTCATGGGACAATCCGAACTGGCTACAAGTCTCAGCTGAGCAGCTCCCAACTCTCTCGTCAAGGAGGGACCCTGTCACTAGCTTTCCCCCATGAGCTCCACATAAGAAAGAGGATGCAATTCTTTTAAAAAATATTTATTGTGTAATGGTCCATTTGTTTTAATCAAGATATTTACATATAGCTGCCAACCTGACCTGGCAGCTAGCAGGAGATAACCAGTATCTCTCCAACGGGTTATGTAATTTCTGCTCCAGGCAGGGTGATATGATCACTTCGTTCTCCTGGGAAGATTCACAGCAGGTGCTCCATGTCGGATTTCTATGCTTCATTTTATGAAACAGAAATTCACTCCGGAGCCCTTATTTCTTTTTCTCAAACCGCTCAGAATGGCACCCCTAGGCCCAGGCCAGTGTATTAGCATTAGTTCCTCATCCACATACTGAAGAGACTTTGGGTTTTGTCTTCAGATATTTCTCGGTACTATTTTCTTGACTTCTTTTCAATAATGATCTCAGAACCAGGTGGCCTTTGCGATGCTACGCAAGCCAAGTGAAATGAAACCCAATACAGGGTGCTATTTATGCTATAACCTCTTATAAGTGCTGCCACCTTCCTAGGCACCTCCTATGGCAGGGGTAGGGACCCCTTTTTCTGCCAAGGGCCATTTGGATATTTATAACATCATTCGAGGGCCATGCAGAATTATCAATGTAAAAATTAGCCTGCTACATTTGGTCAAACATTTAATGAACTCAGCCCTAATGCCTTGGCAGGGCCAGACCAAATGATTCTTGGGCCTCATGCGGCCCGTTCCCCCGCCCTATCCTATGGGTTTGTCTGGGCTATGGAGTCAGAGAGCATGGGTTCAGGTCTCACCTCTGATCCTTATTGGTTCAGTGACATTGGGTGATCAGGTACCTCACCTCTGAGTCCCCATTTCCTTATCTGTAGAATGGGACTCTGACATAGTTAGGTCAATGAATTATTGGGAGGATAAAATGCATTTATCTGTGCAAGCTCATGGCCTTGTGCTTGGCACAGAGGAATAGCTCAAAGCCATTAATAGTAATTCCACTTTCCTCAAAACTCTTTCAAAAAAGCACCATTACCCCCATTTTGTAGAAGAAAATCTGAGGCTCAGAGACTTACCCAAGATCACACAAATGATTGAAGGACAGACACAGGATTTTTAAACTGGGTTGTTCTGGACACCAAATCCTGACCTCTTTCTACGCGTCAGTCCTTCTGATGTTGTGGTGGAAAGCCTCACTAGTTGCTTCAATTTCCTTAGAACCATAGACTGCTTGGGAGAGAAAGGATATTTTAATTATTTAATTTAATCATGTGAAAGAAAGAAAGAAAATTACTAGGTTAGATTTTTGTCCTTGTCATAAAAACTCAATTTTTCTCAAGTTCATATTTTCATGGACCCATCCATTCAAGATTGTCGGCCTTAGATTTGTGACTGCTGCCAATCTTGTTTGAGGCATTAGCAGAGAGCCCTGGCCAAGCTGTGTGACCTTGGACACCTCGGCTCCCTCTCAAGTGGGCCTCAGTTTCCCCTTACGTAGAACAGGGGCGTGGGTGGAGCTCCCCAGTCCCTGCAGCCTTGACTTGGGAGCCTCTCTCCTGATGTCATCCCAGGGCTTGTCACACACGTGAGCAGCTGGGCTTCAAACGTTTGGTTCCTGCCCTGTCTTCCTGGACTGTGTCAGAGAGGAATGGAAAAAAAGAAAAAAAAGAACCCAACATCTGTTTTCACACCAGGGCTGGGAACTCATTCCTGAAACATTTTTCATTTCGTCACGAGTAACAGTTCCGCCCTTTGCTCCCTGGCCTCCTTGGCGCCCTGTGATAAGACAGGAACGAACATGCCGATGGGCACTTCCAGGAACAGGAGTCCTCCCTGGCAGGTGCCAGAAGCAGTGCCCGAGAGGACTTCCCAGGCCAGCCCGCCAGGCCACTGTCCTTGGGGCTCTCTTCCCACCAGCACCTCCCTCGGGCCCCTGCAGGCAGATTGGTCACAGGCACAGCCACCAATCAAACATCCTTCTCCCCGACTTCCAGGTTCCTGGGCCACTTGAAGGAGAAGGACCTCCCCCACCCCACCCTTCTAGCTTTTGAATCTCCAGGCCTGGGAAGAGCTAAGCACGCCCTCAATCCCTCCGATGGCTCTGGGAGGCTCTGCCACTCCCTCCCAGCATGACCTTGAGCCAATATTTAAAGAACCCTCACTACTCTGTCCTGGGCATTATCCTAGTTACTTTTTTATAGGAATCAACTCATATTTAAACCACTCAACAACCTTACATCTTGTGTGATTAGTTTCATTATTCCCTATTTCACAGATGAGGAAACTAAGCCACCCAGAGTTTATATAGTTCACCAAAGACCAGACATATCCTGGATTCGAACCCAGACGCTCAGGCTCCTGGGGGGCTCCTGGTTACCACCAGGCCAGCAGTCCTCAAACCCTGTGGTCTCAGGACTACTTCACAGTCTTCAAAATTATTGAGGATCCCAACAGCTTTCTGTTTCTGTGGTTCCTGTCAATCACCATAATTAGACATTAAAATGGAGAGATTTCTGAAGCTCGAGAACATGGCGCACATGTCCCATTAGTCACCAGAGCAATTAGACATCATCACCCATCGAGCAGCCTCCAAAAGACACTCCCCATCATCCATGAGACCAAAGCAAGTGACAAAAGCAAGTGACAGCTTAGTGTTATTACAAAAATAGTTTTAACCGCATGGACACCTGAAAGGCTGTCCAGGACTCTGAGGGATGCCCAGACCAAACTCAGGCACTGCCCTGCCTCCATTAGCTTGCCAGAACATGTGCCTAAGATTTCCGCCCCCCACCCCTTCTCCCAGGTACTGATGCAGTGAGTAAATGCGTACTGAGCACCAATGGTGTAGGAGGCACCATGCTAGGCACTGGGACACAGCAGGGGTGAACAAACACACCCTACCCTGTGAAGCTTCCAGCCCATTCAGAAAAAAAATAAAATCCTTCCAGCCCTGGCCAGGTGGCTCAGTTGGGGGGAGTGCCGTCCCATACACTAAAGGGTTGAAGGTTCGATTCCCAGTCAGGGCACATACCTAGGTTGCAGTTCGATCCCCAGGAGGCAACAAATCGATGTTTCTTTCTCACATCAATGTTTTTCTCTTTCTCCCTTCCTCTCACTCTAAAATCAATAAACATATCCTTGGGCGAAGACAAAAAAATTCTTCCAATAAGTAATTTGAAATTATGAAAATTATTAGGAAAGAAAAAATGGGCCACAACGGGAGCTTAAATCAGAGGCGAGGTGTAGTCAGCGGGGCCAGGGGAGGTTTCCTGAGGACTTTGAAAACTGCGACTCTACTTTGCAAGAAGGAGCTGTTGGCAGGCGCCTGGTGAGGGTTTGGGCTCTGGCATAGCCTCCGCTCTTCCGGCTCCTTCTGTTCCCAAAAGCACCCAGTTAAACCTTTTCAGGCCAAAGATTTTCACCCCTGGGCTCCTCGCTACTGAGCTCAGAAACCCTTCCCTCCCAGCGTTCGGTACCAACCCAGCTGGTCCAAGGCCACGCACAGCAGCAGACACTGGTGGCTAGGAGAGAGGAGGCAGCTCAGCGAGGAAAAAGAACATTGCATGTTGAACTCCATACTTAAATATAGGCCATTTCAATGAAAGTCTATAATTCAAAATAGTCTTTGAAAGATGCATGGTGTATTTTTTTTTGTCCTTTTTCTAAACGCAGAGCCACAAATGCCAAAAAGCAGCTGTAATTTCTTCAGGACAAAAGTCTCAGTGATTCAGAACTCGTCTTTGCTCATCTCATTCCTCTTTTAAAGATGCCTGCAATTTGGAAACATAAGAGGTTTCCAAACCTTCTTACGAGGTTCCTTGGAGTGTTTGGTAGAAGGCACATCAGGCCGGGAGTAGAGCCCAGGTCTCATCACAGGTAAATTCACTGTGGGCTTTCTAACAAGTTTCTTCTCTGGTTTGGGACGCAGTTTTGACATCTCTGGGTGGGTGGGGAGGTGCGGAGAAACTTTGACTATATCAATATTTCGCAAACAGTGCAGGGCACCTATGGAGGATGACTTCAGGACTCAGGAAGCCTAAGAGAAAATACTTCACAAAAAGGGCAATCACTTTCAATTCTCCCTTATCCTTGGGATTCCATGTCGAAGAGAGACTCCCGTGCCGGTGCCTGGTGTCCTCCCCAGCCCTCTGGGCTCGCTGCTTTCCCCGTCACTGAGAACTGGCCTTCAGCAAGCAAGAGGCGCTAGAATTTAATTTCATTCTTTCGTTAGCCCTGTGCATGTGCCTTGGTTAATTTCTACTTTAGTAAGTAACTATTTTTCTTTCCCTTTATCGTAATGATATAAAATTTCCTTTGTACATAAATGCATTTCAGTTTTTAAAAGTGAGTTATTAAAACACACACACACACACACACACACACACACACACACACACCATAGCAGATATTACAGGAAGCACAAAGCTACGGCAGCAATGATGGCCAGGTCACCCACGTTACAGAACTCTGAGTGCTTTCCTCCCTGGTCTAGGCACAGCCCCCATTGGTTGTCTGTGGTCACGGGATGCTCTCACTGTCCTGCGTTCCCCTAGTGCCCACGCTCCCTGGGCACTGAAGTTGTGCTCAGCAGACTCTGGGCCATGGGTAGAGAGGTCCAGCTTGCTTGGGAATGTTGTCCTGCCACAGAGAGAAGAACAACAGGTTCCCCTCCAGGAATAACCCTCAGTCTTGCAAGGGGAAGGCTGTGGCAGAGGTGTGCAGAAGAAATCACCATAGCCATGTGTTCTGGGTGGCGTAGGACTTTACAAGGGGCGTCCTTGCATCTGAGCCCAGGAATCCTCCCCACACACCTCCAGTGCAGGTGTTATTTTACAAGTGAGGAAACAGAAACGCGGAAATGACGTAAGAAGTCACACACCTGGAAAGAGATGGAATGAGGGCTTTAAATCTGCATCTTTTGTCACCAAAGTTCATGCTCATTCAACTACAAATGATGCAGAAGGAGGTTTGGAAATAAATCAGGAAGATGAACTTGGTATTTTTATGATGATAACTATCCTGTTCTATGAATACACTATCTAAATACTCCCTCAATTTGGAACATGTATCTTGTACCCAGTAAATGAGAAAAACCTTGGTGTTAAATTTCTGTATACATCTATAACATGTTTATAAGTAACTTTCTAAAAGTTTAACTGCGGTGTCAAAACTCTAAACACAGCTTTAAGGCTCTTGACATACTGACCCATGTTGCCAAAATGCCCTTCAGAGAGGTTGCACCAACCAACTCATCTGACCCTGGTGTGAAGTCGGTGCCCATTCTCTCACACTTACCCTGACCCTGAGTATTTTCTTTAAATTTCTTACAATAAGAGAGAAATGACACCCCGGTGCTTGGATTAGCATTTCTTTGATTATTCGTGAAGTTAAGCGCCTTCCCATTTATATCTGGAAACTTTAAACTCAAGTTCATTGCTGGCTTTTTCAATATGGTATACATTCATGATTTGGGATAAGGGGGAGGATCCCAGAAGCTCTCTGGGCCCCAGTTTTCCTAATTGTGCAACGAGTTTGGGAGAAAATGCTCTCAAGATCCCCTCAACTCTAATCTGAATTGGGACAGAGGCAGTGCCCATGCTTCTGAGGGCCTGGGACACTTCCCACTTAGCCCAGTAAAGGTGGTCCCGGGTGCCCAGATGGGCCACCTCTGCCTGATCAGCACCGAGCGCTGCTTTCCCACAGGGACAGCCCACCCAGGATCATTCACGGAGGCAGGGACTGTCTTTTGCATCCGTGTTAAACAAAATTAGTTATAATTTAAGAAGTGATTTTTGTTCTTGTTTACCTTCTTGTTTAATTACTCCTCCGTCTCCTTGCATCCCTGCCAATGCCACCAGCGCCCCTATGCTTGGAAAACAGACTTGCGGAAGGTGGACTTGCCATGGTACCATCACCATCTCCATGACAACCAGAGGTGATGCTCCTGACATGTTTACAAAGGAACATATTATCCCCAGCTAAGAAGAAGAGAACCACAAAGCTATAACAGAAACTTCATAGCTGTCTTTACAAAAAAATTAAATAAATAAATAACTGGAAAGATTAATTTCTGACTATAGGCTTCCTTTAATGATGATTATTAAGCTAGAACAAATGCATACTTTTATCTTGGGTGGGTGTCCAGTTAAGATGAATTTTGTTTAGTTGAAATGCAGGAAGTTGAAATTCCTCCAAACTGATCATTGCTTGAAAATGAACATGTGAGCCTGGATAATGAGGAAAGGAGTGGATGTGCATATCTTAACGCCCTGGGGAGGCTCAGATAACATGTTTTATTTCACATCTTCCAGGAAAAAAAAAAGGAGTTGTACATTTTAGCCTTAGCCTCCCTCTATGTCCCCATCCCATCCTTTCAGCCCACACGTCACCCTCACGATGGGCAAAGAATGTGACCTACACATGGGGCTGATTTGGGAGTCACGGAAAACGGTGGGCCTGGAGCTCAGCACCTCCTGTCCCTTTGCCTCCCACGGTTCAACTGTTACCTTCACAGACACGGGACCGGGGCAGGAGAGGAGACGGTGGCTTCCTGGGCACGTCTGTGTAGGCCTTTCAGAGAGAGATGATGGAGATACACGTGTGAGCCCCAAGTTCATGCCAGCTGGGCACCTCCAGAGTATGAAGAGCTCATCACTACCATTGAAAACACTGGGGCCATCAGATGAAAGCTGCAAATTTAGAATCCCTCCCAGAAAACCATCTCAATAACTGAGTGGTGAACGAGATGGTAGACAAAGAAGGAGAGGGAAAGGGAACCAGATGATCTTCTTTAAGAACTAAAGATCCCTCCATAACTTTTCCCCCGCGTCTCCAATTCCAGCTCCGCGGGAGTCACCCGCTGTTACCTTGGGGAAGTGACTTGGCCTTTCCCGGGTGACTTCTGCTGTAAAGGGTATCAATAACACTCATCATGAAGCGGGTAGACTTAACACAGCACCCGCATACAGTAGGAGCTCAGTAAATGGTAGCTCCCAGCCCTGGCCAGGTGGCTCAGTTGTTAGGCGGCGTACCCATACACAGTTGCCGGTTTGATTCCTGATCAGGGCACGTGCCTGGATTTCAGGCTCAATCCCTGGTAGCGGGTGTGCAGCAGGCAGCTATCCATGTTTCCCTCTCACCTCTCTCTCCATCTCTCTTTTTCTCTAAACTAATAAAAACTTAAAAATATTTTAAAATAAATAAGTAAAAATTAATGGTAGCTCCCTTCTCTGTGGAAAAGGGCCTCAGAGGAGAAGTCATGAGCCTAAAGGAAGCGCTAGGATGGAAAAGGTAGACCAGAAGGTCAGGGTGGGCAGGAATCCCCTGAGCCCTGTAGCCAAGATGACAGTGGGAATGGGGAAGACAGAGAGGCAATGAGGATGACGAGGAGGCAGTGACAGGGAGCACAGCATCTCTCACTCCCAGCATCCAAGCGTGGAAGGCTTTGCACTCTGCCCCCAGAGGTGCCCTGGCTCCAGGTGACCTCTGCTGCCCGTTGCACTCAGTGAGATGGAGGAGTGGCCCAGTTGGCAGGAGGCGAGTTGAGAATGAGAGAGCAGCAGGCAGAACATTAGCCCTGGGGCCACAGCAAGTAAGAGGGAGGGTTCTGGAGTCAGACAGCCTGGATTCCAGTCTCTGCTCCCTGTTTTCTAAGTTCTGACCTCTGCAACCTCAGGCAAGTCAGTACACATCTCTGAACCTCAGTTGCCCCATCTCTAAAATGGGTATAATGATCATCCATATCTCAAAATATCATTGAGATAACAAAGTGGAATGAGATTATGTAAAGCAGGGAGGAACGTGCCCTTTACTTAGCACGCAGTTAGAGGTTGCATTGTGGCCACCATTATCGTTGTTGTTATTGTTATTATTTTATCTTAAGGATTGTTAGAGAGCCCCTGTATGCAACTCTCTTCATGATGTTTGAAAAGTCTCTGACAGAGTCCTGCATGGTAGCCACTTAATGCAGCCAAACATCCAGGTTGGACCACTCAGGGGACCACTCTGAGCCTCAGTTTCCTCATCTGTAACCCGGTGTCATTGCACACAGCAGAGGGCGGATTCCATGAGGCAGTGGTGGAAAGTGGCCAGCCCTGGGCTCGGCACAGAGGAAGGCTGGAGAAATGGGAGTTCCCTTTCTTTTCCTGCTCCCCCTGGGAAAGAGCAGAAACCAAGGTTAAGGACCTGCTGGGCTTCTCTGGCCGCCTGGCGGAGGGAGAGCCGGTGGAGAGCAGGAAGGGGGTGGTGTGGGGGAAAGCAGGTCAGCTTAGTCCCCTCTGGGATCCAGCAATTTGGAAGCAGACTCCCTGTCTGCCGCTCGTCCAGCCCACCGCGGCCGTTCCCAGAACAATGGCAGGATACAGGCCTGCGCTCACCAGCAAGGGCGTACAAGTCTCCGGGCCAAGCTGGGTTGGCCTCGGCCAAGCAGGGCTTGTCCCTGGCACACAGAGGGCCGGCAGCCTCCACATCAAATGAGGGGACCCAGGTATAGCCTGGTAATGTTCATCTGCTGGCTCCCAGGGAGGCCCCAGTGTTAGGGTGAGAACTCTGGGAGTCCTGGAGACCTGGCAGAGAGACGGGAAAGGGGGCTCAGGGGTCCTTGGAACATTGGTCTAAGGGGCTTCACTCACAGATCTCCCTCTCTCACACTCTGGGCTAGTGTTCGGATTCCTACACTCGATGCCATCCCTGATGACACTATAATAAGCTGCCATTTTTTAACTGAGCACCTACTGTGTGCCAAGCCTAATGTGAAGTACACTTAATCCTCATTATCCCTGGATTCTGTAACTGCAAATTCACCTACTCGCTAAAATTTATGTGTAACCCCAAAATCAACACTGTGGCTTTTTTTCTCGTCCTCTCTTTCCCTGTCATTCACAGACTTGCACAGACATACGATGGGTAAATTTGTTACTAGGGTCACCATCATCATTTGTAATATAATTAGTTATTACGATTATTATAAATTCATGTCGTACATACTAAGACCCCATTTACTTTTTGCATAAAAGCTGTCCACAGTTCCCAATGCCTATGGAATAAAATCCAGTTCCCAAGCCTGGCTCCCATGCCTCTGGGTTAGCTTCCTCGTTTGTCCTTTGCCCGTTCCCCGCTGTTCCCTGATCGTGCCCACATCTCCATCTCCTTTCACGGCCCTTTTGCCCAGTCTGCCCCTTGCTTTCCCCTCAGTCGAGTTCACATGCCCCTCTTTGCAAAACCAGCAAGATGACCTTGACTCTCCCAGGCTCGCTCAGCCTTTTCCTTCTCTGGCTCCAAAGTGCTGTGCATGTGCCTCTGTATACTGCCGGTCACGCTACATCCTGTGATTTCATCAGACAGTGAGTTTTAGCTCATCTCTGAGTTCCAGGACTTGGTGCAGATAGGGTCTCGATAAGTCATGCTGAAGGAATCCATAACCACTATGCATAACAGCAACTTTTCCTACAGGGCCCCTTAACATTTGTAAAGTATAGGCAGCCGATGCAGGCGAGTCTGGAGTGAAGACATTGGGCAAAAGGCAGCGAGGACCAGCGGGTGGCCTACAGGCGCGGGCAGTGCAGAACTGGCCATCCTCTTCCCGTAGACTGTCAGGCTCCGGAGAGCGGCCGCTGGAGCCCTCGGCTCAGCACTTCCCCATTCGCTACTGCCTCTCTCGGTGCTCCTCTTCCCCGAAGCCTGCTTCCATATTTTCAGGTCTTTGAATGTTGCAGCCAAACCACTGCTGTGCTTCTGAAAGCAGAACCACACACCACCGGCCACCGCTCCTTGCTGACTTCCTGCTCCCGGGGCTCCAATCCCGGCCGCCCGCCCCTTCCTCCGCTCTGCACACCCTTGTGGGGGCAGCCTCATCCACCCCATGCGCACGGGCCCTGCAGGCCACCCCAGCTCCTCCTGCTCCTGCACCATCCATCCTCCTCCAGCCTCCTCCATCTCCCTTCATCCCCCTCTGCCCGCTTCCATCCCCCTCCAGCCAGGCGCCCTGGGACCTCTGCCCTGCTCCTCAACACTCTCATTCTTGAAGCACTTCCCCATTTGAATTCTTTATGTCCCTCCTCCCTTTATTCCGGGGAAGCCTGGTCCAAAGTGTGACTTTTGCGGGTCAAAGGCCAGGATTAAAAATAGGAAGGAGTTACCATTTCTGTCACCCCACTTCCTTAGCCAGGAAGAGGCCACAAAGGTAGCACGTGCCCTGGCCAAGCGAAGAGGCTGCTAGAATTGCTGCACCAGCCAGGCCCCGGGGGGAGGTGGTCAGGGAAAACCCAGGCCCCGCAATGGGCTCGGGAGTGGGTTCCGGTTCCTCATGAAATGGAAGGTATAGTAACTATGCCCATTTTATAGATGATTGCTCTCAGGTTTGAATCTAATTGAAACTGACAGATGCAAGACTGCATGAGGGACAAGCCACCTACAACCTGTGAGGCCAAGTTTCTCCTAAAACTGAGAAAGACCAGATCCGCCACTTGGGGTGACCAAGAGAATAAAGTGAGATAATATTTAAAGTGACGAGTGCAGCAGGTAACACATAGACATCTCGCCAAAGAAAGCCAATGACCTTCCCCTTTAAAACTGCTGTTGCTTCTTTCCGTGGAGGGCCCGATGGGAGGCTTTCGGGCTCCCTCGAGCTGCCCTCGCTGGAATGCACTTAGTACCTCAGGGCGCTGCCATCAGAGGCCGCACACAGCCTGCCGCCCGGCCAGCTGGGTGGTGGTAGGTGGCACTGAGCCAGCGTCCTCAGCAACCTCGGGAGCTGCTGAGACAGGGTGACTTTGATGTGGAGCCAAAGGAAGACGTGTTGTAATTATCTAAATTATGTGAGGCCCCCACAAAACTCAAAGAACTACAGGTCGCTTGCAAATTTTAAATTCCCTGCTGCTGGCCATCACACCAGCTGAGTTCTTGGTTCCTCATCCAGTCCCTGTCCTGCAGTCTCACACCCTGGGGCCTTTGCACACACTGGAGTCCCTGCCTGGAATTGCCTCTCCTCCCCTCCCCTCCGTAGCTGTCGGAAAATTTCCCCTCAGCCCCATGGCCCTTCCGCCAGGAAGCCACCTTTGCCCACCCCTCCACAGTGCTCTGTGCACATGACACGTATCCCTCTCTGCTGTAATCCCCCACGTGTGTGCCTGGGTCCCCAACAATGTGTGGGCTCATTGAAGGCAGTGAGCAAGCTTCGCTCCTCTTCGTGCCTGGGCTCCCTCGATGCCTGACACAGAGAGGACCTCAAGACGTGTTTGTTGAAATGCACTCCAACAACCATGTAGTGGAGGGAACCAACTTTTAAAATCTAAAAGAGCTCTTTTTGAATTCTAGCTGTTCAACAAAATAGCCCATGCCATTGGTTTGAGTTGGTTAGCCTCTCTTGCACCCCAGTTTCCATTTTGTGAAATAGAATGATGAGATGAGTCTCAGAGAATTGTTTAAAGGGAACACACACACACACACACACACACACACACACACACTCCAGTGGGGCCAGGTTTCCACAGTTGGAGAGAAATGGAGAGTGAGCCATTTACACCGACATGCCAGCTCAAAGCAAGATGGCCCGTCGCCACCACTCAGGGGCATTGACCTTGATGTCTGGATCTCAGCCTCTTCTACACACAGGCCTTAAGTCCTGGGAATAGTCAGACCAGACTACACAGGGCCTCCTGAGCATCCCTCCCATGGACAGAGCATGCCTTGACTCCTGGCCAAGGTCAGAGACTTTCACACAGACCTTGGGCAGGTCTTACATCCTCTATGCAGGTAAAAGTGTGCAGAGACACCAGAAGTGACATACCCAGTGGGCCCTCTCTTGGGCAAAAACGGACAGAATCCCCAACTCCTAGATTCTGGCTGTCATATTAAGAAACAGAAGGTCAGCCCTAGCCGGTTTGGCTCAGTGGATAGAGCGTTGGCCTGCAGACTCAAGGGTCCCGGGTTCGATTCTGGTCAAGGGCATGTACCTTGGTTGCGAGCACATCCCCAGTAGGGAGTGTGCAGGAGGCAGCTGATCAATGTTTCTCTCTCATTGATGTTTCTAACTCTCTATCCCTCTCCCTTCCTCTCTGTAAAAAATCAATAAAAAATATATTTTAAAGAAGAAAGAAACAGAAGGTCATCTGGGAATCTCAAAAACAGGGCTTGTTTTCCCAGAACATAAGCCCATATGGCAGGCCAGGAGCCTTTTCCGGTCCTTCAGATTTGCACCAGGGTTTGGGTATTAGTCAGGAAGGACTGGGAGTCGCCCCAGTAACAAACAACCTGCCACATCTCGGTGGCTTGCAATCACAAAGCTTCCTTGCTCGCAGCCCCAGGGCTATGAGTTTTGAAGACTCTAGGGCAGCTGCCCTCCCTGTGATGGCTCTGAATGACAACCCTACACCCACACATGCTTCCACGTGAGTGTGGCCGAGGAAGAGCCAGGGGCAGGGGCTCACTCAGCAGCGACACACCCACCAGGACTTGGATGTGCCTCCGAACTTTGTGTCTGCTCACCCGCTTAGACTGTCACCTCCTTCAGAAATGGAGCCCATACCTCTTTTTTCACTGCTGTGCCTGCTTCAGAGGAGACATACTACAAGTCTTTGTGGTGTAAACAAACATGAGAACTGATTCACTTATTCATTTATTCCTTAGCTAGCACCCTGCGTGTGTCATCTGCGCCAGGCTCTGGAATGAGGGATGGGGACACAACTGGAAGCAAGGCTCAGCCTCTCCCCTCAGTGAGCTCCCCATCTAGGGCAGAAGTCAATGGACAAAGAAAACCTAATTCAGTGCAGACTATAAGGGCCTTCGCTGAAATCTATGAAACCTGCTGTAGAAGCAAGTTAAGGAAAAAATAATCTTACTGGACAACCAGGAAGGATTTAATGAGGAAGTGATATGTGAGCTGGCTCTTAAAAGATAGGTTTTACTGAGTAGAAGGATGAGAGAGGGAAGACAAGGGCAATAGCATGATGGGGATATGGATGTTAGAACCAGCCTGGCGTGTTCAGGGAAGGGAGAACTTTGTTTTGTGTGTAGTTGGGCAGTTGCATATAAGGTGAGGATGATGAGAGCATAGATGGAAAGAGGAGCATGAGCCCTGGCTGGTGTGGCTCAGTTGGTTGGAGCATTGTCCTGCACTCCAAATGGCCAAGGGTTCAATTCCTGGTCAGGGTACATACCTAAGATTTAAGTTTGATCCCCAGGTGGGGCCCATATGGGAGGCAACCAACTGATGCTTCTCTCTCACATTGATGTTTCTCTCTCCCTCTTCCTTCCCCTCTTTCTACAAATCAGTAAAAACATACCCTCCAGTAGGATAAAAAAAAAAAAAAAAAGAAGAGGAAGAAGTATGTATGCCATCTCCATGTCATGGAGATCAGGGGACCATGCATATCAATCTGAGTTTGAGTTTTATCCCACAGGAAATGGGAGCCTTTGTAGGTTCCCCCTGAGGGGAGGGATGCAGTCCCTTTGGGGGTCTGAAGAGGGTTCTGCTTGCAGGAGGTGAAAACGTGCTCAGGGAAACACCCAGAACCATGGGACTGAGCAGAACGCCTTCTCAGGAGCCTGAGCCTGCTGGTCCCTGAGAGGCGGGTGCTCTTGGTCCTGGTTCTGCAGGAGGAATGTCCTCTGATGTATGACTCTTCTGTAGCTCACTTGCCCCGAGTCCAGGGGAATCATAGGTTTTGAAAAATGGCAGAAGTACAGTGTGATGGTTAGTTTTCTGTGCCAACATGCTAGGCTGTAGTGCCCAGTTATTTAATCAATCACTAATCTAGGTGTGGCTGTGAAGATATTTATAGGTGTGACTAATACCCACAATTAGTTGAGCTGAAGTGAAGAAGACTACCCTTGATAATGTGGGCACCTCTTCTAGCCAGTTGAAGGCCTTCAGAGCAAAAATGAAGGTTTCCTAGGGAAAAAGAAATTCTGACTCAGACTGCAGCATCAACTCGACTGAGTGTATATATATATATATATATTTGATTTCAGAGAGGAAGGGAGAGGGATAGAGAGATAGAAACATCAATGATGAGAGAGAATCATTGATCAGCTGCCTCCTGCATGCTCCACACTGGGGACTGAGCCCACAACCAGGGCATGTGCCCTGACTGGGAATCAAACCGTGACCTCCTGGTTCGTAGGTTGACGCTCAATTACTGAGCCACACTGGCTGGCCTCGACTGAGTTTCTAGCCTGTCCTATAAATATCAGGCCCATTACGCAACACACACACACACACACACACACACACACACACACTCCTATATATATATTGATACACCAATATCAATAGATAGATGGATGGATGGATGGATAGATAGATAGATAGATAGATAGATAGGTAGATAGATAGATAGATAGATACTACTGGTCTTGTTTTTCTGGAGACCCCTGACTAACACATGGCAGAAATGAAAGTTAAAAATCCAGACAAAGTACCCAGATTGGGACCAGAGGCCAGCCTATCTCCAAGTCCATACAATGCCCTTGGAGCGGGCTCCTGAGGGTGGGTCTGATTATCAAGCACTCGCCCTGCTCAGCTTGACTCAATTATAAGAGGAATGAAGCTGAAAACCTCACTATGGCTCCTCAGAAAAAGTCCTCTGATAGCTTGAGATGTCAACTGAGTCCTGTAGCCAGACTCTGGACAGTGGTTAGCCCCACCTGCTTCTGTGAAAATCCATCATCCTTTGTGACTAGGACTACAACTATAGCTGAAAGCGACTCTTTATGATGTAATTTGGAATCAGAATCAAGCGGTCCTTCATGGCCACCTGCCCCCTTCTAACCCATTCAGTCTGGAAACACCTACATTCTTATCAACTTCAACTGAGCAGTGACCAGCAGGAGACTTACGATGATGCTCTTCTGTTTTGCTTTTTTATAAAGTCAATAAAATAATTCTTAAATGCAACTTTTATATTAATGATTTTAAAATACTATCACTTCTGTATAATTCACTGCTTATTTTTGCTACACAATAGTCCAGGTGGCCTCATACATAGATTTCTGTGAGGCACTCGTGATGGCAAAACAAATAGAACACGGACCCACCAACCTCAGATGCTTCTGCACCAGGTTCCAGTGTCAGGTTTCCGATAACCCTGCAGTGCATGCAGCCGTGGTGGGTCACTTGGTCCCTCTACCCCTGAGCTTTAGAGACGCCAGGGCAGGGGGGGGAGTTATGAGGTCATCTCATTTTGACATTGACAAATCGAGATGAATCTCTCATGGCATATTTCCTCCCAGAAGTAGACAGTATTACACATTGTCCATATACCAGGCCCCGTGCACATGGGCATTGGGTCATGGACTCCAGTGCTTCTAGCTCTCGGTAGTAAAAGTGACAACTTGTCATCTGTCACTTTAATACTAAACTCTGGGTGAGCTCGGTTTTACCTGTTGTCTGCCTTCCTTGGAGAGGTTTCATGCACATGAACGCACTGAAAGAAGACACATTTTTCAGTTGCCATAGCTCAGCCTATCTGTGCAAATTAGCTACACTATTGGTCTTGCTTTTTCTGTAATTTCAAGTTCACTGTGCCCAGATGTCTTGTCACGTCATTACAGAAGCACAAACTTGTGAGTCCTGGAGGGTCTGGCAGAAGGAATTTTCAAATCCCCTGAACAGGTTTCCACGGCCCAGCCATCTGGTCGCCCTAAATTACAGCCAATTGCCATGCTCTCTTCACCTTCTCCCAAATACCCCATGACCTGGAGATGACTCAGAGCCCCAGAATGAAGAAAATCCTCCGAGTCCCAATCACTTCCTCCATCACATCCTCCAGCCCCACTTACAAAGCAGAAAGGCTCCGGATGAATGAGGAACGTGGAAGCTGAGCCCAGCAAACTCCTCTCTGGATGTGAATGAACGGTTACAACATTCTTCCCAATCTGGGTCAAGGGAGTTCACTTTTTCTGCCTTTAGCCTGCGGGTCTCAGATGACACTTGGCAGGTGGACAGCCCGCTGCTTCTTGCAGGCTAGCAGATTGTTTACATCCTCAAACAAAACACACAAAAATGAAAGACGGTCAATAGCAAGTTCTGAGGAGTGTGTGGAGCAGCCATCAAACACTGCTGATAAGAATGTAAGTTGGTTCAACCACTTTGAAAACCTACGCGGCAATAGCTCCAAGAGCTGAAAACACCTTAGTCCCGGCAGCCGGTATATGTCCGACAGGCGTGCACGCACTGGAATGTCCATAGCAATGCTATTCATCACCGCCCAAGGCTGGAGACAACAGAATGTCTATAAGCAGTAGAACGGACACAAGAGTATATTCACACAATGGAATGCAGCCATGAGAATGATAATCTGTGGCTATGAGCAACATCAGGGAAGAATGTCATAGCGTGATATTGCGCCAAAGAGACCAGACACCAAAAAAGGACATACTGTGTGATTCCACTGATAGAAACTATGAAAACAGAACTGATCTACAGAATAGCAATCAGGAGAATGGGTTGCCATTGGAGGGAACATTGTGACAGGAAAGGGTCACCAGGGGACTCTTTGGTGATTAGTAATATTTGATTATCTATTGCCCCCTAATAAATTACCCCCCAAAATTAGGGACTTCAGACAACAACTATTGCCCAGCCAGCATGGCTCAGTGGTTGAGCATCCACCTATGAACCAGGAGGTCATGGCTCCTGGGTTGCAGGCTCGATCCTCAGTGTGGGGCATGCAGGAGGCAGCTGATTAATGATTCTCTCTCATCATTGATATTTCTATCTCTCGATACCTCTCTCTTCCTCTCATAAATCAATAAAATATATTTTTAAAAGAAAATAGGACCACATCATTGATGGATGAATGGATAAAGAAAATGTGATATAAATGTGAATACATGTATATAGATACTTATAGATATAGATGTGTGTGTATATATATATGAGGGGGGCAGGGAGAGCCTGGGTTTGAAGCCCACAAGGATACTCTGTGGCTGCCCGAACAAGACCAAGTCGCCAAGCAGAGCGACAAGTGAATCACCCAATTCCTGCTTAGTCACTGCAAGGTACTTTCCACACGGACACATGGAGATGGTTACCAGAGAGCTGTCTGCTGGCTGCTCTCGCATCAGCTCAAAGAAAATGTTGTTGTAACCTTTACTTGGGAGGGGGGGAAAAACAGCATCACTTTTCCTTTCCCTTTCTTGTTGGAGAGAGATTTGTTGGCAACACAGTTGAAGTGGTTGTTTTTGTTTACCCTGGAGAAAGTTTCCAGATAGCTCTGAATCCTGCGCTTTGTGCCGGTGGCAGGCCCTTCGAGTCTTAAGCACTTAATGTCTAAGTGTGTAAACAGCCCCCTTCGAGCTGACTGTCCCAGGCTGCCCAGATCCCAGGGCCTCCCATTGAGCTCTCGGATCGCCAGCAGAGTTCTCCCGGCCTGGAGGACTTAGAGAGCCACGGGTCCAAGTCCTCACTCTGACCTACTATCAGTATTAACTAGGGCACTTCCAACTTCCTAACACCCCTACTTCCTAATTAATAATCATCAGGATTAGTAATGCTTACCCACGGAGTGGTTATGAGAATTAAATGAGGTGATGTGTATGTAGAAGCACCAAACACTGCTTGGCACTAACATAGTAGTTGATTAGTTAAAATGAGTTCACCCCTCCCTCCTCTCTCCTAATCCTTCATTCATTATTTCCCTTTCATTTTCTCCTTATAAATTCCCTCTCTTCCTCTTCCTTCCTTCCACTCCAAACTTAATCAGTGGCAACACTCTCTTCTCCTCTCTGCTCTCTTCATTCTATATACATAAATTGCCTTGTTTCAAGCCTCAAACCCCCTCTGCATTCACACCCATCCCTCTGGCTGGCATAGCCTTGGCATGGTGGCTATTGAAAGCCAGCCAAATTCGGATTAAAAACACTGCGATTCTTGGCCAGACTTTCTCTTCTTACAAACAAGGGTGATGTTTCAGGCATGGGAAGTCTTCCCATCCATTTAAACCCCAGGGGAAAAAATAGCAACACCTCAGTGTGTGGCCTTAGATGGACAGCCATGCGAGACTCTGGGTATTGACAGAAATAAATCTGGTGTTTCTGAAAATTGTGAAACATGTGCAGTGAATGTGTCATCCCAACAAAAGTGAGTCAGTCCCCAGGCCTGGGCCCAAATCTGGCTGTGTTTGCTTTCTAAATAGAAAGTGTATTCCTGGCCAGCCTAACATTAGCAAATCAGTGGTCAATGAGAGTGGAAAGAGAGAGGCAGAAGAGGAGACATGCAAATCTATACTTTGCAAGAACTATTACTGGAAAAATGAAGTTCTCCCTCTTTGATTTAAAACATATATTTTTTTTCCTCTTTCTTTTCCTTTTCTCTCTATCCTTCTGATGCACCAAATTTTTCCTTCCAGCATTATCTTAGCACAGACTTTTATGTAAAGTGGTCTTCAAAAATAGGATCACATCGAGACAAAAAAAAGAGAAAAATACAAAAGATCAATGAGCTGGTCCTTTGAAAAGATAAACAAAATTGACAAACCTCTAAGCAGACTTATAAAGAGAGAGAGAGAGAGAGAGAGAGAGAGAGAGAGAGAGAGAGAGAGCCCAAATAAATAAAATAAGAAATGAAAGAGAAGAACAACTATATGCCAACAAATTGGACAACCTAAATGAAATGGATAAATTCCTTACTAACGTACAGTGTTCCAAGACTGAATCAGGAAGAATCAGAAAATCTGAGCAGACTGATTACAGTTAATGAAACTGAAGTGATAGTCAAAAAACTCCCAGCAAACAAAAGCCCTGGGCCGGATGGCTTCACAGGTAAATTTTAGCAAACATTCAAAGAGGAACTAACACCCATCCTCTTCAAACTATTCCAAAAATTCAATAGAAGGGAAAACTCCCAAGCCAGCATTATCTAATTCCAAAATCAGATAAAGACACTTACAAAGAAAGAAAATTATAGGCCAATATCCCTGATAAATAGAGATGCAAAAATACTCAACAAAATAATAGCAAACCTGATTCAGCAATACATTAAGATCACATACCATGATCAAGTGGGATTTATTTCTGGGATGCAAGCTTGGTACAATATTCACAAATCAATTAACGTGATACACTATATAAACAAAATAAAGAATAAAAACCACATGATCATATCAATAGATGCAGAAAAAGAATTTGATAAAGTCCAGCACCTACTTATGATGAAAACTTTCAATAAAATGGGAATAGAGGGAACATACCTCAACGTAATAAAGGCTGTATATGACAAACCCACAGCCAATATCATACTCAATGGGCAAAAACTACATGTGCTTCCCTTAAGATAAGGAACAAGACAGAGATGTCTACTTTCACTACTGTTATTCAATATAGTACTGGAAGTCCTAGCCACAGCAATCAGACAAGAAGAAGAAATAAAAGGTATCCGGTTGGAAAGGGAGAGGTAAAACTGTCATTATTTGCAGATGACATGATACTGTATATAGAGATCCCTAAAGATTCCTCCAAAAAATGACTGGACCTGATCCATGAATTCAGTAAAGTAGCAAGATACAAAATAAATACCCATATATCAGTTGCATTTTTATATCAGAAAGGGACACTAAGAAAACAATCCCATTTACAATTGCACCAAAAAAGATAAAAATAAAATACCCAGCAATAAATTTAAACAAGGAAATAAAAGACCTGTACTTGGAAAACTATAAGGCACTAAAGAAATAAATCAAAGAAAATACAAATAAATGGAAGCATATACCATGTTCATAGATAGGAAGAATTAACATCATTAAAATGTCCATACTACCCAAAGCAATCTATAGATTCAATGCAATTCCTGTCAAAATACCAATGGCATATTTCACAGAACTAGAAAAAATATTTCAAAAATTTATATGGAACTACAAAAAAAAAACACCCACAAACAAATAGCCTCAGTAATATTGAGAAAGAAGAACAAAGTTGGGGGTATCATGTGATCCAATATAAAACTATATCAGAAGGCCATAGTAATCAAAACGGCATGGTATTGGCATAAAAACAGACATTCCGATCAATGGAGCAGAATAGAGACCCAGAAATACACCCATATTTATATGGTCAATTAATATTTGACAAAGAACATACAATGGGGTAAGAACAGTTTATCCAATAAATAGCGCTGGGAAAATTAAATGGATATGTGCAAAAAAACTGAAACTAGACCACCTCCTTTCACCTTATTCAGGAATAAACTCAAAAAGGATTAAAGACTTAAATGTAAGATTCAAAATCATAAAACTCTTAGAAGAATATCCAATAAACACTTTATCACTCTTAGTAACAATTTTTTGATATATCTGCTTGGTTAAGGGAAACAAAAGAAAAATAAACAAATGGAAGTACATCAAACTAAAAGATTTTGCACAGCAAAAAAAAAATAAAAAAAACGAAGAGATGCCCTAGCTGAGTTTGCTCACTGGTTAGAGCGTCAGCTCGTGGACTGAAGGGTTGTGGGTTCAATTCTGGTTAAGGGCATGTACATCAGTTGCAGACTCGATCCCCAGCTCTGGTTGGGGTGGATGCAGAAATCAACATCCCCAAGTGGAATCGATTCGTCTCTCACATCCATGTTTCTCTCTGTCTCTTCCTCTCCCTTCCACTTTCTCTAAAAATTAATTGAAAAAATATCAGGGGAGAATTAACAAACAAAAATACCCACAAAAACAAAACAAAAATAGACAATCTACTAAATGGGAGAACATATTTGCCAATGATACATCTGATAAAGGATTAATATCCAAAATTTATAAAGAACTCATACTACTCAACACCAAAACCCCAAAGAATCCAATTAAAAAATAGGCAAAGGATCTGAATAAACACTTCTCCAAAGAGGATATACAGATGGCGAACATACACAGGGAAAGATGCTCAGTGTCACTAATTGTCAGAGAAAAGCAAATTAAAACACAATGAGATATCATCTCACACCATAATGACTCTCATCAATAAATCCACAAATGTCAAGTGTTGATGAGGATGTGGAGAAAAGGGAATCCTCATACACTGGTGGTGGGAATGCAGACTGGTGCAGCCAGTATGGAAAACGGTATGGAGTTTCCTCAAAAGATTAAAAATGAACCTGCCTTACAACCCGGTGGTTCCACTTGGGAATGTACAGAATGGTCATTATAGTCAATTATACTGTATTGCATATTTGAAAGTTGCTAAGAGAGTAAATCATAGAAGTTTTCATCAAAAGAAAAATAAATGCTATAACTAGGTATGGTGGTGGATGTTAACTAGACTTATTGTGGTGATCATTTTGCAATATATACAAATAATGCATCATTAATATCTGAAACTAATATAATAAGTCCATTCCACCAATTAAAATATTTTAATTATTAAATATTAAATATTTTCCAAAGTAAAAACAAAAATTAAAAAAGAAGAAAGAAAACAGAACCATAAAGCTGCATCGAGACAGCCTGGGTAATTGGATGCTGTAACCTTCAGAGTAAGATAGGCCTGGGTTCAAACCCTGGTCCTACCTTCAACTTACTGTGTGTGTGTGAGACAGAGAGAGAAAGAGAAAAAAAAATCCTATCTCAGGCTTAGTATCACTTCCACCAATAGGAACCTCCTGCCTCTTGCCTGTGAAGATCAAAGACTGGCATCAGCAGGGCCTAGGCCACGACAGGTGCCTAGCGTCTGAGTCACCTTTCTCTTCCTTTCCCTGGGAAGGTAAGTTTCCGGAATGCGATGCCTCTTCACTCCCTGAGCACCCGGGGCTGCCCCTGCTGGAGGGTGTGAGCGCTGAGCTTTCCGGAGCAGCAATAACCGCAGCAGCTACTACGTCAGCTTTGCCTCTCCACTCCAGACACAGATTCTAGAGAAGACAAGCAACACAGGGCCCGGGCCTCCTGGTGCCAGCATCCCTGGCCAGCCAGATGCCTGAGTCACGTGGGCTCCGTGGTGCCAGAGGAAGTGATGCAACCACCCTCCAGCTTTGGGTCAGCCAGGAGGAAAGTGTCCTGTTACAGCGTATGTGGGGCTGGCTTCAGGGCTCCAGGCCTGTACCCTGTCCCAAACCCACAGCAAATGGGCTGCATGAGAGCCCGTCTCTGTGCAGACACTGCCTGCTGTGTACTCTGCTGGTGCACCGCCATCAGGCCCCAGGGAGGGCCTAGCCATGCACAGCATGACTAGGTCATGGTTTCTCCTTTCCTCTTACTCCAGCCCTGACTACAAACACCTGTTTCCTTTGGCTGGGACCCCATGGGGTACAGCTATTCTATTGACTTCATATGCATAGCAGGCATATAATTGAATTCAATTATAATAACTACACTCATTAAAAACCTATGTAATGTTCATTAAGCAGCCTAGGTAATATGCAATTAATATTAACATATGAATTGTGCATTGGGTCACTAATATGCACATTATGTCTAATATTCAACGCGTGTATTAATTACAGCGCATGCCAGAAAAACACGGCATTCAAAGCTTGCAGGCCCGTCCCAGTTAGAAACCCTTTTGATCTCATACAAATCCCTTTTATGGAGCATCTTTTTCATTAATTGGAACATATGCGTTTCAGCTCTTTACACAAAGGTGGCTGTTGGCGAGAAAGGACTCAGAAGCTGGTGAGTGGAGGTGAGTAAACTGGAGAAGCCTGTATGGAGTGTATCCTGGAGAAGGGCCATGACCTTGAGGGCAGAGTTCAGACTTCTGCGTTCAGCCCTGGCCTTCACCAAGACTTCCCTTGCCAGTCACTCCCACCTGCATAATAGCACTTGACATCACCAGGACATTAAATAGATTATCTCATTAGGGGGACGACTAACATGTTTCGGAAATGCAGAATGGCAATCGTGCTGAGTATGGCTGCCAGCAAGCTCCCCGTGGAAAGTTTCTGCATTAAAGAAAAGTGCCTGCTCCATCACTCCTAGCTGCCCTCGACACGGGTAAGTTTGTCCAATGGCGCTCAACCGTGACAAGCAGGCCTGGGGAATGCTGCCCCTCAGGTGAGGCTCTCTCAGAGCTTCTCCTCACACTGCATGCTTGGCATTGCCCGGTGCTAGGAGTTACCGTGTCCACTTTACAAACTTGGGGAAGTGAGGCTCTGGTGAGTGAAGCGAGTTACCCAAGGTCAACTCCGCAGGCCTCCCTGGCACGAAGGAGATGACAGGAAATGGCCAGAGAGGCCTGCGTCCTAATTCCTGGCAGCGGGTTTCTGCCTCTGCATCCAGCCTTCCCCCACTTTGGCTGAAATTAGCCGACCGCTGACTGCTCACCGCCTCACCACCCTGTCCGCTGCTGCCTATCAGGGAAGCCCTGGGAATCCAACCTCTAAAGGAACTGTCAGCACATGCTGTTCCCCTCCAACAGTCACTGGAGTATTCATTGACCACCGCCTCGAACCAGGCCCCGTGCAGGACCCCGAGGCGAGAAACACCAGCAAGGTCACACTGGGTGTGGGTGTTGCTCTCCGTCGTCTCAGCCTCTCTAATCTTCATCCTCCTGAGTGGGCTTCTCTCTCCATGGCACGTGTCCTTTTCTTTCTCTCCACACCATGAAGCACGGGGTGTCTCTCAGAACAGACTAAAACCCACTGAACACCTGACTCAGCATCCTCAGCGCCACCCTCAGCCCCCACCCACGCTGTCTCACTCTGCTTGGTTTTTCTCACTGGCCTAGGAGAGCACTTTGTCCTGCATAGGTGTGTGGCTCATCACTGCGTTTCTTGAAAAGATCCAAACCAGAGCCACCTCCTCCAGGAAGCCCTCCCTAACACCCCCAAGCAAAGCTGCTGCTTCTGCCCCCATGTAGCATTTCTAGATCCCTTTGTGCTTAAGGCACTTCACAGGGATCATTTATTTACCCACTTATCCTCTACTGCTCCCCCTCCCAACACACCAACCGTCGGAGCCACCAGTGTGTCTTTTTGATCCCCACACAGTAGGATCACCGACAATTGGTCAAACTAATGAATCCATCCATCCCAGAAAGCGCTCCAGGGAGTCACGTGGAAGAAAGAACCGGCAGTCTGGAGTGAGGGGATCTGAATTTGATCCCTGCTTTTACATTCTCAAGCGAAGCAACCTGGGGCGAGCCACCTGAGCTCTTCGGTCGCTCTGGAGTGAGGGAGGGGGTCCCATGTAAAGATCACAATATTTTCTTCACAGTCTCGAGGATTCATAAGATATTGTACCTGGTCCAGAGGCCGGGGCCTGCTCATCTTCTCCCTTCTCTCCAGCCACCTGCCAGTTCTCCTGGCCACCGCCCTGGGAAGCTGAGGTGGGGCAGGGCCGCTCACAGGCAAAGGGGCCCCAGGCCCTGGCTGCTTCTTGGATCATGAGACTGAGTCTCCCACATCACACGGGTGTCCTGAGCTGGAAGAAGGAACCTCACGTTTGCCCAGCACCCACTTGATACCTGGTGCTGACACCCCTCACCTCACCCTCTGTCTCCCGTGTGAAGGGAAATGAGGTGCTGCCTGCCAGTGTGATTTGTGAACTGTAAATCAGGATGCAAATTTTCGTGGTTACCTTTCTAAGAGGAAACAGAGGCCTCAGGCAAAGAATTCAGGGCTCACCCCTGCTCCCCTCACCCACCTTCCCAGAGTCTGAACCTGCAGAGGGCAAAGGCCCCGCCTGGCCAGGTTCGCGATTGGAAATGATGTTGGAGAGGAGGGCTGATTCATACCCATTCACTGACTCCTGTATGCATCCATTCGCGTGTGCACGTGCACACACACACACACACACACACACACACACTCACTCATCCACCCACTCACTTGTCTGTTTGTTTGCTATGTATGCATGCAGGGTGTGTGTGATGCCGGCTCTGATTGGGAGCAGGTAAAGGGGTCCATGTGACTCGGGCATCTGCCCTGGAGGAGTTGAGTTTCCCATTGACCGCTCAGCTGAGTGCACACATGAAGCAGGGAACAGGCATGCAAGCAGGTCACTGCGATGTGCCTTCTAAGCCTCGACCGGGGCTCCAAAGACAGACTCACCCTCTGTGCCAGGCTGGAGTGTGGGCATGAAGTGCTGATGGCAGGGCTGAGTGCAGGGAACAGGACTGTGGGAATCTAGAAGGCCAAGCCAAATAGTTATTTGTTGCCCCAGGCAAACAGGAGCCGCTGAAAGCCTCAAAGCAAAGAGCTGCCCCAAGTACTCATCCAGCTCCTGCTGCAATTCCCGGGCAACTTGGTCTGCTCTGCTGCGTCCCCACCCACCCCCCCACCCCCCCACCCCCCCCACCCCCCCGTGGCCAGAGTCAAAGCCATTGGTGTCCCAGTGCTAGGAAGCATTCCCTGGTGACTTGGGCAAATCACTTGATTCCTTTGAACCTCAAAATAATACAGCATTTTCCCCCTCCTCACTGAATGGTGGAGCCATACTTGAAAGCATTATGCTCAATGGTTAAGGTGCAGGCTCAAAGGTCAGACCCAGCGAACGTGCCAACTCTGTTATTTGGGGACCACTTAACTCCTTGGATCTTCAGTTTTCCCACCTCTAAAATGGGCATGAACCCATTTCCATTGTGCTTGTGTAAATTAAAAGAGAAAATGCATGTAAAAGGATTAGCACAACGCTGGCACATAGTAGGCACACAATACAATATGATGAGCATCATCATTGTTATGTCTTTATTAATATAGATAGGATAACTGCTTGACACTTGGAAGGATTCTGTCAGAACTTCTAGTTCTTGCCTCACACACTCCCACAGATCTCAGGCCACACCCAGATGCCACGCCCATGTGGCACCCCCTCCCAGAGTTCCAGTTTGCATTCTGAGAAGGAAACAACTGCTAAAGAAAATCCAACTGCATGGCTTTTCTCTCAGAGAGAAAAATTAAAAATGTAAAACACTTGCCGGAACACAACACTTCTTGTCCCAGGGACTTCCTACAAGTCTGAGGGCCTTTCCACAGCACTCCTGGCCCAGGCCTGCCACCAGGACATTTCCCGGCACACAGGGCTGGTGCCCCCAGCCAGGCTCCGAGAAGAGCGCGGGGGAAGGTCCTGCTGGGTACAGAGGTGCCCGAGGCCAAACGGTGCCCGCTTCTCGGCCTCGCTGCCCTGCAGGGAAGGTGGGGCAGGCGTTGGGCTGTGTCCAGGGTTCTGGGGAAGAAGCCCTGTTTACCTCCAGGATAGAAGATGCAAAGCTTCAAACCACCCTTGGCATTGTGCTGCCTCCCTGGCGAGAGAAGGCCCTCCTGAAAAACCAGAAAAGCTATGTTGTGCCGTGTCTCCTGCCCTGTTCTGTTCTCCATCTGGGTCAACTCATTGGGGTGAAGTCTCCATCTTCACCCCAAACCCCTCCTTGTGCTGGGGAGGACACCTCATCCCCACAGTGCAGAGGAAGGAGATGCTGGGTGCTCCGCTGGGCTCCCTGTGTGCCGGAGCGGCTCAGACGCGTGACCACACATTGGGAGCCGGTGACGCAGCCCCTAGCACACAGTAGGTGCTCCCAAAACAATAAATGATTAAGCAGCTTATCAGATTCCCTAGCAATTCACTGCTCTATTATCTCATGTAATGCTCACACTAACCCTGCAGACACTTTGGAGAAAGGAGGCTCAGAAAGGCTTTAAATGAGTTGACCAAGGTTCCCAGGGTAGAAAGTGACAGTGCTGGGACCGGAGCTGCATCTGTCTGACTCAAGGCTCCCCCTCTCAGAAAAGGGCAGGGTGGGTCTCCATGTTGACAAGCCTCCAGCTTCCAGACTCTGCCCACAGAGTGCTGCCTGGGGAGGGAGACTGAGCCTGAACACTGATGGCCAAGGCCCTGCTTCTGACCAGGAAGACAGCCCGGGGAGAAAATGCAGGAGGGGATAAAGGAAGTGGCCTCAATGCTGAGCAGGGGGTGGGAGGGGCAGAGGGCACACCATGAGTGTTATGGGTGAATCAGCACAGAAGGGCTTTCACACCCAACGCTGCACACAGGCAAGGCACTAATTGCCCTCATGTCAGTGGAGGTCAGGAGGGCTCCGTGCAGGAGGAACCTCGCCAACCCAGAGCCTGGGAGTCGAGCAACAACAATAAAACGGAGAGCTGCTGTTCAGGAATTGCCTACACTATCCAGATAGTGTGTGCATAACTGTACCCAGTCCTCACAACCACTCCACGAGGTGAGAGCTAGGGTCCCATTTTACAGATGAGAAAACCGAGGCTCAGGTCATGTCACTGGCCCCACAGCTGGTAAGTGGCACAGTCAGGATTTGCACCCAACATCTGACTAACTCCAATGCCTGTTCTACTTCCTAAGCTCCAATAGCTACAGGGGCCAGGTAGGCTACACAAACGAGGGAAGCATGGCGGGCGTAATAGGACATAGTGGGGGCTGGAGAGAGCTGGAGAGCTCACACTCTGTCTACAGAGGCAGCTGCTCCTCAGCCTCAGCCACATCTTGCCATTTGAGAATGTGCACCCCACAAGGCCAGGTCTTCTCATGTCAGCAAAAGCCAGATCTAAGTTCTACCTCTGGGTGTAAAATCCAAGAGTTAAGTATTCAGGATTCATTTTTAAAATTTAGAAACACTTGGCAGTTTCAGCAAAGCCTGTCTGAAAGATGGATATAGCCATTTTGCAATCTCTGAAGGTAGAGAGCCCCCCGTCACTAGAGGTACTCAGGCATATTCTGTACTATTGACCGAGGTGTGGTGAAGAGCAGCGGGAGAGGAAGCTGCTGGGAGTGGACCTGCACGAACCCCTGAATCGGCAGAGTGGAAGTGGGCAGGTGCCCTCAGCCAGGAGAATGCTAAGAGCAAAGGTGCGGAGCCGGGAACAGTCCTTCATCCTCATTCACTCCCAACTCCAAAGCCTTCAATGGCTCCCCATTTCCCTCTGACCTCGGCATTCAGGTATATGGCTCTGCCCTAAGTTCCTGCCCTAAACGACCATTACGTGGGTCTAGGAAAGGCCAGCCTCAGTGATTCCCAGACCTGCCTCCAGATCCCTCCGCTCTCTGCCCAGGCCTCTCTAAGCCACTTCTCCAAACTGTCATCCACTCCTAATCTTAACGGCCCAACAGAAAGGACCACAGAGGATGGCTGCTTGTCATGGCTTTTCTCCCCAACTGGTCCACATCTCCTGGTGCTCACTGCACCCCTAGTGCTCACTGCACCCCTACTGCACACAGACCTCTTTGCTGGGCCTTCAGGCCACCACCATGGACAAGATAGATATGGTCTCCTCTGCACTCACAGTTCCTCTGAGCCCACACCATGTCCAGTCCAGTCCTGGCCACACAGGAGAGACCCAGCAAGGCCGTGCTAAGGGGAAGCCAATGTGGATGAGATGGGGGTAGCTTTGACGGCCCTGCGCGCCCTGCACCTCCTCCCCACAGACACCCAGCCCCGGTGGTTCTTCCTTAATCTCTCTCCCGGGCATTAGAAGAGGCACCGTTGAAAACAGAGCCTTGGGAACCTATAAAGAAAGTAGTCAGAAGGTGGTGTCTTTCTTCTTTTTTCCGAATGTTCTCACTCCCCCACCAACCATGGCAAAGGCCCAGACACACTGCTCCTCTAGTTGGATGCTGGCCTTGCCTCTGCTGTGGCAGGCAGCCCTGTGCTCGCTGCCAGGGCCTGGGGTGGAGTCCAGATAGCCCCTCCCCTCTCAAGGAGACCAAGAGCCAAGAGCTCAACCCCAGGCACCCAGCCAGGTTCCCTTCAAGCCAGGGCCTGAGCACATGGACCCTAATCAACTAAAACCCCCCACCCTTCCTTCTGCAAACACCCTCTCGGCCAGCGCAGGGCGGGCCCGCAGGCAGGGCTGATCTTCCTGACCTCCCTGCCCGGCCCACACCTCAGAAGCTGGCCCAGGACTCCCACCCCTGCCAGCATCAGCTGGCTCACCCGCAAAGGGCTCATCGGGAAGGTTCCATCCAAGCCCGCCCTCCGCCCTCCGGACGAGGAGAGGGCTTGGGTCAGAAAGGATGCTGACTCGGCCGGACTGGCCCTCACTTCCTCCGCGCTGTGCTCCAGTGCCCCCTTATCAGGGAGGCCTGCCCTCACCTCCTGCAGTTGCGTACACAGCCCACGGCCGCCTGTGCCTGGCCAGGCTCTCCTTTTTCTGTACGGGAATGTTTCACCATCTGATATAGCATCCTGTGCTCGTTTGTGAGGAATTCACCAGAACAAAAGTTCCATGAGGACAGGGACCTTTTTGATCTGTTCACCACCAGTTCTCAAGTTCCCAGTTCTTAGCCGACGCTCAGTGAGTGTTGGAGGAAGGGAAGGAAGGACAGAGGGAGGAAAGGAAGGACAGAGGAAAGGGAAGGAAGGACTGACGGAGGGAGGGAGGGAGGGAGGGAAGGAGGGAGGAAAAGGGGAAGCATCCTTAGAGTGGGTGGGCCCTGGTTAGTCTCTCTCTCTCCAGCTGTCATCTCTCCTGCAGAACTCCCTCAGGCCAGTGGTCTCACGGCCTTTCGAGAGAAATGACTTCAGCTACCACTGTTTAAACCACCCTTTAACCAGGGCCACTCAGCACCAGACAGCGCAGACACATGACCCCATTCATCTTCTCAGTGACTCTGAGGACCCTGTGGTTGTTTTGACTGTGGCTTGCCCGACCTCGGCACTGTTGACATCCGGCGCCAGGTCACCCTTTGTTGCTGGGTCTGTCCTGTGCGTCTGAGTATCCCTGGCCAACCCCTACCCGGTGACAGCAGTACCCACCCAGCTTTGTGACAACTAAAAATGTCTCCAGACATTGCTAAGTGTCCCCTGCAGGCCAAGTCGTCCCATTCAAGAACTTCTGTGTTAATTCCCCAAATGAGGAGAGGGAGGCCCAGAGAAGGTACGCTGCCCGAGGCATCAACGGAGACTGGAATTCACCTGGGTCCCTCTTGCTTTAGGGCCAGTGTTCTCTCCAGCTGCCCCACCACCACCACCACCACCACCCAACACACACACACACACACACACACACACACACACCTTGGTACTGCAGAACCTGCAAACTGTTGCTGGGAAGACACCTCTGGTGTCCCAGCAATGGCAGCGCGAGGCTCTAACGTGCGAGCAGGCCTTCCCAAGCAGCCGAAAAACACTTACTCACACTCTGGCTGTGCCTGGGAAACATCGGCAGTGATAAATCAGATCTCTTAATTATCTGTGATTTCTGCAGCCGGCCAAGATTTCCTTTCGTGACAAATATTTGCTCTGAAATTCCTCTCCCCCTGAAAATGAACAGCAACAGCATGCGCGAGCCCTGGAGCTGGTCTCCTTGGGGTGAGCCCAGCCCTCTCTGGTCATCCCTCCAGTCCCACCCAGCCTGGCAAGAGCAGGGTTCCTGCCTGGCATGCCTCTGCCCTCCATGCATTCAGTGGGGAAGAAGGGTTTCTGAATTGGAGATGTTGAAATCATGGTGAGGGAGAGAGAAAGACAGAAAATGAAAGGGCACAGGGCCAGGGGTGAAAAGGCCAGGGTTCAAGTCTGCTCCAACATGCAGCAGGAAAAGCTACTCCACCCTTCTCGGGCCCCTGGGCACTGTCAGGAGAGTGTCCAGCATCTCAGCCTCCACAACTTTTAGCTCCTCACCCTCTGGGAAGGAACGCCTCCCATCACTTTCCAATTGGGTGCGTTGGAATAATCTCATCTCCCCCCCACTCCTCCCTCCGCCCCCCCAGTCATGCTGTACCTAGTTACTCACTTTAAAACATGATTTTGCATGTGTTACTGTTTTGAAGTGAACACTTTTCCTTCGTCTCTTCCCAGAAAACTCCTATTCACACTCTGAAACCCAATACAAATATCCCTTTGTTCTTCAACCTCCAGCCCCAATCCAGACCACGTCCGTCCCTTCCTCTCTGGGATTCCTCAGCACCTTCTACGAACATCAGTTGAACTTGGTGCCCTCTCTTAGGGATCTTTGTGTAATAGGAGTCCAGGGAGGAGCTGACTCAGCAACCAGAGCAACTAGAGCTCGCCTGCTGAGATGTGAGAAACATTCAGATTATTTTCTTCCAGGGCCTTCCTTTCTACCCAGCATGGTTTTCCTTGGTTCACTGACACATATAACTTTCATGGATGCATCTTCTAGATCAGTGGTTCTCAACCTTCTGGCCCTTTAAATACAGTTCCTCATGTTGTGACCCAACCATAAAATTATTTTCGTTGCGGCTTCATAACTGTAATGTTGCTACTGTTATGAATCGTCATGTAAATATCTGATATGCAGGATGGTCTTAGGCGACCCCTGTGAAAGGGTCGTTCGACCGCAAAGGGGTTGTGACCCACAGGTTGAGAACCACTGTTAGATAAACTTGCAGAGTCTCTTTCAAGCACTCAAAGACTCTCACCCTAGTTTGTGCTAGATTCTGAAGCAGGTGACACGGGGCCACAGCTTCCTGTGACAACAATCTGGTCTCTGGCTACAGAGGGGTGCCACTGTCACAGAGCGAGGCTCACTGAAGACACCTGACCCCAATCAATATCTTTCCTCTTGGTGTAGAAAGGCAGAGGGGCCGAAGCGGGGTGCCTGGTCCAGGATGACAGAGAGCAGAAAGCGGGTGCCCACCTGGGCAAGTCAGCCTCCATCCATAAATCCTCACGGGCCACCCAACCCCCAGCTGGACCAGCGACTGTCCTCTTCTGGTCTGATCCCGGTCGGGGCGGGAAGCACAGGTCAATGGCCTGCCTCAGGTATGCTGCCCAGAGCGAGCTGCCTGTCCTTCACTGGGGTCCTGCAACGCCACGCCCCACCCTGAGAGAAGGCCTACGCCTTCTTGAACCTGTGTGGCCGGTGGTAACCCGCACATGAGGTTCCTGGTGGAGGCAGGGTTTGCAGATCTGCACGCATTCACACAGAGGGGCACCCCTGATCCTTTATGTCCCCAAAGCCCTGAGTTTATTAAACTGCAAATATATTTGGAATGTTGCTGCCGTGTAATCATTCAGAAAGTGGCTCCATGCCTCATGGAGGAGTTACCAGGAGAAGAGAACCCCCAAACTTGTATTTGATGGGAGAGGACCGGACTAAGGGTGCGGGTAGGTAAGTTACTTAAGGGACAGGTGGCATGGGGATGGAGTGACATTCAGGAGCTTGGCCGTAACTCTTTAGACAGTTGGCTCCCCAGTCAGTCCCTCCTGCGCTAGTCCTCATCTTGGTTAAGGAGCCTGGGAAGGTGGGGCGACAGGGAGGTGATGGACTTTGGCATGAGTCTACGGAGTTAGGGTTACCTGGGCAACATCCAAGTGACGATGGATAGAATATGGATCTATGAGCCGGTACCTCAGGGCAGAAGTGGAGGCTGCAAGCCCAGCATAGAAGTTGTTGTTAAACCCATAGGAAAAGGTGCATCTGCCGGAGAGGGTGGAGAAAGAGAAGAGGGGGCCTGGAGCAGAGCCCACAGACGTGCAGCCTGGAAGGGACAGTCAAGAGGAGAGATTTCCTACAAGAAGGGAGAGGGCTCCGCATGGGTCAGGGAGAGCCAGGGGCAGGAAGACACTCGGCAGAGGGCCAAGGGAGAAGCGCCAGCACAGCGCCTGGCAGCTGGAAGGTGTCCTCAATACCGGCAATTTACTACCCAGTTGTAATCACGGGAACAAAGAGAGAGGTCACCGAGGTACTGAACCCCCAAGACCAAATGCTAAGCACGTTCCCTACATAGCTTGCATGTTCTTCTTAGCCACCGGCGAGGAGGTACTATTTTATCCCCGTTTTAAATTTAAGGTGAATGAAGCACAAAGAAACGACTAGAGGTGGGTAACACCCTGGTTTACAGGTGGAGAACCTGAGCACAGGAGAATGAGCCCGAGTGCCTATCAGGAGAGCGGGCACCTGAGCCCCTGGCCAAGAAGTGAACATCGTCCCAGTCAAAGCCCTGCTCCACCCACCAGCTGCTGCTGGGAAGTGTCGCCCGCCCGCTGGGAGCCTGGAGCACAGACAGCCCAGCACATCTTGACTCCCAGTCAAAGGGCTCAGAAGCAGCTGCCAGGGGCCCCTGGCTGCCAGACAGTGATTGCAAAACGACTTCTGATGATTTAACTGTAAATGCATCTGAAACACACGGACTGAATTTCTCTTGAATGACACATTACATGTTTCATTTAATAATAATAAAAAACGGGAGGGGGGTGCGGGGACTCTGTTGGAAAATTGTAAAGGAGAAAAACGAGGTGGTAATTATGTGGGGGTCAAAGGGTATGGAAAGCGGGAGGTGGCGGAGAGAGAACACTTTCCACACCCCCCAAGTGCCAAGCAAGTGAGAGATTTTACAAAGGACTGTGAGTGTCTTCTGCCTTCACGGGTGTGTGTGTGTGTGTGTGTGTGTGTGTGTGTGTGAGTAACTGCTAGGAAAAGAAGGAAGATGATAGATAGATAGATAGATAGATAGATAGATAGATAGATAGACAGACATGTGTATATGAACCATCTTCTCTTTATATAGCTATAAAATATATATAATTATGTGATTTAAAGAACAATTCCATATATAAAATTAAATTGTATTTTAATTTTAATGTATTTAAATGGAAACGTTATATATGCAATGGTTTTTTCTCAAGCAGTTTCTTGGAGAGAGAGAGAGACATATTCTTATACCTATATATAAAGGGAAGATGGTTCATGTTATACATGTATGTATGTATACATGTGGCCTCTGAGCCTGTCTGTCCAACTCAAGGTCATGAGAAGCAGGCCCCATCCTCATGGGACTGAACTAGACACAGGGGGAGGGGCTGTCTCCATGCAAAGCAAGGAGCTCCTGCCCGGGGACCCAGCGATCCCTCACATCTTCACACCTGGCTTCTTCTATGACCAGATATTTCCAAACCATCAGTATGTTCAGCCTCGTCTCCTGGGGGTCACAGTTACTGGCTGAAAACCTCCAAAGGGGTGGAGAGGATCCCACAACTTAAAGAAAAACAAAAATCACCTTTGCCAGAAAGAGGCCACCAGCTCAGAAGCTCTGGTTTCAAATTATGAGGAGCCCAGGGTTACCGTCTAGGCCAGGGGTGGGCAAACTTTTTGACTCGAGGGCCACAATGGGTTCTTAAACTGGACCGGAGGGCCAGAACAAAAGCATGGATGGAGTGTTTGTGTGAACTAATATAAATTCAAAGTAAACATCATTACATAAAAGGGTACGGTCTTTTTTTTCAATAGTTTTATTCATTTCAAACGGGCCGTAGTTTGCTCACGGCTGCTCTAGGCTCTGAGGCAGTGGTGAGTGGTGGTGGTGGTTTATTTCGTGTTCTTCCTCCCAGTAAATCCTAAATCCTGTTCTGTTTTCCTCTCTCCCGTCCTAACCTCTCAGCGCTGTTAGGAAATAGTTTTGGGAAACACTTGTTCAAAACACAACAGCAGAAAACGGGTTAGCAGCCAATCCGTTTTTCAAAGAAACTATTTGGCAGCACTGGACACATTACCACGCTGGTACGAGCCTCGACTGCAGGCTGCAGATGTCAGGATTGTGCGTATTCAGAAATATGCGCAACTGGAACCTCCATCGGAATGCCTGGCCCTACCGACATTGCAAAATGCTGGCCAAGAGCAGGAAGACCATTGGGTCACAGGCTTTTCCCTGAGCAGAGGTGGGGCTCAGCAAGCTACAGCTCAGTTGTCAATAGGGTCTGGAAATTCCTTGGCTCAACCCAATCAAACTGGACCTTGCCCTGCTATCTCTGTTGAAAATGATGGCCTTTTAGGAGAGTCCTATCAGTCAAAGGGTGTGGGAGTCTATGCCGAGGCTGCAGTGTGATGGGCATGAACCCTGCCAGCATCTGCCAGTGCTTCCGGAGCAAGGCTAGAGTTAACCCTTGACTGGATGAAGAAAGTGAGAGAACCCGCTGCTGCCGTCAAGAGCTCAGACTCGGGAGCCAGACGGTGTCTGTTCAAACCTCAGCTCTGAAACTTACTTGTTATAGGATTTGGGACAAGTGGCCACCTCTCTGTGCCTCAGTTGCCACACCTATAAAATGGGCATGATAATAACTGTACCTATAGTAGAAAGACAGTATAAGGATTAAATATGATGACTATGACAAGGAATTAGCAGAGTAAGTTCTCAATAGATGGTAGTTGTCATCTTTGTTGTTTGTTTCAGCTCACCATCATCAAAAAGGAGCAAAAATGTGCTTCGCCTAAAGTGGTACTAGCAAGAAACTGTATGTGAACCCCTTCTGCTAAGCACCATAGGGATATTTCTTAACCATGGACACTATGCCCAAAATTACACTATACTTACTCATCTCATTACTAAGTCATTGATTGATTCATCCTTACATTCATTTAGCATTAGCTCTGAGGGAGAGCCATTTGAATAAGACGCGGTTCCTACTGTAATTCCTAGCCTCATTAAGCAGATAAATGTGGGCAGAATGATGATACAAGGCACAGCCACCCACATTCTAAACAGGGGGGTCCACAGAAGGCAGAGGAGGAGCAATGAGATCTGACGTGAGGAGTCCTGGAAGGCTGCATGGTGGTGGCATTGAGGTTAGCCTTGAAGATGAGCAGGATGTCCATAATTATAGAGAGAAAGCACTATATGCAAGGAAAGAGGTCAGAATCGAGGCTCGGAGACATAGGGAGCCTCACCACCTAAGCAGAGAGCCAGGCTTTGGGATGCTGGGCCTACGGTGCTTGTTAGGAGCCTGTGAGAACTGAAACCAGAGATGAAACAGGGGTCAGATCAGGGAAGAGCCAACTGTCCTGCTCAGTCCCTCCAGACATCACCGGTCACAGGGCGCCTTCTCAGACACCACCTCTGGCCCTTAGCCTGCCAGGTGCCGTCTTCCCAGTAGCACTCCCGGCATTCAGGTGCACTCACTAGCCTGTTTTCTCTCGGTCAGGGCCTCCGGGAGGCTGGGTGAACACCAGCCCTGTACATCATTGTACCCCCAGTGCTAGTAGGTGGTCCTCATTCAGAGAATGAATACATGGATAGATGAGTGAAGGAATGAAACAATCAATTGACCAATCAATTGATCAATCAATCAATAAATGAGGGTGAATTGAAGATGATCACTCTGAAATACTAGCCAGAGGCCTGTTGGGAGGCAGCTACACCGGCCTGGGGTAATTTCCTTGAATAACACTATCGGCTTATCAGAAAGACCCAAGCAGAGAACCATTGGTCTAAGTCAGTGATGGCGAACCTTTTGAGCTCGGCGTGTCAGCATTTTGAAAAACCCTAACTTAACTCTGGTGCCGTGTCACATATAGAAATTTTTTGATATTTGCAACCATAGTAAAACAAAGACTTATATTTTTGATATTTATTTTATATATTTAAATGCCATTTAACAAAGAAAAATCAACCAAAAAAATGAGTTCGCTTGTCACCTCTAACACGCGTGTCATAGGTTCGCCATCACCAGTCTAAGCATCTACCCAGTCTGTCTTCACCATGTAGATCTGTGTCAGTGCTGAGGCCTGAGGATCCGCCCCGGTGAGCTAGCACTCTTTCTGCCAGAGATCCGTGTACTGTGTCAGAGTGTCAATTACCCCTGGAAACGGACCTTGGGGAAACTTGCCTGAGCACAGCCCATAGAATGTTGTCTCTTAGCCTTGTTTTTACAACCCAATCTTTCAGCAAGCAGGAACCCAAAACAGATGGGAAGGGAAAGGAATGCCGATTAGAATCCCATGATGTTCTGAGTACTGCGTCAAGTCATTGACATACAGTCTTAGAAGATAGGTAATAGTATCTCTATTTTATAGCTAGGGATCCTGGGGCTCAGAAAGGCCAAGCAACTTGCCCAAAGCCACGCAGCTAGTAAGAGTTAAAGATGGGAATTGGGCCTGACTCCAAAGCCCGTGCTCTTGTTTTTGAATCACACTGTCCCTCATGTTATCATAGCATCACTCTAACTCCTATCACAAGGCATACATTTATTTCTCAAAGAAAATCTTAAACTGCTCTTTTCGTTATCGAAGTTCTTCAGGGAAATCAGGGGTCCCAGGATGAAAACTCTGCCCATGGATTATCTTAAATTGCTTGTGTTTCCTTGAAGAATGCCTGGCGCTGCCAACAACTCCGGTCTGGTTTTCAGCAATGGCCAGGGCCTTGTTTGGCCAGGAGGCTCTGAGAATCGATTGGCTGTGGTCTTACTGACGGCTGACACCAACAGATGCTGTGAGTCAGAAGTTGCCATCTGTCCATGACGATCAGCTTTGGGGCCCCTAGAGCTCCCCAGCCTGCAGAAGCCGGCCCAGCCCCATTAGGGTTCTGCCATAGCTAATCCTAGGCACTGATGGAACACTCGCCTTCCAGTGGGAAAACCTCAGCAGGATTTGGGGTCCAGGCTGTGCTCAAGTAGGGTGGAAGACAAAGGGGATGCAGTGCTTTTCAAATGCATGGCCACCCCCAAAGGACCCTAAATGTGTAGGAAGAAGGGGATCAGGCAGGTTGGCCAAAGGAGAGAGTTAGCAGGGAAAACACCGGCTCTGACATCACTTGAGAACAGAAAGCAGGGACTCCACATCCTGAGAACACTGTGCCAGGCCTGGAGTAGAAAGGACACTGGATTTGAGAATGGAAAAACTGGACTCCCCCCAGGCCCCACCTCTCACAAGTTGAATTAAGTTAGGCAATCACACAATTCTCATTGCACTTCAAGGTCTATGTCTAAGAAATGGGAATAGCGTCAGCTTACTTCAAAAAATCATAGTAGGAATTAAACAGAATAAGGATGCAAGACACAGCATGGAGTTTGGACCTTTTAGGCACACAATGGATACCAGCTCCATATGATCCTCACCCCTTACTCAGAGGTGGTATTACCTCACTTAAAACAGCTCTTGCATCAGAAAAACACTTGAAATACAAAACTGAACCAAATAAACGCCCCTCAAGAGGCATTTTCTTTTGCTTACAATTCCAGCCCTGGTCACACACGCCAGCTTGCTCTCTGCCCTACTCCTGACTCCTATCTGGTTTCTCTCCAGTGAGTAACATCTGCCTTGGCCTGCTTTCTCTGTTGCTATATGTACAACCACAGAAAACACTTCTATTGCCAAAGCATTCCAGCTCCTTCCCAGTGACATGTAGCAAAGAGAAGCATTTCTTCCAAACTCAAGGGTCATCTCATAACTGATGAGTCAACAGGATCCTGACATTCCTCAGACTTACATTGTTCTGTCCAAGATTCCTGTGCTTGTGCGCACACATATATAAAAATTTTCTAGAAACAATTCTCCAGTTACCTTGGACTTCTGTAAGTCAAACAAAGCATTTCAGGGCTCCCCACAATTCTCCTCCATTGGCCAAGATGATTGAGATTTCTAGAATGTCTTCGGCTTGCTGTCATGTGAAGGATGTTAATGGTCGCCAAAAGGTAGAATTTCTTGTGGGGATTCCAGACACCATCTAATGAGTGTAACAAAATGTTCAAATCAATGTAGATAATGTTACTGTCAATTTGCTTTGTTCTTACTTGGTATGAGGACTGTGAATAGTAGAGTGGTATTTCCATGGTGCTGGTAGAGTCTGGGTTTTAGCTTTTTAGCTAGAAGATGCTCTTGGCCAGAGTGTCCGTAACTTTGACTCAAAAGAGGTGATTCTCTGGGAAATGTGGCCAATCCAATTGCCATTACTACCACCCTCATTACTCTTCTAACCATCTCACAGCCTAAACAAGGTTGCATATCCACCATGGCCGCCCATACTACTTATACTGGTACACATGGCCCTTCGTAGCCTGGCTCCAGCCTGTCTCTTCAGTCTCTTCTCTAATTTCTCCTCCCTCTCTGGACCTTATTCTAATGCTGTATTGATTAATCAGAACAGAACAACCGCAGAAACAAACAGCCTCCAAATCTTAGTGATCTAACCAATAGATGTTTTTCTAGTTTACATTAGAGTCCAATGGGTAGTTGACTGGGTCCCTGCTCCCTACACTAGTTCAGGGACCCTGGATCCATGTAACCTATGGTTCTATTATTCTCTTGGTCCTTGGAATTGTCATCATTAAGCCAGGGGAATGGAAAATAAAGAGTATGGATATTGTACATATTTATATTGGTCAGCACTTAGTCACATGACCCTGCCTAACTGCAAAGGAGGCTGGGAAGTATAGTCTAGCCATGTGTCTAAGAGGAAAGGAAAAAGTGGTTGGTGAACACACCCATTGCTCCTGCCACACACAGCAAGTAATGTGGTATCATCTAAGAGTTTTGCTTCAATAGCCTCAATAATTTCCAAGCACTGTACCTGTGGTATCATCCCTCTGTTTTCCTACCCTGACCCAGGTCAATGCCATTTTCAGCATGAGAACTTCTCCTTATCCTTCCCTAGAGGTCACAGCATCCACCCACACTCTAACAGTTTGTTGTCTTGTCCTCTGACCCCCCACCATCACTCGTACCATCACCAACCATCACTGTGGTACACCACCTCTATCTGTTGATGCTTCTACCTCCTCACTAGACTGTGCACTCTGTAAGAGAAGGTCTGTGCCTATTCATGTCTATATCCCCAGTGCCCAGCACTGTGCCGAAGGTCTATTTGGCATTCTGCAAATACTTGCTGAATTGTAGAAAAAGACCAAAAGACGTGGTTTTCCAACACTGCATGGGATGGAGTCTGTGAGCGGAGACCTTTTCAGAATAAGCTCAGGAATAATTTAATGGAGACTCTGAAAAAAGTATCTTGAAAAAGAAGGTTGTGGGGGGGGGGAGAACCAAGCATTATGAACTTGGGAGAAGTATGTTATGAGGGGCCACTGGCTGGAGTGCCCAGAGGACAATCCTGAAAGACCCCAAGAGTCTGAGGAGATCAGCAGCATGCAAAGGCAAGAGATCAAGCCGCCAACGGGAAGACGCAGGAGGCGTTAGCTCTAGGCACCAGCCTTCCCCCACTTCAGAGGATGTAAGAAGAAGTATGCTGTTGCCCTTCCGTAAACAGGAGCGTGAAGATGCAGACCTCAGTCCACAACTCAGACAGAATGGAGGAGCGCAATATTTTACACCAACTTAACTGTGATCCCGAGCTCCGTCTTGCCGGGATGGAAGAAATTCAGTCCCACCTTTCTTCAGGTTCCCTCTATTTCCTGAGATGTCTCTGGCATCTCACTGGGTACAAAGGTGATATGGAGTTTTTTGTTTGTCCAGAGCACTTCCTCCCCAGAGACCCCCTGCCACTCTCTGCTCCGCACGGCTGCTTTGGGTATAACACCCTGCCATGTGGCAACAGGTTCTCTGAACAGGGGAGCCCCAGAGGTGCTGCCAGCCTGCCGGGTGAAACACTAAGCTACTCGCTCTGAGGGCTTGCCACCCTAGGGTACTTAAGGAATCATGTCCCTCTGTGCAAAGAATCCATACAGACAACCCTTTTTATCGTCGCCTGGGTGAATCTCTCTCCCACCCGGGGGAATCTCTCTATCCTCAAACCCTGCATCCCTTGGCCACACCAGAGCCTGGCTTCAACTGTCAGAATAACACCATAACAGCAGCGTGTAGCTCTGCACCTGCCTTTAAAGAACTACCTTGACTTCATTGCAATATTTTAAGTCAGAAGATTGTATAGAGAGCTCCAGCAGTGCCTCTTCATTGAAAAGTTTGAAGATCTGACATCACTCGGGCCCCATATGCAGCGGACTGTTCTGTTCAGACGGAGGATGCGTTCTTTCCCTTGCCCCCCTTACTCACCCCAGCCGGCCTCCCCTGTGTTTTGCTTTTATCTGGCCCACCTGAATCCTGAAGGAGTTTGGTTTTTCAACACTAAGCTTAGGCCACAACCTCCTAATCATGAGCCTCCTGCTGCCAAGCTCCCAGGTGCAGAGCATAGACTGTCTACCTGCTTGAGTGGAGGAAAGTGAAAGAGAAAGGAAAAGGGAAAATTCCAGAGAGATAGAAACAAATTAACACATTCAATTACTCTACCTCGAAGAATTAAGTATGATCACGCTAGGAGCACAAAAACACATTATCTGAGCTTCTCAAATCTCTCAAAACCGATCTCCCTGAAATCCAGGGATTGAGAAAGCATTCATATGCCACCAGCCTATCGCGATGACCAGAGGACTGACCCCCTCGTGCCAGGAGACCATGTGGCAGTGAAGCCCAGGGGCTGAGGAAGGACTTGGCAGGGTGTTGTCTGGTTGGGGGAGGGGAGGGTCTTGGTGCCCATAAAGGGCTAGGATAGTGCCTGGCACACACTGGGCACCCAGCCAATGGGAGTCCTTGTTACATTAAAAGTCAAAACCCATAACCTTATTTAATTCTCATAATAACCCTGTATGCCCAGCAGAGACATTCCTTTGTTCCAGTGGGAAAACGGGAGCTTCAGAGGATGAAGTTAACTTGTCCATAGTCCCAAAGCTTGTGAGGGGCAGAGAGAGGACTTAAGTCACATAGTCTAGCTGGAACTCTCCCTTTAAAAATATATGTGTGTGTGTGTATATATATATATATATATATATAATTGATTTCAGAGAGGAAGGGAGAGGGAGAGAGAGATAGAAACATCAATGATGAGAGAGAATCATTGATCGGCTGGCTCTGGCATGTACCCCCCTGGGGACTGAGCCAACAACCTGCGCATGTGCCCTGACCCAAAATCAAACCATGACCTCCTGGTTCATAGGTTGATGCTCAACCACTGAACCACACCAGCTGGGCGAACTCTGCATTATTTCCAGGGTGAAATAACCAATGACCCTAGTGGGTCGGGGGGGGGGGGGGTGGGGGGTGTCCCAGATACTCTGAACAGGGGAAGGGCACCAACCGGGAGCCCTTGGCTGTGGCAATGAGAGCCTCCCGTGAGGAGAAGCAGTGGCCAGAAGCCTGGAGTGGCGGTTAAGAGCACTGACTCAAGCCGAAGGGCTTGGGTTCAAATCCCTGTTCAGCCTCTTTCTACCTGTGTGATGTGAGGCGAGTTACTTAGCTTCTACATGCCTCCGTTTCCCCTTGATAGGGTCCCCCTCTGTGAATGGGGCCAGCGATAGTGCCACCCCCACAGAGCTGCTGAGTGTTTGGAAGGAGCTGGAATCTGCAATGTGCTCCTACAGTGCCTGGTAGGCAGTCAGTGCCGGGCAGGGGATTGTTGACCACGTGTCCTCACGTCAGGCTGGGCAAGGTCGCACTTGCACCTGGAAAGTGACAGCTCAGCACAAGGACTGTGCCCTCCCACAGGCCCGAAGGCGTAGCGGGAGAACCCGGTGGGGGCACTAATCTCAAATCATCACACGGCTCATTTCCCAGGCGAGGAAACCCACCAGTGGTCATCGCAGGGCCCCTGCCCGGCGGGACCGCAAGCTAATCATGCCGCCTTGTCTGCAGCCCACATGTTTCCACTCTCTCTCTCCGGCCGGTCTTATCTGTCCCATCCGCCGGGGCCGTGTCTGTGGACAGGGCACATGGGGGAAAGCCGCATCTGCCTGCTCCAAGTCCTCCCCACGCGAGTTCCTGCCGAGCCCCGAGCAGTTTCACTCTGTTCTCCCAGTTTTCCAGCCGGAGAGACTGAGCTGAGGGGACGCGTCCGGGACCACACAGGGAGCAAGGCCCAGTCTCCAAGGGAGGGGCCTGCAGTTCCAGGCTGAGGGGCCCTCACAAGCCCCGCTGTCCCCACGCAGACCCCACAGCCGGAGAGACAAGCCCCTGGGCCCTTTTACCCGTGACGATGCGAGGCGTGGGCCCTGCTCGGAAAGGCAGCTGCCCGCCTTCGTGCGCAGCTCCCACCATGGCCTGTGCAGTGTGTCAGGGCGGCCGCAGCTTAGGCTGAAGGCCCGAAGCTGAGCGAGGCCAGTGGCTCCTTCCTCTCCGCCCAGGAAAGATGGAGACCTTCAAACACGAAGCTCCTAATTAGGCTCAAGTGAACTTTCACAACCCAAACCTAGCCAGGCCACTTCCTTCCTGAAGACCTTTCAGGGCTCCGACCCACCCCAGTCGCCATCGGGATGAAGTCCAAGCAGCTCGGCCAGACGCGGGGACCGGCCGGCCCGCCTCTAGCCTCCTCTCCCTCCGCTCCTCCGCACGCAGTGTTTCCAGCCGGACAGACGGCCCACCCATCCCAAGGCGCTGCGTGCTGCAGTGACTCAGTCCTGATGCTCTTGCTTTTCCCATCGTCGGGAATTCACAGCCTCCCTTCCACAAACAGAGAACATGTCCTCACGCCTCAAGACTGACGCTCGGGCATCCCCTTCTCCCATGACACCATCCCTAACACTCCACCCAACCACCATCATTACAGCTCAACGCAACCCACACCCATCGCCCTGGACGCTCCCCTGCCCCCCACACCACACACGCAGGCGCGGGTCTCTCCACTCCGGCATATGAGGTTGTCATTATTTCTTCATTTGCCTCTCTTCCCTCTCCCCCTCCCCCACCCCCCCGCCCAGACTGTGGGCCCTCAGGGGCAGGGACTGGGCCCGGTCAGACTCTGGTTTCGCAGTATCAGCGTAGGGACTGGCACTGGGCTGCACCTCGTGAGGCTGCTAGACGGCCTGGCCAGTGGTTGTCTTCTGGTGGGTAGACTGAGATCAGGGATATGTGCCTCCCTGCGGAACCGACAGGACGAGTGCTAAGAGAGGGAGAGAAGTGGGCAGAGTGCCTTGGACACAGTGGTCCCTTCCCTGGGAGCAAGACTCCTGCTGTCTGGCACAGGGCTGCTATGTCCTGGTTAAAGAGCAGAAGTGACTCAGGTTTAGACTGTCTACCATGACTCCTTCCCCGGTCTGTCTGCTCTCACAACACCCACCTCCCATCTTTCATCGAGCTCGTCGGTGGGGCCCACTGATAAAATATGCCTTGAACCCAAATGCTTCCATTTCCAGCCACACTGGTCCCGGCCACCCTTGTCTGTCATCTGGTGTGTTACTGTTGTCACCCAATTGTTCCCCTGTTCCCAACTCTGCCCTCCTCCAGCCCCTTCTCCCCTCAGCAGCCAGAGGGTGGCTTTTTACAAACTGAAAATCAGATCATGTTGGTCAGCTGCTCAAAACCTTCCAGTGGTTTCCACTCCCACTCAGAATGAGAGCCACACTCTTTCCCACGGCCTGCAAGGCCCTCCGAATCCAGCGCCAGCCCCTCCCTGACCTCATGGGCCCCACGCTCGCCCTCCCTCATTCGGCTCCAGACATAGCGGCCTCCTTGACATCTAAAACATGCCCCGATCTTTCCCAACTTGGCCCCTTCATGATTGCTCTCCTCTCTGCCTGGGATGTTCTTCCCCCCCAAATCCAAAATCCCCTCCAATTTCACTTCATTATTGCAGGTTTGCTTGGTCACCTTATCTAGAGCAGCATGCCCCTCTCCTCTATCCCCTTCCTCTACTTTTCTTCAGAGCCATTGTTGCCCTAACCGGTTTGGATCGGTGGATAGAGCGTCGGCCTGCGGACTGAAAGGTCCCAAGTTCGATTCCGGCCAAGGGCATGTACCTTGGTTGCGGGCACATTCCCAGTAGGAGGTGTGCAGGAAGCAGCTGATTGATGTTTCTTTCCCATCGATGTTTCTAACTCTCTATCTCTCTCCCTTCCTCTCTGTAAAAAATCAATAAAATATATTTTTTAAAAAATTTAAAAAAAAACAGAGCCATTATCCTCACCTGAAATCATATCATATGTTGGGTTCTCTTATTCACTGTCTCATGCACACATTTAAATGACAACCCCATGAGAGGTGGGGACTTGGTCATCTTTTCACTGCTGAAATCCCAGCCTCTAGGAAAGTGCTTAGTGCATAGTAGGCACTCAGTAGATATTTGTTGAATGAATGCACACATGGAAAAAGAAAATGAAAGAGATATATATTTTTGGACAAACTTCTGAATCTAAACTTCACTATGCACTAACAGGACATAACTCCCTAAGACTTATTGTCCTCACGGTATATCTTGGGGATTGAGAAAGGGGACTAGGGGGAGAGTGTAGTTATAAAGGGGCAAGGTGAGGGGTCCTTGTGGTGTTGGAACTGTTGCATATCTTGAAAACAGTGGCAGATACACCAACTGCACATGCGATAAAGTTGCATAGAACATACTGAACACACATACATACAGATTAATACAAGTAAAACTAGAGAAATAGGAACACAACTGGTAGATGGCATCAGTGTCGATTTGACAGTTGTGATAGCATAATATGTACTTGCAAGATGATGCTTTTGGAGGAAACTGAGTATATTTGTTTATAACTACATGGTAATCTACAATTATCTCAAACACTTCAGTTAAATATTAAATTAATTTAAATTAAATGAATGAAGGGGGATGGTCTGTGCATTGAAGCCTGCAGCTCACAGAATTGATTAAATGTGAGTTCCTGCTCCTAAATATGTATTTTACCAGCTCTTGGCATCTTCATGCTCTGTCACTAAAAGTGACATAAGTACAGCTGTTAGTCTCTGCTGGCTCAACCCACAGCCCTGACTGAGAAATATAGCTTCTACTGGCATATTTCAGGCTTCACCTTGCCTGGTGGAACACTCTACCAGCAGGCATGGGGTGTGTGTGTGTGTGTGTGTGTGTGTGTGTGAGAGAGAGAGAGAGAGAGAGAGAGAGAGAGAGAGAGAGAGAGAGAGACAGAGACAGAGACAGAGTTTAAGAGGTATATTGAGTTAGAGTTAGGTGGGAATTAGGAATTGGTACTTGCTGAATAATTAGTGGCTCTTGGCCATTCCTGTGCCTTTTCCTAACCATTGCCAAGCTGTCGCAACCATTTCAAGAGACTTCCGTCTCAATATTTCTGCCTAACAGTGGGAATCTTGGTACAGAATCCATCATGGTTAGCCACGCCCTGCTATCCTGCAACTCCCTGATATATTTCTCCTCCAGGAACAAAAAAAAAATGCCCTTCCTCCCACCACACCCAGAGTCTGGACCTGACTTCTCACCTATGCACCAAAGCCTGAGAATTTGATCAATGATTCCTTCTTTGGGAACTGGAATCAAGTTTGCATTTGCCAGTTTTCTTTATGCTTACATTTTACTCAGTTTGACACTGACTCTGGGGAGCACGGTACCCCGCAGTGAGGGCCAATCATAAAGGCTGGGTACCCCGCAGTGAGGGCCAATCATAAAGGCTGGTGAGCTCCCTCCCTCCAGGTCTGTTTCCACCTCTTCTTCTTCCCAACAGCCAGGCTTGAGGCTCCAACATGCCCTGATGTTAAAGTCCCAAAGGGTTCCCAAGTACCGACTGTGAGTCCATCTGCCTGATAAGTGCCAACAGTTCAGAAAAAAACAGGACACATTTTCCTCCCTTCAGGCTCATAATTCATGCAGAAGAGGTAAGAGGAGAACGATTTCCAAAAAAACTGGACATGGGGGTGTTACAAGATGCTATGGGAGGACCAGAGAAGGAAGGAGAAGCTAAGTGTGACTAAAAACGTGTGGAAGGGAGTCTTAGAGCTGAGCCTTGCAAGATGCGTAAGGACTAGGCAGGTGAGGAAGGGCTTTTTTAAGGAAAGGGACCAACAAGTGCCAAGGCCTGGGTCAGCACAGCTGTGTCCAGAAACACCAGGATGTTGGTAGAGCTGGAGCATAAATTGCAAAGGCTAAGCGTCCAGAGTTGTGGTGGAGAGAAAGACAGGCAGAGCCTGATCATGGACAACCTGGGGGTTGCCCAGAGCTTGGATTTCTGACTTAAAAACCAATGAGGAGGAGGAATTAGCAGTGTAACTCTCAGATTAAAAACAACAACTTGGACACAGGTTGTTGGGCGATGTTAGTAAGTACGTTTGTGTGATCCCGGGTGCTGATTAACAGGCATCACATGACTTCCCACAAACTCCGTATATTACTGGGAGGAGATTGCTTAATAGAATTGCTCTTTTGGATTGCCAGGGCATAAAAAGGTGGGAGCCACAGGTGACTTTCCATTGCTCTTTAGCTATATAAACTCTCGCAAAGAGAACATCAGGGTGACTCATGGTGAAAGCACTTCTACCATGAAGCGCTTTCTCAAGATCGCCATTATCGCCAAGAAAAAGCCTATCCTGTGGCGTTCCGCCAGGGTTTCCTGGCATCTGTGCAGCAGATGCTCTTCCCTCAGACGGGGTGCAATTGGCTTCATTACTGCCTGTTCCCTGCATGGAGAGGAGAACACGGGACAGGCACTGGGGCTGGGCATGCCTGTGTTCTATCCTGCACGACTGGTCCATCAGAGGCAAGGCCCTCCTGAGCTTTAGTTTCTTTCTTTCTTTCTTTCTTTCTTTCTTTCTTTCTTTCTTTCTTTCTTTCTTTCTTTCTTTCTTTCTTTCCTTCTTTTTTTCTTTTTCTTAATCTTCACTCAAGGATATTTTTCCATAGATTCTTAGAGAGGGTGGAAGGGAGAGGGAGAGACAGAGAGAAGCATTGATGTGAGAAAGACACATCGGTTGGTTGCCTCCTAAATGTGACCCGACCAGGGCCAGGGATCTAGCCTGCAACTGAAGTACATGCCCTTGACCTGAATCAAACCCAGGAATTGAATCCAGGACCCTTCAGTCCACAGGCCTTGGGTGAAATAGGTGAGGGAATTAAGCAAAAAGAAAAGAAAAGCCACATATACACAGACAACAGTATGGTGATTACCAGGGGGAAAGGGGTATCAGGGGTGGTAGAAGAGGGCAAAGGGGCGGGGGGAAGATTTTAAATGATGATGGAAGGAGACGACCTGTGGTGGTGAATATACAATAGAATATACAGATGATGTATTATAGAATTGTACACTGGAGACCTACATGATTTTATTAACCAATGTAACGCCAATATATTCAATAAAAAACATTTTTTTTAAATCAAGTGATAAGAGGAAGCCCTTGCAGAATCTCCTTTGAGGAAGTCCTAAGCAAAGGCTAAACTGTCTAGGATTAGTGATGAAGACTCTGAAGGAAGAAGCAAGAGTCTCTCCCACTGCCTGGGGAAAGAATCAGCATGGGATCCGAGCTGCCACAGCAACACTGTGCTCAGCCTTTCCAACCTGGCACCCATGTGGAGGCCACTGCTCGGACCTCCCTTCAGGAGCTGCCGCTTTCCTTTCATCAAAGATCTTACCTTTCCATCATGCCCTGAAGACTTTCTCTGACCAGTACTGCTTCTTCCCCCTGTCTTATGCAATTACCTCCACCCCCTCATGAACTTACACTCCTAACTCCATCTCATGGCCCAGAGCACCCAATGGAAAAACATGTTGCCTTGTTTCATATCATTACCGCCTTACGGAGTAGACAGTAACAGTCCTGTTTTACAGGGTAGGAGATTAAGGATCAGAGAAGTAAATGGTTGAGCTGGAATTCAAACCCAAGTCTGCTTGACCTGGGAGGAAAAAGAGAGGAGGCAACGTTTTCTATTCAAATTGTCAGTAGACAGAAAAGTTTCACTAGTGTTATCTTAGTGTGAATGAAGGGAAGACAAAGACCCAGAAAAGTGAGGTAACAGTTCTTTTACTTCTTTAATATTTGTCTGGATAATGGGGATTTCTATGTAAAACTCCGATCCCTGAGGCTTTTGAGAGGAGCCGCTATTATGATGATAATCATGCATGTCTGTGCATAGAACCTTTGGGCAACATAGTGCTATCTACAGGGTCCTCCTCAGAGTAATGTTTTTAAATGTACAAAATGAAATGTGTCAGATTGCAAAGAAAATCAATTACCTTAAAATAAAGCTATCAAAATATTCTTTTAAATCTGCAATATGGTAATATATGTGCTCTTTATCGATGCTTTAAATAAAGAGATCTAGCAGCAGGTCTAAAAGTAACATAATTTTTAAGTACTTTTACACTTAAAACATATTTTAAGATATCTACAACTCCCATGTGATAGGAAAAATTTGTAATTTATATTGGTGACAAAGTCATAGGTCATGCTAATATGACTGTGGTTTGTTGCTTACATTCATAATTGAAAGACATGCTAAATTTCAGTCAGAGATTAGTGAAAACAAAGACATAATTTATTGCAATGTAAGTTCATGAACCCTAGATTAAAAAGCCCTTCAGTGAATTATAGAAATACCTAAAAACCATGAGGCAAATTGTGACTCACTCAAAAATTTTATAATCATTCCCAAAGAGGCAATGAGCTCTAGGAGCTAGTAGGGGATCCCCAAGAAAAAGTTCTACCAAGTAACTTTATTCACTTTTGTGATAGAATTAGATTGGGAAACACTACCTGTGGCCATATTATGTCTGAAAGGCTCTTGACCCAAACACTCATGATATCTTGCCGTTAGACATGTGAGCTAGACAGTAACGCAGCTGGTTGACTTTTTAGTCAGCTCAGCCACAGTCTCCGAAGGGTCAAAGTCAAGCTGGAGAGTATGTACAAATTACATCCTGGAGGACTCAGCCCTCTGCTCTGGCTGTTCCAACAGTTTCTCGCAGAGACTTGGATAAGAACCTAGAAAACCAGCTGAGCCAATTCTCCAAAGACACGAAGCCAGGAGGCTGGGTACATACCTTGGGGAGCAGACTCAAAATCCAAAGTGATGCTAGGGAGCCAGAAAAAAATTTTTCCAAGAAGGATTTTAATAAGAATGGGTGCAAAATCAGACACTGGCATTTACAAGTATCACTGTAGGTGCAGAGGATGGGGCGGAAGAGCTTATGAGCAGTATAAGTGGTGCAAAGGCTTAGGGATGCTACACCTGCCACAGAGGTAAACCTGTGCTCCCCTAGTCTGAAAGCTGTTGTCCAGAATAAGGGAGGTGACATTCTTTCTCTTCTCTAAACTGGATGGTCCAAATCCAAGGGTGGGTTGGGTTGTGGTGCCTACTAAGAGTCAGATTGAAAAGACTTGTAATAAACATGACTGCACTCAGTGGAGAGCCGAAGGACCCAAACTCTACAGCATGGGAGAAGCTGTTTAAGCCACCAACAGCACTGAGTCTGATAAAGAGCACTTTTGGAAGGAAGGGGACAAGACAATAAGATCAGTTTCCCCCAAAGACCATTACGTAAATCTGGGTTCAGAAAACATTTTCTGTCAAGGACCAGATAGTAAATATCTTCTGCAATATGGTAATATATGTGGGGGGACTGTGGCACTTCTGATTTCTGTCACTGCTTACACTCTCTGCCATTGTGTGTCTGTGTTCCAATAAAACTTTATTTACAAAAACTGGTGGAAAGTCGGATTTGGCCTGTGGGGCATAGTTTGCCAACTCCTGATACAGAAGGAGGAAAGTAACATTGCCTTAGTATTTACTCTGTGCCAAACATCTGCACATTAGCTCACTGATTCCTCACAGAACTCCTACAAGGTAGGTACTACTTCCCCATTTGACAGATGGGAAAACTGAGACTCCATATATTCCTATTCTTGCATACTTCCTATAAAAGTTATTAAGAAAGCATGTCCCAGACCCCACAGTTATGGGATAGCCCCAGGATTCTAACAAGGTTCCATCACATCACTCCTTTGAGATTTGGGAGTGGTGGATTTACAGCTGGCATAATTCATCATCCTAACGGTAACAAACAGTACCTCTGTAAGAACCACCAAGCTCCAGAAGCACCCTGAGAAATGCAAAGACTATGATTCCAGTCGTGAGGAGGAGGAGACCTGGGTCAGCGGGTTGAAAGTTGTGATGAAGTGACCTATAGTGCCCCCTCTTTATGGGAACAAACCAGCTAAGGATTTTCTCATTGTTTCAAGTATTTTTTTAAATTAAATGATTCATTAGCCACAGAGAGATTTTCCACAGCACTACTTACCGCAGCACTTCCTGCCAAGAACAAGGTCAGAGGCAAGGGTCTTGGATAGCTGCAGCATCAGAGTTAGATGCAATAACCTTTCCTTCTGGGCAGAATTACCTTCCCCTTCCCTCTGCCCTCTCCCCTCTCTCCTCACAATACACCCTTTGGAAGCCATGGCCCTCCAGCCAACGTCTGGGTATCACTTCCTCCTCTGTCTCTATCTACCCTGCCATTCTCACACCTATTTCTCAGGAAGACCATCCCAATGGCACATGCTGCTCACCACGTGTCACGAATCCCAGTGCTCAGAGTGCGTGATGTATAGACATACTCAGTCGTGATATACAGAATGTCCGTTTCCTTAAGCTTCACTTAAACATGTCTCAACCAAAGGCATACACTTCCATTTCCCATTTACCGTCCACGCCCATCCTTTAACAAAGTATCCTCTGTCTTACTTTATAGATCAAAGGAACTGAGGCTCTGAAAGGGGCCTCGATCAAGGCAGGAAGAACTGAGGGTCCCTGAGCTTCCTGTGCCCCTAAGCTCTGCATCGGCCCTCCACCTCAGGCAGGAGGAGAATTGCATGTCGCCAGCCCACAAGCTTTTCTTTAGTGATTATTAGAAAAGAATGGTTTTGTTTGTTTGTTTCAAATCAATATCTAAAGGCTACTTCTAGAGCAAACTGGGAGTAAATTAACGGGATAGGCTGATATTGCCCTGGACTCACTCTACTATTTTATTGCTAGAATCACCTTCCTCATGAGTAATTATTGACTAGTGTCTTCACAGACCCAATACAGTATGAAGAAGAAAGCAAGGCTCTGAGGTTAAATCCTTACTCTGCTATTTATCAGCTATGTGACTTTAAACAGATTGCTAAATCTCCCTGAGACTTGATTTTCTTATCTGTAAAATGAAGCTAAGAATACCTACTTTGGCCTTGGCCGGGGTGGCCCAGTGGTTGGAGTGTCAACCTGTGAAGCCTGCACACCAAAGGGTTGTGGGCTCAAGTCCTGGTCAAAGGCACATACTGGATTGCAGGTGTGATCTCTGGCCCTGGTTGGTGAGCGTGCGGGAGGAAACCAATCGATATTGATGTTTTTCTCTCTCTCCCTTCCTCCCATGCTCTCTTCTACTCTATCTAAAATCAATGGGAAAATATCCTCCAGTGAGGATTAACAAAAGAAAAGAATACCTACTTTGTAGGCTGGTGAGATTGAGAGAAACGATGAGGCCAGAAAAAGCATTTGTAAAATGTTTATAAAGATGAGATAGGTAGATAATAGATTGATACATAGATTGATAGATAATGATGATGATAGATGGGTGATAGCAGCATGTAATAATAAACTTATTTGGCAACTTGAAAAATTGAATGTTAAGAGTTTAGGAAAAGGAGGAGTAATACTATTCTCATAAATATTTATCCTCTTTCTGGTTGAGGGACCTGAGACTCAAAGATATTAGACAACTAGCCTAATGACACATGGCTAATAATTGACTAGGTCTCACCATATAGCGTGTACTTATATGGTGCCTGTCATGCCCTGGGCATGGAAATTTGCAGACAAATTCACTGAAGGACTGATAGGAAGTGGTCTCCAAAACCAGCAGTGTAACCCAGGTGCACAAATCTCTGGTCTTCTTCAGGCAGAGGCATTATTGTTGCATTTTCTTGGGATCAGTAGTCTTACATGAGTTTTAGTGGCTCTAATCGGAATTGTCTCCATAGCCCTGAAAACTAACTCACTGTCTGCAACCTTCTCAGCTAAGAGAGGCTGGGGCTCAATAACATAGGAATTTTAACTGCTCTAGTTGTATGTGTATGACTGTTCTTAAACAAGTAAGATAAAGTTCCCTTCTTGCCCTGAGAATAGTACAGAAATAGAATCCCACTCAGTGATAGTCAATAGACCAACAGTTCTCATTTGTTTTCATATTATAGAACTAGGTTGAGTTCTATAAACACAGAAATCCATGCTGGTGTAATGGAAAGAGCACTGGATATGGCATCAGGAGACATGTGTTCAAATCTCAGGTCCTGTGTGAACGCCTGGCATGAATCTTAGCCCTTTGCCTCTGTTTCTTCATGTATCAAGTGGGGAGAATAATACTTGCCCCTCTTCATTATAATAGTGAAGCTTAAGTGGGGTCATGTGTTAAAGTGCTTAGCCTGATACTTAGCACAAGAAAGTGCTTAATAAATATTTATCCATTTGAGCGAATGTTCTTACTAAACATCCATAATGAGAGCCTATCCATTTAGCTCAATCCTAACATTATACCTGAGTCCTTAAAACACACTTAATAAATGTTTATTCACTCAATAGAATACTTACCCAATGACTGGCATAGTAGATGCTTAATGAATATTCATTCATTCAGTGGAATCCTGCTTAGTGCATAGCACTTAGTTGATACTCATAAATGTTGGTTGAAATCACATAGGGAAAATGGAACTTTACCCATTTAATAAGATTTTGCAATCCCATAAATATTGGATGTTGTTGCCAGTGGGTTACAAAGTGAATCAGCCGTTGCTAAAATGTTCTCAGCTTGTACAGCTTAACAAACCATTATACGCTCTCTTCCAAACATACAGCATTCCATGCATGTGTCACAGTAACACTGGAAATGTTGGATACCCCCCAGGCCCTAAACAAGTGGCAGGAAAGTGAAGCATATGAATTAATTTAGAAGTCAACAAAGGATCCATTTTCACAGACACAAATGCAACTGAACAATCCTTGCCATGTTTGCCTAGAGATCAGCTTGACAATTGTTTTGGCAGATCATAGAGATGTTAGACCCCAGGGAAAAATTCCCAAGTAAAATTGTAGGCAGAGACAGTCAGGAATTAGAAATGCATATGAGCAAATGTATGCATATGGAAGAGTGTGCAAGCGTATGTGAAATATCCTTATAAAGGATTTTTCCTTCAAAGTATTGCTTTCTTTAAGTACTTTGCAACAACAAAGTAATTCCTTTGCAGGGAAGGGGTATGGGCTTTTAATAGTGTCATTTCTCCTTTTAGAGGCCACTTTCTCTAGAATGACCAGTAAGCAAAGACTTTAAAGAAGCAAGGGAGAGCTGCCTCCACAGGCATCTGGTTTCCCCAGTTAATCAGTAGTCCAGGGAGGAGACTCAGACTCTCCATGACTCTTTTGCAGAGCAGATGACACTGAAGTTTAGTTCGGAAGAATGTGCATGAGTAACTTTCAGCAGGAAAGTTAGAGAAAGAGCATTCTTTTATATATATATATATATATATATATATATATATATATATATATATATAGAGAGAGAGAGAGAGAGAGAGAGAGAGAGAGAGATAAAAGGATATATATATATGGAGATTATATATATATATATTGAGAAAGAGAGGAAGGGAGAGGGATAGAGAGATAGGAACATCAATGAGAGAGAAACATCATTGATTGGCTGCCTCCTGAACGCCCCTTAGTGGGGATGGAGCCCACAACCCAGGCATGTGCCCTGACCAGGAATCGAACCAGTGACCTCCTGGTTCATAGGTTGACGCTCAACCACTGAGCCACACTGGCCAGGTGAGAAAGAGCATTCTGAAAGGAAAAATGGCATTCAAGGTATAAGGAGTTTGACATGACTGGGTGTGTAGGTCCCTGGGTTAGTAATAGTCAGTGATACTGGAGAGGTGGGCCAGGCCGGGACCTGTGAGGAATGCTATGCTTGTATCTCACCTTATTACACATCACCTTCTGTCTTATTTTAGACTTGGTTGCTTATTATGGATTTTTTTTCTCTCCTTCCTTTTTCTAGCCTGTAATTCCTTGAGACCAGGCTGTGTGTGTTCACTACCTCTATTCGTACCTGTGAATCTAGGTTAGTACAATGTCTATAATAAGTACAAAACAAGTTCCAGCATAAATAAAAGGCACTGGGACTCTCCTAGGAGTTAATATCTTTTGCCTGCTTTCTAATCCTTTTTTATATGCTAAGTCAGTGTGCCAGTTAGGAGTTAATAAGGAAAAAGAAGTCCCTCCAGGTATTTTCAACAGTAGGGCAATCAATACAGGGGGCTTATATAATCCTTGGAACCTGGAGGAACCACTCTGGGGGTTTCTGGCTCAAGGGCACACCGCCAAAGCTAAGATCCAGAGGTCGGCGAACCACGGCTGCTGCTGCTGCCATGAACTGCCAATGCCTCTCATCCTCGGAGACTCCCTTACATGCCATAAGGCTGAGTCAGTCCACACACGTGTGCATCTATGACCTCACTGACCAGCAGCAATGACAGCAGGACTGTGGCTTCCAACCCACTTCCAACTTCCACATCTCCTTGGAATATCCTCTCTTTGGTGGAACCTAATTTGATTCTAGAAACTCAAGTACAAGGGAGTCAGGGAAATGTAGTTTGTAGCTTTCCAGCCCCTGTGATAAAGAAAGATGCCTGAGAAGGTGGTGGGAATGGATGCCTGGTTCTAATCAAAGATAATCTGAACTACTGCCTGCTTACTATGGGAAGTATGTTCACAAAAACAAAACAAAACAAAACAAACAAAAAAACACACTTCCTTCTAGCCTGGCAAAAAATTTCCTAAGAAATGAAACGATCATCTTTATTTTTAACTAAAATGAGAAGCACCTGCTTTCCCCCCTTCTCTTTCCTCTTCTTCTTTTTTCTCTTCCTTTTCCTTTCTGAACAATTTAGTTTTAACACATTAGCTGGACAAGACAGGTTCGGCTGGGGGTGGGAAAGCCCTGGTGGTTAAGAGTAGGGTGTCAGAGCCCCAGCCTATAGCAGGGCAGCCTGGCATGGGTATCAGCTCCTGAGCAGGGTCAGGAGTGAGTCCCTTTGGAGATGCAGCCCAGTGTGGGGTGTCAGCCTGGACAGGACGAAAAGCGCTTCCATTGGGCAAGAAAGGTGAGGAGAGCATCCATGTGGGGACACGGCCCTGTGCAGGGTGTCAGCCCGAGCTGGGGTGAGAAGGCAACCATACGGGGTTGTAGGATATGGGCAAAATTGGAAGAGGTTACACACAGAGGGGTTAATCAATCAATCAATCAATCAATATGTTAGGGAATTTGGAAGCCAAGGTATTCACTGTGGGAGAAGGAAGTCACAGTATAGAAACAGGAGAAAACTTAATGATCTGCTGTTAGTCTGGACTTAAACCAGGGGAGTAAACTCATTATTTTAAATAGATAGATAGATAGATAGATAGATAGATAGATAGATAGATAGATGATAGATAGATAGATAGATAGATAGATAGATAGATAGATAGATAGATAAATGTGAATTGTGTGTTCCCTGGCTCTGTCCATACACAAAGGACTTGGAAACAGTGACACCCCAATAGCAATAAGTACAACTAGTACCCAAATCTTGGCTTTCAAATCACATTCTGCACTAAGAGGAATGGGTTCCTTGGAGAAATAGCTGATCCTAAGACTGGGGCAAGGAAAAGACGAGATGAGCTGAAACATGTTGTGCGGGAAAGTAAGGGAAGACCCAAAGAATGATGGGCTATGTCCAAAGAACACAGAAGCCAGATTGAAAGGACCCCCACTGGCCAAATCTGGGACACTGTGAACACCAAAATAAATGCTAGAGAAGAACTGGAGCCCATTGAGTCACATAGGAAACCATGATTCTATGCTAATAAACAACTGACATAGTGAAGATGGGACCAAGAACAGGGTATTTGCATAGTTTCAAAGTATCTCCCCACAAAATTAAATCATGAAGGAAAAAGAGTGTAACTTTCGACTGAAGAGGGTGGCAAAGACCACCGTAGAAAGTGACCGTGACGACCATCATCAGTGATGGGACACACTGGAATCCCACACCCCTGATGGGATGTAATGAGAAGAACAGTGTCACTTCTGTGATAGTCCTGCCAGAGATGCGCAACCGGGATAAGGGCATAAGGAAACATCAGGCCATTTCAATCAAACTGAGGAACGCTCTGCAAAATAAGTGGGCTGCAATCTTCCAAGTGTCAAGGTCATGAACATAATGGAAGGCTGGCAACTGCTTCAGACTAGAGAGACTAGAGAGATCTGACAACTAAGGACAACGCTTCTAAAGTAGAGTCTTTTAGAAGGACTAACGGGACATTAGACATTATCCATTATCGGGACAACCGGTGAAAGTGGAATGAGGTCTGAGGATTAGATGATAGCATTGTATCGATGTGAATTCCTGATTTGGACAGTTGCATTGTGGTTATACAGGAGAACATCCTTGTTTGTAGGAAATACCCACTTAAGTATTCGGGGGTCATAGGACACCAGATTGGTAATATATTTCCAATTAATTCAGAAGGAAAGTGAGTTCTTTGCATTGCCCTTGTAACTCTTCTGTAACTTTGTGAATATTTCAGAATGAGATTTATTTTTTAAAAGTGATTAAGTACCCAAACTCCAAGGGAACCCAAGTTTATAGCAAAACCTCACCTGAGACAGGTGAAGCTCTAAGACACAGCTCCAAAAGAACTCCATGTAAACTATTCAAGCAGATAAGAGATCTTCTTTCTTCACATTGGACCTGGAAATATAAAACAAAACTCTATGAATGAGTTTTCTGGAGTAGGCAGTGTTCCGGAAGGCTGCGTCTGATCTATACCCACCTCCCACCTTCCACCTTCCAGTGTCTGTCATAATGTATGAGAAGAAAACCTGGTTAAGAGTAAGAAGACCCAGGGTCTGAATGTCATTTTCATCACTTCTAAACATGCTATGTTGGGTAAGTGCTTACCCTCCCTAAACCTTGGTTTCCTTAATTATAAAATGGAGATCATAATATTTACTTCACCGTATTGTTGGAAGAATTAAATACAATAATGGGTGTGAACCTGCCTACAGAACGATTGGCACTGGAGCACAAGGTCTTTTCTTTTGTTTTCAATTGCACAACAACTTAATCTTCTATAACCCAACAAGTTCCTTGGACTCTGACACAATTTATCCTGCTTAAAGATGGACGCATTTGCCATGTAGTCACTCACTCTTACTCATTTCTGCACTGAATGTCTGACAAATGCTTACTGAGAACCTACGACACAGCGCACTTCGTTCCAAGTCAGGAAGAATATACCCCCAGCTACCTTTTCTTTTGTTTTTGTGCTTTTCCTATAGAGAGGAAGCTGCGATGGAAACAATGCTTTCTACAGCTGTGACTTGTGAATTTAAATCAGTTTAATAGTCCAAGCAAGGGTGTGTTTGCCTTTCGTTCCCTCTCTCTTATTGTAGCTTTTGGATCCACCCACTTCTCCATCACATACATATTTATTTTCCAATGAGTTCTGAAAGAGTTCCAAGGGAGAGCGAGAGACAGGGAATGCAGCTGACGTCGGCCTCCCCATGGGTATTAGGTCACTCCTTGATCTAATTCCTCTTGACATTTTCCACATTGTATTTTTCTGCTCTTCTTCAAAACACATCCTTCTCAGAAAACGAATGTACTTATTGACTATGCAGGACAACCTTGGCAACAGTTGGGATTGGTCATGTGTAGAGTTAAAACACACACACACACATGCACACACACACACATGCACACACACACCAAGCAGACCTGTTCCATAAGGTCTCGGAGCACAAGAGGGCTGGTTCTGGAACACCCAGAGACTAGGGGGTTTCTCTTCAACTCCACTTAGCAAAGCAGAGGGTTTATTTTCCATTTTTCAGCCTTTGGCAATTTTGTTTGCTCAAGCTTAATTGTTCCCGGATATTGAGAGGGTGCAGAAGGTATGTTTGGTTTTAATGACTCTTTTGGCCTTGATTTCACATCCTCTCTGAAAAAATTACCAACGCACACAATAGACAGGGGTTTTTGTTTTATGTTTTTCCCCCCAAAGAAATACCCAGGGAGGTGAATTGCAGATAAAATCCAGCTACCCAGCCCATCCCCTTTATGTGAGTTGCCAGTTCTTAGTCACTGGCACAGAGGGGCTGGCGTGCATGGTTCCTGTTTGTCAGAGCAGAGAGGACAGTAGCTCTGCCCTCGGCCAGCCTGGAGGATCGTCCTCACCTTTCCCTGCCCCCTTAAATACCACGTTCCCCTCCCCCATTTCTCCAAAACTGCTGTGAACAAGAGGCACCGTATTAGGGGCATCCACCTCCCTGACTGCCCAAAACAGGACAATTTTAACGGCCAGGACTGCTGAGGAGCCTTCAGCAGTGTGCGACATAATTTGTGAAATAACTGTTTGGTGACAGCGGCAGATCCTGTGGTTGAGGTCCCCTGGGGAAGGGGAGGCAACGTCCACCCTCCATCCCACTGACTTCAGTCTCCTCTGTGCACAGTATGCACCCCTCACCTGCCCAGCCCCAAACCCAAGGTGGCCTCCCCCTGGAAGCCCTCTCATCACTGACTCCCCTGTCCCCCCACCCCCTCACATCACACACACACACACACACCCACAGGCACCCCGTGGCCCCACCCGCTCTCTCCTTTCTTTTTCAGGCTCCTTTCGTTTTCAGCCCTCCCTTTAAAAATTGGTGTGATATGATTTCACTCATATGTGGGGTAAAAAACTGAAAATCATGAACACAAACAGCGGCATGGTGGTTGCCATAGGAAAGGGGGTAGAGAAAGAAGGAGATCCTAATATCAGGTAACAGGAGATTTGACTTTGGGTGGTGGGCGCACGGTGCAATATGCAGATCTTGTAACATAGGAACCCACACCTGAAACCTATATGTTCATGTTGACCAATGTCACCACAACCAATTTAATAAATAAATATATATTTTTTAAAAGTTGGTGTAACCCAGGCCTGAGAGGGAGAACAAATTGTCAGCTGTATCAGAACCTCTGAGATGAACAAGTAAATTTCAAAAAGGCATATTTGACAGTAGAATGTAATATTTAATAAAGGAAAGTGATGTATCTTTTTTAAAAAAAATACAAATCCTTACAGGCAAAGTTCAGCAAAATTTCCTGGACTGTGAAGACACAGGACTGCCCTAACTGGTTTGGCTCAGTGGATAGAGCGTCAGCCTGCGGATTGAAGGGTCCTGGGTTTGATTCCGGTCAAGGGCATGTACCTTGGTTGCGGGCACATCCCCAGTGGGGGGTGTGCAGGAGGCAGCTGATCGATGCTTCTCTCTCATCGGTGTTTCTGATTCTCTATCCCTCTCCCTTCCTCTCTGTAAAAATCAATAAAATATATTTAATTAAAAAAAAAAGACACAGGACTGGTGCAGGGACTCCTGGCCGTGCTATGCCCATGACCAGCAGAGTTCTAGCAGTTTGTCTTTCTGGGGGTTATTTGGGGGGGCCAGGGTTTATGGTAACCAAAAAGAGATATGTGCTGAGTTTAAGGTTGAGAAATTCTGTTCTCAATAACCTCATCCACTCCCACGGCTTCGATTATCCCTATAAGCCGACAACTCCCAATGCTTTATCTCCATCCCAGATCTTTCCATGGAGACCCACCTATGGACCAGTAGTGGGATGTTTCCACTTGCACATCTCCAACCTAACAGGTCTGAAGGTGAGCTCACCATCTGCCCCACGCCCTGCTTCCGGTCCCTGCAAATGGCACTCAGGTCCACCCCATCACCCGGGCCAGGGACTGGGGATGCTGCCCTTCCCCTTGCTCTTCCCACTCCAGGGGCACCTCTAAAACATCTCATATGTCCACCTTCTCCTCTCCTTCCCTGCAGACATGGCCTCAGGGAGGCCACCCTCCCTCCAAGGTCTCTTAGGAGACAACAGCCTCCCACCTGGGCTCCTTGGCTTCAGATTCTCCTTCCTGTCTATCTTCCACGCTGTTACAAAATGGCCCATCTGAAATACAGGTCTAAGCGGTTCATTCATTCCCTCACTTAAAGCAGTCTGGTGGCTCCTTGTAGCTTACAGAATATACTTTCATGTTCTTAGAACAACCATGGAAGGCTCATCGCAGAACTCCATCCTACCTTCCCTACTTTCCCTGCCAGCCCTCCTTCAAACTCTTCTTCCCAGCCACCTTATCCCTCCAGCCCACACTCCTTCCCACTGCAGATTTTTGTGCCTAGAATCCCTGCTTCCCACCTGACTACATAGTGAACTCCTATACTTCCTGCAAAACCCTACTGAGTGTCACCTTCTGTGTAGAGCCTTTCCAAAGTTCTCCAGGTAAAAATAATTGTCCCCTTCACTGTTTCCTGCTGTACTTCCTACAGGTTTCTTTAAGCCCTTACCATTTTGTAAATTAAATTCTTTGGGTAATGTCTATCTTCCCCTGTATGGCATCACCTCTTTGAGCATAGAAGCTAAAGTAGCATATAGATCTATGTTTCCGAAGACTCTAACACAGAGCCAGGTACAGAGTAGGGAATGAATGAATGAGTGAGTGAGTGAATGATAAACTCGGGGTACCTGCTACCTTTTCCCAGCATCATTATCCTCTCGAGTCCTCTGGGACATAATAGGGCTAGACAGGTCTGTAAAGGATTACATTATCTGCATCAGCTCTCTAAGGCTGGATCACAAATTATCACAAATGTAGTAGCTTAAAAAAGCAATCATCATTTATGATCTCTCAGAGAATGGGGAATTTGGACAGAACACATATCCCTCCCTCATGAAGTCTGAGGCCTCAACTGGAAGACTCAAAGGCTGGAATTATCTGAAGGCTCATTTACTCATATACTAACATTGACTGCCAGCTGGGGTTTAACTAAGACTGTCAGCCAGAGCTTTTCCATGTGGCTTCTCCATGTGGCCTGAGCTTGCTCGCAACAGAGTGGATGGATTTCGAGGGCAAATGTCCTAAGAGTGAGAGAAAAAAAAAAAAAACAGGTGGAAACCATGTTGCTTTTATGACCTAGCATGACTGCTGACACATTCTATTGATCAAGGCAATTACAAGGCCTCCATCCAGGTCCAAGGGCAGGGAGCACAGAGCCCACTTACTGATGGAAGAGTGTTAACTGTAATAAGAACATGTGGGATGGCATGTACATTGGCGTGGCCATATTTGGGAAATGTCTGCCACAATCTTCAAAGAACACCGCCCTCTGCCATCATGTGGGCACTCGCCTTAATCTCATGAGGCACTGGGAGCACGTTGCACATATAACCCAAATGCCTCCCCAACTTGGTCATGCACATTTGTGTTCTGAATCTCACATAGGAGCTTTCCATCCAATTAGCTAGAGCCCTACACCCTTGGGGACATGCAACTATGCTAGGAGATCTGAAAGCAATTAGGTAGGGTCCATTTATTAAATTCGCTCAAAAAGACTGGCCATGCCAGGCCCTGTAAAGAGTCAGGTGCAGCCCCTGCCTGCCAGAAGAAAATACACTTTAACCACTTCGCACTACTACAAGGACACTGTCATCCTTGAACCAACTTAGTGCACCTCCACTTCCTTTTCCCCTTGAGATGCGCCCTTAGTTCCATATGCAAAATGGACTCTGCAGATATGCCCAGTCCTGAGTCCAGGGACAAACACATTTTAGGTTCCCAAGCTGAGGTTCTCTGTTGCACAAGGAAGAATTAACTAACCACCATAAAAATAAAACAGATAACATATTCTTAGTGACTACTATGTATAGATATTATAAGACCACTAGAGGCCTGATGCACGAAATTCATGCAAGGGCCTTGACCCGGGCCCCAGCCCACCACCGCCACAGCCGGGGGCCTCTGCCGCCTCTGCCATGGCCCCTGCCTGCTGCGGCTTTGTCCGGAAGGAAGGACATCTGGAAGGACGTCCAGGCTAATTAGCATATTATGCTTTTATTATTATTATAGATTTCCTTGTAGTGAGAAAACTACAACCCAGGGGCCAAATCCTGCCAGGAGGCTGCTTTTGTAAATAAAGTTTTAATGAAACACAGCCATGCCTATTGGTTTAAGTATGGTCTGTGGTTCCTGTCGTTGGATAAAGTTGAGTAGTTGCAGCAGAGATTGTGTGGCCCCTACAATACCTAAAATATTTAATATCTGGCCTTTAGAGAAAAAGTTTGCTGACCTTTGCTCTGGAGATGAGGCTAAATCTCTTTCCTTGCTTGCATTAAGCATAGTGGCTGCCATTCATCACGCATCGCCTATATGCCGAGCTCTGGGCTAGGAGTCCCTACGTGTGTTACTTTAAACTTTCATAGAGCCAGCAGGGAAATATCACTATCCCCATCTTGCAGATGGAGAAAATCAAGGCTTAACGAAGTCAAAGATCTGCACAAAGCCACAAGTCAGTGGTGACATTCAAACACAGGTCAGTATGATTTCAAAGGCCATGCTCCCGATGCCATCGACAAAAACATGGGCAACAGCCCCTGCTAGTTTCTGGCTGTCTGGTGAGAAACAACTGCCATTCTTGCTGGAATTGATTATTAACCTTAAGCAGTCTGTACTCAAGCAGAACCACTTTTCCCGAGTGACTGCTTGCCGTGGAGATGACTCATCATCCAGCGAGGCAGGGATCACAGAGGTTGCCTCTCTAGGCCCTTGGAGCGAGTGGAGAGAGATGGGTCACCTAAGTCTGTCACAACCTGAACTTTCGGCCCACTCAGAAGGGGGACCTGGAGCTACAGACAGGGAAGTGTGTAGACTCCACCACTTCCCTCAGAGCACCTCAACTTGAAAGACTTGCCCAGGTCATCTGAGGGATCAGAAAGAGCCCAGTCATGGCAGGTAGGTTTTGTCTGGACAGCAGCCACCGTTGCAATCAAGCTCTGCAGGTCTCAGGCTCATTTGGCTGGGAACTACATTTTTCTCTTCCTGTGAAAGGCTGGGAGCACCTCTGACCATTTGAGAGCCACCGTGGGAGCAAGTCATCACCCACAGGGTGGTAGGAGGATGGCCTCGGGGAGAGCTAAAAGCCACTTGGGAGTGAAGGCAGGCCAGGTGAGTGGGGAGCTAGGGATAGAATATTTGACTCAAAGGAAGTGTGCCTGGAAAGCAACAGGGCTGGTTTCTTATGTACTCATAAATGTATTCTGGAAGCTTCTGGGAAGTTCTCAGAATCAGTGAGGTCAGCTTTCCAGGGGACCTGAGAATTGTCTCCCAATACTAGCCCTTCCAAGTGGTTTTATTGCCCTGGGTTAAACAGTGGTAATCCTTTTAGGGCAAAAACAAATTCATTAATGCCAGATGGCCAGCTGAGGGGACATTCCAAGAGCTGAATGTGGTGTCCGTGTGTAAGATTCAATGTACCCACTGCAAATCGGTTGTGAAGACCAACTGGATTCAGCTTATGATCTCAGTATGAGTTGGCTCGATCAATGATTTATTCAAGAAATATTTGTTGAGTTTCCACAAAGTGTCAAGCATCGTTCCTTGTTCCTGGGGGGTACAAAGGAGATTAGGCATGTCCTTGTTCAGTTCTGTGAGATGGACAAACAAACACACAATGAACCACAGTGTGATGTGATGAGTACTGGGACTGAGGGATGATGAGCAGGAGAAAGGAACGCTAACTCTGATGGGACCAGGAAAGGGATAGTAGGGCTGTCAATACTACTTAGCACTTGTCTGAGCTGTGCGACCTTTAGCAATTTAATCTCTTTAGGCTTCAGCTCTTTGTCTGTAAGATGAAAATAAAATCAATTCTTTGCTTGGAATTTTGTTGTAAGGATTAAATGTCAATACACATAGAGTTCTTAGAGCAGCACCTGGCCTGTCCTGAGTGTCATTTGAGAGCTGTCATTATTCAACGTTCACTATGTACTAGGTCCTGTTCCAAGTGTTTTGCATAAATCAACAGCTACATGGTAGGGACTCTGGTTGACCCTATTTTATGGGTGCACAAGGAGGCACAAGGCGGTTGGGTGATGAGGTTGCATCGGTTCTAAGTCCTGGGGTTGGGATTGAACCCAGGCCGTCAGGCTCTCAAGTCAGTGCTCTCAACCTAATACATTTCGCCTCAGAACCCAACACTGAATGTGGACAGGTGAGAGGGATCATTCCAGAAGATACAATATCAGATTTGGTGACATTTGATATTTGTAAGGAGTTAAAAGGGTGGAATAGCTATGTGTCATCTGACATAGGGTTCAAGGGCATTGATTTGCCAGCAGTATAACTTTCAGTGAGTTGCTGAGTATCTACACTCCAGTTTTCTCATGTGTAATCGGGGATTACTAGTCCTACCTTGAAAGGATGATGTGCAGATGAAATGAACTCAAAAATGTAAAGTACTTAGAATGTTATCCAACATAGCAAGCTTCACTCATTCCCAGCTGCCTTGCATCACTCTTACTTTCATGCTTTCTCACTCCTGCCCCTAACTATGACCCACCCCTATTCTTTTTATGGAACATTGGTGACTTTTCTGACTTCATTTGTACTTTTCTGACTTCATTTGCCCGGAAAATATCTCTTTGTTTTCTTCAACCCCTTTGGGACCTCATTCACCATTTCCTTTCAAGGTTTCTCTTCCTCTGTTCATCCTTAAACACGAGTGTTTCTGTGGGTTCCACCATTGATCGTCTCTCTGCCCACTCTATACACTCCCCTGGGTAATCTGTGCATTCACATACTGGCAACTCCTGAATCCGTATGTCCAGAGCAGGGCACCCTTTTGAGTTCTTGACGCACATTTCCATCCACCACCTCCGGGTGGACGCCCCAATGCTACGTGTCCTAATAAGAATCATCCTTTTTATCCCCAAACCTGCTCTTCCTCCTGGCATCCCAACCTCAGTAACTGGCACCACCACCTCCCCAGTTGCCCAAGCTAAAAACTGGGAGTTGTTCTAGAATCCTCTTACCATTCCACCTCCACATCTAATTAGTCACCAAGTCTGGCAGATTTCACCTCTTTTGACACCTTCCTCTCTTCTCCAGCCCCACTGCTCCTGCCTAGTTCAGGCTAGTGAGAAGGTGCTTTATTAGCACCTTCTCACTAGCCTTTACCCTCCTTTAATCCATCCTCTACATTAGAGGTTGACAAATTTTTTCTGTAAAGGAGCAAATAGTAAATATTTTATAGTTTGAGGCCCTAGGATCTCTGTCACAACTAGGCAACTCTGCCATTATGGTGCATAAACAACAACGGGCAATATACAAGTGAATGTGTGTGGCTGTGTTCCAATGGCATTCCATTTACAAAAACAGGACCTGGGTGGGTTTGGCTCATGAGCCATAGTTTGCAACCCTTGTTCTATGTTATTGCCAAGATGGTCTTTCTAGTAAGACTGAGTCCCTGTCATTCTGCTGTTCAAAATCCTTCCTTCAATGACCTCCCAACACAATGCAGCTCTCCTGGCTGTTTCAGGCTGCCTTATGTGACATGCATTCTGGCTCCGCTTAATCCCTGAAGCTTTGTCCTACACATTAGGGCTAGATAGGTCCCATTCGGCATAGCAGCCCATAAGGAACAGTAAACAAATTTTAAATAAATCTCATAATGTATGACAACAAGATCCTACTAAGTAGAGTTATGGTGATACAGTTACTAATTCAACAGAGATGAACTGTGCACCTGTTATACACCATACGATGTGCAGGGAGCTGAGGAGTTAGAAACTATGGTTTCTACTCACAGGATCCTGTCAGTGAGACCCTCTGAAATATGACAAAACAAGTCTTACAGGAATGTAGTCCAATCATTGACATAATTGCACACAAATATTCTCAGTCTAGTGTTCACTCTTCTAGTCTGATTTCTCCCCACTTTCAGTGCTTCTTGAGTTCTAGCCACACAAAACCCCTCCCTTTCCTTAATCGTTCACAAGTCTGCAAATGTGCCCACTTCCCTTCTTCTGCTGCAATTGCTTTCTCTGCATCCTTCTCCAGCTGCCAAGTTCTCTATTGCACAGCATGTATCGCCCATATCTAATTCATGTCCCTGGCAGCTAAGAAATCAATAAATCTGAATGAATAAATTAAAGGCCCAATTCAATTATCTACCCTCCATGAAGCCCGCCTTTATTTTTTTCAAGAAAAATTAGTCTACTGCCTTCTCCATAATCTCATAGCCCTTTGTTCACATCTTCATTAAAGCATGTAGTAAGTACACTGTTCTAAAATTACTCACTGATGTGTCTCATGCCCCAACTCTCAGCTCCTTATGAGTAAAGGTAATGTATTAGATAGGTTTGTATATATCACTCGCTTCCCTAATACCTGTACCCTGTCTCTGGAATCATCACTGCTTGATATATATGTTCTGCTCAATAACTGATGGATAAAACAATAAATATACAAATTAATAATGGGTATAGGATATCATGCAGACACAAAAACAAGAGGATTCATTCTTACTAGGGAAATCAAGAAAAGCAACATAGAAAAGATGGCCTTGAACTGAGCCTTGAGAAATTATTAGAAGAGTGTCTACTAAACAGGAGAGGAGAAGGCATTCCAAGAGAGAAATAGTTTGAGCAAGGATAAAGAGGAATGGTAGAATGCGACAGGTTTGGGGAATGATGACTACATTGATCTGGCTGAAGAGAGTGGGCCATTACGATGCTGGAAAGGAAGGGGCAGAGTCAAATGATGCAAGTCTTGGTGGTCCCTCTGAGGGGGTATAGATTTTATCTGATCATGTCAAGATGTGCACTCTAGAAAGGTAAGTGTGGATTAATTATGGAAGAGATCCTTCTGAGGTGGCTGCTCTTGTCCTTGTCTAAGGGACTGGTGGAGATGATCTGGACTAAGACAGTGAATGTGGAGGTGGAGAGGAGGGATGGCTCAATAGCTCTTTAAGAAATGACTCACCAGGAGCTCTAATTTTTCAGGAAAGGGAGCCCAGACACAGAGAGAAAGGAACTGGTAAGAATGTAAACTAAGAGACATGGAAGCAGATCAGATGATCTGAATTGCCAAGGCATCAGCCTTCTAGAAGGAATTGGTGCAAACTCAGAAATCAAGGAGGTGTTATTACGAATAGGGAACCCAACCAAAGAAAAATTCCCTCCACATTTTATGGGAGCTAAAATCCTGGTGAGGAAAACTGGGTTCTTGGCTGAGGTTCACATTGAGCTGATGACCAAGAGCCACACGTGCATGACTAACAACCTCATAATAGGCTCTTCCTTAGGAGATGTAATGGGAGCCTGGCTGGCAGATGTGACAGGTGCTCTCAGCAATCCCCAGGGAGCAACAACTGCAGAGCTCACTGATAAAAACAGGTGAGACTCATTCTTGAAACGTCCTCGCTGTTGGTGTGTGAGCATACTGGGTCCCTCAAGCATCTTGACAGTTTTTCCTGCCCATTTGGAAGGATGGTTTACATATCTTAGCTGTGAGACCTTATGAGAGCCTGACCTCCCTGCTGGGGATCACTTTCCTTCTCTGTAAAATAGAGATACCAGCACAAGTGATTGGGAGAAACTGATGAAAAAAATGGATGTGCAACCAGCTTTTCAGTAAACTAAAAGCACTAATAAATATCGGGGGTTAGTGTTATTATTTGACAAACCAAAAACTGTACCTGGCATTTATTTCCTCGTAGTTTTGAGGGGGGAATTGTGGTCTGTTTCTCTATTTTGTGTGTGCAAACCATCCAAAGTATGAGCAATTTTTTTTTCCTGATAGAGAATAATGTCTTCTGTCAAAAGGGAAGCGATACTTTACTAACCGAAAGCACATCAGAAAATGTGTGTGTGGTCATCCAATGGCACTCAGAGACCAAGGAGAGCCCACCAGCATCGCCATGGCTCCGCATGGCAGGAGCAGAGAGCGCTGACCGCGAGGCAAGGAGAGGAGAGTTCTAGCACATCTTCTCTCCGAGGTTCCTCAGGAAGCATGGCACATCCCTGCAAGAGCTTGGGAACTAAGAGGAGGAAGGACAGCTCAGCATCTGAGAATGTGCCACCTCTGACTAAAAATCGATAGCTAAGGGGGAAGAACTGCAACACTGCAGGCTAGGGAGAGCTAGAGAAAATCTGTTTTCATTTATAATTATTCGCCGGGTTGTTGTTGTTTTTTCTTCTTTGTGATAGTATCTCATGTTCATGGGATTGTTTAGAAAAATATCCACACTCTCTTTCTCCTACCTGGTCCTCACACTCAGCCATGGAGATGGATATCAGTGTTTTTGTCATTGTTCCCATTTAAGAGCTGAAGAAACAGAAGCTCGGAGTGCCACGCAGTCAGCAGCAGGCCTGTGGCACCTGACTCCCAGCACACCATGCTTCCTGTACTCATCAAGACAGCCAGCTCCCCAAATGCAGGACCGGGACTTTGATTTCTCTCCGTGCCTGACCTGCTGCTCCCAGCGCTTCCTGATTAAACTATCCCGTTTGTTTCCATACGCATTCATTCCACACACAGGGCGGGCACCAGATAAGTGCTGCCGTGGACGTGAAGAATTTTATGGGGACTGAACTCTGCTTGAAACCTGGTAGGGGAGGGTGTGAGAAGAAAGGGCAGCAGTCCACGGTCATTTAGGATTGAATCTATAGAAAAAAACCTAAGCAGGAGACATCATTTGAAGGGATTGAACAAATAGTCATTGCCAATAAAGGAAGAATGCTGTTGGGATAAGAGACGGGGCCTGAGGCCACTTCCTCTGGGCCCGTGGGTCTCGGAGTTTGGTGTGGAGCACAATCACCTGTAGAGTGACTGGAGAATGCAGAGGCCCAGGCTCTCTGAAGTAGGACAGGACCTGGCCTTCGTATTTTACCAGCATGTCCCAGGTCATCCTGACACTGACCACGGTTTGAGGACCACTGTTCAACGCAGACTTTTCTCAGTAGCCAACGGCTCTGAATTTTCCCTGCTTCTTCTCTGGCTAGACAAAGGGAATGAAGCTCCCCGTGGAGGTCAGTGGTTGACCTCTGCTCATTAGGGGAATTGCCTATGTGTGAATCCACCGCCCTCGGTCAAGGTTGCAGTGTCTAAGCCGGCATGGGATGAAGCTTTTTGGGGGGCTCCATCTCCACTGTGAAGGATATGGTTCCGGTTACACTTGTGATGCCCTCCTCAACGCACACTTTTGCTCTTAAAACAATATTCTGTTCGATGAGCATTGACTAAGCCACTTCCATATACCAAGAGCTGGGTCAGTCCCAGAGGTGAATCAGGCAAGTTCCTACCTTCAAGGGCCTCCAGGTTGGTGGGAATGACCAGAGACCTGTGGAATAACATTGTAAATCCTGTCAGAAAGATGAGGGCCAGTGAAGAAAGACTAACTCAGCCTGGGCCAGGGGACGGCTCCTAGAGGAAGTGACATTTAAAATATAAGCACACTAGGCGGGCAAGGGGAAGCAAGCTCTTGGTAGAGAAACCAGCTGGTGGCAAGGCCAGGGGGCTGCCCTGGGCAGAGCATAGCTAATAGACTGGTGTGGCTGAGAGCAGGGTGTGGGGTCAGAGAGGGGGACAGCTGGGGCCAGATGTGAAGGGACTTGAAAGCCACGCAAAAGAATTTAGGCTTCATCTTAAACACTTGGGAGGCTTCCCTGGTTGTTACCTTCCCCTCCACTGTTCTCCTCTCTGTTTTTCTCCCTCTGGCCTTTGGGAAGCTAGAGAAGAGAGAAAAGCAGAGGAAGGGAGCGGGGTGCAAAGGGAGAAGAGAGAGAGGAAGAGAGATATCCCAGTTCCTTTTTTGGGAGCCCCACCTTGAAAGACTGTTGGTTGTGTTTTATAAGGGATTAGCTATCTAATGATTTCTGACTTCACAAGACATTTAAGTGCTGAACACAGCTCTGGGTGACACAGTGTAGGACGCACCAAGACGGCCTAGAGTCCCGGTTTCCAACCTCTTGACCTCAAGGGTCATCCCTTGCCTGCTGTGGTTTTACTTAGGCTTGTGGTGTTTATTATTGTTTGAGAAAATATATTTTATAAAAAAGAAAACTGCCGTTAATTCAGGAGCACTCCAGACTAAATTTGTATTCATTGTATAAAAATAGCATCCAGACACTTGAAAATCCATTATTGCAAATAACCTACATCAAGAGGCAAATAACACCTGTTGGAAAAAAATCTGTAACTTACATAATAGGCCAAGGTCTAATGCTTTAATATATAAAGAGTTCTTACAAATTAATAAGAAAAAGACCAACAACCCAATAGAAAAAAAATAAAGGGGATGGGTAAGAGACATTTGCAATGGTGTTCACAGAAAAAGAAATATAAATACATGCATTTCTCTCATAGTAAATATATACATGGAATACCATTTTTTAATCTGGAAGAGTAGCAAAGACTAAAATGTTTGATAATCATAATGTGGAAAGGGTGATCAGGAAAACAACACTTTCATTTGACATTGGGAAAGTGTAAATGAGAATAAATTATTTGAAGAACAATTTGACTATGTCTATCCTAATCTAAAATATACTCTTGCTTGACACAGAAAGTCCACTTCAAGAAATTGATGCGACGTATAAAATCACAAGCATTCACAAAGAACTGCGAATGAGCTGAACTCAATAAAGGGCAGTTAAAATGCAACTTTATTGGTCCTCACCCTTCGAACTTATTCACCTGGTCCTTTAAGTCGCAAAAACTCTCTGTAATTTCAAAGCACCCTCCAGGGTGTTGACCAGAACTCTGAAGGAATTCCATTCGAGAGATTCTCCCACAGGGTACTCTGGCTCTTTCTCAACCCCCTTAACCATCCCGGCCTCTCCTTACAAGTCTTAACAATCCCAAACTCAGGTCCCAGGAACTGAGGCCACGCTCCTGGAGAGCTCTCTCTAAGCCTTTCTCAGTTGACTTAATTCAAGCTAACCACTCATGGGAGAGGACGGTGGAGAGGGACAGGAGAGACACACTGACAACACGCTCCAAAGAAGGTCTCCCTTCCCACCCTGTCCAACCTGTGGCCCCTCCTGAAGGCTGGAGGAAGGTGAGGGTCTATGCTGGCAGATCAGCTAACAGTCTCCTCGGTGCCTGCCAGGGGGGTCCAGCCCCTCGTTTAGGGTTGGGGAGAGAGAGATTCAGTACTGACTGTGTCATTTCTAGGGATCTGGAGCCCTGGCCAGAAACTGACACTAAACGAGTCCCATTTTAACATACATCATTTATAGCATTGTTTATAATAGGAAAAAATACATCATTTATACCATTGTTTGTAATAGAAAAAAAATACATCATTTATGGCATAGTTTATAATAGGAAAATATAACTTAAATGTCTGGTAAGCAAATCATGAAACAACCATATCATAACCTACACATGTCATTATAGCAAAAACCCTACATGACATATTATCAAGTTAAAAAAAAAAAAAGCAGAGTGCAGAACACTGGGCTCCCATCTGTATGTGAGTGGCTTTAAAGGGACTTTTAGTTATATACACAGTTGTGTCTGCACAGAAATTCTGGGGAGTAGGATGGTGAGCAGACTTACCAATCATTGCATAATATTTTTACATTTTTTGAATTTTTACCATTATGCATTAGTTTTATCATTTTAAAATCTATTATTAAAAGAAAAAGAAAGATAATCATAGTATTCTTTTTTAGGAAGCATTGCTTTATTTCCAAAAGCAATACACCTTCATTCAAACAATACAGAAATACATAAGGATAAAAAGAAGATATTTATAGAATATATCAATAGAGAAAAAATAGAAAATATATACCCCATAAAATTTTTTTAAAATCCATCTCCCACCCTCTCTCTGCCCTGCAAGATTACCACTCTTAACACTCAAGTGTTTATCTTCTTCCAGGTGTTTCTGTATGACTTTACAACATATAATTTTCTTTAAGCAAAAAAGGGGAATCACACTACACAGAGTGTACTTAAGCCTGAATTTTTTTTCACTTTAAAATATACCTTGGACCACCTTCCACACTGGCACAGAGAGACCTACTCCACTCTTCCTCATCTTTGAAACAGCTTACCTGTGTGTGTCCCCAACATGTACGCAGTTTACTTGGCCATAACTTCAAACTGCTGCTCTTTTAAGCAAAGCTGTAGTGACCACCTTACACATGTTTGCATACCATAACATCATTCCCATCCATTAGGTTCCTTGGGTAGAATTTCTGGGGTGTGTAAGATATTGACAGGCACCCAGAATTCTACCCAACTCCTCTCTCTGCCTGCCCATCAACACACCTCCTCTTTGACGACAGCTGTAGCAGCCTGAGCCCCTCCTTGATGCAATCATAAACACACTGACAGACTCAGGACCTGCAGACTGGGACCCATGGACCTCACTGGTCTTCCCCATTGGGAAGGACTATCTCTGACGCTATCTGGCCGAAGAAGATGGGAGAATGATAAGCAACGTTGTACTTTTATTTCACAATAGATTACATTCAGAATGAGAGGCGAAGTCTGCATCATCATCGCTAAGAGAAAACATAAATCACTCATGAAATGTCTTGCTTGTGCCCAGCAGCTTCAAGCTATGCCCTAGGCCCCTTGGGGATCCTTGTCCACTCTCTTCTGCCCTGAATAAGCCTATGGGAATCCTCTAGCCTTACGGAAAAGAGGAGTCAATAACTGGGCCCATGACGGTTCTGGATGCCATGTGAGAAAGGAATGAAAGCCACTTGTCTGGAGTCTGGAGAAGCAAACAGCTGGGGAGCAATGAGGATTGTCATCAAAAATCTCAAAGGGCTGTCCCGGGGACAAAGGAGCAGGCTAATCATAGAATAGGAGCAAAAGTTTGGAGGAACCGGCAAGCAAGGTTTCAAGTAAAACAAGAGAGAACTTTCTTAACCATCAGAACTGCCCAGAGCTTCCAGAGGAAGCATTCAGAGCAGCCAAGATGAGAGTCACTGACATCCAAAGAAGTCAAGAAACACAAAGGACAATGTGCATCATGGCATCAACAGTACTGTCTAAAGAAGTCCAACCGGCTATCACCATGGAGCCACAACAGTCTACATTATTTTATTATTTTTGTGCAATCCCCTATGCCAGCATTTGGCTGACACTTTTCAGAAATCTGATTTATTAAAATAGGTTGATTAGTCTCTCACAGATGATTCATATCAACCAAGCACAGGGAGATATATGTCTAAATGCATGGTTTATATATCTGTGCATTTATTTGCAAGGAGAGACAGCCATCAGGTAGAGCAGAAACTCAAGTCACCCTCATCAAACATCTTCCTGGCAGATGGACTCAGTGGGGACAGAGATGTCCATAAAGTTGTAATTCTCAAAGTCTATTGGCCAAGACTCTGGCTTGGATGATGCCAGGATCGGCTCTGCCCAGGCATTGCTATGACTTCCCTTAAGCCTCACTTGCCTGGGTGAGGAAACCCCTTTCAGAATGTTCTAGTCCTGTGGTCGGCAAACTGCGGCTCGCGAGCCACATGCAGGTCTTTGGCCCCTTGAGTGTGGCTCTTCCTAAGCCTTAGGAGTACCCTAATTAAGTTAATAACAATGTACCTACCTATACAGTTTAAGTTTAAAAAATGTGGCTCTCAAAAGAAATTTCAATCGTACTGTTGATATTTGGCTCTGTGGACTAATGAGTTTGCCGACCACTGTTCTAGTCTATCGTCTAATTCATAAATACCTCAATATTGTCATTAGCAGGTTCTGCTGTTCTAGGAGTCTCTAGAGAATTTCTTAGAATTTCTTCTCTGAAGATAACTATCACATGATCTCACTCATTTGTGGAATATAATGAACAACTTAAACTGATGAACAAAAACAGATCCAGAGACAGAGAAGCATCGATCAGACCATCAAACCTCAGAGGGAAGGTAGGGGAGGGCTGGGGTAAGGGGGAGAGATCAACCAAAGGACTTGTAGGCATGCATATAAGCCTAACCAATGGACACAAACACCGGTGGGGGTGGGGAGGGCATGAATGGGGAGGGGGGTAATGGGGGAATAAGGATACATATGTAATACCTTAATCTATAAAGAAAAAAAGAATTTCTTCTCTGGTTTGTTGTATTTGAGTTTCATCTCCTACTCTCATGGAACAGATCCTCTTCTGTTAAAAAAATAAAAATCCTTTGCATAGGTGAGTAGAGGGACTTCTCATGCACCAGCTTACTGCATACTATAGCGAGAGGCAGCACAGAGCCTTACGTAGCTAAGATCACAGACACCTAGATTGAATCCCAGTTCACCACTTACTCTGACTTTGGGCAAGTTATATCATCTCCCTCTGCTTCAGGTTCCTCTTCTGCAACAGGTTCGTGGTGAGGATGAATGAGTTCATGAATAAAGTCCTTAGAACCATGCCTGCGATTACCAGGCCCTGGTATAAACTTTGTCAACCTTACCCTCACCATTGAGATAAGTCATATTCTTGTCTCCATTTTACCAATGGGAATGCAGAAGGTCAGGAAGTTCAGACAGAGAGCTGGGATTGAAACCCAGGCATCTCTGACCATGAAGCCAGGTCCACTCTGCCACCCACATCCCACCATATCCCTCACAGACATAGTGGAAACACTTCTCTTCTCTTCATTAGTTGTGGGAGATATGGGGTGAGGGGAAGTCTATTTTCATCACTGCAGCTCATCCTTGAGCAAGAAAGATGATCGTGTCCTCTGCCCATGGTCAGACCAGAGCTAGTTGGTGAGAAGCAGGCATTGTGCAATGTGAGCAGCTGCTTCGGCAGATGTGTCCACAGCTAAATGTAACACAAGTTTCATTTCCAGAGTCAAGAAAGAATACTTATCCCAACATATCCCCCATGACCTTACCAGAGGTGGATGGGACATGAGCAATGGGGAGGGTTTGCTCCTACAAGCAGCCCTTAACTTCTCTGTTCTAATAATCGCTGAAGGTACAACTCTATCAGCGCCCCAGACAGCTACTGGCTCTGATGACAAGGGTCCCTGGCCCCTCCAAGTTTACTGAACATTTGAACATTGCCTGCAGAACAGTCAATGGAAGGTCCAGAAGGAACTTTCATCCAATCAAAGCAGGGAAAAGGCTGGGTAGCTAGACAGGCCTGAACTTCAAGCTGTCCAGAGTTGTTGTTGGACTGGGCAAGCCATTCAACTTCTCTGACTTCAGTGGAAGAAGATTTCTACCTTGCAAGTTTGTTGTAAAATTCTGAGACCATTATTATGGAGGTGTCAGGAACCACCATTAGCCATGGACAATCAAAGACTAGGATGGAAAAGAAAACCCACTGAATAGGAGAACATATTTGCCAATGATACTGCTGATAAGGGGTTAATATGAAAAATTTGTAAAGAACTTATACAACTCAATACCCAAAATCAAACAATCCAATTTAAAAATGGGCAAAGTATCTGAAGAGACACTTCTCCAAAGAGGACATTCAGATGGGCTAGTAGACATATGAAAAGATGCTTAATGTTACTAATCATCAGAGAAATGAAAATTAAAACCACAGTGAGATATCATCTCATACCTGTTGGAATGGCTATCATCAATAAATAAAACGAAAAACAAGTTTTGAAAAGGATCTGGGCCCTGGCTGGTTTGGCTCAATGGATAGAGCGTCGGCCTGGGGACTGAAGGGTCCCAGGTTCGATTCCGGTCAAGGGCACATGCTCAGGTTGTGGGTTCGATCCCCTTTAGGAGGTGTGCAGGAGGCAGCCAATCAATGTTCTCTCGTCATTGATGTTTCTATCTCTCTCTCCCTCTCTCTTTCTCTCTGAAATCAATAAAAAATAAATAAAAAAAGATGACTTCTTTAAAAAAAGCGGACTTGGAAAAAAGGGAACCCTTGTACACTGTTGGTGGGAATGCAGATTGGTGCAGCCACTGTGGAAAACAGTATGGAGTTACCTCAAAAGATTAAAGGTGGAACTGCCTTGTGACCCAGCAATTCCACTTTTGAGAATACAGCTAAAGAAAACCAAACACTAATTCAAAAGAATATATGCAGACCTACGTTCATTGCAGCATTATTTACAATAGCCAAGATTTGGAAGCAGCCCAAGTGCCCATCAGTAGATGAGTAGGTAAAAATAAAAACAAAATTGTGGTACATCTACACAATGAAATACTACTCAGTTGTAGAAAGGAAGGAAATCTGACCTTTTGAGACAGCATGGAGGGACCTGGTATTATGCTAAGTGAAATAAGCCAGTCAGAGAAAGACAAATACCATATTCATGTGAATCTAATGAACAAACTAAGCTAACAAACAAAATAAGAACAGACTCACAGATACAGAGAACAGGCTTATAACTATCAGAGGGGAGGGGAGAGGGGGCTGGATAAAGGAGGTGAAGGGATTGAGTACAAATTGGTAGTTACAGGAGAGTCACAGAGATGCAGGTTGCAGCACAGGGAATGTAGTCAGCAATGGGTGGATTGTAAAGGCTACATATGGGGCCAGGTGGGTGCTTCAAGGGTGGGGAGGACCACTCAGTGCAGTACATGATTGCCTAACCACTATGCTGTGCATCTGCAACTAATGCAGAATGGTATTGAATGTAGACTATAATTGAAATATTTTTTAAAAAGAACTATATGTCTGGGTAAGAGATACACTCAATTTTTGTGCCCTGCTTTACTCAGTCAACATCAACATCTCTCCATGCTAGTACTTTCTCTTCCATAACATCTCGTGGCTGAGATATAATTGAGTCACACACGGGACATTAGAGAAAGACAAAGGCAAAATAAAACACCCTGTCATACTACTTGTCACACCCTCTCTCCGGGCGAGCCCTCTGATGGTGTGCAGCTAGCATCTTCCAAGACTAGATAGGCCAGGGCGGCACAGACACCCTGAGACATGCCCGCCACTCAGCCCGAGCCCATCCTCGGGCCAGCTCCTGAACAGCGCAGGCAGCTTTGGCCAGTGTTAGAGCCTGGCCTGGGAACCCACCGAGAGGAGGAGCCTGCGGGATGCAATGAAATCATGTTCTAAACTTCGGAGGGTTTTTAAGAAGCAGCCAGGCAGGGTGGTGGCTGTGAGATGGGCTGGTCAGGAAATGCCAGTTTAAAGTTAGCTCTGACCTATTAATCAGCAGCGGGGACAATGATGCAGGAGGGGCGGGAAGGCCGGACATGTGCTCGCGCCAGATTTATGGGCCCAGAACAAAGGGCAGCCGGCTCGTTTAGAGAGTCTCTTTCCCTTTTCCTCTGGCAAAACGAGGACATTGTTTTAAAAGCCAAAAAGAACAAATATTGTAAAGACTGAGGTCATTTCCAGAGATGCAACGGGTCCCGATGGGGACCCACACATGCTAGGTGAGGAGGACTAGACAGAAGAGCCCAGAGCGGCGTGGTGGGGTGCACGCCTTGCAGCAGGGACACTGGGGAGGAGCTGAGCCCTGCCTGGGCCACTCTGCAGGCATCTGGCAATTGGCAAGCCCACCTGAAGCCCCTCAAGATAAACCCAGAGGCTCTGTGAGCCCTTCTAGGAAGGTCTTCCCAAGGGTGGGCTGCCCAGGGCGCTGTTCATCTCAGCTTCCCTCACTTCCAGCAGAGTCTCTCATCTCAGTCCCTGCCTCGCTTCCTCAGACTAGAGGAGAAGCGGGACACGAGAAGAGTAGCAAGGGAAGAGGAGAGAATGCCAGTGGAGAGAGGACATGGTAGCTCTGATGCCCCCACTCGTTCAGGGTCTGGGGGATCGAGCAGCTGGCTTTGCAGCCTCTCCTTCTCCTTGGCCACCACCGTCAGTCAGCTGCTGGCTGCCTCTTCCCCAGAGCCTGCTCTCCTCCCATCTGACCTCCACCCAGCCCCGGGATGCACTTTCTAAACTATGTAACTGACCATCTCATTCCTGGCTAGAAAGCACCGGGTGGTTCGGCCTTTTCTTCAGAAAAGAGGTTGAGAAACCTCCGCCTGGTAGAATCCTGCACATTATGGGCCCACCTTCCTTTCCGGTTCATCTCCCATCTCTCTTCCATCCCCACATGTCCATTAGCCTCATAGAATTCTTTTCTGTTCCCCAAACATGACAAGTCCCTCCTGGAAAAATTCTAGGCATCCTTTGGCCTAAGCTCCAGGGCTACCACCTCCATGAAGGTAACCTCCCTTATGTGGAGACCATACACCATGTGCCGGCTGGATTAATCGCTTCTTGGTTAGTGGTCCCGTGTTGTGGCCATACTGCCAATAATAATAATAAAATAGCATAGCACTTATTATAGCAACTACACTACTTAATTGCAGGTCACTTGAAAGCGTAAACTCCATTGAATGAATGGATGGATGAATGAATGAATGAATGAATGATGACCTACTAGATAGGAGTACCCTCAGGGTATATGGGGGCTCATGCAAATATTTTTGTGAGTCCTCTACATATATAAACAATCTGAGTCACCAAAAGCAGTGTTTCAGCACCTTCTGACAGCTCAATTTCATGTGATCGATCCTGCAAAATAAATACTCTCCAGCCAGCAGAAAAGATCCTTTCACCAGGCAGCCCTCCTGGCACTGGGGTTTGGTCATGGGTCCCTTGGACAACCTTTGAGGTGCCAGGCCTGGGGCTCCGCTGGGGCATCTGGTTGACCCCATGCACTACGTATGGGATGAGAGGGCACGCCACAGGGGAGACATGGAGGCCAAAGCCAAAGTGGGTCCAAGTTGGGCCCAGAGTACCCTATCTGGATGACATTGCTGGCTCTGGTGAGTCCTGATCCCTGGAGGGGCTTAGAAAATGTTGGGGTAGCATTCCAAACTTCAGCAGCCCCTGAGGCCCAGAACCCAGGCAGACTCCCCACTTGCCCATGTAGCACTGCTCCTAGATAACCATGTAACTAACCACTTTGTCATTCAGTAAACATTGACTGCGCACCTACTATGCACCAGTCACTTCGTCAGAAACTGAAGCTCTATATCCATTCGTAATTATGAGTTAGCAAGTTATGCCTGCCAAGGAACGAACTTAATCATAACACAGCGAGACCTGTAGAGCGTGGGAGCAGAGGTATCATTCCGCCGATCAGGAAACTGAGCCGCAGAGGGGCTGTCATATATTCCATGAAGGTCCAACCACGTGCTCTACTCCTGGGTGTGGTTACGGTGCAGCAGGAGTTCCTGAAAGAAAGCAAAGGGCAATCCGGTGATCTCACTTCCCAAAATAAACCAAAACGTGAGGGGAGAGAGAGAGAGAGAGAGAGAGAGAGAGAGAGAGAGAGAGAGAGCGCTTAGAGCCTATTCTGAGGGTCAACAGATGATGGAAACAATGATGAAAATACATGTAAATGGCTCCATACTGTGTCGTCAGAAATTGCCATTGTTAAGCTGGCTGAGAAAGCCTCTCCCAGCGGAGCAGTGGGAGTGCTGTGACCTGAGGGCCAGGGGAGGGCCCCAGCTTCTCCTCCCCTCCCTGGGCCTCGCTTTCCTCATCTGTACAACAGGGAGCAGGACCCTCCTATGCTCTTGCAAGATTCGAGTAAGAGGAGAGGTCAGAACAACCTGTGTGCAGGTGGAGCACCACCCCTGAGTTGCTCATTACTAATAGAGGCAGAAGGGTTATTCTGTGGCTTTCTCACCGCACCAAACAAAAATCCACAAAAGGAGGGGATTTCTACAACATAGGGGCTCTATGTAAAGTGAGACAATCCAGGGCAGAAACAGTCCTCTCCTGAGACTAACCCTCCGTGCTGTCTTCTCAGGTTTGTACCTGTGCTCACTGTACACACACACATACATGCGTGCACACTCACACACGCCATAGCCTGATCCTTGAACATCCCTTCTTCCAAGTCTCGGCTCTCCACCTAGGGAAATTTTGTCCCCCAGGGAACATTGGCCAAGGTCACACCGTACATGGGGAGAGGGTGGCCTGTCCTGGCACCTCATGGGTAGAGGCTAGGATGTCACTAAACATCCTCCAGTCCTCAGGACAGCCCCACAACAGAGAATTATCCGGCCAAAAATGTTAATCGTGCCGAGGTTAAGAAACTCCACTCTAAGCCTTTGTTTCTATCGTTCCTTCCATTATAAGTTGCTTCCCTTTTCTCTGTTTACTTGAATACCACTCCTCCAGAGAGAGGAAAGACCTCATCTTTCTCTGGAGGTTTTAAACCAAGATAACTTTTTTTTTTCGTAATTTGACCAGAACTCATAGAATTGTAAACACCCAGACCCTTGGAACAAAGTCCTATGCACAAGGATGTTTACTGCAGCCGTGTTTGTGATAAGGGAAGTCTAAACACAACCTAACTGTTCTCTTCAGGAGGGATCAGAGCTTTAAATTATAAAGCTTTGAAACAAAGCCATTATCTGCAGCCCTTACGTGCAACAAGGTCATTTCCAAAGGGGCTGACAGGGGAAGGGCACTGAGATACCTAGTTAAGTAAAAGAAGTAAGGTAGTAATGTTCAGGACAGCCTTGTTCATAGGTAAATACGTAAAAGGAGTATTTGTAAACATATGGATGTATATCTATAAAAGTTGGTGTAAGAAAGTGTTAACATTGGTTGGCTCTGGGGAAGAAGATTTGATCAGGGCCATGAGAAGATGACTTGTCACTCTACCATCCATCAGACTGGCTATTTGTAACCATATGCAAACATTTCTTTTTATTTAGAAAAAATAGTTCATTAAAAAATTGTAAGTGGTGAATCTTGGCAAAGGACATGCATGATTTCATTGCACTGTTCTTGCTACTTTTGGTTTGAAATTTTTTCAAAATAAAAACTTCATAGAAGGCTTCTAGAAAAAAAAAAACAGCATATCTTCCTCACCTTGGAGTAGCTGAAAAAACTTCTTAAATAGTTCACAAAGAACAAAGCTTAAAAGAAAATGTTGGCATACTATTTTTCATTAAAATTGAGAACTTATTTTATCAGACGAGACCTCATGAAGAGTAAAAGGGCAAGTCTCAGATGAGGAAAGAGATTTACAGTAGCTCTACCCAACTAGGGACTTGTATCCATAACATAAAGAACTCCCCCAACTGTAGTCAATAATTCTGTAACAACTATGCACAGTGCCAGGTGGGCATTAGACATCAAGGGGATCACTTCATAAATTATATAAATGTCTAACCAGTATGATGTTCCCCTGAAACAAATGTAATACTGAATGCCAACTGTAGCTGGGGGAAAATGTTTTTAAAAAATAAAGAACTCCCCCAAATTAATAAAAGATAATCAACATTTTTTAAATGAGCAAACGATTTGAACAGGCGTGTCACACACACACAAAAGATATTCAAATGGCTAATAACTGCATGAAAAGAGGTTCAGAATCATTAGCCATTAGAAAAATGTAAAATCAAACCACAATGAAATAGCACCTCTCCCCAACCAGAACTGCTAAAATTAAAAAGACTGACATCAGCTAAGGATGTGAGTAACTGGATTTCTCATACATCACTGATATGAGCATAAAGTGGTACTGCCATTCTGAAAGTTCGTTGGCAGCATCTATGAAAGCTAAACATTCCAGCCTTACCTCTGCAAATCCTCCCCCACCTGCACAGATTTTTCTTTTCGTAATCTCTCGGATCTATACCATATTTTCTACCCTTTAAATTCTGCCCAAAGAAAGTTCTCAGACTTTCTTTGGTTCCATCTAACTAAAATTTGCTGAGCACCTACTCAGTGCAGCTCTTGGGAATCTTATCATTGGGAATAAGGAAATGACCTATTTTTAGAACCTATTTTATACCCTTGTAGGAGCTCACAGACTAGATGTGGTGAGCTGAGCAGCAGATACAGTAGAAGACAGATACCACTTTTGACTAAGCTTCTCTTCCAACTTAATTCCAACTTTAGATCCTTGTGTCATAGTTTTCATATTATCAGTACCTGAATTCACAATGACCCCAAGCAGGAACTGAGAGAGAAAGCAAGAACCTGCTGAACTGATCCAGTTGACATGTATTCACAGACAGCAAGGAAGATTTGGACTAGGTTAAAAAAATTAGATTTTTGTCATTGACATCTTCAATATGAAGGCTTTAAGATATTCAAAACCTAGCCCCACGCAAGCCAATTTTATATCCATTAGCTCATCCCATTCTCAGAATAATCCTGTGAAGCAGGTATTATTATCACCATTTGGCAAATGAGAAAATTGAGGTTGAGATAGATTATGTTATTTGCCAAGGTCATGTAGCCACGAGCTGGCAGGGCTGAAAGCCAAACACCTGCTCCCCTGATTTAAATTCTGGTTCTTTCCTCTACATCACATCAGAAGCATCCCTATACAACTCCAGAGATATGGAGATCTAAATTTCTCTCTGGATTTTCCTTTCCCTGAAACATTTATTCAGCCGCCATCTCTCCTCCCATCCTGCCTCCTCATGGCCAACTCCTCCTCCTTCTTTAAATCTCTAATTTCAGTCTTTCCAGAAGGCCTTTCCTGATTCTCCAGACCAGCTTTGATGCCAAGGCCATGAGCAACCAAAGCACCCAGTACTTCAGCCATTTCACTACCCTATGTTATCTTAATAGTTTCAAGTTGCTAAATTCCCAGTGGCTTGCACATGATAGGAGTTCATGATATATTGTTGAACGAACGAATGAATGAATGAATGAATGAGTAGATGGATGGTGAGAGCATTCTTCCAAGTCTACATTGAACCCTAACTATTCCCCACCAATCCTGTCTAACAAAAAACAGTAACTGAAGAGCAAAAAAAGAAGACCAACATGGTCAAACAGATCAAGAAGTGCAGATCTTCATAACTGTTCTGAGACTCATCTGGTGGGATAACCCCTCCCCTCTCTGTAACTCAGTTTTGCCAATTGTACAATAGCAGCATCGTAGCAGATTGCTTCTCTAACTCTGCCTTGCACCACTTGGCTCTGGTGCTCTCCAGGCCCATGCTTGACCTGTGCCAGGAAGTCAGCTCTGCCTAAACCCATCTTCATTCCCAGCTGTGGGAGACCAGCTACTATGAGCTTCATATGGTTTCATGGAAATGTCTGTGGCTGTGAGGTGATGCATGGTGATGAAAGTAAAACTCGTGAAGGACCACCACATGGCCCCTATGTTCTTCTGGTATGCTTTCTAATAATAATCAGTAGGTCAGAACTATGTTAACTCAGTGCTGCCAACCCAGCCACACCAACTTTTGTCCAGTTGCTCTTGGACAGCCCACGGTTTTAGATGGTATTACAGTTTTGAGAAAAGTTCCCTGGGCAAACCGAGTCGAATTAAATTATTGTCACCCCATTAAAAAGTCTGCCTTGTAAATAATTAAGCCATCTGGCCTCACCCTGCACAGCATCACCGTCAGGTGGTCATGCAATTCATGCTTGATAGTCCCTAATTATGGGACATCTCACTACCGACGAGGCAGCGCATTCCGCACTGACAGTTCTAATCGGAAGAAAGTTGTTTATTGTGCTTAGCTGAAGTCTGCCACGCTGCAACTTTCCTCCCATTGGACTGGTTCTGTCTTTTTCATAAACTGAGTCCGTGTCTAATCCTCTTCCATATGACAACCATTAAGGATACTGAAGGATGGGAAAAATGAATAGAATTGTCTACATCAAAATCGGAAACTGTAGTGAAGAAAATGATCAACCAAAACAAACAAACAAACCAACCTCCATAAAGAAGATTAATTGGCATACTGGAGGGGGAAATGTGTGTGTGTGATATGTATAAGAGACATACTGTTATTACACCTACAAAGAACTCATAAAAATGTATTCAAAAGCAAAATGGGCAAAGGATATTGACTGGCAATTTATAAATTAAGAAATGCAATGGTGCCCAGCTGGCGTGGCTCAGTGGTTGAACGTCAACCTATGAACCAGGAAGTCATGGTTCAATTCCCAGTTTGCAGGCGTGATCCCAGTGTGGGGTGTGAAGGAGGCAGCCGATCAATGATTCTCTCTTATCACTGATGTTTTTATCTCTCTCTCTCCCTTTCTTTTTCTCTCTGAAATCAATAAAAACATATGTTAAAATAAACAAGTGCAATGGCACTAAACGTATTAAAAAATTCAAATGAGCCAAAGTAACCTAAGAAACATAAAACCAAGATAATTGTAGAGTGTAGATTGGTTCCATCTTTCTGGAGGACAGCATAATAATTTCTAATTTTTAATTGTGCAAACAGTCTGATCCAGAAGTTTTACTTCTAGGAATTTACCCTAAGAAGATAATTAACAAAATAACAGCAGAAATGTTTTGTAACTAAATTTCTACCAATAAGAAATTGATTCTATAAATTATGGTAAAACCAGAAAATGAAATTCTTTTTTATTATTATTATTGATTTCAGAGAGGACGGGAGAGGGAGAGAGAGAGAGAGAGAGAGAGAAACATCAATGATGAGAGAGAATCATTGATTGGCTGCCTCCTGCATGCCCCCTACTGGGGATCAAGCCTATAACCTGGGCATGTGCCCTTGACTGGAATTGAACCTGAGACCCTTCAGTCCATCTGCCGATGCTCTATTCACTGAGCCAAACTAGCTAGGGCTAAAATGAAATTCTAAGCAGCCATTAAAGATGATAATCTAGTTGACACAGAAGTATGTTCATTTCATAATGTTGAGTAAGAAAAAGATTAGTATTACACCTTTCATGTAATATTGTATGCATATTTTGTGTGCATGAGTTTGCAAAATGCTCTCTAGAAGCATGTTCATTAAGATATCAATGGCAGCAGTGCCCTCAGCGGTCCTGGATCTGTCTCTTGCTTCAACAGTATTTGGACGGAACAGATCCAGGGACGCCCTTTCTTCCAGTCTCTGGCCACTCTTCTGCGTCTTATCCAGTCACCACCTTCACAACCACGTCTAGGACCAGCCAACACACCGGGGTTTTTTCTACCTTCACTCCTTATTGCCGAACAGCCAAATTCGTCAGAATTATTCCACCGAGGTGGAGGCTGCAGTCAACCACCTGGCCAACCCACATCTGCGGGCCTCACATACCTACCTCTCTCTGGGCTGCTATTTCTACCATGAGATGTGGCTCTGGAGGGCCTGGGCTGCTTCTTGCATGAGTTGGCGGAGAAGAAGTGCGAGGGCGCTGAGCGGCTCTTAAAGTTGCAAAACCAGCGCGGTGGCTGCATTCTCTTCCAGGACGTGCTGAGCCTCCCCAGGTGAGTGGACAAAACTCAGGGCCATGGACGCCGCCCTGGCCTTGGAGAGGAGCCTGAGCCAGGCCCTTTTGGAGCTGCTGGCCCTGGGTTCTCCCCTTGCAGACCCTCATCCCTGTGACTTCCTGGAGAACCACTTCCTGGGTGAGGAGGTGAAAGTCATCAAGAAGATGGGAGACACCTGGCACCTCCGCAGGTTGCGGGCCCCACGCTGGGCTGGGCGAGTATCTCTTCCAAGGCTCACCCTCCAGCAGGACGAGGAGCCTCTGGAGCCCGAGGCCTTTGAGGGGCCCCTCTGCACCCCCTGGTGCCTGGCTGTTACCTGAGCCTCTCCCCAAACTGCTAGCCATTCTTTAACCACCCTGAAGCCCTCTCCCATGCATGGCACCAAATGACACGATAAAGCTTTTTGTAAGAAAAAAAAATTCATATATATATATATATGTATATATATATATATATATATATATATATATATATATATATACACACACACACACACACCAATGGCATTCTCTTGGCTAATACAAGTCAAAATAATACCTTCCTTCATTACCCCTTTTGGTTGTGTTCACCTTTTTTTTTGTATCGAGTGTTAGGGTTTTATAATTTAAAAATAATACTGATATTTTTATTTTGAAAACCAAAATATGAAAAAGATTTTAAAATCCCTCCTAGCTCTTTTTTTTTTCTAAGCTAAGCCTTCCTGACTCTTTTAATATTTCTTCAAATGAAATGAACTAGAGTTCCTCCTTCTGACCTCAGAAGCCCCCAGATCACCTACATCTCCCTTAAAGCGGCCAGAATGGAACCCAGAGTAGAGCCTGAAACTCACCTCCAGACACCACGAAGCCAACGAAGAGCTTGGCTTTGATGGCCCCACGCCTCGCTGCTGATCTGCATGGAGTCCCTGGTCTTTTTCACACGCGGCTGGTCGTTAGGCCGCCAGATCCCCAGCATGTGGTGATGCTGGTGCTTACTTGGGCCCAGATTAACATCTATCTCTATGTGGCATTTCATTAGCCGCGGCTGCCTCATGTTTTCTGACTGTGGAGAGAGAGCTTTACAGAGGCTGAGCCACCCAATCAGCCTCTCCGCTGTTCCGCTCCCACCGAGAACTCTGAAATGACAGGGGCATTTTCTCCCAAGGTTATCCCAGTTCCTCCTCGTAGGACAGACGTGGATGGATTCCTCTACTTGCTTCCTCTATGTTCCAGTACATGAAATGACCTACTTTGCAAGTCAAAATCATATATTTTTTCTAACCATTATTGGTGGTGAGGTAAGGTGATACAGAGTTTCTGGACGGCAACTGGAGGATGTCTATGTAAACATTAAATGTGGATAACCTTTGAGGCCAAGATTACACTTCTATTATTATCTCTTTATGTGCTGTCTTATATAATTTGACTTTAACGATGACTTCCTGGAAGTGTCTTATTATGTGCATAGGCTCATCATTGATCACAGCAGTTTTTAAGATAGTGAATATTGGAAGCAAACTAAATATTAAAGCAATGAGGGATCAGGTAATCAATATATGATAGTCTTTGTACAACTAACTACAATATAGACATTGAAAATGATGCTGTAGTACATAATTAGTATCACATATCAGCAACATACTAAGTGTAAAAAGTATGATTAGTTAGTTCAATTTCTTTTAAAGGAAAAATATATAGGAAAAGAGAAATGTTTGGAAGGACGTGTTTTAAAGTTGCAAAAGTTTATCTCTGAATGGTGAACAATACAGGTGACTTTCACTTTGATATGCTTTTCCTCAGTGTCTACATTTTTTTATAATGAGCATATGTCATTTTTAATAAGGAAAAAATTAATAATATTCATTTGGTGATTCTTAATATGTGCTTCTCTACTTCTATTTGAATGAAGGTTTATAGTTGAAGTCCCATTTACTAATATATCCTATATTAATTTTTTTCTGTAAAGGGTCAGATAGTAAATACCTTAGGCTTTGTGGGCCAGACAGTCTTTATCACAACTACTTAACTCTGCTGTTATAGAGCAAAGCCAGCTATGTAAACAAATGAGTTTAACTGTGTTCCATTAAAACTTTATTTGCAAAAAAAAAAAAAAAGTATTGGGCTAGGTTTGGCTCATGGGCAGTAGCTTGTTGCCAACCCCCGTTCTTCAACTACATCAAGAGTGCATTTTCCTTTTCCCACTTGGTGTTTGCAATCTCTTGTATATACCATGTATCAGTTAGCTTTTGCTGCATAACAAATCACCCCAAAACTTAGCAGCTCTAAACAACAACCCTCTATTCACTTAGGACTCTAAGAATAAAAACTTGGGGCTGGAACATCTCAGCTCTGCTCCATCTAGGATCAACTGGGCCCGCTCATTTGTTGGAGGTCAGCTGGCCATCACAGTCTAACACATGTCTGGCTGGCTAGCAGCAGGGGTGAAGGAAGGAACTGGACTGCATGTCTCTCATCATCCGGCAGGCTGCCTACGCTTATCCATATGGGGGTGGGCTCAGTGTAACCAGGCGCAGTAAGATAGGGCTCTCCTTAATCTGAAGCATTTTTCGAGCCTCTGCCTCCGTGACATTTGCTAGTATCTCACTGACTAAACAAGGCACGTATGCAAGTCCATATTCCATGGCTGGAGGTCCCACATCCTGAGGAGAAGAATTGCAGGCACATGCATAGGGATATGTATACAGGTTGGAGAATAATTTGTGGCCTTTTTGTTTTCCCAATCTGACCAAATCCCTCAACAATGTCACCTCTGGTCCTTTCTTCTTCCAGAGCTCTTCCAGGCACCTCCCACTCAGGTGCTATCCTACAGAGGCCCCTCCCACTTCTCCTTGAGCAAGACTATTGCTGTATCTTTTGGCCAACAACCACAATCTCAATGCGTCTTTTCCAGATACGGGTCCATAACTCTCCTCCTCACCTGCAGTCGATTCTTACTCATCCTGGAAATGTGAGCTGAGCCGCTATTTATAAAGCTGCTCCAAATATTTCTCCGCGCTCTGATTTCCCTCTTTAAAACTTATATTTAAATCATTAGCCAGCGTCACTTCCCATTCGCTGCATTCTTCCTGCTTTCCATGTGTTCATATTCAGGCCTTTGAAAAATGAAGATTATAAAACTGGGACAGTTCCCATGGTGACACATTGGTCTCTTTGATCCTCTTCACTCTCACATGGCGAGTGAGCCACCCAGACAGCTGAAGCTCATTATAACCCTTTCTGTGAGGAGATTATGCCTTCCTCATTCACCCTCCTTCCCCCAGCAGCATATACACGCTGCTGGCAACCTTTGAAAGGAAAGACTTTTAAATCTTGCTCAACAGCCAACGCTGAGGGAGATACTGAGTGACAGTGGAGATGTGGAGGGAAGCGCATTAACTATGGAGTCGGAAGGTCTCACTGGGTTCAGGGCCAACCTCCACCACTATTCGGCGTGGCCTGAGACAAGTGATTTTTATTTTTCTTGTGTGAAAGCACCCAACATGATATAGAGGACAGGCTGAGTGCTCAGTAAATGTTTAAATGTTTGTGCATTCATGTTTGCCTGCGGTCGTGTGCAAAGCACTATGGGAAGGGCCACAAAGGGCTGGGTGATCAGTGAGACCCATGTGCCAACAGCGAGCTCATGGTGTGGCTGCGAGTTAAAGCTCACAGCCCAGAGCTTCTATTTTTCATTCTCAGTAAAAGGACGATGTGGGAGGAAGCCCTTTCAAACATCGGTCACTCTTTGAGCTGAAGAAGAAAATGAGCAATAATGACAATGACCTTCAGACTCATTTTGTCCTCCGGGTCATCCCCATCAGCCACCCCAAGTCCTGACTTGTTTCCTGTGGAAGAAACGCTCCAGCACAAGCCCACCGTCAGGCGGCTCCCAGCATCCCCTCCTCCAGAGGCGCTACCTCAGAAAGGCTTGAGGAAGCTCAGTGCATCCAGGGCCAGAGAGATCTGGGCGGTGAGGCTGTGGAATCTCAAATGGCAAGAGCTTTACCAAGAGAACCTCTGACTAGGGAATAAGTGCAAAGCGCAAAGGCAGCTATGTTTTTACGAGAAATAAAGATGACTTCATTTTGGCTTATGTCACTTGGTTGTTTGTTTTCATTCTTTTAAAAATGACAAGAGAAAATTGAAAAATAAAGAGTCGGTTTAAATTAGAGATGTTTGCGAACCCAATCTGTTATTTGGGTGACCGTGAGCAAATTAAATTAAACTCCCTGAACCTTAGGATATTCCTCTATAAAGCGAGGGTAATTATCCTTATTATCTCTGACAACATGTCAACATCTAGTAGAGAGCACTCCCAAAATAAGCAAATAAATGACACATATACTCTACACTATCTGGCCTTTGGTAGCCCCACAGTGGCCTTTGGGAGAGAGAGAATTTTGTACCTAAACTGTGCCAGGAGCTTTCATGCAGTAACTCCCATCCTCAGCTCTACATATCTCCAGTTCTACAGATCAGGAACCTGAGGCTCAGAGAATTCAGGCAACCGGACCAAAGTCACGGAGCTACTAAGCAGCAGGTGCTCCTACTCCAACATTAATACTCCTTCTAAGCCACTGTCCAAATAGTGCTCACCATGGCCACAAACTAGAGCAGAGTGTGGCCCTGGTGCCCCATCAGGAATGTTTCTCCTGCACAGACACAGGCTCCGGGTTAGAATTGTCCAGGAGCCCGGGGAGAGGGAGATGGGCCTGGCTGGTCGAAGTGTCTGGCAGGCCCCCTGGGGAGCCGTGTTCAGTCTGGCCTGATGCACAGCCTGCACCAATGAGCAGGAAGAGGGTGTAGCTCTGGCTCTAATGAAGTTCGCAGATGCTGGAGACATGTTGTAAACACCAGTGGGTGTGGGTGACCAGGAGGGTGGAGGAGCCACAATGAGGCTGTTCCAGCCGCTCAGAGCGGATAGAAATGTGGGCAAGAGGTAACGAGAGGAAACCCCATCCACTGAGACTTGTTTGGGAAGAGAGAGCAGCTTGAACACTCCAAGCAAGAAGCCAGTGTCCATGGAGGCAAAAGTGGCCCCCACACCAGAGGGGGGAACTCCAGGAAAGATGAGGCAGAAACCTAGGGCTCTGAACTGACGGCCTTCATGCACCAGCCAGGGTTTAGCCAGCACCTCCCGGTATACAACTCTGCAATGTGGCTCTGGGTCTCAGACTTGGTCCCTGTTCACCAAATAATGATAGTGTGATTAATATTAATTGATTCAAATCCTAGCTCCCTCCTTGCCAGCTGGGTGATTTAGCAAATCACTAACAACTTTAAACTCGACTTTTCTCATCTGCAAAATGGGTACAATAATTAGTACCTTCCACAGAGAGCAGTTATGAGGATTAAATGATATAAAGTCTGTGAAGAAAAAAAGAACACACGTGGCACAGTGGTTGGCCCACCTTCAGCCCTTAGTAAAGAGTGGCTGCTAATATTATTAATAAGCCTGTCTTACGTGCCCAGGCACCAGGCTTGGCATTGTCTAGGTGCTGGCAGGAAATAGATGACGCCCTCACCTGGGACACTGAAGTTTTATTAAAGGAGCTATTTGTTACCGTCTGGGTAGGATCAAGGGAAATAGCAATGGATTTTGAGACACAAGGAACTACAACTTAGCAACCTAATTTCTCTATCCCCCCACCCCCAGCCTTTGTGGTTTAGTTAGAGCCCAAGAACAGTGGCCTCCACCAAGGGGATGGAGCTACAGTGTAAAGAGAGGACTGTGGCCATTGGCCAGACTCAAGCAAAAGCATGGCGAGTGCTTAGGGGAGCCTCTCTTTCTTTTCCCACATGCCCCTCAATCTTCCGCCACTGTTTCCCGCTGGCTGCATTTCAGGGGATGGCAGAGCCAGACATGCTGTGCTGGTCAGCCCCCTGGGCCTAGAAATGCCAGTTGTGGGGCTGGGAAGCAAACAGAACAGCCCAGCTCCCAAACTCAATTATTAGTCTCATTAGCCCTAAGAAAGCTGGAGTCACTGTCTTCCTTTTTCAGATGAGGGAATTTGGCTGAGGGAGGTACAGCAATTCATTCAGAAACCAGCCAAAAGAAAAATGGTGGAGGCCCCATGAGAATCCACATCCACTCACCGTGCCGCCTCAACAGACTCAGTCAATTAACAAGAGAATAGATTTGGAGGCCCTTGTTGTCCACAGGGTTTGGGTGGGAGGGTTTTCCCACGTGAAACTGAAGGTGGTATAGAATTTTAAACTAGTCTGGGTTAAGGGATGGTCTGTAAAAATAAGCAGAATGAGAGGAAATAAAGCCTTGTGTGCCCACTTGGGTTAGAGCTCCTCACCCCTTCACCAGACGGATCCCTGAGCACTGTGAGTGCTCCTGGGGACTGGGAGAGCGCTGACTGCTAGCGGGCACAGCTTTTGCTTCTACAGCACTTTCACGTGCCACAACTATTCCAAGTGCTCTGTGTGTGTTTGCACGTTTTCATAGTGCGTTTAATTCACTTCATCATCATTAACTCAATCAAACACTTAAAAACAAGGGATACTGCCCTTGAAAAATAAGTCTCGTATACACTATTTAGTAAAAGAGCCTTACTTACAGATGGCTTCAGCAATGTGACAGTTGCTAAGTCAGAGGGGCAACTAGTGGTTTAAGAGCAAAGAGAAGCCCAGCAGGTGTGACTCAGTGGTTGAGGGTCAACCCATGAACCAGAAGGTCACCAGTTGGATTCCTGGTCAGGGCACATGCCTGGGTTGCAGGTTTGATCCCCAGTAGGGGACATGCAGGAGGCAGCCAATCAATGATTCTCTCTCATTATTGATGTCTCTCTCTCTCTTTCTCTCTCTCTCTTCCTCCTCCTCCTCCTCCTCTCTGAAATCAATTTAAAAAAAAAAACATTTTTTAAAGAGCAAAGAGAAGAGTTAGTGACTCAGTGGTGAGCTGGAGGTGGCCCTTACTGGCTCCCCAGAGCCAACTCTCTTAACTAAGTCTTTCATGACCACATTGCTAACTTAAATCAGCCATGGTGGGAGTAATTGGTAATCACTATAAATGAAGGTTGTTATTTTGTTTTGTTTTTTGAGGGACTATTATTAAACATTTACCAGCACATCATTGCCTGGAGGGCTTCCCAGAGGGGGAAGTATTTGAGGCAAACTTCTTTATAAAGAGACAGAAAGGTGCCCGCCTCCTCTTCTTCCACTACCTTCCCACACCCCTTGCTCCAGCCTCATAGAGCTAATCAGGGCACACCTCACCTCAACTCCTGTGTGCTACTCTGCCCTCTGCCCTCTGCCCTCTGCCCTCTGCCGAAAAGATCCCTTCCCTCTCATCTATCAGAGAAGCTCTTATGTCTGGTGAGTCTCTTTGCAGACGCTGTATACGCAAACACCTGCCCAGAACCCAATGCCAGCTGAGCGACCTTGGGTGTCCTGACCATCTCAAAACCTTGTTTTCCTAGGCTGTAAAATGGGAGAAATATGAGCTGCCCTGTCTACTCCACAGAGTTGCCGTGGGAATGGAATAAGATGGTCCAAGGCCCACCCTGGAGAGGTGCGCACCAACAAAGGCATGCAATGAAACACTGGACGTCAGAGCTGGGAGCAAGCTCAGAAACCATCGAAACCAATCTTCTCAACTTACAAATGAGCTAGCGTATTCCTTGGCCAGATTACTGAGGGCAATGGAAAAACATGATCCCGTGAGTGTCCCAGAAGGAGACCTCTCCTGAGTGCCCACCGTGGACTTGTGGGCACCACCAGGCCGGACCTCCCAGGAATGAGATTCTGGAAGCAGTGCAGAAACAACAACTGCCCAGAACTCTCCAGGCAGTGGGCCAGGGAGAGGAGAGAGAACCAGGTGGGCCAGCGCTATGCAGAGAGCTGGCAGGGTGGGGCCTTTGGAGAGCTACCTGGTGGGGCCTTTGCTATACTTTCCCACCCTCTTCTGCCCCCACCCCAGCAGAAGAGAGGAAGGAGGGGAGGCAAGGGGAAATGGGGCCACGCAAAACTGCAAGAGCCAGTTTATAAGAAGAGCTGGAACACGGGCTCTCTCAGACTGAGCCTGGGGCCAGCTCTGCTTGGATGAGGTGAGGTGAGCCACGGAGGTAACACTGAGGTGAGGACCAGGCCAAGGCCAGGTTAAGTCTTGGGGAGCAGTTCACAGGAAGAAGCTTGCAGAGCAGGTTGGCATTAGCAGGAGCCCAAGACAAGAGGCAGATCCCAAGGGGCTGGAGAGTTGGAGGGCACTGCTGGGGTCTGGAGAAAAGGTGTGCAGGGCAAGGGCGGCAGTTCTAATCGCTCTTCCGAGTGAGGACATGTGTTGCAAACGATGTCTTCATTACAAAAATACTGCGTCAATCAGTCTCCATGCGAACAATACAGACATGACAGGCAGGACTCCCCAGAGGCTCATTTTGATGTGCATCCTTCCAAGCCTTTGTCTGTGAGTTTATATCCATGTATATTCATAGGGGAAATATGCAGCTCTGTGTGTTTGTGTGTGGTCGTGTCTTAAAGGACTCAGCCAAACACACGCTATCCTGAATCTTACTATTTGCACCTAAGGTGGCTGCACACACCCACACAGCAGAAGCGCCACATTCATTGTAAACCTCCCCATACAATTCCATGGTCTGGGAGAGTGACGGGTTATCTAATCCATCCCTCATCGATGGACACTGTAGACTGTTTCCAGGTTTTCATTCTCAAGCAATACTCTAATGCAGCGGTTCTCAACCTGTGGGTCACGACCCTTGGGTGGTCAAACGACCCTTTCACAGGGGTCGCCTAAGACCATCCTGCATATCAGATATTTACTTGACGATTCATAACAGTAGTGACATTACAGTTATGAAGTAGCAACGAAAATAATTTTATGGTTGGGTCACAACATGAGGAACTGTATTTCAAGGGCCAGAAGGTTGAGAACCACTGCTCTAAAGAATGTCCCTTCACAAGCTTGTAACCAGGAAGTGAAGAAAATTATATTGCATATATTATATGAACATAAGAAACTTTTAAGAGGTGAGAATTGCCTAGGAAAAGTGAACACCTCAACCCCTGCCTGATGCACCCCTCCGATTTAAAACCAGTTTAGACAAAGATCTTGAAAGAATATCATCTGGAACTGGGACTGCATGAACCCAAGATGGGACCAAAATGCTTAATAAGTCATTTCCGTCGCCACTTGCAAGGACTCCGTCTATCTTGCGTCCCCTTAGTCATCATTTGGGTGAGCTCTACACATTTATGCTTGTTCTTTTTCTCATCTGTCCTCATAAATCAACCCCTGCCGTCTCCTAATCAAAGCCAGCTTTTCAAACGAAACCGTAGCCGGGTGTTTAACTAACTAAATATTGTTTTTCCCCCAGCACTGACAGCGAGGGGGTGGGATGCGGCCTTGATAATTGTCCTCCCTTCCTCAGCGACCCGAGGAAACCACGTGCTGCCCCAGCACTTACTGAGGGAGCCCCAGGTGGGTGGCAGCCGCGGGCTTGGAAGGAGCTGTGTGGGGAGGTTTTCCTTGGCTGTCTGGATTTTGCTCCTATGTCCTGGGACTCCCAGGAAGACGGTTACCTTCCCTGGTGAGCAGATCACCTACCCTTCATTACAGAGGAGAATAAAGGGTGACGCTGCTTCGAGTGGCACCAGGCCAGCCAACTGCCCATCGCCACCGCAGGCTCCTGCACGGAGGAGGCCTCTGCCTTGTCCTCCCATTGGCTGCCTTAGATTTCTCCTATTTCCTGTCTCACATTTCAGGGCCCAAGCCTTTGCAACTAGAATGATGACATGACATGCTTTCGGAAAAATCTCATTTTCTAAAGGCATTTCCTATTGATTTCCTTCCTTATTGAGGCCCCTCCCAGCCTGGCTTGTGTTAAAAAGGAAAAAAAAAAAAGGATGGGGGGAGAAATCTGTGTTTTTCCAAGCTCAGACTGACTGGCAGATTGCTGTTCACATCCCTCTATGGATGGGCTGCTCAATCAGTGTGTCCAAAGCTATAGGCCTTGGTACCATTTCTGAAAATCCAGCCACCAAAACGCCCCTGAAATCCCTCGCCCCACCACCTGTGTGGGATTTGCGGCAGGTTTGCTCCTCATAAGGAATTTTTCTGTGGCTTGAAAGGTCTGCCTTGAAAATGAAAGGACCACTTCCCATTTTCCCTGAGCTCAGGAAGCCTAGTTTCTCATCCTAGGAGACCTGCCTCTGCATCCCTCATGCGCTCCCACTTCTCCTCAAAGGGAGTCTGAGTGCTGGCTTCGGAGTCCGATGAGCCTGAACTCTATGTCGCTCCCTGTCAGCTAGATGGCTTTGAACAAGGCATTGAACCTCTCTAATCCAGTTTTCTCATTGGTTAAACAGGTCAAGAGAACACAGTATGAGTTTCCTGGAGCCGCCATACAAAATGAGCACAAAGTTGGTGGCTTAAAACACACAAATGTATTCACTGTTCTGGAAGCCAGACATCCAAAATCACGGTGTCAGCCAGGCTAAAGTGAGAGCATGAACAGGAGGTGCCTAGTGGAGTGTCAGACACAGGGTGCCCAGGAAGTGTATGGATGTGCTTTCTTCCCTTCTCCTCTGCCTCCATGCCCACCTGCCCCACTCTGTCCTGGGACTCCAGCTTTCTGAACTGACTGCTTCCAGCTGGCCCAAGACCAGTCATAATCATGTGAACAGCCTGCATGTTATCATGTTTCCACACAGCCCTTCTTACTAGTACATATTCAGACCCATCTGACTTATATCGACAGCCTGGTGAAGTAGGCATGGCAGGTACTTCATTTATCCCCATTTTAAAGATGGGTACATGGAGGCTCAGAGAGGTTCCATCACTTGCTGTTCCCACTCCTCAAATAACTGGCATATCAGACCTCCCTGAGATGTAATGTGTGAAGGGAGGGTGACCCTGATGGGGATGCTTAGCTATGGGTCATCTGGAGGTGTCGAGAACACAGGGAGATGGCCGCCTAAGATATGTCATTCCTGCCAAAGGTCAAAATATGCTTCTGCCTCTGTCGCTAGCCAGATGGTAAGTGCAGACAATGCAGCAATCCCTGCGCCTGTGTCAGGCGTCTGCCTACCTCCCCTCCCCAGTGATGTCTACGTGAACTTCATAATTAAAGTTCTTGTTTCAGAGTCTTATCATGGTCAAAGGGGCCAAGTGGGAAATACAGTGGGGCCTTGACTTATGAGTTTAATTCGTTCTGAGACCGAGCTCGTTAAGGAGTTCATTAAGGATCTCGTTAACTCAAATTACTCTATCAACTCAATGCAAAAAATCGGCCGAGAGACAGCTGGTATCTCAAAAAACTCGTTAGTCGGGACACTCGTAAGTCAAGGCCCTACTGTAATCTTAAAACCATGTGTGCCTGGCCTAATAAAGGTATCCCAATAAACGTCTGCAGGATTAAGGGGAGGAGAAAGCTCTGCCTTGATTGCAGGTCCAACTCAGATGCTCGCTCACAAGCTGTGTTATATTAGGCCCATGCCAAGGCCTCTCTGTGCCTCAACCTGGCCACAGGCGGGCAAAGTAGGTTTGTGTAAAATGATGGCCCAGCCTTTTCATCTCAGCCAGCCTAGGAATCCTGGGACCTGGCATCTCTATACCATCAGGCTTATCTGAAAAGGGAGAAGCTCTGGAGGCTCCCAGCCCAGAGTTGAAGACTGGGGAGTAACCCTGGACCAGTACCAAACCAACTCAACTGCCATAAGGGAACATTCTGGCAAGGCCCTTCTAGAACTGGCTGCAGCCTTAATCTCCAAAAAGAAGTAATGGCTAGATCTCTGCGAGCGTGCGCACGCGCGCGCGCGTGTGTAAGTGTGTGTGTGTGTGTGTGTGTGTGTGTGTGTGTGTGTGTGTGTGTGTGTTTGATGGGGTTACAGGATCTTTGTATCCAAATGACCTGAGCTTGGCTCTCCCACTTCTGGGCTATAAAACCTTTGCTAGTCACTTCCTCTCCCTCAGTCTCAATCCCCCTCTCATGAGTGGGGGGAATAATGTTAGGACAACTCAGTGGTGTCATGGGAGAGGGAGTTTAGAGTTATTGGAATAACAGCATTCTTTCCCTAAATCAGGTCAGAGATGAAGCCCTGGAGATTCTGGGCCGGGGAGCATGTCTGAGGCCGCAGAGCACCCACCATCCTTTCAGATAAGTTGTGATTTTCCTAGAGGCTGGGATGCTGGTTCATTCATCCTCTTATTCATTCAACAAACAGTTAATAAGTCCCTCTATGAGTCAGGGGCTGTGTGTACCCTTGGAACGCAGAGACAAACAAGACCTGGGCCCTGCCTGGAGGAGAGACAGGCACATCCACAGATCATTGCTCCAAATCCAGTGAACACAAGAGAAAGTCTGAGTGGAGAACAGAGCACGGAGGAGGGAGGAGGCTGGCTCCGTGAGGAAAAGCCAGAAAGCTTCAGAGAAGAGGAAGCCTTGCAGCGGGGCCTGGAGGGGGAGATGCTCACAAGGCGGTGAAGAGGGGGAAGGGAATGCCCAGCGGAGGCAACTCTAACTGCGCGGGGCCAGGAGGGGCGTGGGTGTCCGCTGAGCAGATAGGGAAGTGTTTGATGTGAGTGGGCTAGAGGGGTAGGTTGGGCCCGGAGGTAAAAGGCCACACTGGCCTTGACAAGGAGTGGGGACAAGAGGAACCAGACATCCAGCAGATCTGACTTTGTCCACAGCACAGCTCAGTGCGATCCGGGGGCCAGCGCCAGGAGCTCGTTAGGAATGCAGATCCTCAGGCCACACCCACACCTGCAGGGTGGCGCCCAGGAATCTGTGTTTTACCGAGTCCTCCAGTGATTCTGTAGCGAGGTGGAGTCTGAGAGGCACCGTGTGAAGCGTAATAACTAATGGCTGCCCAGCCAGTGTGGCTCAGTTGGTTGAGCGTCATCCCATGCACCAAGAGGTCGCTGGTTTGATTCCCGGTCAGGGAGGGCACCAAGGTTGCAAGCTCAATCCCCAGTAGGGGGCATGCAGGAGGTAGCTGATCAATGTTTCTCTCTCATCAATGTTTCTATCTCTCTCTCTCCCTCTCCCTTCTCTCTCTAAAATCAATAAAAACATTTTTAATAACTAACGGCTGCTGTTCATGGAGCACCTACTTTTTGACAGGCACTGGACCAAGTCCTTCACATGCCTTATCTGATGTAATCCTCCCAACAAGCCTATGAGGTGGGTATGTCATTATCCCCACCTGATGGATGGGAAATTGAGCTTGTAAAGCTACTAAGTGGCAAATCTGGGATTTAAACTCAGGCTGTTAGACTCCCGGCACCCAGAGAAAGGGTCAGCCTTAGGAGCCATGGCAGTTTTTACTCCAAGAGGCGGAGAATGGCATCAGAGGGGCCTGAGATTTTCTGGGAATAACAGCAGGATGCCCTCGGTATGTATGAGGAGGGAGCAGGAATAGACAAGGGCAAGCCCAAGCCACCTACGTTGAAAGACTGAGGGAGTGGAGACCCCCATTAAGGACATCAGAAAACTGGGAAGAGGTGATGAGATTTCCCCTGGGATGTGCAGAGCATAAGGGGAACATCAAAGATGGAAAGTTTCCATGAGAACTGGAAAACAGGGCTGATATCTATCCCTTGGTGGGTGGCATAACCACAGGTATATTGGATCAGACCAAAAAGTACACTTGGCTCTAATGACTATAGCTTGGGAGCTTCAAGCATTCGGGGGGCTAGATCACCACCAGAGTTATGAGTGTGTGGGGAAGGGGTTCAGGATGAGGGGTATTGTTCTCACCAGGAGCAGCGGTAAAGGGAACCCAAGCCGTTGGAACCAATTTAATGCTTCCAAGGGTGTACAGACTCGACCCTGATAGGACCTTTATCTGGGTCTCAGGAAAAGGGGGGGAGAGAAAACCTGTCTTCACAGTAGAAGGTGACAGAGCAATTAATAAGGCAGATTCTAAAGCTTATGAAATGCCCCAAAGCAAGGATCCAGGTGCTAAATGCATCTGCTCTAAAGATGAGAACACAGAAAACCCTCTTTTGGTTCCTATTTGGGTAAAGCTGGACATAAATCATTCTTTGAAAAGGTGCCCTGGGTGCCTCTGGTTGTAGGGGCTCCAGCCCTTCCCCACCATCGTCTCATTAATCCTGGAACGGGCCCGACAGGCGGCACCTTCATGTCACTGAACAGATGAGACCTGGCCTCCAACTGAAAGATGCAGGCAGGTTCCAGGTGCCCACTGCCTGTGACTGCCCTGCCCTGTGGGCTGGGGAGAGTGGGAGGCCGGAGGGAGCGTGTGTGTGTGTGTGTGTGTGTGTGTGTGTGTGTGTGTGTGTGTGTGTGTGTGTGTGTGTGTGTTTAGTCTTCATTACCTCCTACCATGAAAGAAAACGAGGTGGCAGCAGCTGAAGTTACTGGCTGAGCGGCCAGGTGACATGGACTGGGAAATTTAGTCTCTGAAATGGCCAGGTTTTCGCAGGAATTTAATCCCATCGTCCTGGGAAGCTCCTCCTTGAAAAACACCTATTTATTCAGCCCTTCCACGGTTAGCACATTACAAAGCTGGGAGAGGACAAGACAAGAAGTTAAAGTCAAGCAACAGACACACGGGTGTCATTTGCCCGCTTTGGGTTTATTTCGGGGTTTAGTCTTTCAGTGTAAGAAAGAGACATAAAGTGCCAGGTATCTTAGAAATGGAAAGGATTTGATGTGATCTCTCCTTTTCCTTTTAATAAAGAAGGGAAGGGGAGGGACTGAGACGGGGAGAGAATGAAGAAGAGAAAGAAGAAAAAAGGAAAAATAGAGAAAGAAAAGTAAGAGAGAAGAGAAAGAAAGAGAGAGAGAGAAAAGAGAGAGCGCAATGGAGAGGAGGAAGAGGCCGAGAGGCGGTGGCAGCGGCTGGAGGCGGCGAATCCCGGCTTCCTCCCCGGGAGAGCGGAGCGCTTTCCGCAGCGGCCGCGGGCTCCGAGCTTTTAAGGGTTTCTAATCCTGGAAGGCTGTCTGACATCACCCCGTTTCTTGTCGGCTGATGTTTCGTACAAGCCGCTCATTTCCTCAGTGTTTTCAGAGCCACCAATTACTGCAACAACCTCGTGTTTATGTTTTCTCTCTCCTGCCTGGCTGGCCCTCCGCCGGGAGCCGGAGCCTCTCTCTCCTGCGCACGGAGGGCGCCCGAGGGGGCTGGGTGGGGGGAGCGGGGAGGGGAGGGGAGGGGGGAGCCTGGCTCAGGCCTGGAAGAAAAAGGGAGGGGTCCCCCTTAATTTTTTTTCATTGACTTCAGCACCATGTGATCAGGAAGTCTGGCCTCCCTCCATTTCCCCTCCCGACTAAAGGGAAACATTGTGTAGCAGCCGCCGAGGCCACTGGTGGGATGGCCTTGGCCGCCTGACGTAGGGAGATAAAAATAACCGGCATATTTAAGGCCGGAGCAGGAATCCCTGCGCTCACACTCACACACGGCCCGGTCAGTTCCCTGGGCCGGCGGGCGGCAGGGCGGCAGGCCCGCTGCGCGCACCGGGGCTGTGGCCAGTGCCAGGTTGGCGACCGGGGACCCAGGCGCACCACCCAGGCCCCCCTGAGCCTCGCAGAGCCCTGAAAGGCCCCGCAAGGCTGGTCTCCGGACGCCTGGCTCCAGGGCACTGGGCCCGGCCTGGGTGCTGTGTCCTGCCTCCCTGGAGATGAAAAGGGAGGATGTGGTGGCAGAGGGAGGGTGGCCAGAAGCCTGAAGATGGGGAGGGGAGGTGGGGAGACACACACCTAGCTGCTTGCTCCAGGCATTCGCTACTGTGCACACACACACTCAAACCAAACCCCCCTTCTGCATCCTCTACAGCCACCCCCGCCACCCGCCCTCCCACCCCCCACCCTGTTGCAACTGCACATTGCAAAGATTTACAAACATGTGGAAACAAACAAAAACACAAGCTCGCTAACGATGGAGGAAATTCTCGCAAAGAGCTGGCAATTTTTCAGGGGAGAATAGACTTCCCAGTGGTGTGCTATCCAGCCACCTACCTGATGCCCCTGCAGTTTCCTCAGAGTTTCTCGGGGCTGCCACCACCTCTCACCTATCTGGATACCCCAAAAATAGGAAAGGAGGAAGTATCCCTGTCCCCTAGTGAGTCCACATCCCCAGTGCCAGGAGCAAAAGCCATGGTGAACAGTACGTGGCCCTGAAAGCACTGACCTGTTTCTATGGGGACAAAGGGGACCCTCCCTTTTTCTTCTCTCATTTAATTCATTTTACACAAAGGGAAACTGAGGCTTGGGGAGGTGAAATGATGGCCCCAGGCCACACGCGGGCAATGCTCCCCCACCACGTCAGTAGCCCCCTTCGACTGCTCTTACATGGCCATGTTGATTTATCGTTCTGGAAACCACCTTCTTGGGTTCCTCCTACTCCCTTAATAAAAGTAATACCATGGTGAGCTTCCCATTGACCTGTGAAATCACAGTTTTGACCTTGCTCTGGGCCACAAAGAAATTTTTACTTCCAATTAATAACGGGAAACCTCCCAGCCTTCTGATGTTTAAAGGAACAAGATATTTCCAAATTTCTGGCAGAGTTTTTCACCTAAAAGCCAGATGTGCTGATGAAAAATGAACAGGCGCTCACCCCTGATATTTTTGGTGTTACAGAGATAACAAATAGCTCTTTCACGGGGTGGAAGAGGCTAAGAACCGTCATGGAGAGAGATTTGGGGATTTCACCACCTGTAGGATGGAGATCCCAGGGTCTGGCCTGGTCATTGCCAAGTCCCCAGCACAGTGCCTGACCTTTAAAGTACTCCACCCATACTCTCTGGGCTGAATGAAGAGTGGGTTGTGGGTTGTGGGAAAGTGAGGGGCAGCACTAAGACACATTGGGATGATGTGTGCCAGCCATGCCTTCAGTGATTGTAGAGCATGCGTGCACTTAGTCCTCATAGCAGCCCTAGGACATAAGTGTTGTGATTGGCCCTGTTTTGTATATAGGGACCCTGTAACTCAGAGGGTAACTTGCCTGAAGTAACCTAGCTTAGGGAGTACTAGTGCTAGAATTTGAACCCAGGCAGTCTTACTCCAAAAGGCAAGCCCTTAACCCCTAGGCTAACCCCAAAGAAGTGCCCCTGAGACATCAGAGAGAGGGACCCAGCATTGACTAAGCATGCCCTCTGACTCAAGTTCCATGCTTGCTGCTGGAGAGGTAGACCAGGCCCCACAGGCTCCAGGCCCTGAGACAGGTGAATCAGGAACAGGACTGGGCCAGAGGCTCTTTCATCTCTGTATTCCCAACATTGACTCCCACAGATGCCTGTTGAATTGTCCCTCCTGAGCGATGCCTTCTTTGGCCACTGCCAGTCAAGGATATTCAGCTCTCCTCCCAGTGTAGACACTGCAGGTGACTGCCTAAAAGCACCTGTCGCACCGTATCAGAGCTCCTTGCTTTCCTGCCCATTTTCCCACTGGTCTGGGAGCACCCTGAGGGCAGAATCGAGGTGTGATCCAGCCTTGTTTCCCACTAAGGACTTGGGGGCATAGTAGCAGACCTCCACCAGCCTCCTCGAAGATACAGACCTCCTATCACCACCACACCTGACTTTCTCTGTCTCACCATCCCATTCTGTTGCCCCATAGCATTTGTCACAATTTGTAATTTACATCGTTTCCTTCCCTTCCCCACCCCCCAAACCCATAAACCACATCTATTTCCCCCTCATAGTATTTCCAGCATCTATTAAAGTGCCACACACGTTGCAGGCACTCAGTAAACACTTGTAAAATAAAGGAGTGAATGAGTGAGTGAGTGAATGAATGAATGCATTGATACTCCTCGGAACAATTCTTTTACCTTTCCACTTGCAATAAGTTTATCCCAAAATCAGTCATAACTGAGCAAAGCCACTTGAAATAATGTCACTACCCAAATTGTATTCATAAAGTAAGTGCTTTCTGTTTGGTAGCCACTTCAAATCCAAGTCTCATCCATATTGATGATAAGAAAGACTTAAAAGGGGGGTTATTGAATGAGGCCCTTCTTCTCATACAATGTGGACTCCAGTGACCACTATAGTTGGAGCTACACACAGACTCCCTTTATGCCCCTCTGTTTTCATTAGCTCGGGTAACTTGCCAAAGAGTGATCCTTTTGGGCTGAAATTTTCCATGCTGGGTCTTGGCAAAAGGTGAATTTTGGGGAAAAGTTTGAATAAAATCCCTTCAGCCATTTTTTAGTTTGATGAGGATTTTTTTAAATACATTTTTTCCCTTGCTTTTAATTAAAGACCTTTTTAGGACACAGGAAACTCCAGACCAGTTGAACTCTGAAAACTTGAAACTCATGTCTAATCCCATCTAAGGAAACTGTGGAGATCATTTGGGACTCAAAACAAATTTCTTTTTAATTAAAAAAAAACTATGCAAAAAAACAAACTATGAAGTAATTGAAAAATCTCTTTGCAGCCTTAGCAATCAAGGCATTTTCCCCCACTTGGGCTACATAAGTCTTCCTGTTACTCTAGCAAATCATAAAAGCTCAGAGCTGTTTAGAAGGGATTATACAACTTGGATTTCAGCTCCTTGGCCATGACAGATGATATTATTTCCCTCTTTCTTTTGTCTCAAGTATCTTCCCTCAATATTATACAAGGAATATATGATTTAAATTATAGGCTCAGTAAATTTTAAAAAAAGCCGCGAGGTTCCTGGAATGAAAGGACCACTCCTTCAAAGCCAAATATATAACTGAGTTTCCAAAGCTTTCTTAGACAAATGCTAACCAAAATATTTTATCTTAGATTGAATTTTCTCAATAACTCATGTCAGTATCAAATTCTTGCTTTCTTATTCATTGGAAACTACCTTACACTAGTCATATTAGACTTCTTGCCATGGAGTGATTTTCAGAAGGCAGTGCTGGAAAGTCAGAACAACCTGGGTTTGACTCTGATATTTACCAAACAAATACTTCAACCTCTCTAAGACTCAGTTTGTTCACCGATAAAATGGGGATAATATTGCCCGGCCGGGGTGGCTCAGTGGTTGAGCTTTGACCTATGAACCAGGAGGTCATGGTTCAATTCCAGGTCAGGGCACATGCCCAGGTTGTGGGCTCAATCCCTGTTGTGGGGCTTGCAGGAGGACCAATCAATGATTCTCTCTCATCATGGATGTTTCTCTCTCTTTCTCTCTCACTCTCCCTTCCTCTCTGAAATCAATAAAAATAGATTTTAAAAATAATTAAAAAATTAAATGGGGAGAATATTTACTCGGTGGCTATTACAAGGATCAATTTAGGCCAGGTGCCCCCCACCGGGCCTGGTATAAAATAAGTGCTTAATAAATGGCAGTGTCTTTCTGCCCTTGTCCCTCAGCTGATTATTCCCATTTTCTGGTTTTCATACTACCTCGTTGGCATCTCATGTCTTCTAGTTCTCAGTCCCTCATGGTCTAGTACAATGTGAGGTACATGGTCATTATTAGGCCAGACACGCACAGTAGAATCCATGGAGTGCTGACCACGCATTCCCAAGGGTGCTGTATATTCCAGGAACACTAGCAAATGCCTTGTCTTTACCTGTTTCCTTGTCTTTCTCTACTATTAGGACCTCTGTCACCTTTGAAACCCAGGGTGTAGCTAGGTTAATGACTGAATGGAAGAGCAAACCAGTAAAGGCCTATTTCCATATAGGATCTAGGACCTGAATCTTGGCCTCAGTTTTCAAGAAGTATTATTTTAGCTCGGGGATTGCCTGACAGCCAGGATTTGTTTGGAATGCTCACTTACCTCAGTTGTGTATTCAAAATCAACCACATCTCAAATGATCCTCTTTACATGTAGTTTTACTTAGCAGTGAGCAAGCAGGGAACCGTCAACTAAGAACCTTGGATGAGCAGGATTGCTCCTACTCGAATTTCCCACGGCACAGACACAGAACCACTTCAAAGGAAGAAAGCACTGTAAGAACTAACTCTAAAGGGCGGGGAGGAAGGAGGAAGGAGGGAAAGAAGAGGGACCCAGCTTAAGCCAGCACACCTCCACCTGCCTGAATAATATACATCCAGTCGATGTTTGCTTTGTCGTCCTCCTACAAAGTTGACTGCCTCTAGCCTCCTCTTTAACAGTTCTTTTTTTAATTAAACACGATTGAGTTCCGACTATGTGCCGTTCCCTTTTCATCCTCATCTCATTTGATGGGAAACAGGCTCAGAGAGACTAGGAAGCTCGCCTTCAGTTACACACCTAGAAGTGAGGTGTCTCCAGTTTCTCCAGTTTCTCCACTACCTCACATCCTCCCTTATAACCCCTACCCAGCGCACATGCTGTGTGCACACACGCACTGCTCGGGCTTAATTAGTTATGTTTTACGGAAAGCTACAAGAGTGAAAGGGGCCTCTCTGTTGAACCCAACAGGGAAAGCGTCATTCTGGGAAGGCTAAACCCCCAATCCACTGTTCTGGGGGGTGGATTACACTCAGAAAAGACAGCACAGAAAACTTCAACTGCTGAGTGAAGTTTTCCCCAGTAAGCTGGTTATTTATATGGGTGTTTTTATGTTGTGCTTTATAAGTGTTCATCTGTCTTAAATGTGTCATAATGCATGTTTTGAAGATTTAGCAGCATTGCTTGGATGCTTCCTTCCAGTTCTTGGCATTCATAGGCACATCCTTAAACACACACACACACACACACACACACACACGGCACGCACAGGGGCACCCACTGACACTCACCCACTGACAAGTACACTCAAGCACCTACACACACACTACACAAAAACTTTCGCACATTTACCTACATGCATTTAGTCACAAGAACCTACACACTCGCTCATGTGAACAAACACACACCTACACACACACACACACACACACACACACACACACGCATGCGGATCACTTGCCAGCCCCAGCCTCCAACCACCATTCCTCTCCCAGGATCAAGGGCAACAGGGTCATAGCCAGGGACTCTGAAACCCCGGCATGGGATCAGTGGTGGGACCACCTGGAAGAGGGGAGAGTGAGGATGCAGGGGGCTACTGCCAGGGGCTGGCGTAGATGATGTCACCATGGCCAGTCTCACCAGGGAGACTGTGTGGCCCCAGACCCAGATGTTCCCCAACGCCAGGCGCGTCTAGGAAGGGACAGAGTTAAGGAGCAGAGGGAAGACACTGGTGTTTCACAGTTCAGGGTGGGAAGCAGTAACTTGTGTGGGAAACAACCTCCTCCGAAACCATAGCAACACCCATTTGGCGGCTCTGGATTGGACCCCGACCAGACATTTATTAAGCAGCCTCATAAGCTGTGGTCTCCAGAAGAACAATACCAAACTGATCAAATGTTAATAGCTTCAATCTGTTCCTCCTCACAGAACTCCCGCTCCATCCCCCTCTCTCCACAGACTTTGCATTTCTGCTTCCCAGCCTCAGCTGAAAACGGCCTCTGCTGCTACCCCAGAGCCCAAGTTCAAAGCCAGAGCCATGAGGTGCATGCAGGTGCCCTAAGGTACAGAGATGGAAGGCAGGTCAAAGCAGGCACTCTGGGTGTCCAAAGAGGGCCATTCTCAGGTTAGACTTTCTGGGCTGGAAAGTCTCTAAGAGCATCTGATCGAGTTGTCTCAATCTGGCTGCATGTGAAATTAACCTGGAGAGCTTTCAAAATGCCAGTGTTTGTTCCACCCTAGTCCAGTGAAATCTGAATCTCTAGGTGGTGGGACCTGATCATTTGTATTTTTTAAATCTCTCCAGAGTTTAAATTTCTCTTGTGCAGCCAGGATTGAGAGCTCCTGAGTTGCTTCGACCCCCTATGGAAGTGGGGGTGAAGGAACCAGAGAGGTAGACTTGCCCGAAGCCCCAGAGCGGGTGAGGCATTATACTGAGAATGGAACCCAGACATCTAGCTGCCAGCCTAGAGTTCCGTCCATCTGTCTGGGCTAAACTACTCCATGAGTCTTACAGATGTACCATTCTTCTTGACTCAACATACAGGACTCCTATTCTTTCCTACCAGGAGCTAGGAGGTGGGGGTGGGGTGTGAGGGCAGGGGCATGTGTAAAATGGATCCAAGGAGGGTGCAAGGAAACACAGTGTTGTTGTTGTTTTAATATATTTTTATTGATTTCAGAGAGGAAGGGAGAGGGAGGGAGAGATAGAAACATCAATGATGAGAAAGAATCATTGATAGGCTACCTCCCACATGTACCCCACTGGGGATCAAGCCCACAACCCAGGTATGTGCCCTGACCTCCTGGTTCATAGATCGACACTCAACCACTGAGCCACACTGGCCAGGCAAGGAAACATAGTTTTAACAAAAATATGGGGACCAGACATACAAGAAATCACAACAGCCACACCAACTGATTCCAGTGACCATGCTCACAACAGAATTTATCATGCCTAACCATGTGACCGTCATCACCCAAACATCCAAACCACCAACCTGGTAGACATCTTCAATTCTTCCAGCTTCATCACTGTCCATATGCAGTCAGTCTCTCAGCCATGAAGAGTCAACCTCATAAGGCTATAGCCTCCCCAGTCCAACTCATTCACAAGTTCAGGCCACCTAAATTGCCCCAAGGGCCTTCTTACCAGTCTCCCTAAATGGACATATATTCTCCAGTCCATGCTCTACAGAGCCACCAAAACATTCTCTCCAGCGCATGCACCTGCCTGTCTCCCCTCAACCACAGCTTCACAGACAGGCTGCTGCCTGTGAGTTCAGATGCACCCGGGCAACCTGCTCATCTCACACTAGGGCTCAGTGGGAAATAGAAATAAACACAGTCCCTGCTGATGTGCAACTTACATTCTTGATGAGGAGATGGGTGTTGACTACTCATGTTATTACTACTGGGAAGGAGTTGTGAGAAAGGTATAATGGGGAACAGTTTCATCTACTCTGAGGGATGTCAAAAGATGGCTCTTCTGAGCAAAGGATGAAATATTGAATCTGATATTGTAAGGGTGAAAAGGAGTTAAGAGGAGGAATGTTCCAGATGCAGGAAACAGTGTAATGCACAAATGATCTGAGTGATGAAGGAGTATAGTCTGGAACCCCAAGAGCGAGTAGAGAGGGGGACAAGATAAGGCTAGTCAGCGGTCAGATTACAGGGGGCCTTTTATGTTATGGTAGAGATTTGGATTTTTTACTTTGTATTTTAGTAAAGTGATCAACCATTCCAGGGGTTTCTAGAATACAGGACTTATAGTGTTTAGATGAGGGGAGATGATGAAGAAGAGTGACCAAGGGTGGCACCCACATCTCTGGTCGGAACTGCTGGGTGTGCGATGGAGCTACTACCTGAAAGGGACCAGGATAATAAGGAGGGTGTCAAATTCAGCTATTACGTTTGGGAAGTTAGGGCGATATCCAAGTGGAGATGCAAGATAGGCTCTTGGGCCTATGGTCTGAAGCTAGAGGTCTTTGCAGAAAGATGTAGGTGTGGGAGTTTCCAGCATAGAGGTGGTAATCAAATTTTGGGAGTGGATTAGGCAACCTAGAGATAAAGAAAAATAAAGCTGACAGGAGGAACCACATCCCAGCCTGAGGAATTCCAATATTTAAAGACCTGGTAGTCTAGCGAGTGCTAACCCAAAAGAGGAGGCTGAGAAAGAGCAGCCAAGGATGTAGGGCGAAAACCCAGAGTCTCTTGTCTCAAAACATGAGAAGCGCGTGTGTCTAGCAGGTTATGGAGGTCCCCCATATCCAATGCCACTGGAAGTCGAATACAGTGACTGGGAAATTCCTACTGACTCGAGGACGCAGAGGTCACAGTGACCTTCTCAGAGGAGTCTGAGTGAAGCAATGAGGGTAGAGGTAGAATGAGGGGTGAGTGGGAGGGAAGGAAATGGAGACAGTATGTACAGCATAAGGAAATTTACTTGGTGAATCTGTCTGGGAAGGAAATGGATGGGCAGGAACTGGAGAGAGACCTCAGGATGAAGGATGGTTCTCTCTAAGATAAGAGACCTGAACATGGTTAAATAGTGATGTGGAGGATCCAATAGAGAACTGAAAGACAGAGGAAAAAGAAGGGCTCATTTCCACTCCCCATAGTACATTTTCTAGTGCACGGCTCTGCCGAGCTCCCTGCTCCCAGGATGTTACTTTCCCTTTATCCATCGTAACTCCCTGGAACCAAAAGGGTGACCCTAGGCGGCCTTCCCTCCTCTGTACTTCCCGGTGCACACACATCCACCACTGCACTCAAAGCTGGACGGTTCCCACGCTGTCTCTCCCAGCAAATGGGGAGCTTGTCAAAGGCAAAACACTGGTCTCCATTCCTAGCCCACAGCCTTGGCTGGCCCACAGTATGTATGTGCTCAGGAAATGTTTGTGGAATAAATAAATGAATGAACAATGTTATGAATGAATAATGATGAATCTGAAGACACACATGGGTAGCCATGAGGGCAGTCTGGGCTGGCATGAGGAGGGTCTCTCTTCTCCAGAGAGAAGCTGAGTCCTCAGAGAACTGGGTTCCTGCGATCCCTGTTAGGGGCAGGGAGGCAGGGTGGGGTGGACGCCTCGCTGAGCTCGCATTCTTCCCTTCCATTGTTCCTGACAGCTGCACATGGAAAGTGCAACATCCACCAAGGCCCATGTGCTTCCCCTCCTCCCCTCCCTCAGCAGGGAAGGAACAGATGGGCGTAATTTATGCCCAAACCCTTCCCTTGCAGCCCTGGCACTGGGGCGAAGGGATGCAGGGGCAGAGACCCACCCAGGTTCCACAAACTTCTCTCAGCATCTAGGCTAGAGAGCCACAGCAGGGGCCGGCCAGGCGGGGAGCAGCAGAGGACAGGAGGAAGAGGAGGAGGAGGAGGAGGAGGAGGAGGAGGAGGAGGAGGAGGAGGAGGAGGAGGAGGAGGAGGAGGAGGAGAGGGCACCTGCCACTCGAGCATAACCACAGCATTCTAGCCCATGTGCCACCAGAGTACATACATCATCTCTGGAAAAGAAAACAACTGACTTTTGCACCTGCTTCAAAGACAAGGAAATGGGCTCAGAGGTAAAGGAGCTGATCCAAGGTCACCCAGCAGGTGACAGGCTGCAGAGCTAGAATTCCAATCCAGGTCTGTCAGGCTCCAAACACTGTCCTCTCCACCAGACCTCACTGGGGGAGGAAGTCATATCTTCAGGCCTCCCTCCATCCTCCCACTCCTGGGTCATCTAGGGTGACTGGCAAAGGGGGCCTTGCAGCCCAGGCTCCTCTGCTGAAGGGGCCTGGACACTACAGCCAAGGCTGTCACATGTGAAGGGGCATCCTAGAGGGTCAAGGAGCAGGGTTCTGACTGGCTTTTGAGGTCCTGCAGTCAACTGTCAACGCTGGAAATGCCTGACCCTACGATCCTAAGGGCTGCTGAGCTCCCAGTCACCAAAACAGACCTCCCAAGCCACCCTGGCCTCTTCACTCAATGGCAGTTAGAGCTACTGACATAGAACCCGCAGTTTGGGAGTCTGCTGAACCTGGGTTCGAACCCCAAGCCTCTCCATGCTAGCTGGGTACCTGTGGGCAAGCTGCTGGACCTCCCTGACCCTCAATTTCTTTATCCATAAAATGGGCTTGTGAGAAGGGGATGGCTGAATCCAACCTGCAGTTGTGTCCATTTGGCTCATTGGTAGTTGTTGGGGTTTGGTTTCTTTTCACTCTATCAAGTCAGTTATTACTTGTAAGACTACGCCTGCAAGCACAAATTTCCAACTTCTTTGAATAATCAGAATGTTTGCAAGTTGGACCTACATAGCCCACGGCTGCAACTTAGAGGAGACATGCATGCCTCCATTTTCCACTGCCCCCACCACTCCTTTCTTCCCTCATCGATACCACCTGCCAAGGGATATAGCAATTGCTACTCCTTCTATACCAACCATTTTGCCACAGCCTTGAAATTCTGAGCACGATGAGAGCAGTGAGCCCAACCAATTCTAGTTCATCAGCATCTCCACTGACCCCAGCACAAGGCCTGGTACCCAGTAGGTGTCCAACCACTCATTTGTTTAACAAATACACATCTATGCCGAGTTCCTGCTCTGTGCAGGCACCTCTTGAGAGGCTGGAGACTGAGCAACAAACAAGCCAGCTATGTGTAGTGTGCTCTTACTATCTCCAGTATACAGATGAAATGGGGAAACTGAGGCACAGAGAAAGGGAGGAACTTGCCCAGGATTCCCAGATGAGGAGAGGCAGCGGCAGGATTCAAACACGGTTCAGCCGATTCAAACCAACCAATGTTCTGAACCAGGGATCTGCGAACTATGGTCTATAGCCCACCACCAGTTTTTATGAATAAAGTTTTATTGGCACATAGCCACGCCCATCCATTTATACTGTCTGTGGCGGCTTTCACACGATGATGGCAGAGCCGAGTGCTTGTAGCATAGACAGTGTGGCCTCTCGACGCCTAACCTCTTTACCATCTAGCCTTCTACAGAACAGGTTTGCCAGCCCCTGCTCTGAGCCACTGTTCTAGCATCCTGCCTTCCTGAGACCTGGTTCTCATATTATACAGGGGGAAGGGAGAGAGGGGCAGACAATAAAACAAAACAAAACAAAACAAAACAAAAACACTGAAAAGACGCATGCTGTGGTAGAGAGGGCCTAGTTCCTACACTGGGTCCCCAGGGGAGGCCTCAGGGAAAAGGTCATTAGGCTCAGATCTGAGTGACAAGGAGCCAGGTACCGGGAGAGGGGGGAAGAGCCTTCTGGGCAGGGGAGTAGCAGCGGCAAAGGCCCTACAGGTGAGCAAGCACGGTGATCGCCAGGGGGATAAAGAAAGCAGCACGCCCAGCCCAGGAGACAGGAGGAGGGTGCGTGGGTAGAAAGGGGTCTGGCAGGACGGACTTCTGAGAATGTGTGAACAGGAGAGCTGAGCAGGCCCGGAGGAGACCTGAACCCCCGCCGGACCGGAGCTGGCTTTCCTGGTCCAGAGCCTGCCTTGGACCTGGCCGGGCCTCCGCTCCCTGGGCTGTGAAATGAGTTCACTATGACCCGCCCTTCTGGGACTGGCAGGGGCCAGAAGCAATCAAAGATGTGACGGAAAAGCCCTGTGCAACCACGCAGGGCAGCCCCGTGGCTTGACGGCTGCCCCTGACGTGTGTGCTGAGGTCTGAAGTGTGCTGGTCGGTTCATGACCCATGACTCCCCGGGCCCCATGAGATCTGGCCTTAGGCTGGGGCCAGGGAAGCCTCCCTTCCCAGCCTGGCGGGTTCACTGCGGCCTCACACATGCTCCCAGGCCTGGGGCCTCCCTTTCACATAAGCACTGGCAAATGGAGAAGGTCTGGCAAAAGGAAAGGCGCTGGTGGAGGGGGGAGCGTGAGGACCCGGGGTGAAAGCCTGAGACCTTCGCTGCAGAGAGTGACAGAGCAGAGCCTGCTGAAAAAAACCTGAGCAGGAGTTCAGGAAGCTGAACAGAAAATGGGGGGAGGGCATTGGGGGGTAGGAGCCAAAGAGAGGGGTGCCTGGGTAACACATGGCCAAAGATTTCTAACCACATTTGTGCAGCTCCCGGTTTTTTGATGCCGTGGGTAAGCACCTGTTCCAATGACTGACTTGTCAAATCTGTAAAGATCTGAAAGGTGAGTAAATAAACAGTATGAATGATGCACAAATAAAAGACTTGGAGTCCAACAAGCCACGTTGGCTTCCCATCTTCACCACTGATCCGTGTGATCTTTGGAAAATCGCATTCACGTGCTGAGCCTCAGTCTCCCCACCTGTAAAATGGGAATACCGTGACCTAAAAAAGTTGTTTGGGGATCAAGCAGACTGGGAGTAACTACGCACTTAGAAAAGCACAGGGTTCACGGTTGCTCTCAAAACTGTCCCCACCTTCGCCCTCTTACACCGCCAGGGTCTAGCAGGGCAGCTGGTGCCGCGGGGCTGGGTGAGGTCTGGACAGCGGCAGAGGCGGGCCGAAGCCTCTGTGTGCCTGATGAGAGTAGAATGGGCTGGCTGTGTGAATTCGCTTCACTGGTTAACAAACAAATCCACTCAGCAGGAATGTAGGGGCATCCCCTCTGTGCCATTCCCTGTAGGAATGCAGGGCACACGGGGGTGAGTAAGGGAAAAAGAGTCAGGAAGCTAACAGACGCCCGCTTGGCAGAGGATGAATGGCACATAGTGGGCTCACAGGTAAATAATGGCTGAGTGAGCGTGCAGATGAATGGCCGTTTTCCTGTGTTCTTTGGGCACTGACACACTTCCTGCTCAGAGCAAAACATCACTTCAGTCAAAAGGTAGGACCCGTGACCAACTCGGGTTTTATACTCCAGACAGGTCTGGATGCAAACCCCAGCTCCTCCAATATCCAGTGCTGCGGCCTGAGCAAGCCACTCGCTTCTCTGAGTCTCTTGTTCCTTGCAATTAAATTGGGAATCAAATCCACCCCCTCGGGCCCAGAGGCTTGGAAGGTGGAACAGAAGGTAGGGAAGCTCACGTTTGTGCTGCCAACTCTAGTTCCCCTCCGATGTCCACTCTCTCTTCTCTCGCAGGGATAGAACCCCTTTCTAGCAGCTGAGGACACGGCCACCCGGGATAAGTGACAGCCTCTCCTCCTGCTACATGGGGCCCAGTGACTAAGTTCTGGTCAACGAGATATAATTGGGAAGGCGTCCGCAATTTCCAGGAAGTGTGCTTGTCCTTTCTTCCTTCCTACTTTCCGGGTGCAGATGTGACGGCTGGAGTGCCAGCTGGCATCTTGGGCCAGTACGTGATCTTGAGAATAGCAACAAGACAGAGGCCTGTATCCCCGACCATGTCACATGCCAACCCCAGACTGGACTAACTCTGACTTCTTACATGGAGAACAAAATCAGAAACTTCTCTCTTGCTAATGTTACACTTGCTAAAGGTTTGGGGGAAGGGGGATGCTGCAAATCCTTCCAACTGAATCCAGTTACCACTAACCAATTTTCATTCCTATCAGCAAAACAGATGCAGCCGGCCGAGCACCCCGTGTTCTCAGGGCCCATGAGCTCTTGTGTGGCAAGCACTGCCCAGAGGCTGTGTCACCCCTTTCTCCTGTCCTGATGGAGGGCCATCTCCCCTGGTCTGCAATGACTCCCATGACCCCGCTCCTCCCACCTCCAGTTCTCCACCAGTGAGGTCACAGTCCTCGAGGACGCCCTTGGCGTTCTGAGTTCATTCATAAATGACAGGGGCTCTGCAGCAGGGGTCAGGGGCTGCAAGATCAAAGCCACGGGAACACCTTTACAAGGGTACGATGACAAAGACATTTCCAAACGCAGGGCCCGAATTTGTGCACAGCACCCCAGCTGGGTGATTCAGCACCAGCAGCCTGGAAAGACACCCACATAGGCACTTGTTCAGTATGCACCCCTGGAATGCCTTCTCTAGCTGGGGCACCAGGCCAGGCCCCGCAGGGCGGCGGGAAGGAGAAGGCCTGGTCCCTGAGAACCAGGAGCCAACGTTCAAATGCAGAGCTAACAGGTTCATACTGAGCAACGCACAATGCGGTTCATTCATTCATGCATTGGGCAGCTATTTATTGAGCACCTACTCTGTACCAGGAAAGGGCCAAGGAGCAAGTTGATAAGGACGAGAATCGGGAAGTCAGCCTACGGTTGCCCATTCAACAGGAAAACATCCATCCTCAGCCTCTCGGTCCCAAAGAAGGCACACATGCCCCTAAACTCCCTCCTTCTGAAGTCCAAGTGTCCCCAACAATGAAAGGGGGCACAGGGCTTACGGCCCAGACTTGACTTTTGAGGAGCTGAGCTCAGGGAGGCGGGAGTCAGTGGTACTGGGAAGAGACCTGGTTTCCTAGGTAGCAGTCGTGAGCTGAGTCCCAGATCACCTGCTTCCTAAGGCAGAGCGGCCCTCCACCCCTAAGCCTCGGCGTGTTCACCTTAAAAATGGTGTCGTGATTAAGAGCAGGCTCTGTGATCAGGCACAGCTGAGATGGAATCCTGGCTCCGCCGCCACACGGCCAACCAACCTGTGTGACACTGGGGGACTTGTTTGATGTTTCTGTAAAATGGGATAATGCTACCTACGTCATTTGGTACCAGGAGGATAAACTGCTCTTTACGGAAAATATGAATGAACAGGAGGGGGAAAGAGTCTGAAAGCTCCCACCCAGCATAAAACCCTGTCCTATGCCTTACCCACTTACTTTCTTATTCTTGTAAGATGTGCATAACAGACAAGCACCTTCCCCTTTCGGGGCCTGAGTCCCCTCGTGTGAAAAGTGAAGGGCTGGCCTAGAAAGACTGCGGCTTTGCCTCTGTTCAGAAGACGCTGACTCTAACGTGGAGCTAGAGCTTTTCTGGGCTTCTCTTGAGCATGACTTTGCAGCCCAGGTTTATATTCGCAGGGCACTGAACAGTCACCGTCCGAGAGCAATATCCAGGTAAGCACTTTATCAGGGAACACGTGGCCTGGCCAGGACGGGACGGCCCAGGTGTGGGGTGCAGCCTGGTGACAGCCTTGGAGGCTGAGTCCCAGTCTTACTCAGCAGAGCAGCCAATCCAATAGCTGCCGCTGTGTCCAGAAGTCTCGTTAAATCCACTTTATAAGTCTTTTTTGACAAGTGAGGCCTTTAAAACACGTTTCCTTGTTGTGCAAAGGGTGAAGTTCAGTCCAAACATTTGTCTGCAGAAAAAAAACCTGGGTGGACCCAACCGCCAGGGGGACCATCATGAGCTCTGCTCACACCCTGGGGCCTTGGGAAGGGGCTGCTTCCTTGGGATGCCTTGGTGGTGGCTCTGCTAAGAGTAATAATGCAACACGAAGAATAAAGCTCCCAGTGTCGGAACAGCTCCCGTCTGTCTATGCTTTCTGTCATCTTTACCCTCACAAAACCAGTACTTTTATCCTGGTTTCTCACCCAAAGCCACACAGCTAGACAGAGCTACACCAGCCACCAGATTTGGGTCCCTCTGGCGCCGAAGCCTTAACTCTCTCTGCTCCACCGGCTACCGGGCAAGGCATAGGGACAGACAGTGAGTGGGGAGTGGGGCTTTCTGTGAACCAGCTTCAGGAGCTCCAGCACCACACTTCTTGTTGGGCCACAAAGGAAGGCCGCTCTCCTATACAGTCCAGTCCTGGCATCGGGTGTGGTTGCGAAAGCTGAGTTGGAGTCGAATCTCCCCCCGCAAGGGTGGGGCAGCCCTGCAGGAAGGAGACGAGTCTTGCAGTGACAGGGCACCAGATTCTAAAGGCCTTGCCTTGGAAGCTTCTTCGGACAGATCAGGTGAGCGGGGCCTCCCTGATGACCCCCGAAGCTGTTAGAGGCACGGCCACTCACTTGTTAGGAGAAGGGGGGGCGGGGTCACTAGGGGGAGCAGGGGGACAGGGCAGGTCAAGGGAAAGCCCACTTCCTGAGAGAGACTTTCTAACTCACTTGAGTGAGTCCTCAGTGCCTGTGTTAGGGGCAAAATCAGGCTGCTTAGAGCAGGACCCACAAGTCCTCCGTGGGTGGGCATCTCCTGCCCACTCCTCACCGCCTGCACAGGGCCAGGGCTGGGCACGTGGAAAGGCCAACATCTCCCACTCTTCGGGCCCCGCACACTGTGGCATGGCACATGCTCCTTCCTCCACTGGCAATGTCTGCTCTACCCCTCACCACCATCCACTCATCCCTGGAAGCCAGTCCACTGTCACCTCCATGACTCCTTTCTAAGTCCTCTGGCCCATCCTTCTGCTCAATGCTGTTTGTCCCTATGTAACCATTTACCAGTGCATGGCTCAGTTCCCACCCAGGTGAATTCGAGATTAATAACAATAGTAGCCCTCACTTATGTGCTCAGTGGTTGAAACGTTGGCCCGCACACTAAAGGGTCGTGGGTTTGATTCCTGATCAAAGGCATGTGCCTGGCTTGTGGGTTCACTCTCTGCTCCCTGGTGGGGTGCATGCAGGAGGCAATGGGTTGCTGTATCTTTCTCACCTCTCTCTCTCTCTCTCTCTCTCTCTCTCTCTCTCCTCCCTACCACTCTCTCTGAAAAGAAAAAGGAAAAAATATCCTCAGGTGAGGATTAACAATCAATACAATCAATCAATCGATCGATCAATCAATCAATAATAACAATAATAATGATGACGATGCCTTTCTCATAGGGTTGATGTGACAATTCAGCGAGATAAAACAAATTAGTGCTTAAACAGGGGCTGTCCAGACTCAGCGTTTGATAAATTCAGCCATTGTCATCTTTCTTATCAGGACTGGATTCCAAGGAAACTGGTAGGGAATCTGCTAACAGGAGGTCCAGCCCCATGGCTCAGCCCTTACCTTCAAAGGGGACTCCTCATTTCTTTCAGGGCTCAACTCAAGCTTCTGTGCTGCGAAGACCTCCTTGGCTACCCCAGCGGAGGACCCCACCCTCCTGAGGCCACCATGAAGGCCCCTGGTCCCGGTACAGCGTGTTCTGTCTACATGCTTCTCTCCGATTACCCTGAGACAGGCGCCATTTCTGCCTCAGAGATGAAAGAGCGCCAACAAAAAAATCGTTTTCTTCACACATCCCTGGAGAAATCCCCTATATGCAAAGCAAGACACCAGTTAAAGAGGAGTTGAGCAACAGTTACAAATAAAACCTGCATTTTTTTGCCCGAGGGTGTTGTCCCTGAAAGCAGGAAAAAGGGAAGGATTTTTTATGCACATTTACTTTACTTTGATCTCAGAGTTTTCGAAATTTGCAACATCACATTTTTGGCAAAATCTTGAAAGATCCTCTAGTTCAACCCCCTTTAGATGCTTGAATCGCCATTCTAAAAGCACATCTCCTATGACATGGAACTCACTACTGGTCAAAAGAACCCATTCCATATTTGATTATCTCTGACTACTGTAGGGTTTCCCTTGCGTTGATTGGAAACTTCTTTCATTAATCGTGCTTCTGCCCCTTGAGCCCCATAAAATCCATCTGCCTCCTTACCCAGGATATGAGACCTCAAGGAAGGGCTCTTATGCCTCCATCCACTTCCTCCCTTCAAAGTAACTTCCCAGTTTCATCTGCCCAGGCTTTAGGCCCCTCCCCACCTGGCCATCTATTTCCACTTCAGTGGATTTCCACCAGTTGGTCAGTTCCGGACCCAGAGCTGTGGGCAGAGCTTGTGGTTGACTCGAGCACAGAACAGCAATTTAGAACCAGGGGTCCTTAGAGATCATTCAGGAAGGTCAGCCCCCACCTTCCAGATGAGACTGAAGCCATAGACGTTTAGTAATTCACCCAACTGTTCTGATTCCCAGTAGAACAGCAGAGTCACCTTTGTCAACAACAGTAAACAGTATCATCATTGTTATTATTGTTTCCCCTGGCAGCCATATCACAGGATGAACTCATGTTGAAACTTTGGCCTCAGAATTTTGATATTTTCTTCAATGATGTCAGCATTCATCTTGGAATTTTTTCCTAGTAAACAAGTCAGTAAAAAATAAATAAATAGGAAGATATATAGATAAAGGAATTCCTTAGAAACAGGAACTAGATCACTGGTTGCAGAGAGGCTGTAGGGGAGGAGGGGATGGGGAGCGACTGCTAATGGGTACGAGATTTCTTGGGGGAGGGGGTGATTAAAATGATCTGAAATTTGATAGTGGCGATGGTTGCACAACTCAGTGAACACACTGCAAGTCACTGAACTGTTCACTTCTAAAGGGTAACTCTCACGGTATTTGAATTATAGCTCAATAAAGTTATTGTTTTTGAAAAAATAAAGGAATAGCGGAGTCTCTCCAACTTTTTTCAGCTGAGTAGCCTTTCCCTAGTGCCCTTAGTCAACAGATCCTCAAAAGGATCCCAGGGATTTAGGGGGTTGACATCACCCGTCAGAACAAACCTTAGAAATTCTTTACTGGATGTTTTCTAAACTTCTTCTTCCAAGTCAGCATTCCAAGAAATGGACTCCATCCGTTTGTTTTGGTCTGAGATGTGAAACTCCCAGGCTACAAGTTCTGAAGACTCTCTGTGTCAAATGCCTTAAGTAATAATCTCGCTTAGTCTTCCCAGAAATCTTGAAGGCAGTCGTTCTCAAACTTGAGTGTGCATCACAAATACCTGGAGGGCTTGTTCAAACCCAAATTGCTGGACTCCACCCTGAGAGCTTCTGATTCATAGGTCTGGGGTGGGACTGACGTTTCCAGGCCATACTGCTGCTGCTGATGTGGGAACCGCACTCCACACTTACTACCGGAAGCTCAAAAACAGACAATAAATTGCCTGGGATCGCCTGATGTGGCAGATACTATTGTGAGCTGACCCAATAGCATTTCTCAAAGCTCTCTTCTCTTGCCGCTTTCAAGAAGAGAGGTTGGAAATGTTCATAATCCTTTCCCAGCATTCCTCGCAGCTCTGGAGGGCTAGGCAACATGATTCCAACCAGAGTCCCCTTCTTCCTGCTACGAATGCTGACAAGACGCTGGGAGATGTGTTCTCTTCCCCATGAGAGCCACATGCTGGAGATGCTGAGCAGAGGAACAAAATGACCCTGGGTCATCTTTGATGACTGGCAGCTGGCCAGAATCAACATTACCACAGGTCTTCTTGTTATGTAGGACACATAAACCCCTGTTGATTTACCTTTTTGTTGTTGTTGTTGTTGTTGTTGTTAATCCTCACCCGAGGAAATTTTTCATTGATTTTTAGAGAGAGGGGAAGGAAGAGACGGGGAAAGAGAGGGAGAGAGAAATATGGATGTGAGACACATCGATTGGTTGCCTCCCAATTGGTTGACCAGGGCCAGGGATCAAACCTGCAACCGAGGTATGCACCCTTGACCAGAATCAGACCCTTCAGTCCATGAGCCGACACACTGTCCACTGAGCCAAACCGGCTAGGGCTAAACCCCTATTGATTTAAGCCACTGTTTGTCAATCTTTCTGTTTTGTTTTGTTTTGTTTTAAAGCTGATATCATCCCTAATGACACCCAGAAATTATCAATATTGGGGCCAGGATTTAATCCTAAGTCTATCTAACCCCTGATTTATTATTTCCTCTCCCCATGCTGCCCCTGCAAATCGAATTTTTGCCTGTGAAGGACTCAACACTCCCTAAGAAATCTCTGAACTTCCTTCTAATCATGGTCCTCAAAGCAAAGTGGCTTGAATAATTCACCTTGATACCAAGCGGAGGAATTGCATGTGGTTTGAATCTAACCAATGGTCCATGACTGACCCAAACCAATACATGCCCTTAGATTCTTACTACTCAAGGTGTCGCTCACACAGCAGCAGCATCACCTCACAGCTGGTTGAAAGTAGAATCTCCATCCCCATCCCAGTCCTACTGAGTCAGGATCATGCTCTCAGGACCCACAGAAGCCTCGTGCTCCCTGAGGTTTGACAAGTAGAGCTCTAGTTCAACGGTTCCCAAGACTGACTGAGCATTGGAATCACCTGGAAGTCTGAAACCAAACAAACTAACCAAAGCAGTGTGTCCTGGGCCTCCCCTGAGGCCTTCTGAATCAAAACTCTGCTTGAGTAGGGACCCAAAACCACATCTCCAGTTCTTTCCGGTGTTTTGCTCAGAGACCACTCTGAGAAACTGATTAAAGCCACGGCCCTTCTCCCAGAGAACTTCATCTATACATATACACACATTTTTACGCCCAATTTCAGGGATTCAGGGACGTCCACCCAGAGTCCTCCTCGGCCGTGTGAACTCCAGATCAGGAGCCCTGTCTCTACCTGTTTGGGCAGTTACAGAGATGCACTGGGAGCCTAATGAGAACAGGCAGCCCAGCTCCTGTCAGCGGGACCAGCCCTGGTGAGGGCTCACCTAAGGTGGCTTATGTAACCCGCCAGAGCCCAGAGTCACAATTCAAGTATCAGCTTCTGCAGCAAGCACAGCAGTTGTGCTCCCTGGCTTTCCCATCACCCCGGATTACAGAGCTTTTCACTTCATTTTCACCAAATTAAGCTAATTCACATGGAGAATGACTTCCTGCTCAACCGCTGCCCACAAGGATGCCACAGAGGCAGGTGCCTCATTCAATTAGGAGGAGATTTTGAAAAGTACACACAGAGCACACTCTTCAAAACAAAGTATTCAATATGCAGGGGCGGAGTATCCCTGCCTCCCCCAGCCAACGGGGCAGATTAATCTCCCACCTACATGTTTCTCTGGCCACAGTTATTGCAGCATATTTTTATATATATATGCTTTTTTAAAATTTATTTCAGAAAGGAAGGGAGAGGGAGAAATAGAAAGATCAATAATGAGAGCGAATCATTGATGGGCTGCCTCTTGCACACCCCACACTGGGGATCAAGCCTGAAACCTGGGCATGTGCTCTGACTGGGAATTGAACCATGAGCTCCTGGTTCATAGGTCGACACTCAACCACTGAGCCACACCGGCCAGGCTTATTACGGCATTTTGCCATATAATTGATTATTGGTTTTATCACATGGCAGGCTCCTAAAGGTTTTCATCACTGTAGTACTTATACAGTGGGGCCTTGACTTACAAGTGTCCCGACAAACAAGTTTTTTGAGATACCAGCTGTCTCTCGGCCGATTTTTTGCCTTGAGTTGATAGAGTAATTTGAGTTAATGAGCTCCTTAACGAGCTCGGTCTTGGAACGAATTAAACTCGTAAGTCAAGGCCCCACTGTACTTAGACCTAGCATAGGACCTGGTAAAAGTCGGCACTGAAAAGATGATGATAGGAAGGAAGGAAGAAGGAAGGAAGGAAAGAAGGGAGGGAGGGAGGGAAGGAGGGAGGGAGGGTAAAAAGGTGAGGGATTCTGTTCTTTAAACATACTAAAATGGAAAGAAGAAGAAAAAACAAGCAGTTAGAGTCCAAAATATTCAAGTGGAAGTTCTACCAGGCACTAGATGATCGCCATGAGAGCTCCATCAAGGCACTTGACCTTGAGTCTTGGTTTCTCCTCTACAAGAGAGGTCCCTACGAGCACACACCTGAATTCCTGGTAATTATGACAGTTGACCTGGAGAATACATGTGAACATTTTCATAGAACATGGCCCTCAAGACCGGGACTGTGGAGAAATGGGTCCCAAAATCTGGCCGAGCTCCAAGGCTGGCTTCACCATGGCCAGCCATTTGACCTTGGGCAACTGTCATAAACTTTCTGCACTTGCTTCCTCATTTGGGGGTGGTAACAACTGCCCTCCCAGGGGCTCCAAAGGAGGCACTGAGACAATAGACAGAGGGTGGGTGCCAGCCAAGCACGCATCCCCTTTCGCTTAAGCCCCCTGTCCCCCGTTGCTGGATGGCATCTATAAGTTTGTGGTTGAATAGAAAAAAACTGCTGTTTCAATAAATCTGATCAAGTTGTGTGGGAAAGCATGACCCAACAACCAGATCTATAATTAGAGGTTGGGGAAAGTGGGGTGTGCTGAGAAAATTCTCACCCTACAGACCTCACAGCTCAGAGCCCTATAGAATAGAAAGCCTTCAAAGCCAAGTTTCAAAATTTTCTCACATGAGCACACTTCATTTGCCTCAATGAGGCAATAACTGAGTACTTTTAAGTATTTCCCCTTTCTTCCCCTCCGCCACCCTCCTCACTTACCCACTCTGCCTTCTTCACAGCCCCCAGTTTGGGCTATTTTCCTAGCCTCTGGCAACGTTGTTCAGGGATTTGGGCCCAGAGTCCTGGATTGCAGTCCTGACTGCCACTTCCCAGCTGCATGACCTCCCACAGGTCAGATCACCTCGTGGGGACTCCATTCCCTTTGCTTCCAGGGTTAGCCACTTCCAGGCTGCTGTCAGGATTCAGTGAGATGGTATCACTGATGTCGGGGGGCTGGCGGGTCAGAACTTCTCTCTTCCTCTGTGTGTGTCGGGGGATCCAGCTAGTGAAGCTCAAATGGATCCGATTCATTTGTTCAGGAAGAAGGGGAAGTGAGAAAGCCTCAGACCCATCCAGTCTTGGATGGAAATCAGGGAGTGGGGAAAGCTCTTTACTGCAAACGCTTATGGAAACATCCTGGTATTTTATAAGCCTCTGGCGCCTTCCACCAGGACTTTGAGGCTGATTCAGCCGGAAGGGCCAGCAGCTGTCCTCTTGATAGCCTGGTGGTTCTCCATTCCTCTCCGCCTGGTGTCCGTCAGGAGGGAGTTAGAATCAGCTGTTCAGGAAGAGACGTCTATTGGCCAGAATGATTCTCCCCACACCCCTAACTCAATTCAACCCAAACCATGGGAAAGCCCAGCATTGGGAAGAGCTGTAACAGCAAAAGAGCTCGGGGAGGCCTGTGATCAGCTCTTGTTGAGCCACTAAAGCACAGCTCTATGGATGGTGGCCAGCTGCCCATGCATGAGCCCTCCCAAGTTCCAGGCAGCTCACATAGAGCCCAGGCCCATATGCACAGAGGCTGTGAGGCCGTGTCTGGGATCTTATCCAGCCCCCTGGGTTCTCACAATGGGGAGAGGAGGAGAAACTCCTGAAGAGCCCCTGACAGCTTCCTGAGTGTGGTCTCTGTGGCTCAGTTCTCTGCATATGACATAGGATATTCTGGGCTCTTTCACAGGCACTGTCATGTCACCTCTCCCCTGGGGTGGACCCTGCTGAACCCATTTTATAGATGAAGAAACTGAGGCCCAGGGAGGTGTGAAGTGCCCAAGTGAACTCAACTGGACCATAGCAAACCCAGGTTTCAAATGAGTGTCTGTCTGACTTCCTTTCCACACCCCAAGAGCTGCCAGACACCAGCTCCCTGATCTGTAATGTGTCAGTCCTTCTCCACCCAAGTTCCTGGTGTCCTAGACCCAGCTTGAAGAGCAAATGGAAAAAAGCACAAGGTGCCAAGCAGCAGAATACGCTTGCTGGCAGGCGAATGGGGGTTTTCCTTCTGCACAGCTACGGGGCAGGAACACTAGCCTTCGCCTATGGTAGAACTAACCAGGGCTCCTAGAAGTCATCCCATAGCTAAACAGGGCACATGCGCCATCCCCACCGATGCGTGAAATCTCTATCACTTCCAAAATTCATGAGTTGTCATTGATGTAGCCTCAGGTCTAGGAACTACCCTTCACACAGCCAACTTGTGCCAAACAAGTGCCCCTCCAAGGCTGCAGTTATGGCAGAGAAAAAAAGGCTGATTGGGCGAATGTAGCTTGGGCCTGTAGGCCAACACTCCAATGTTAAATAACAGGCTGGGGGCCAGGCGGGAGGGGGGAGGACAAAGAATTCATCAGTAGAACGATAGAAAGTCCGTGGGTAAAGCCAGAACTGCATTTTCTCACCATGCAGAGTGGATGCGTAACTTCTCCCCCATTTTACTGTAAATAAGGGACTAGTGCTATTGGTGAAATAATTTACAGCCCAATGTGCTCCACCGTAAGTGGCAGCTATGTTTACTGGCTATAAAATCATCTCTGAACACACTGACCTTCAGCAGATGAGCCCTGGAGTTTATGGCACTGAGAAATTGTTTTACTGCTCCAGCACGGGCAATCTCATGCTGAACACCTGTTGGGGGTGAGAGGTGGGAGATCCAGCCCTCTGGAATTTCAGAAAAGTGAAACCCTCAGAAGAGCAAGGTATCCCCATTGTGAGCCAACCAGGTCAACGAAGCCACCAAAAAATGCCTCGCCAGAGCTGGGTTCATGGTGGACATCCAAGCTCAGGGTGAGCCACCTAAACTGGCCTCCACTAAGGATTGAGGCCTGCAGGGCACTACTGGAGCTGGGGAATTCTATTAGAGGCCCAGGGGATGGAGTTCAAGATAAGCCTTGAGAGAATGCCAAGGACCAAGCTGGGATCATCTAAAAAAAATTGGTCATTATAAAGGGCAGGAGCAAGATGAATATCAAAGATGTATGAGGCAGGGTCTCCAGAGAAACAGGACCCATAGGCTACATAGATTGTAGAAATGGGTATGGGTAGAGAGATAGATATAAGGAGATCAAATACACATCTCTTTCATAGATACCCTCACAGACATACCTAGAAATAATGTCTTATCAGCTATCTGGGCACCCCTTAGCCCAGTCAAATTGACGCATAAAGTTAACCATCATAGATAGGAACTACAGCCAAAGGCCCAGCCCTAACTGGTTTGGCTCAGTGGATAGAGCATCAGCCTGGGGACTGAAAGGTCCCAGGTTCGATTCTGGTCAAGGGCATGTACCTTGGTTGCAGGCACATCCCCAGTGGGGGGTGTGCAGGAGGCAGCTGATCAATGTTTCTCTCTCATCGATGTTTCTAACTCTCTATCCCTCTCCCTTCCTCTCTATAAAAAATCAATAAAATATATATATATATATATATATATATATATATATATATTTTAAAAAGGCCCATAGTGAACAAATGTAGACCAGAAGCAAAGCAGTAAGTGTTCAGAAAAGTGTTCATGACCAAAGAAGCAGAGCATCTGCGTTGAATGGCAGCTGCCAAATGACATATGGGTGAACTGAGTGGGCTGAGAAGAGCAGGTCAAGGGTAAGTAAAAACATTCTTTCTTGTTCACCCGTCAGCTTGCTTTGAGAAGGTATTATTTTTCCCATCAATGTCTTATGTACGTATGCAGGTTTCAGAGAGGCCCCAGTACAGATCTCGCTTCCCCCAAAAGCCATTATCAAACTATCAATGAGGATGACTGTGCCAGTCTCGGAGAGGCACATATCCCTTGTGTGTTCACCAGAAAGCTAAGGTGACATATGACAAAACCTCTAGAGTTTTGAACCACATTATCAGGCCCAGACCCTTGGAGGACAGACAGCGAGTACAGAAGATTAAGGAACAGCCAGCTAAAAAGCACACGTGGAGTGTCCCGAGCCCCTGAGGCGGTGATGAAATCGAGGACTGTGGACAGTTTGTTCACAAGAGGAGTTCTGGAAGAAGCCTTCAGGCTCAGCAAGTGTCCTGGCCAAATGAGGAAGAGCCGAATGGGTTGGCCTACAGTTGCCCAATACCCTAGGCCTCTGGGGAGAAATAAGGAGGAAGAAAGCCATTGTGTCCAGACCAATTTAGAAACCTAGTGACTTCCATTCTTGGTGTTTGTAATTCTGTGCCTAATTTTTTCTGTAATTGCAAGAAATGTATTACTGTTGATGACCTGCCAGTTCCTCACACTCACAAGTATCATTGAAAGTCAGAGGGCCCCACCTTTTTATAAATAAATAGGCAAAACAATATCTGAGAAGACATGGAGGTTGATGGTGAGAACAAGGTCTTTCATTCCTGTCCTGTTCTCCCCAGTACGCACATCACATGCACACACACACACATACACACACCACATAGACAATACATGTGCACACATGAGCACACACCTGTGACTCCCCAAGCAAGGCTTATTCACCACCATAACCCAGTACCTAGCACTGGGGCTAGGATAATACAGTTACTCAGTGATTATTTGGCAAATAAACTGATTAATGAATAAGGATATAAATAAAAGCTAGAAACTAGATACACAAGGAAGAGAGGGGGGGAGGGGTTCCAAGCAGATGCGGCTTAGTATCCTGCACCCAGAGAGCTCAGAAATCCATTGGCAATAACAAGACCGGACATTTGCATAACACTTCAAATTACAAAGCCCCTCCACATCCCACATCACTTTTGGTTCTCACCCCGCTTCCAAGAGGTAGGAGTCTTTGGCACAGGAGAAGAAACTAACGCCCAGAAAGGTCTGCCAGTTTATCCAAGGTAGAAAGAAGCAAAGCTACATAAGCACTGAGACTTTTTCCGTCAAAGCTTGAGCTCGGACTCCTCCTGGTCTATGGACTGGGACCCCTGGCCTAAGTCTATACTAATCAAGTCAGTGACTCCATCACAATTCAGGATTGCCAGAGAACTATAATGCCCAGCCATTCATTCCTTTACTCAACACATACGTCACGGGCACCTGTTATATCACAGGCTGTGTTTGAGGAGCTAGAGACACTGCAAGAAACAGGACAGACACAGTCCCTAATCCTCCACAACCTGACGCACTGGTGGGAGAAATAGAAACCACAGGGGTAAATAAACATAAGCAAGGTACTTGTCGGCTGTGAGTGACAGAAACAAGGTGATAGAATAGAAAATAGTTGGGAGAGCCCACTTGGATGGGAAGCTAGAGAAGCATCTGAGAAAGCATCATTTGAGCTCAGAGCTACAGATGAGAATGAACCCATCTTTAGGGAAGCGTGTGCCAAGTGTTGGAGGTGGTAAAAGTCCAGGTGCCAGGATGCAGAAGGAGGCCAATGTGGCTGGGGTGTAATGAGTGAGAAAGAAGAATCTTCCCGTAGAGGTAAATGTAGACGTAGACGTAGACGTAGACGTAGACGTAGACGTGGACGTAGACGTAGACGTAGACATAGACATAGACGTGGACCATTTTGGTGTCACCTGCTCAGCATCCCACCTCCTTCTCCTGGCAGAAGAATGTCATTTTCCTCTGAATAATTGCCTTCCATTATTCTTACTCCACGAGGTTTGAATGGTATCGATTTACACCCCAGCCCCAGAAATGGGCATATCAATCATGCTTGAATGACCATTCCCTGCCTTCTACCCCTCCTCATTCCCATCAACTCACCCACCCACCCCACCCCAGCAGGCCACCATGTGACTCTACCAGGCTAATAAACAAGACTTCCACCAGAACCATTGGTAAAGAGACAAGTGTGAGCTGCTGGTGACCATCTCACTCATACAATTACGCTGGCTGCTGAGTGGCAAACTGATTGAGGAGGGACAAAAGTAGACACTGAGAAACCCACCGGAAGTCAGGAGAGCAGGAGTGGAGAGTCCCACTAAACAGGATCCAAATTTCTGAAGCAAGCGAATACACTGAAATGTGTGGCATCTATGCACTGTATACCGTTCACATATCCAGCTCACTTCATAGGGGGAGGCACCTCACTTTGCATGTGCTCCCTCCTTCTACCTGGGTCACCCTCATTCTCCAGGTCTCAGCTCACATGACCCTTTCTCAGAGTGGCTTCTAGGAAATCTACCCAAATGGATCCCCCCAAGTTTTTCTATCCATCACTTTGCTTAGCCCTTCACAGCACGGTCACAGACCATCACTGTCCTAGTATTTGTTTATCCTTTTGGTCTCTGTCTCCCCCAGGGGAATGAGTGTCAGCTTGAGAAGGATAGGGACTGTGTCTGTCCTATTTACAGCTGTGTCTCTAGCTCCTAAACACAGCCTGGAGCACACGAGATACTCAATAAATACAGGACGACTACCCTTTGACACAATAAGCCAAGCCCTCTCCTGATAATTACTCCAAAAAGGCAACTCAAAATAAATCTTGTAAGTAATATACAGATAGTGATTGCAAACTAACTGTCCAAAAGTAGGGGTCTTTAAGAAAATACTGGCATATCCACAACGTGGTTACTGCAATGAAAGAGAAAATTGTAATTATTAAGGTTTAGAAAGGCATCCCCAAATAATGTCAAGTGATAAAGGAAGGATAAAACATTGTATGGATCGCACCTATATTTAAAAATGAGTATATACCTGTAATCAAAATCTAAACACACTGGTAAGTACAGGAAGGAAAGATGCAAAAATAAACAGGTGATATGGAAGGAATACGCACCCAGGTTGTTTTTCAATAGTGCTTTTTATTTCCTTACATGTGGATTTAACAAGAAAGGGCAACATGGAGCTGTACAAAATGATCAGACTCAGAACAGAATGCTGTAGAAGGCTGGGCTGTAGGAATAATGCCAAGCACAGTGCTGTTGTGAAATTTCAACAGGATCCTAGACTTAAGAAGTGGCCGGCCCAGGTCTGGAATAAATTTTTGGTCCAGAAAATGTAATAACAATAATGGTAACAACACTACAACGACAATAAAAGCAAAGTGCCGATAGACATCCTGTTCTGAGGATAAGAGAATGGGCCCCACCGCTACCTATATGACCTTGGGAAAAATGTTTAGTGCCTCTATGCCTCAGTTTCCCCATATGTAAAAGGAGATGATGAGCGTATCTATCTTATATAGTTCTTATAAAGCTTCCTTGACTAAAGTAGCCCTCAGAAAACATCATCGCCATCATTGATCATCATCATCATCATCATCATTGTCGTCGTCGTCATCATCATCATCACCAAGCAGTAAGAATTATGAGGAACAAAACTTCAATCAGGCCTCCAATTACTCTGTCCCTTGATCTGGTTGATGCTGACTCTCCCTTCATTGTTGTTAAGTGAGTGCAGGGAAAAGGGCTTCAATGGAGAAAGGAGTGTAGAAAGAAATGAATCACTGAATCCTTCAAGAGAGGGGATTTTTTTTATTATTCTTAAGTCACATCAAAAGGGCACTTATGGTTGCAAAATGGTTTGCAAGCACTGACTGGCTACTTGCTTGGGAAGCCAAGTTCATCTCCACTTCTCCTGAAGTCTGCTGTGTTCTAGAGCTCCGGATCAAAGTGGAGTGGAGTCGGGAACAATTGAAGGAGCAGGAGGACTTACTTGATCCACAGTACCTCACTGTCATGCAACAACGGAGAATCAGACCACCATCTGCTCCGTCCTGTGTCTGATGATTCATTCCTCTCCATGTCCCTTACATCTGCCTACTGCTTTTCATCCCCTCTTCCCCAGCGTCTTAGAGTGCGCCCTGGACGTCCCATCCCCATCCTGCTTAGGGAAACAGGTTTACAGTCAAACTGTGTCTATACTTAAATTCTAGCTCTACATCTTCCTAGCTGTGTGACTTCAAGCAAGTTATTTAAACTCTCTGAGGCTGCTTCCTAATGAGGCAATTATGAAAATTAAATGAGATTTGGGGGTGGTGCTTAGCACAGGGCCTGTGATGTAGTACATATTCAATAAGTGGTAGTAATAATAATAATAATTAATAATAATAATAACATAATAATAATAATAACAAAGACCAAGGGGATATCAGAGGCCAATTAGAAGTTGTAAAAAATGAAAGAAAAGGAGGGAGGGCGAAAACTTGACCATGTGCATCCCCAGCATAAAACCTGCGCATCTGCTGGGGTCCAACCCCAGCAGGTCCAGGGGTTCCCAAAGGTGTGGACGGAGTCGGCGAAGAAGGAATGACACGGAGACAGAGTTCAGTTGATCATCATAGCCGGGTTCTCTTGTCAGGATCTCCAGCCAGGATCAGTCATCAGGTTCCAGTCAGGCTCTCCTGCCAATCTCCGCAGTCAGGTTCAGTCCAGGATCCCCTGCCATGCTCTCTCGCCAGGCTCCGCCTCCAGGCTCCGAGGCCAGTCCCTGTCCAGGATCCTCCGGCATGCTCTCGCCAGCGAAGTTCTTCTGTCTCTAGAGAACGTTCTGTGTAGGTTCTGTGCCTAGGCTCTGTCTCTCTTGGTCCTGTCTTCCAAGCCCTGTGTCTGAAGTTCTGTCTTATAAGTTCTGTGTCTTGCTGTCTTGTTACATCTGTATTTATACCAGTTGATTTTAATCCTGTCAATTTCTATTCCAAAGGTTGGGGCGTTTCTTATCTCCATTCCAGGGAGTAAAGATTATGTAGCTTAAGCATGATTGTTTGTAGTGATTAACTACCCGCCTGGCACTTAGTTAAGGAGTTTCATCCCCTCCCTGACTTCAGGGAAAAATTCCTACCTGGGGAAACAACCTTTCTAGGAGAGGCATCCCCTCCCTGACTTCAGGGAAAAATTCCTACCTGGGGAAACAACCTTTCTCGGAGAGGTGACCTTGGTTAAAACACACAGCGCTAAGGGGAGCAAACATATTAAGAACAGTATGCTATATACGCCAGGTCCCTTGAAACAGCAAGGATGGACTGGCTCCCGGCACGCATCAATGCCTTTCCTTTATGGAATAAAATCCATCCTCTAGACACAGCCAGGCAAGGCTCCCCATGGCACAACCTGAGCCTCTCTCCCAGCCTCCCCTCTTGCTACTCTTAGCATGTGGGCACTCTGCTCCAGCCACACTGAACTCATAGCTGCTCCCTCAGATCAGTATGAGCTCTCAGGGCCCCATCTCTGTGCTCCCTCGGCCCTGTGCACCTTACTAGGGGGACACTTAGCTACTGAGCTTTCAGAGTATGTCTGACACTCCCCTCACCAGTTCCTGAGTCCATGCAGACTACTGTCTGATTCATGTTGATGTCCCTTGTACCACTTGCTGAGCCAAATTCAATAAACACATGTTGAATTGAATGGAAATATAATAAAGCTGTTTGTTGTGTGGTAGAAACAATGCTGGTAAAAGGTACAAGACAGGAGTGAGCAATTGTCAGGGGCCCAGAGCACGGGCTCTGCACTTAAGCCCTGCTTCTTGCAACCAAGCCCAGCTCTACCCTGCAGGGTGGAGTCAACTGCCAAGGGAGAGGCAGGGAGGCAGGCAGTGAGCACAACCACACCTCATGCCATCTCTCTACATTGCTGGTTTTCCTCCCCTGAGAAAAGCAGAACGAGCAGCATGCCAACACATTGCCAAAATTACCATCCCCTCATGCCCCCTCTTGCTCCTGGTTCAACCAACATTTGGGGATGGAGGTGAGAAAGAATGACCAGATCCTATCGGGGGCTCTCCTCGGAGAAGTAAAAACACACCTTTCACAGACATGAGAATGAATGAAGGCCCTGGAATTACACTATCACAGTGTTGCTAGCTGCTAGTTCATTATATAAAAACAGATTTATTCCCCCAACTCACATCTTAGTTTTCCGCCAGAGATCACGAGCTCAAAGCTTTCCAAGCTCAAAGCCCGGTCCACCTTCAAGGACATTGTTCCGAAGAGTATTTGTTTGATAAGGACGCAAGACCAGTGAAAGGACACTGGGACATGCACAGAACTGAGGATTGTCACCACTGCCATTAGGGTGGATCATAAAGGTGAGCAGATCCCCACGGAGAACCACTAACCACTCTACAGCTGAGACCCAGATACACCATGTACAGATAACCCTTTTATGCCTCAATGCGAACCGTTATAATTCTTTAACTGTGTAAAGGAAACATATAGCTATCACAGTTCCCAGTGTGAGGCTTTTGCTGGCCAACTCAGTGGACACAGATATTGAAACCAGAGCCACATGAACCTAGATTCTCCAGTGACAGCAGAAACAACCTCTCCTTCCCTGACACATCTCAAATGAATTAAAAATATTAAAGGAACATATACACGGCCTCTGAGATCCTGAGAATTCTATAAGTGAGTCTGGCATGTAGAACAACCAAAGTTTTGTCAATTAGAACATGACTTCCCAAAGGCAGGCCCCCTCTCCATCATATCCCCAGTGGCTGGCATATGGAAGGCACTCAGCAAGTGCAAATGCATGCATGGAGGAATGAATGAATTAATGAATGAATGAAGGAGCAAGTGGACTGAATCACATTCAAAGACAAGCCTGATTATCTCTCAGATTCACTGTGAAAACTTAAAGCCAAATTTAGAAAGCATGTACTTTCCTATGGCCCTAATGCAAGTGTTGCCCCTACACCCATTGGCTAAGTACTCCCAGTTAAAGGGAGATGTATTAATTAGGGTGTTTTCAACAACAAAGAATAAGCCACCCAATTAAAAGTGGTTTATTCTTCTTGCAAGCAACTACAGGGGTTTCAGGTGAGCTGCAGAAGAGGCCCCTCCCACCCACAGGCACACTCCTGCACATGCGCACCTGTTATAGTAAGTCCCCAATGTAATTATCTGAAGGTAGAGAATGTTATTGTTCTCAGAGTGACCACGCAAGGTAGGAATATTTCATAGCACGTCTTAGTGAGGCTTCTCCTGAACTTCCAGTAACATTCAAAGGACTATGTCACTGCCCTTACTTACTCGTGGCTTACATCACGAGGCTAGAAAATGCTACCCTAACATCTATGGATTCTGTTTAAGTCAGTATTTACACACAGCATGTGAGTCCATTTCCTGGCCTGCAGGAAGGAAGTAGAGTCTATGAGCAGGACTGCCCAAACATCACTGCCTTCAGCCTTACAGGATGCCAGGAAAATTCATGTCTTCATATTTTATTTGAGAATTTTGATACAAAATGGTAGTGTAACGATTACAAATCCACTTCTCCCATTGCAAGCAACATAAAGGTTAGAGGTAAAGTGACTTATGGGTTGACTTAATAACTTTATCAAGGACCCAGATTTTTTTCCCCTGTCTCAATATATTAACTTTGTTTCCAGACTGGCTTCCCTCATGGTGGCGAGAAGGCTGCCATGGTTCCAGGCATCACACCTGGACATGAAAATATCCAGAGACAGAACAGAGACCGAATCTTCTAGTTTTTCATTTTGAAAAGTTGAGGTAACCTTTTCTAGATGCCTCTCATCAACTCCCCTTAACATCTCTTAGGCCACGGTAGACCATACGTCTACCCTAGAACCCATTCCTGACAAGAGCAAGTGGGATCACTGTACCTAGTTAAACTAATGACAATTCACCCTTGAGCTGGAGATGGAGACACCTTCCATGACCAAACTGAGGTTCTGCTAGCAGAGACAAAAGGGGGAGTAGGCAACAGGCAGGCAGCAACAGCACCTGCGCAAAATGTCCACTCATCAGGGACCTTTCAAGTTCTATTCTGTTTGGGATCCAGAGGCCCTTCAAGAAGAGAGGCTACGGGAGGGAAGAACTTTGGCACTGGGTCACCCATGGTGTTTGCTGCTGGCTGCACTTAGGGCCTCAGCAAAGTAGGTGGGGAGGTGCTGACATGATGATTTATGGCCCTGCTGGCACCACTGGTCATGGCCTGCTTGAGCCACTTCCCAAGGCTTCCAGATCTCAGAGGATACAACCTTCGGGGACGAGGGCAAAGGGAGCCACTTTATTGGGTACCTGCCAGGCACAAGGCATTTTCAACACACTAGATCATTTCATTCTCATAATAATCGCCAGCTATGTATCACTGGCACTCTGCTATAAATGAGGAAGCTGGGGTGTGATTAGAGAACTCGCCCAACATCCACAGCTGGCAAGTGGCAGAACCAAGACTTAAGCTCCGACTCTAAAACCTGCGGACATGTATGCAGACATGTGACCGTCCAGGGCCCACACGCTGCGCCTAAAGCCACGGTCAGGAGAAAGGGACACACCAGAGAACATTATTCAGTGCTGGAACGGGATGGGAAAAGCTAAAGAAAGAGTTAATAATGCTCAGGAAACACATCAGCTCCACAGTACAACCCCATAAACACAGATCACACACACACCACGATACACGTAAAGCTCTTTCTGCCCTAACGAGTGGATTTCCTAAGCCCCCTGCTGCCCACACTATCTGTTTCCAGTTCATGATAAATACAGAAATGAAAGTGAGTGGTGAGGGATCTTCAGAACACTTTGGCGTCGCTGTGACATTCAAGCACGTGATTAGAGGACGCGTCCGTGGAACAGGGTCCAGACCAGTGTGGACGTTGTTGTTGAACTCGGGTTGCAAATGGCACAAGCTGCGTTCTGGTATTGGTCTCTGGTGGACCAGAAAATTAAAGATTGAGAAAACTGAATGATTTTTTTAAACCCTACTGCTTTCCCACCGCAAGTTGGAAAAGCAGCACCCCAGAGTTCAGCCGGGTGGATATAATTACTCCCGTTTTACAAGTGCAGAGAATGAGACTCAAAGACACTGAGTCATTTGCCCAAGGTCAACACCACTGGTAGGAGGCAGGAAAGGGAAGCACTCTAGTTCAATGACAAATGAGGAGAACTAGGAAGTCTCTCAGCTCCTGAAAACAGAGAGAGTGTTGGCAAGAGGGGGCTGGAAAGGTGGGCACTTGCAGCAAATTAAGCTTTTCCTCTAGCTCCTCCACTGCCAAAAGTTCAGCTGGGACCAGCACCTCCAATGAGAGATGTTGCTGATGAGAAGCCAGGAATGAAAGGGAAATGGTTGGCTTCGTTCCTGACAAGGGCCAGTCTTCTGCATCCTGATTTGCCGACTGACTTACTAGTTGCTACTGCAATTTCACTTCCACAAAACGTGAAGGTTTCTTTTTAAACCCTCCCTAGAACTCACCAGCCCCATCACTGTCTCTAAGTCCAACTAGACTGAACATCCCACCTCCTCAGAGCTTGGCCTTTTCTAGAATGTTCTACCATGATCTCTTCTCCTTCTTCAATGGGAAAAGCTCTGCTCTGCCTGAAAACATTTTTGGAATAGATGATTATTATGGCAAGACTCTGGGTTGCAAGACCCAAGAGTCATTCAAGCTCATTTGAAGAGTGGGGATGTATAATGGGGCTACTCAGTGGCCTATCTTATACTCGAAACAGCTCAGCTTCTCTCTGCCGTTCAAACCCAACCTCCTTTCCTCTCAGGTTTCCTCTGTTTACTTGCTGCCTCACTGCTACTATGCCTTCACTCACACACAGCCTCCGTGACCTCCCAACCTCAACTCTGCCTTGCCGCTCTGCAAATGCAGCACCGGCACCAACTAGATCCATCTGTCTGTCCCCAAGTCTAACTTCCTGGAAAAGGAATCTGATTGCCTAAGATCAGTTTTGCTAGCCAGGCCACTAGTCAGTGGTCACCGGCCCACCCAAGAATCAGCCTTCCTGAGGTCTGAGGGCAATCCCTGGTCTCAATAGCTGTTGCCAAAAAAGGCCAGGTATGTGATATGAAGAATGCCTGCTTCAGTGAAGGAAACTATAAGCAGACTGTCCGGCAACAAACAAGAAGTAAACTCCTACCTAGCCTTCAGTTCCCAACTCTGGTGACACCTTCTCAACTTTTAAGTGTTTTAACCTATTTTCTCTCCAACCTGTTGATCAGAGCCTGCACCTTTATGGGCCCAGAGGGCCCTCTTGGTGGATTTTCATGGACGTGGAATCACTCTAAGCAGCAGCAAAGGCAAGGCTGTTGTCTCCTTCTTTCACAGCTCTGTGGGGGCGATGGCTGCTCCCCATGACGGCTGAGGGGTGGTGGCAAGAATGGGATTCCTATTTGGCTAACTGCACCTGCGGCAGTCTTAGTTATGGGTCCGTGCATGTGGCCAGTGCCTACGGTGTGACAGCTCTCATGAGTTGCCCTGCTTGGAGCCAGGCTCTCTCTCCCTTGGGAGGATGAAAGTCCTTTCAGGGTCTCCACACTCTGAACACTGTGGGCCTTTGGCCTTGATCCCACCCAAGAGACCCCTTCAGTAAGTAGTCAAGGTGACCCCATGTCCAGCCCTGGAAACATAAAAGGCCCAACATGTTCAGCCTCTTGGTTGCTGGTTTTTTCATGTAGACCCCACCTGGTTACCCATCTTGGCATCTACTTCCAGTGATTTCTGAGACTGACTTGAGGCTTTCTCTTGACTTTTGTCGGTCACTTTCCATGACAGACTCTCATGTGCTATTCAGGACAGTATTACTAATTTGTGCATTTTCCAAACTGTGTGTTATGGTTTCATGTGAGAGAGAAAAAAAATAAAGTTCTATGTTCTGATATGCTAAAAAAAAAAAAAAAAAGTTTTCAATTTTCCCATCTATAAACAGGCTTCAATTTTCCCATCTGTAAACTGGAGTAGTAAGAGCCCCTTTGCTAGGTGGCTGAGAGGATAAAAATGAATTAACTGATGAAAAGTGCCCAGCAGAGCACCTGGGGCAGGTAAGAGGGCCATGCTTATGGGAGATAGTTTAGAACTGCCCAGAACATTCCAGGCAGGCTCTCCATGGAAGCAGCTAGGATGTGCAGGACTTTCCCGGGAAGCACTGAATCTTCATGGAATTATTCTTCACCCTGGGGCTTAGAGAATGCGGGAGCCGGCAGCTGGGGTGTTACTGCCCATTTACAGCAGGAGGCCTGCGCAGGCCAATAACAATATTATGATGTTAATCATTAAAATGCTGTGTCTGTTTTTGTCTGGGGACAAGGTGTTTCGATCTTTGTTCTCCCTCTATAAAGATGAAAGGTGAGGTGCTACCCAAGGGGGTGACTCCATGCTGGGAAGACGGCATGGCTGCCCGGCCACCTGGATGGAAAGGCTGCAGCTGCCCCAGCCCGCAGCACTCCTGGAGTCCTTGCAGGGCCATGCCTGAGCAGGTGCAGGTGGAAAGGGAGGGAAGGCAGATTAGCTCCTCCCAGGAGGCCAGGCTCCGCCCATTCAGATGTGAGTCCTCTGGAGCTGGCTGGCAAAAGAGAGTGAGACAGCAAGGTGAAGGTCTACGCCCAAGAGAAATGAAAACATGTCCACACAGAGACATGTACACGAATGTTCACAGCAGCATTATTCATCAAAGCCAAAGGTTGGAACAACCTAAATGCCCATTAACTCGTGAGTGGATAAGCAAATACTGTATATCCACACAGTGGAATATTATTCGGCAATAAAAAGGAATGAAGTTCTGATACGACAGGGATGAAACTTGAAAACACTATGCTAAGTGCAAGAAGCCTATCACAAAAGGCCACTTATGATACAATTTCATTTATATTAAATGTCCAGAGTAGGCAAATCCATAGAAATTAAAGTTTCCAGAGTCTGGGGTACAGGGTAATGGGGAGTGGCTGCTAATGGGTAAAGGGTTTCCTTTTGAGGTGATGAAAATGTGCACCCTTGTGACTATACTAAAAACCACTGAATTGTACACTGTCAATAGATGAACGGTATGCTTTGTGAATTATAGCTTAATAAAGCTGTTAACTTTAAAAAAGGGGGGGCGGGCAATGTGGAATGGCAGGTCTTGCCTGAACTCTGGGTCATACACTTAGTTCTCATTTGTCATTGAGAAAATGTTGAGCCCCTACTAAGAACGGCTCTGAATGCTAACTCCACAACAATGAGTAAGATGAACAATGCCCTGCTCCAAAAATGGAGCCTCAGAAAGAATCCCTTAGAACGTGGAAGCATGCCTGGAATGGGAGAAATTCCAGGCAGAGAGCCAGCACATGCAAAGGGCATGAGTTGGGAAAGGACTCGGTATATTGAAAACACTGAAATAAGACCAGGGTGTTGGAGCAGTCCCTCTAACACTCCTGTGGACCTTAGGCAGTTCTAAGCTCCCTGAGTCATTATCCAGCAGGATGGGGAGAAAAGCATTCCTGCTCACTCATGCCTGGCTCTGTGCTGGGCAGAGGGTAGGACCTAAATATTCCCCTCCGTCTCCATCCCCAACTCATGTGCTGGCTGAGGTCCAGTCCTCCAGCCGACATTGCACGGTCTTCGTTTCTCTCCCTCTGGAAGAATAGACATTCCCTAAAAGCAGCAAATGGGCTGCACAATTCTGGTAATGGAAGGAGCCGGACACACTTTCCATGAACGCCTGAACGACAATGAGACTGCGATGGTCTGTGAACAGTTTTTCCTTGGAAAAGCATTACCCTATAGGTCCTTGATAGGTCAGTCCATGGTGACCAGGATCCCACGGGGGCTGCTGCTGCCGCCTCTCCACTCCTTAGCTACCTCCCACCTGGCTCTGGGCTCTGTCTGGAACTGGTCTGAGTTGGGAAGCTTAATGAAAGGAGAAAACGTGATGCTGTAGATAAGAGCAGAGGCTTTAGACTCAAGCATATCTGGATTCCAGACAGAACTACTTCTACTCCTTCCTGGCCAAGTGCCCTGGGCTGTGGGACTTCCCCTTTCCTGTCATATTTCTCCAGCAGCATCAGCCTTCTGCTAGCATTTATAGGAGCACCACCCAATATCTAATTGGGAGCTCACCATCACCCATAAAGTTGGACACTACAGATATTCCCATTTTACAGAAGAGTAAGCTGAGGCTCAGATGGTTGAAGTCAAGTGTCCATACAGCTAGTTGGTGAAAGAGCCCAGATTTCAACCAAGAGCCTATGATCTATTACATACTTTTCCTCGACATCCTCAACTGTAAAATGGACTAATAATGCCTGCATGGTGGGGTTTTCATGAAGATTGAATGGGCTAATGAACATAAAGCATCTTGGTGCTGACAACACAGAGAGTGTCCAACAGATGGTGGTTAGTCCACTACCTTGACAGCCCTAGAGTGTAGGGAGTGGTGATGGAAGGGGTTTTTTTTTCCTAATTGTGTGTGTGTGTGTGTGTGTGTGTGTGTATAATCTCCTATCTAATAAAAGGGTAATATGCAAATTAACCATCACTCCATCACAAAGGTGGTGGCACCCAGTCCCCTCAGTTCTGTCAGAGTCCCCCAGTTTTGGGGGGGTGGCCGCTGAGATCAGGCAGCGGGAGCAGAGTGGCCAGGCCCCGCAGACAGCAGAGAACCAAGGGGAGTGGGCTTAAGCCGTCAGGGCTCCTGGATTGAAGAGGGCTCCCCTGAGGACTCCCAGATTGGAGAGGGTTCAGGTCAGGCTGAGGGACCCACCCACCATGCATGAATTTTGTGCACCAGGCCTCTAGTATATATATATATTTTTTAATTGATTTCAGAGAGGAAAAAAGAGGAAGAAATAGAAATATTGATGAGAGAAACACATCGATTGGCTGTCTCCTGCACACCCCCTATTAGGGATCAAGTACACACCCCAGGCACGCATCCTAGCTGGGAATGGAACCCAGGACCTCTTGGTCCTTGGGTCCATGCTCAACCCACTGAGCTGCACCAGCTGGGCTCAAAGGGAGAGACAGACAACACCTTGTGGAGACCTCCAGCCATCACTGAAGCTTCCATCTTATCCTAGGATCCCCCACAGGACAGAGCCAGGACAGCTGATTTCAAGCTTCCAAGGGAATGTCCCAGAGCCAGCTGCGGGGAAGCTGGGGCCTGACAGTAGCTCTGAGGAATAGCTGGGGCTCCCAGGAGGTGGGCTGGGAGTCCATCCCACTTGGCCGAATCCATGTCGATAGCTATCAAAGTCAACCCGAAGAATCTCTGAAGCAAAAGGAAACTTTCTTTCTTCCTTTTTTTTTTTTTAATAAGGAAACTTTCAATGAGAAGCTTTCAGAGGAGCCTTGGACTCCAGCTTGGCAGCGAATGAGAGGGCACCAGGCTCAATCACAAGGTGAGTTGCTCTTGCCCTGTGGAGTCAGGAGAGCAGTAGAGGAAAGTGGAGGGAGCCTAAGCTCATTCTAGCATTTACCAGGAGTTCCTAACCTTTTCAAGACCTCTGTTTCTCCATCTGCGACATGAAACAAACAACACCGAGCCTACAAAGGGTCACCAGAGCTAATATACAGTGTCTAATGCAGGTGTTGGCATATATTTTTATTTTTAAATAATAATAATCACGGCTCTTATGTATTGTACTAAATATATATATATATATTTGACATTCTCGCTGAATCCCCACAACCACTCTATGAAGTAGATGTCATTAGTAGCCCCATTTTGCAGATGAGGAAACTGAGGCTTAAAAAGTTACAAAGTTGCATGTTCAAGGTCATACAGCTAGTGAGTTGTCAAGAAAAGACCTGAATCCAGGCAGTGAGATCTCAGAGCCTCCATCTGAATGGGTTCCATTCTCCAGAGACCCTCCCTTCCCCTTCTCAGGAGACCACACCATCAAGCCAACACCAGTTCATGTTTACAGGGCTCTTCACAGTCACGAGAAGAGAACGGAGGAACAGCTAGGACCATGCGTGGGCTTTGACCATGCAGCTCCTCCCTCCCAGAGAAGCGGTAGTAGTATGTCACTGAAACCTTGCGACAGTTCTGTGAGGACGTAATACATTAACTTCACTGTGCAGACAGAGGCAGAGAGACGAAGTGAATCATCCAAGGTTACAGTCAGGCAGTAAGAAGAAAAATTAGAGCCCACTTCAGCCCTAGGCTGGGTTCCAGGGAAATAGTTGCTAGATAATAAGTTATCTCACCTCTGGGAGGCCAGGCAGCCTTATGTCTACACAGGAAAACAAAGGTAGATAAATGAAGGAATTCACAGCCCTATAAAAAATGAATTAAGATAAAATGCGTAGCCTTACTACTTAATGAGGGAGGTTTATGAACGCAAATGCATGACAATGACTCAGAGGAGCATAATTATCTTATCATAAGTTAAAGGCAATCAATTTTCATTTCTAAGTAAATATCGTATTTCCTCCATCCTAAAACACACCTTTTTTTTTTCACATTTGGTCATTTCTGATGACCATCCAGGTAGAACTTAGCATGAGTGGGCACACTGATGTGTGTCTTTTTTTTTTTTTATTGCTTAAAGTATTACAAAGGGTATTACATATGTGTCCATTTTTTCCCCCCGCCCTTGATGTGTGTCTTTCTTTGCCCCCTGTAAAGGCTGGTATTGAATTGAGAATGTGTCTTAGAACCGAAGTCCCTGCCTCTTCTTATCTCAGCTCCATCCTAGGCAAAGGCCCTCCTCCCTGCCCCCTGTGTTCCTTTCCCTCTCTCAAGTCAGAAGAGAAAAACTGTACATCCCTCCTTACAAGACAGGTGGGAGAATTAAGTGACTGGGAACGAGAAAACAGAGATCTTCTCTGCCCCAGCCCAGAATTTCCCCCTCACGCTGATTCCTCATGCAAGGACATGGGAATGGTTGATGGAGCCTGGATCCACCTGTCCTAGGCTGGAGGGTGTGGTCAGGAGAGAGCAGCTGGGACTTGTGAGTCCAGACAGGAAGAGCCCCATGCAGACCACGCGGCAACTCCGAGGGAGAGCCCGGCTGCAAACTCCAGGCTCTGGGTTCCCAGAACAACTGCTTCTCACTCTGCTGCCTTCCTAGAGGCAGCACAGGCTGTGTGCCCCTGGACAAGCCACTTCATCTCCCTTCCTGCTGCTCACACCCCTCAGCTCATCCAGCCCCAGGCTCCTTCCAGGATAAGCCACGGGCCTCCTTCTAGGGCCTTCATTCTCAAATGTGGGATTTGCAGCCATCATGGGCCATTGAGGGCCTCCTTCTCTCGCCTGAAGATTTAAAAATAGAGATAAAATGTGAAAGGAAGAAAAGAGTCAAAGGGAGCGCCCAGTCAGAATCAGAAGTGCTGGGTTCGGGCCCTGACCCTCACCCTTCCTCTCTGTGAAATGGGCACAGCCCTTCCCTATCTCTGAACCTGGCTTCCCAGGTCCCTTTCAGCTTGGCCTCTGAGGCCTACAGGTGCTAAGGCTGAGACCCCTGTGTTGCTGGCAGGCTCTGATTGCTGGATGCACGACCCCAGCTCTGACCTGGGGCCACGACTTAGCCTGCCTGTTAAATGGGAAGCTATCACACCTGCCTCCTAGGATTGGACATGCTCAGAACAGTGCCTTGGACAGAGCAAATCCACTGCCACTACCTGCCCAGAGGTTTACATCCATCATTATCTCCCAGCATCTTCCTAACAAGCCTGGGAAGAAATAATTATTTTCTAGATGAAAAACCTGAGGCTCAAGTCACACTGCCGGTTGGTAGCAGGGCTGGGATTTAAAGGCTCCCTGTTCTTTCTAACTTCAAGTGCGACCTTCCAGGTTCCCTCTTGGAGGGAGGGGACAAAAAAAAGGGGGGGACATGTGTAATACTTCCAACAATAAAGATTTTTTTAAAAAAATATTTAAGTACAACGATGTGGGGAAGGAGGCATAAATGATAGAAGAGAAACCAGTGCCTCCGGTGGGAAAGCTGGCTGGCACGGCAGACAATGAAGCGTCTTCCCTCCCATGAAGTCCGCAAGTGCCGCTGCCTCCCAGGGGCTTGCTGGCTGGGCTGAGGGCCTGCTGGGCCCTGCGGGTGTTTCCCCCCCCCCCCCCCCCCCCCGCAATCCTGCTGCCAGCCGGCCACACCGCAGAGCAGCAGCCTTGAGGGAGGGAGGAGGAAGGGCAGGACAGCCTGGGTTGCCCTGGGTCGGGACCCTGCCCAGACCCTGGTCACCTCCGTGACTCCCCATGGTCTCCAGGCTCCTCGGGTCCCAGACCTCTCATTCTAGAGAAGGGAATGAGGGAGGCTGGGCCCCCGGGGGAGGAGCCACATGGGAGGGTGAGCAGGCCGCACCCCCATCCATCCCAGCAGACAGCAGAGCAGGTCAGTGGGGAGGGGGCAGGAGCCCAGAGGGGCCCGCAGCTGGGACCACAGGCCAGGCATCTTCCTGGCCACTGGGGTTGGCTAAGGAAGACCAGGCTGTCTTCTCAGACTGAAAAGACAAGGCGTTCCTTCAGCCGGGAGGCATTCCTGTCCACCCCCCTGCTTGCCAAATGTTAGAAGAGGAAGGGGGCTTGCTGAGGTCAGCCAGCGGGGCGATTTCTGACGGAGGAAATAAGATCCCACAAGGTTGGGACCTGTAAATGGGGTCAGAACCTGGGTGCTCTGATGCCAGCACCGCCCCTCCCCCCGTGGGCTCTGGGGGAAGCATACGAGACTCTGAGCCAGGTCTCGGGGCGCAGGCTCTGGCTCTGCTCCCAGGTAGCAACCTGTGCTATTCTAGGAGCTCCCTTCGGCGTGTGGGTCCTATGGTCCTGAGCTATAGAGCGCCTGCACGCACGGTGGGTACGTGCGTTTCTACTCCCTCAGCAGCAAATATTTGTGGAGAGCTTGGAGCCAGGCTCCGTGCTAGGCCCTGGAGATAAAGCAGGTCACAGAACAGGGGAAGCTGTCCTCCTGGGGACTGGCCTTCGGCGGAGAGACCTCAGGCCTGTGGGGATCTACGGAGAAGGGCCCTCGTGTGTCCTCTGTGCCCGGCTCCGGGAGGTGGGGATGCCCTGCAGGTACCATTGAGGGCCACCCCCCCCCCCCCACTCTGAGCCTCCTTGTGCTTTGCAGGGTTCTTGAGAAATCCTGTGGCTACATTTCCTGACCCCACCCCCACCCCACACCCTGACTCCCTGCTCCCACCGCACCCCGAGGTGCTGCTTCAGGCGTTCTGCGCCCTACTTTGCAGGCACCAATTTTCTGAGGAACCGGAAGAGGGTCTGCATCTGCATGTCCCCTCAGTCCCCAGCACACCTGGGACGCAGACGCTCCCTATAACCCCTTGTTGCGTAAAGGGCTGATTGAGGGAAGCCATTGATTCTGGGCTCCAATTGCTCCGAGATAACTATCTGGACGGCTCCTGACTGTCCTGCAGATCAGATGAGCCCAGGAGATGAAAGGACCTTGGAACCAGCAAGCTGTTCTCCCAGCGATAGTTCTTATTATCCCCATAAAAACGGCACCAGCTAAGTGCCTGTTCTGGGAAAGGCCGTGGAGATCCCCGGTGCTCGCTGGGAGTGTGTGCCCGTGCAGGAACACACGCGTGTGTGCGCATGAGTGTGTGTCCCCACCTGGAGGGCCACAGTGGCCCCCCAAGAAGATCTGTGCTTTCAAGGAGGCTGCGGGGAGCATGCCCTCCCCCTCCCTGGCCAGCCCTGTTCACAGGGACACATGGCTGCTCAGGCCCTCGGGACGCCTTGCCAGAGGGCGAGGGGAGGGAGAGAAAGAGAGAAGGCACTCGGAGTCCCCATGTCCGTTGGTCCATCCTCGTGTGGGCTGCAGCCAGCGGCCCGCCAGGCAGGACGGAAGCACGGCCCGGCTGTAAATGACTGCTGGCTCCACGCTGGCCACCCGCCCTGGCCGCCCTCACGGAAGGGCCGGACTTTACCCAGCAAATCGGGAAGGAACTGGAACCTCTGAACTTGGGACTTGGGCTCCGTCGATAAGGCCAGTGGACAAACAGAGGGCAGGGGCCGAGGCTCCCCTTTATACACACAGAAGCCCGGCTCCAGGCTGATACTGTGGAGATCTTTGCCCTTTAGTTCAAACAGGAAATCTTAAAATGGAAAATGAGCTGCGTAAGGAAGGGGCGCGGCCGCCAGCCCACAGGGAAGACGGAGCAGGTTGTTGGCACCAGAGCGGGTGTGTCGGGCTTCACGCGGAGGATCCCCACTGGCCTGGGGTGTTGGGGGGCAGGCAAGAACCACCTGGGGGAGGTGGGAGGTGGGGGGGGGCATGGGGAGGGGGGAGAACCAGAAGCCTGGGTCTGACCCACAACACCCAGCTTGTTCATCATGTGGCTCGTGGGGAGCAACCTCACCCATGGAGCCTCAGTTTTCCCATCCATAAGTGGGACCAGCAACACCATCCACCCCGGAGAATACACGAGAAGATGAGGTCATGAGCACGAAAGTTCCCTGCACGTGGCAAAGGGCTCAGCTGGCCAACCCTGCATCCTGGCGGAGGCTCTCCCCAAAAAGGTGTTTCATAATTGAGAGGGAAAATCCAAAACTGCATCGCCCACTCCTCACGCCACCCTCGTACACCCCCTGCTAGCAGTTCAAAGAAGAGCAGATTGGGAGAAGATACATAATTAGAGAAAGGTTTCCAAGTAATTATTCACCTGTAAATTACTCCTCTCCCCGGAATCCCATCTCCAGATCCTTTTGACAAGATAAATTCATTTATTTACATCTCTAACTAGCCTGCTTTGGTAAACATTCCAACAAGCTTGGATGGCCCATTAAAGAAAGAAAAAAAACAACATTGAAGAAGTGAGGCAGACAGGAGAGAGAGAGAAATTAACTCTTGGTCATTCCCTGGCACCTACAGAATTAACCTTCCAGGGTAATTAACAAGGAATCAACGCCAAGGCAAACCTCATCCCCAGCCAGGAGAGAGCCGGTCCCAGCAGGATGGGAACCAAGGGAGGCCCTTCTCCACATGGCTCACAATTCCCACCAGCAGTAGGACTTGAGGGGAGGCTATTAGAAGGTTCCAGAACCTTCCAGTAATCTCCTCTCAATCTAATCTGCTCCAGGCTGCACTTTCACTTTCAGTAAGAACCCTCCTTATCTGGTGAAATCACTCTTGACTTTCCCCTCTCACTCACAGACCCTCGATCATGGCCTGGCCACTTCCAGGCCTGACACATTTTAGGCTCTCAATCAGCCGCTGCTGAATGAATGAATCCATGTGCTATTCATTCCAGTGTCATAAAGCCTCTCAAATTTGGGGAACACCACAGTCACCCCCTCGGACTCAGGCCGCCATTATCTCTTGCATAGACTGGGGCCTCTGTCTATTCCAGTGATGGCGAACCTATGACACGCGTGTCAGACGTGACACGCAAACTCATTTTTTTGGTTGATTTTTCTTTGTTAAATGGCATTTAAATATATAAAATAAATATCAAAAATATACATCTTTGTTTTACTATGGTTGCAAATATCAAAAAATTTCTATATGAGACACAGCACCAGAGTTAAGTTAGGGTTTTTCAAAATGTTGACACGCCGAGCTCAAAAGTTTCACCATCACTGGTCTATTCTCTGCCTCCAGTCTCTCCTCCTCTCACCCTCTACACAGAATTACCTTCTTAAAAGGCAAACTGGAAAAGTAAGCAACGTAATTCTTCAGCTCTGACCACCGAGGAGAAAGTCATGGTTAATCAGGACAGTGACCCCTGGAGTCAGACATCTGGGTTTGAAGTCTAGGTCAGGAACAGACCACCTTGTGGCTTTGAGGAACTTACTTAACATCTCTCAGTTTCCTCATCTATGAAACAAAATAAACAATAGTAATAATAATAATAATAATAATAGCACTTACCCATTATAGCATTTACCCCTTATAGTTGTTGTGTGCATTGTGAGTTAACGGAGAATGCCTAGCACTTAATAAACATCAGCTATTAGCAGCAGCATGGCTGTTATTGTCATCATCATCATCATTGCTTTACATGCCTTCACTGCCCTCCCATTGTCCTTGAATTAAAAGTCAAGCTCTTCAGCGTGGCTCAGGAAGCCTGGGCCCTGCTTGCCTCTCAGCCTCAATTCTTACCACATCCCCACCCGCCCTAGTCCAGACACAAAAGTCCTTGCAATCTCCCAAATGCTCTATTTTCTCTCCACTTCAGCTCTTTGCACAGGCTGCTTTCTCGGCCTCCCAGGAATTGCAACCCACGCCCCAGGCATGCACAGACAGCAAACCCAGAGAGGCATCCACAAAGGGACTTGGCTCTCAGAGGTTACCCTGGTTTGAGTAGCAGGTATGTGTAAGGTTCAGAGTTGACCTGGCAGCCTTTCCAAGTTCACATGCCTTCTAAAAAGAGCTTTCTTTTGCTCTGAAATGTCCAACATCCTATGGAAAGAGAAGGTAGAGATGAGTCTGCCCAGTTTTAAGATGAAGGAACCATATATGGCCCACAGAAGGCCTGTGACTTGCCCAAGGTCACCATTTAGTAGCAGCAGGAATAGAATCTTAAGTCTTCCAAGACCGCAGAATGGGGAGAAGAGTACCCACTTAGAGGTGGGCCTGAGTTCACATCCCCAGCCAAGACCTTGAGAAAATGTTCACCTCCCTAGGCCCCGATTCTTCATCTACAAAGTAGAGGTAGGAATGACTTTCTTACAAGGTGGTTAAGGAAGATGACTTGAGACACCTAATGTATGGGAAAGTTCTCAGCCACTGCCTGGCCTTGGAAATGAAGAGCAAAGGGGAGGGAGAGAGAGGGAGGCTGCACAGAGGCAGGTGTGAAAGGATCTGAAGGGGCATGAGAGCAGGAGAAGGAGCCCCTGCCTCCAGCCCTGGGCTCAGAGACCTTCACAGCCTGCACCCTCAAAGGCCAAGGACAAATGGTGTCCTCAGCACAGAGACACAGGCCAGTTAAGACAGGACATAGAGGCAAGGCTGGGGCTGGAGTCACAGGTCTGGGGGAGCCAGCACCGCACAGAAGCCACAGTGATGGAATTCGGTGAGACTCCCAGAGAGTAAGCTGAGGATGGAAACCAGGGGGTGCCTAGGACCAGGAGGCAGGGGGAGAGACTTGGGAAGGGTAGGGTCCTAAAATACACAACAATGATTACAGCATGGTCACCACAACAATCCACCCAGAAATAGCAACTCTATTTATTCAACATTTTCCTCTGAGTGTTCTCTAAGAGACTTTTTTTCTATGTCACTGAAAGAACAACTGATCTCACACTGCTAAGTGTTATGTTAGGGGAAGGCAACTCAAGCTTTCTTCACTCTCTGACCTGAACATGGACTTTTCAAGAACCAGACACAGGCCCTAGAGCAGCCGTGGGCAAACTACGGCCCGCAGGCCGAATCCGGCCTGTTTGAAATGAATAAAACTATTGAAAAAAAAGAGCGTACCCTTTTATGTAATGATGTTTACTTTGAATTTATATTAGTTCACACAAACACTCCATCCATGCTTTTGTTCCGGCCCTCCGGTCCAGTTTAAGAACCCATTGTGGCCCTCGAGTCAAAAAGTTTGTCCACCCCTGCCCTAGAGCCTGGCCCAGGGTGGCCTCAAAAGATAGGTGAATGGTTGGGAAAATTAAGGAAGAGCCAACACTAAAATCAAAAGGAGAAATACCCAGATAGCCCTTCAATTCATATTTTGCTAATATGAATAGTATTATATCTTACTTTCCAAATGAGAAACTATGCTATTATATGAGTAGAAAAACTGTTTCGAGTTCAACTAATCTGAATTAACCCCTGCTTCATCCACTTAACTTCTCTGAGCCTCAGTTTCCTCGTCTGTTAAATACACATTATTTTGTATTTAGAATCTTTGTTGGGGGGAATAAAAATAATGTATATAAAGTATATCCCATATGGTTTGCACTTCCTACATGAAACCTTGTCTTCTAGACCATAAAGCAAGTCCAACAAAATTCAGAAGCATAGCGCATATGCTATATGCTCTAACCACAAAGCAATGCAGTGGGAAAATAAATAACAAAAAGATACCAAAAGGAATCTTATGGTTTGGGAAAGTTATGAGCATACTTCTCAAATAAGTCAAAGACCAAAGAAAGAATTAAAATGTAAATGATAACACACATAGACCTGAATGTCAGTGAAAATGCAACATATCACAATGTACTAAACACAGCTAAGTCAACACTTGAAGAGGAATGTAGCCTTAAATGGTTGGATGAAACAAGGAGAAATATTGAAATACCACCAACTAAATATCCAACTTAAGGAACTGGAAAATAACCACAGAATAAACTGAAGGAGAGTAGACGTAAGAAATAAAAATGAGCCCGGCCAGTGTGGCTCATTGGTTGAGCATCAACCTATGAACCAGGAGATCATGATTCAATTCCTGATCAGGGCAATGATCCCTAGTAGGAGGCATGGCAGCAGATCAATGATTGATTCTCTCTCATCAGTGATGTTTCTATCTCCCTCTCCCTCTCCCTTCCTCTCTGGCAGCCGATTAATGATTCTCTCTCATCATTGATATTTCTACCTCCCTCTCCTTAGATGTCTATGATAGAAAAGAGCTTTGTGACAGGTGACAGGTCAGTTGATAAAGACAGACTATTCAATAAATAGCTATTCATATGAAAGATATAATAAAATGATAGAAGGCTCAAATAAATAATATTGGGAATAAGAAATACTATTAATGACTTCATGCCAATACATTTTAAAACTTAGATAAAATAGAAAGATTCCTAGAAAAGTATAATCCACCAAAACTGACTTAAAGTGGCTTTCCCTTTAATCATTAAAGAAATTAAATCTATAATTTAAAACCATCCCATAAAGAACTCACAGGCTTAATGATTACAAAAGCAAGTTCTAGCTAAATGTTAAGAGTAGGTAATAACAGATTATGCAAACTCTTGCAAAGAATTAAAAGACCAGAATAACCTCCCCACTCATTTCATGAGGAAAATACAGCTGATATCAAAATGAGGCAAATATCATATAAAGAAGGAAAATCACTAGCCATATGAACCTAGATACAAAGTCCCCAAACAAATATTTTAGCAAGTCAAATGCAGAAATTATAAAGAAAGATAACACACATGACCAAATTTGGTCTATCCAAGAAATGCCATTGAATTAAATTAGATATTTATTTTCACTATTCATCATTGTAACATATAAAGTGAGATAAGCCCAGCCAGCATGACTCAGTGGTTGAGCGTCAACCTATGAACCAGGAGGTCACAGGTTGATTCCCAGTCAGGGCACATGCCTAGGTTATGGGTTCTATCACCAATCTGAGGCATGTAGAAGGCAGCCTATCAAGGATTCTCTCTCATCATTTATGTTTCTATCTCTCTGCCTCTCTCTCTTCCTCTCTGAAATCAATAAAAATAGATTTTAAAAAATAAAAATAAAAAACTAAAGTGAGATAAATCACTAGAGAGTATGCATAGACATACAAAAAGCTCTTTAAAACTTCAACAGTAATAAGTGCTTTTAAAAAAACTTAGCAAACTAGAAATAAAAAGAAATTTCCTCAATTTAACAAAAGAATATCTACAAAAATCCAAAGTAAATATCATACTTAATGGTAAATCATTTGAAGAATTTCTTTTATATTCAGCATAAAAGTTGCTATCCTGCTTTAAATTTGGGGGGTTTTTTTAGAGGTCCTACCTTATGCAATTAGACAAGACAAATATATAGAGATATATATCTAATTATCTTTCTTCTTAAATTACATGATTATCTACAGAAAACACCAATAGAAGCTACAAATTATAAGAATAAGAAAATTAACTTGGTGTGGTGAACACACAATACAATATTCAGATGATGTATTATAGACTTGTATTCCTCAAACCTATATAATTTTATTAAATAATGTCACCCCAATAAATTCACTAAAAAAGAAAAAAAATTTAAAGAAAACTAGTAAAATTGTTATCAGTAAACCAAAACATAATTACATTTTTATAACCTAACAACTATCACTAAAAAATGCAATTCTAAAATGTAATTCATGCCCTAACCGGTTTGGCTCAGTGGATAGAGCGTTGGCCTGCGGACTCAAGGGTCCCAGGTTCGATTCCAGTCAAGGGCATGTACCTTGGTTGCGAGCACATCCCCAGTAGGGAGTGTGCAGGAGGTAGCTGATCGATGTTTCTCCCTCATCAATGTTTCTAACTATCCCTCTCCCTTCCTCTCTGTAAAAAAAAACAATAAAATATATATATATTTAAAAAAATGTAATTCATTATAGTAACAAGAATAATTCAAATACAAAATTTGCAAGAGCTTTCTAGAAAAAAAGCTATATAACTTCTTAGATGACACTCTGAAAGACTTAAACGGGAGGAAGGGGACTGCATTCACGAATAGGAAGTTTCAATATGCAGATGCCAACTGTCCCAAACTGATGTGCAGATTCAACACGATTGACATAAACCTAGCAGTTGGGTTATACAGGAGCTCCCACATCTAATTTGAAATGCATGAGCAAGAGCCGAGGGCCAATAGTAATTCAGTAAATTTTGATGAATAACAAATAGTATAAAACAAAACTTACCTTTCCAAATATCAGAACTTAATATAAAATTATAAAAATTAAGATAGGGTATTTTTGATATGCGGAGAGACATATACACCCATTGGAAGAGAATTGAGCCCAAAAACATACCTATGCCATTAGAGATGCCTCAAATTGGACAGAGTTTTGTGACAGGTGACAGGTCAGTTGATAAAGACAGCCTATTCAATAAATAGTAATGGAACAATCAGCTATTCATATGGAAGATACAATAAAACTTTTATTCCTACCTCATCCATAATTTCTGAATATAAAAGAAATTCTTCAAATGATTTACCATTAAGTAAATCATTTACCATTAAATCAGGAGTAAGACACATAAATAAATAAATAAATAAATAAATAAATAAATAAATAAATAAACAGACAGACAGACAGACAGACAGACAAACAACCTAACAGAAAAATGACCAAAGGATATTAATAGACTGCTCAAAAAAAAAAAAAACTTGAATGGCAAAAATAAAATAAAAAATTAAGGGCAGTCAACCTGATGAGAAATCAAGAAAATTCTGTTAAAATCACAGTGTGATATCCTTTTCATCTACCAGAATGGCAATAGCAAAATTGGAAAAGTCTGACAATACCCAGCATTGCCCAGGGTCTGGAGCAACAGGAAATCTTATGCACTTTCCAGAGGAATTTAAATTACTTGTGTGATCATTTTGGAACACAACGTGCCACTTTCTCACACCTTTGCGGGTGCACATACCCTATGACATGTGAGCCAGAAACATGCCGAAGAATGCCCATGAAAGCAGCGTCTGAAATAGCCAGACATCAGAAACAACCTAAATGTCTGTCCACAGGATAATGGATACGTACGGAACTTGTGATATACTCACATAATGAAATACTACACAGCGGTAAAATGAATGAACTACAAGTAAACACATTATCGTGATTGAATATCACAAACTTAGGAGGAATCAACCTTTCTTTATGTCTTGACTCACACAGGGAAGGATATTAGTTCCAGTGTCTACACAACACGCCGAGATCACTTGAATCTGGGGTGATCCACCCAGAGTCACCTGGTAACGAGTTCCCATAAGATTTCTTGGCCCTCCTGAACTAGACACTATGCTGGCATTTATATAAAGCTCAAAAACATGCAAAATTGCACAATCTATTATTTAGCAATACCAAAATATGTGCAAAACTGGCGGGGAGGGAGAAGCAGTGGAATTATTTTAAAAAACTTACTTCTGGAAGAGAAGGAAGATGTGATGGGGGAGGGGCATGCAGCATATTCTGCCACGTGTTAGAAATATTTCATTGCAACTGTGGGATACAAAGCTATGTGTATCGCCTAGCGGGTTTAGCTCAGTGGCTAGAGTGTCGGCCTGCAGACTGAAGGGTCCCTGGTTCAATTCTAGTCAAGGGCCCATACCTTGGTTGCAGACTCAACCCCCAGCCCTGGTCAGTGTGCATGCAGGAGGCAACCAGTCAATGTGTCTCTCTCACATCAATGTTTCTCTCTGTGTGTCTCTCCCCTTCCCTTGCACTCTCTTTAAAAATCAATGGAAAGGGAGAACCAAGATGGCGGCATAGGTTAACGCCGGAGTTTGCTGCTTTGAACAACTACTTCAAAAGTGAAACTAAAACACGGAACGGACATCACCCAGAACCCCAGGAACGCTGGCTGAGTGGAAGTCCTACAACTAGGAGGAAAGAGAAACGCATACGGACACTCAGAGGAGGTGCAGTGCTGAAGTCAAATTCTGAGGTGCGGAGTGCGCGGAGCGGGCTGGCGGCGGAGGGCGTGGTTGGCGTTTTCAATCGGGAGGGAGTCGCAGACTCTGAGCTCCAGATCCGGGCGAGTCTTTAGGGACCCAGACTCAAACGGGAGAAGCGGGACTGTCTGGCTTCCGTCAGAGCGAGTGCAGCTTTCTCTCCCAGCTTTGCAGCGGGTGCTGGGACTCAGAGAGGCAGAGCCCCTGGGGACAGGACTGAGAGCCGCCATAACTGCTCTCTCCGGCCCACCCTGTTGATCCTGTGCGACCCGCCCCGCCCAAGCCCTGCACAGAGGCATTTGCCGGATAGCCTCAGGCAAAGGCTAGATTAGCACCTCCCTAGAGGACAGAAGTTCTCTCACTACTGACACAGCTGATTCTCATAGCCACTTGGCCTGGAGGTCAAACCCTCCCTGGAATTAGCTACAACAATCAAGATTTATCAATAAGACTGCGAACAAAGACCACTAGGGGGTGCACCAAGGAAGCATAACAAAATGCGGAGACAAAGAAACAGGACAAAATTGTCAATGGAAGAAATAGAGTTCAGAACCACACTTTTAAGGTCTCTCAAGAACTGTTTAGAAGCTGCCGATAAACTTAATGAGATCTACACGAAAACTAATAAGACCCTCGATCTTATATTGGGGAACCAACTAGAAATTAAGCACACACGGACTGAAATAACGATTATACAGGCGCCCGACAGCAGACCAGAGGAGCGCAAGAATCAAGTCAATGATTTGAAATGCGAGGAAGCAAAAAACATCCAACCGGAAAAGCAAAATGAAAAAAGAATCCAAAAATGCGAGGATAGTGTAAGGAGCCTCTGGGACAGCTTCAAGCGTACCAACATCAGAATTATAGGGGTGCCAGAAGATGAGAGAGAGCAAGATATTGAAAACCTATTTGAAGAAATAATGACAGAAAACTTCCCCCACCTGGTGAAAGAAATGGACTTACAGGTCCAAGAAGCGCGGAGAACCCCAAACAAAAGGAATCCAAAGAGGACCACACCAAGACACATCATAATTAAAATGCCAAGAGCAAAAGACAAAGAGAGAATCTTAAAAACAGCAAGAGAAAGACAGTCAGTTACCTACAAGGGAATACCCATACGACTGTCAGCTGATTTCTCAACAGAAACTTTGCAGGCCAGAAGGGAGTGGCAAGAAATATTCAAAGTGATGAATACCAAGAACCTACAACCAAGATTACTTTATCCAGCAAAGCTATCATTCAGAATTGAAGGTCAGATAAAGAGCTTCACAGATAAGGAAAAGCTAAAGGAGTTCATCACCACCAAACCAGGATTATATGAAATGCTGAAAGGTATCCTTTAAGAAGAGGAAGAGGAAGAAAAAGGTAAAGATACAAATTATGAACAACAAATATGCATCTATCAACAAGTGAATCTAAGAATCAAGTGAATAAATAATCTGATGAACAGAATGAACTGTTGATTATAATAGAATCAGGGACATAGAAAGGGAATGGACTAACTATTCTTGGGGGGGAAAGGGGTGTGGGAGATGTGGGAAGAGACTGGACAAAAATCGTGCACCTATGGATGAGGACAGTGGGTGGGGAGTGAGGGCGGAGGGTGGGGCGGGAACTGGGAGGAGGGGAGTTATGGGGGGGAAAAAAAGAGGAACAAATGTAATAATCTGAACAATAAAGATTTAATTAAAAAAAAAATCAATGGAAAAATATCCCTAGGTGAGAATTAACCCAAAAAAAGCTATATGTATCATATGGACTTCACTTTTAAAGAAGCAGAGAAAAAAAGACCAAAAGAAAAAGTATCAAAGAATTAACCATGGTTATCTTTGACAGATCTTTTTCCTTCCTTCCTTTTTTTTCTTAGTAGTTTCTAATTTTCTACAATGAACATGTATTTCTTTTATAATGAAGGAAAGAAAAAATACTTTGTTTAACAAGACAAACCCCTTAATTGTGAGGATAAATACCAGGCAGTTAAAAGGAGAAGGAATGGGGGGGCGGGGGGGGGGGGGGAGGCTGGAGAGAGAAACCACTAGGTATAAAAATAACTTTCCCTGGTTTGATCTTCTAGAAACAAGCTACAATCTCAGGAACTCTTTCTCCCCTGAGCTTTTCTGGATCCTACCCAACAAAATAAAGCAAAATGTGCCTGTTGGATTATATTGTTCCCGAGTCAGGTAGAAAAGAGAAACTTTTTGTGCATTTAAGGAAAAGCACACGGCTCCTCCCCAGGCCTTATTTTTAGATTTACTGTAATTGGGTCTCCTGAAACGCTCCCGCAGCCAAGTGAACTCGGAAAGTATGTTTTTCCTTCTTCAGGCGTCATTTGCGTCTCTGCTTTCTGTGGAGGTGAGCGCAGTCCGTGCAGCCTTAGGAAGGCAGGGACTTCCCTTCAGATTAGTGTGTTCCGTGGCATTCATCTGATTTGGCCGCGGCCGCTCGCTGGCCTCAGCAGTTGCTAAATTATTTCCTGGGAGGAGGTTAGGAACTTGAGGCAGTGAGAGAATAGTAAAAGCAGTAATGGTCTGCAGGGAGTATGTTCTCCCTGATGGACATGTCGAAACTGAGACGCCGAGAGGTGAACGACCTGTCTAGTGTCAGTGTCGGGGAACCAGGTGTGGAACTACGTGCCACCAGCTGTGACCAGCTTTGCCTTGTGTCTGGCCCAACCACCCCCCAGATCCTGTCCTTTAGCCCTTCGGGGAGGTCCCACCTACCTAGATGCCAAGAGCCAGTTCTAGGGTTCCACCCAAGGGCCCTTAAAGTCTTTTGTGGGCAATGTATAAAGAGAAGAGGAAGAGAAAAGATGGGAAAAAAGAGAGACAAGGGGAAAATCATCTTCCCAATAACAGCCCAGTAAGTCTCTGCAGCCTCCTAGAAAACCTACCTCCTCCAAAAAACCTTCCCTGATTTAATCCATTAAGTTCATTACTCTCATTCGTTCAGTCAACAAATTGCATTAAGCACCATCATGTAACACTTGAGTGTGAGCAGCATTGGTCTAAAGATGAGCAACCAGAAGGCAGGGATTGGCTGACTCAGGTATAAACACACAGCCCTGAGCAAACTCATCAGGACTGAAAATTGATGGTCCCTCCTGCAACTCCAGGCCCACTGCAAACTCAAGCCAGCCTGAAGAACTTCCAGACCAAACCGGCTCAGGGAACAGGGCCTCCCCCTCTGACTAGCCCCCAAATAAAGGCTCCTGCCTTTGCCAAAAATGTCTTTTCCTTCTGGTGCATTTAAGTCTCAACTCAAAAGTCCCCTCCTCTGGGAACCCCGCCGAAGCAATTCCCAGACAAAGTAAATTGCTCCCTCCCCAGTGCTCCCAGAGTACAGAGTACAGACTTCCTTTATGGCCAGCATCTCCTCATGGCATGAATTCATTTAGAAGTATCTTCCATTGGCATGTGCCGTCAATAGGGTAGTCAGTAGCCACCTGTGGCTATGGAGCACTACCAAGGGGGCTAACACAGATTGAGCAATGCTGGAAGCGTAAAATCCACATTGGAGTCTCACAAAATGTAGTACATACTAATGAAACTAATAAAAGAATGTGGAATGTCTCATGAGTAATTTTCGTACTGACTACATGTGGACAGGACAGTACTTTGCATATATTGGGTTAAACAAACATGTCAAATTAATTTCACCTGTTTCCGTCTTCTGTTGTGACCGCTAGACACGTGCAGTGGCATGTGAGGCTCACACTGTCGCTGTGTTGGGCAGCTCTCTCGGCGGTCAGAACCCCACCGTGGGGGACCCGGGCTCACTCACCTTGGGACCCAATCCCTTCTTGCATACATGGCTGACTTTTGAACAACGCGAGCTTGAACTGCACGGTCCACTTCAACTCAGATTTTTTTTTTTCTATAGATACAGTCAGCGCTTCCTATCCTGGGTTTCACATTGGCAGATTCAACCACCCGCGAATTGAAAAAAATATTTTCACATTCCCAACTGCAGATTCCCAACCGAAGATGGCAAATACTGTTGTTGACCCTTGGTTGGTCGGATTCAGGGATGCAAAGGGCCAAGTGTAGTTAAGTTGTAGGGAAGTCAGAAGTTATAGGTGGGCCCCAGCCAATTTGGCTCAGTGGATAGAGCAACGGCCTGCTGACTGAAGGGTCCTTGGTTTGATTCTGGTCAAGGACACATGCCCAGGTTGCGGGCTTGATCCCCAGTAGGGGGCATGCAGGAGGCAGCCAATCAATGATACCTTCTCATCATTGATGTGTCTATCTCTCCCTCTCCCTTCCTCTCTGAAATAAATAAAAATATACTTTTTTAAAAAGTTATAAGTAGATTTTCAACTGCATGGGGGTGGGGGGTGCCTCTTACCCCCACATTGTTCAAGAGTCATCTGTAGTAGACATTCAAGAAATGATAGAAAAGTAAAGGAGCCTGGCCGGTGTGGCTCAATGGTTGAGCATCGACCCATGAACCAGGAGGTCACCAGTTCCTGATCAGGGCACATGCCCAGATTGCAGGCTCGATCCCCACTTCGGGACATGCAGGAGGCAGCTGATCAATGATTCTCTCTTATCACTGATGTTTCTCTCTCCCCCCCCCTTCCTCTCTCTAAAATCAATTGTTTAAAAAGTATATATTTTTTAAAGTAAAAGAATTCACAAATGCCTCAAGGCCTAGAAAGATGTATTGATCATCTCAAATGTAGTGGGTGTATTACTATCAGCATCTGGGACTGATTCCGTTCGTTCCAACTCAAAAGTTGAGAAAGGAGGACAAGTCGGGGGAGGAGGGGGTCTGAAGTCCCTGGTTCTGATGCTGACCCCTGGCAGCCAGAGAACTTCGTGCAATTCAATCTCCTTAACTCCAATCATTGCTGCCATGCCCACCCACTCACCAGAGGAGAGTGAGAAATTCTCTTCCTTGCCCCAGCCCTAGCCCCAGCCCCTCTGGTTATCTGGCTTAGATTTTCTAGAAAGCTCCAGAGTGAGCAGCCATTGTGTCCCCAGGATGTATAGCTCACTTTATAATGTTTTGGGTGAGGCCAGAAACTTTACAAGCACGATTGCTTTCCTTGTTTTAAACTAAATAGAGGAGAAGAATCCCAGAAAGAGGGCAGGGGAGGAGGCTACTGCGGGTAAGTGAGAAAGCTCCTGCCCCTCTCCTCCTAGTGACCCAGACTGTGTATCTGGGTCCAAGTCTGGGAATGGGGAGGAAAGTTATCTTCTTAGAGTTGGAAGTTTACCTTAGACAGCCTTGCAAGTATCAAAAAATTCAACAGCCCCCAGATGTCTGATTCCACAGTTGTCGTTGATGCAATTACCATCAATCCTCATTATTCCTTATTTATGACTTTGCCAACTAGCTACAATTTATTTGTAACCCGAAAATCAACACTCACAGTGTTTGTTTGTTTTTTAGGTCATTCACAGACATGCGCAAATTTGTGCCCACTCAAAAATTCATATGTTGAAGTCTAACCCCAGGAACCCAGAATGTGACTCTGGAGATTGGGCCTTTAAAGGGGTGATTAAGTTAAAATAAGGCCACTAAGGTGGGCCCTTAGCTAACAGGTGTGCTTACAGGAAGAGGAGATTAGGACACAGAGAGACAGGAGGAAAGACCACCTGAGGACACAGGGAGAAGGTGACCATCCACAAAGCAAGGAGAGGGGCCTCAGGAGAAACCAACCCTGCTGACACCTTGATCTCAGACTTCCAGCCTCCAGAACGGGGAGAAAATTCATTTCTGTTGTTTACACCCCCGTCCGTGGTGCTTTAGGGCAGTTTGAGCAAACTATTTACACACGTTCCCAGCCAAGGCTGGGCTGCCACGCGCAGCCTGCCTCTTCATCTCTCATACTGTGCACCAGCATCCTCTTCCCAGTCTATTTCGTGCCATGTTTTTCACACTTTTGTGCTGTTCGTTGCTGATTTCACTGCTTGAAATGGCCCCCAAGCGCAGGGCAGAAGTGTGATTATTCCTGAGCACAAGTAGGCAGTGATGTGCCTCACGAAGAAAACGTGTTAGGTAAGCTTCCTTCAGGCCTGAGTGATAGCACCATGCGCTGGGAGTTCAATGTTAATGAATCCACAATATGCATTCAATAAGGTGTCTCTAAACAGAGACAGGCATACAACAAAGTTATGTGTTGATCGGCTGATGAAAACGTTGTGAAGAGAGGCTCCCGGGCACCTAAACCTGTATTTACCTTGGAAACAATACTAACTCCATTTTCATGGTGCCTTTTGGAACATACTGCAGCAAATGATGAAAACCGATGCCCAGCTGGTATGATCATCAAACCAGGAACCAAGAGGTCACTGGTTTCATTCCCGGTCAGGGCACATGCCCAAGTTTCAGGCTCAATCCCCAGTAGGGGGCGTACAGGGGGCAGCCTATCAATGATTCCCTCTTATCAATTGATGTTTCTATCTCTCTCTCTCTCCCTCTCTCTTCCTCTCTCTTTAAAAATCGATAAAACTTATTTATTTAAAAAAAAAAAAAAGACTGCATCCGGAAATTCCATTTCTGGGTGTTTACCTGAAGGAAACAGAATCACTACCTCAAAAAGATACCTGCACCCCTTGATACCTGCAGCCTGCTTGACAACAGCCACGACATGAAACAGCCTGAGCGTCCATGGGCAGATAACTGGATAAAGAAAATATGGCATGTGTACACACACAGGCACATGGAATATTACAGCCATAAAACAGAAGGAAATCTTGCCATTTGCAACAACATTGATAGTCTTTGAAGGCATGATGCTAATGAAATAAGTCAGAGAAAGACAAATACCATATGATCTCACTTATATGTGGACTCTAAAAAACTGACCTCATGGAGACAGAGAAGAGACTGATGGTTGCAGTGGGGAAACTGGATGAAGGTAGTCAAAAGGTACAAACGTCCAGATAGGAGATATAATGTACAACAAGATGGCTAGAGTTAAACAACACTGCATTGCACATTTGAAAGTTGCTCAGAGGGTAAACCTTAAAAGTTCTCACCACAAGAAAACAAAATTGTAACTATGTGTGGTGATGGATGTTAACTGAACGTATTGTGGGGGTCATTTCACAATATATACATATATCAAATCATTGTGCTGTACACCTTAAACTAATACAATGTCACATATTAATTATATTTCAATCATAATTTAAAAAATACTTTAAAATTGATTGTAAATGTTGTTTTTGTCTTGGTGCCCTGACTGGGAATAGAACTGGTCACCTTTCAGTGCACAGGACCAACCACCTGAGCCACATGGACCAGGGCTATAAATGTTAAGAAGAGATCAACTGAAAGACTTGTATGCATGCATGTAAGCACAACCAATGGACGCAAGACACTGGGGTGGTGGCGGGGGGGGCGGGGGGGGTTGGGACACCAGGGGAAGGTCAATGGGGAAATAAAGGAGACATATGTACTACTATTTGTAATACTTTAAACAATAAAATAACATTAAAAAAAGAAGAGTAATGAGTTCTGCTCTTTTGATACATTGTTCTTTTCATGCACCATCCCCTCTGGCTTGCCTCACTTACTTCTGAATGGTCACTCACCGCATATAACCTGGGGAAGTTCAGCAGATATGCTCGGGAAAGACAAGAGATCGAAGAGCAGATCATTTCTCAAAGCCCATTAGTAGAAAAGCATCCTGACTTGTCTCATATTGTTCAGAGGAGGGGTTATGTTGGTCAGGCACAGGCATCAGCATGTGGACTGAGGAATATAAATGAGAAATTAAACTTTTTTAAAGTTTGTTTTTATTGATTTCAGAGAGGAAGGGAGAGAGAGAGAGAGAAACATCAGTGATGAGAGAGAATCATTGACCAGCTGCCTCCTGCATGCCCCACATTGGAGAATCAAGTCCAGGTTGACCAGAAATCTGTGACCTCCTGGTTCATAGGTCAATGCTCAGCCACTGAGCCACGCCGGCCAGGTTAAATTAAACTCTTAATTGGGCAGACAGGTTCTAAACATCCTGTTAATATATAAAAAAAAAAATAGCCACACCCTTTACCTGTGTACTGGCACATGGCATCCAGCACAGAAGATACGCAGACAATCATAGATGAAATTGGCAACTGTATTATCTACTGGCATGAAAGGCACTTGCCTCGGAAGAGGGAGACCTTTGACCCTATTCCCTGAGTCACTCCTCTGGCGCCTCTCCTGCCTCACGGAAAGGTCAGGGGTTGTGGAGTCAGGCAGACATGGGTTAAACCCTGTCTGCCCCGCTCACTGGCTGTGCAAACTTCAGCCTCAGTTCCCTCATCTGTAAATTAGGGCTAATAACTATTTTGCGGATTATTGAAAGGATTGGGAGAAATTAAGTGCCCATTGCAATCCCTGGCACACACTGGGTCATTCAGGAAGGCTCTTCTATGTCTCCCTTATGTTGCTAGTGCATGTTTATTTGTGAAGCTCATCTCTCTGCAACACTCTCCCCCAGGGAAGAAAGGACCCTGTGCCGATCTTTCAGTCCTTCAGGAAAGTTCTATTGTGCACCTACTCCTTACCAAGCTCTGCGTGATGTGGGAGAAGCAGGAATGTAAAGCTCCTATTGCCTTATTTGAAGAAACCCTCTCTAGTGTTAATAATAATATACTCCTATCTTAAACAATAATATCTTAGTGTCTTTTCATATCCATCATGCAACAATTAGAGTGATAAGACACTTAAGGGATCAGATCTATGGCTCTAAAAATCCTGCAGAAGATACTATTTACATGTTGGTGGGGGTGGGGAGATCTGAGAAGGCTCCCTGGAGGAAGTGAAGTACAGGTGAGGTGAGAAAGGGATGGGTGGGAGAAACAGTGAGCAGCTTGGTTTTCACAGGAGCATGTATCTGAGCCCTGAGGGCCTGAGTGGAAAATCTTGTAGTGAAAACACATTTGGTTACATTTCTTTCAACAGCTTCTCACCTCCCATACAAAAGCCAGTCTTGCTTCTTCTCTCCTTTTTTTCTTTAATGAAGTTGGACAAATTTTTACATTTATTTTCTAAATTACATAGATAGTGAGTGTTCCGTTAACAAATTTAGAAAATTCAATGAAAGAAAAAGAAAATTAAAATCACCCACATTCTTATTCCTTAAAGATAACTATTATTAATATTCTGGTGAATTCCTTTCTCGAATATCATTTAAGAGTGTGTGTGTGTGTGTGTGTGTGTCACACTGAACATGATAGTCACAAATCAGGATCATAGTGTGCATGTTGTAGTTTACTTTTATCATGTGGCTAACATGTTGCAGACATGTTTTCAACGTCCATAAACATGGAGCTCTATTTTATCATTAACAACTATATAGTATTCTCCTGCATGTAGTTACCATCATTTATTTAATCCATTCGTTCCTGAAGAACTCATCATGTACTGTATGTGTGTTTTTTTTGGTTTTTTTGTTTTTAAATATATTTTATTGAGTTTTTACAGAGAGGAAGGGAAAGAGACAGAGAGTCAGAAACATCAATGAGAGAGAAACACCGATCAGCTGCCTCCTGCACATCTCCTACTGGGGATGTGCCCGCAACCCAGGTACATGCCCTTGACCGGAATCGAACCTGGGACCCTTCAGTCCGCAGGCCGACGCTCTATCCACTGAGCCAAAGCGGTTTCGGCATGTACTGTATGTTTTAAAGATTGTTCTAATTATTATAAATATTTGGTCAGACAGAACATTTGGGAAATATCAAAATGTAGAGGTTTTTTACTTTAACTTTCTTATAAAGAATAATTTTGAATCAATGTAAATGATCTAGACTATCAAGGTCCTGGTCAACAAACTGACTCGACTCCACATCCAGGCATCCAGGAAATTCAGAACCCCACAGTGATGCCTGTCTGATAATGGGCAGGACCCGTGCTAATTTTCCCTGGTAGCTGATCTCAGCCTCCTTTCTTATAAAGAAAAATCCAGATACTATGATGCTGACCACCCAAAAATTACATTATGTAGAACTTATGTTGCCTTAGGATACATGTATTTTTTTTTATTAAAAAAGCAAGAGAATTCTATAAGACAAAGAGAAATATGTACAACTGCTCCAAAAATAGTTTGGCCTGACATTCTCACACTAACTTGATTTTGGAAACATGTGTTTTAGATATATGCAAAGAGGGCGATGAACAAGGCTTAGCTTTCTAGATTACATATTTCTTTAATGCTTCCAATTTTCTTCAATGGACATCGGGTACTGTTTTATCAGAACAAAATTAACTTCCTTTTAAGACATGAAAAGTTGAAAGAAAAGCACAATCACTCCTATTTCTACCACCGTTAACATTTTGGTAGCTACCCCTCCAGCTCCCCACTCCCCAGCGCCTGCTTTTTCTATACATACTTGGTAAACTATTTTTACACAGCTAGATCATAGTATAAATATAATCTTACATCCTGCTTATTTCCATCATAATGCAAGCATTTTCCATTTATAAACTCTTCATAAACATTTTTTATGGGTGCATAATATTCCACTGAGCAGCTATGTCATCATTTACATAATGCTTCCCCTATGTGTGAACATTTAGGTTGTTTCAAGTTTGTCTCTCTTCTACCTCAAGTTTCGATCTAGATGCATAAATCCAGCTCTGCACTTTCGATTATTTCCTTATGAGAGCTTCCCAGAAGTGGAATGACTAGCTCTAAGGCAATGAACATTTTTCAGGCCTGTGGTACATATTGCCAAATTGCTTTCCCAAAAGGGTTGTACCATTTCACACTCCCACTAGCAGTGTTGCTCATTCCGTTTTTAATAGCACCATGTGACTTAAATGGCCAATAGCAAGGCTTAAAAAAGCTATCATACATCTAACCAGGGAATTATACAGACCATGAACTTGGTTATGAGGCCTGCATAACAACATGGAAAAACAGTTATGCTGCAGTGTCAAGCAGAAAAAGCAAAAAACAGAATCGAATGTAATTGCACTGCATTAAAAAATATAATAATAATAAGTCTGCATAATGATGAGGACTGGAAAAAAAACAACAGGAAATATTGACATGTAAGGATGAGTGTGGCAGGGTGATGACTTCAAGATTTATCACCACCCCTCAGGATTTAATTATTTTCATTCCCTGTATTAAGTTCACCTTATGTTGCTATAGCACCATTTAATATTTCAAAAACTTTAAATACAGGCAAAATACTCAGGGTACAAAACTGCACAGTACAGGACTTCCCAAAAGCTGGTCCTGCAGAATTCTGGCATTTCCAAGGCCATCCCAAGCATTTTCGCGGCTAAAGGATCATGGTGGTCTTTGCTGAATTCCCAGAATTAATTAAGTCAATGAATGGAATTTTCTCAAATGCATATTCTCCCATGATTTTTTTTGCCTCAACCCTCTGGCAACTGCCACCACTCCTCTGCTAGCAGATGACAAGAATGAAGACTTCACAAATAGTAACAGAAACCACTGAAACAGCTGGTCACAGTCTATGGGTCCTGCCCCTATGGTCGTATTACTTTCCCCAGCATGGAAGAGAGTCTTTTTCTGCTAGCAAAACCATTCCATTCCTGTGCTAGAGTGAATATCAATAGATTAGGATGGCCCGGCCGCCATGGCTCAGTGGTTGAGCTTCGACCTATGAACCAGGAGGTCATGGTTCAATTCCTCATATGCCCAGGTTGTGGGCTCGATCCCCAGTGTGGGGCATGCAGGAGGCAGCTGATCAATGATTCTCTCTCATCATTGATGTTTCTATCTCTCTCTCCCTCTCCCTTCCTCTCCAAAATCAATAAGAAAAATATTTTTAAAAAATAGATTAGGATGATCCCCCAAGAGCACGGATGTCAGTTGCCCGAAACTCACCATCTTCAGAGACTTGAGCGAAGCTGGATTCTGACCCCACATGGAGGACGCCATTACCCAGGGCCGATGGGGTCTGAGTCCCAAAGCTCACTGCAGAAGCAACATCCTCGTGGAGCCACCAGCTCCCGCTCCCCAGCACCTACTTTGATGTTTTCCTGCCTCCAGTCTCACCCCTTGTCAGCCCACACTGGTTTTAAACACAGCCACTTAACATCTTCCTACTTCGAGTGGGACCCAGGGACCAAGCAGCACAGGCAGGACCCTTGTTAGAAATGCAGAATGACAGGCCCCTCCCCAGACCTGTGGAGTCCAAATCTGCATTTCCACAAGATGCCCGGGCGATTCATATAGTATGTTTGAGAAGCACCGGGCTAAACCACAAGTGTCATTCTTCTGTCCAGACACTTTCGGTGGCTCCCTGTGGCCTGAAGGAAACCATCCAAACTCAGCCTTCATCCAAGGCTACCTACCCAGCCTCTTCTCAGTTAACCCCCAGGTAGTCAACATTCTCAAGCCCAACAAAGCACAACTTGGTATGCACCGCTCCCTCTGCAAGAATGCCTTTCCATAAATGGTGAAATCCCACTCAACCTTCTAAACCCGGCCCCAGCCCTGGCTGGTTTGGTTCAGTGGATAGATCATTGGCCTGTGGACTGAAGGGTCCCAAGTTCAATTCCAGTCAAGGGCATATACCTTGGTCACTTGGGCACATCCTCAGTGTGTGTGTGGGGCGAGGGGGGGGTACAGGAGGCAGCTGATCAATATTTCTCTTTTCATCAATGTTTCTCTTTCTCTCTCCCTCTCCCATCCTCTCTGTAAAAAATCAATAAAATGTATTTAAAAAAAAAAAAAAAAAAAAAACAAAAACCCGGCCCCAGACCTCCTCCGGGAAGCTTTCTGGGACTTCTCCCAATGCACGTGCGGGCACACACACACACACACACACACACGCTCTCACTGGTGCTTCCTCTGACTCCATAGCCCTCATATGTTAACTCGTCTATATGCACACGTGCATGTGTATACCTGATAGGTAGCAGTTTCCTGTGGTGCCTCAGCAGATATTTCATCCAGATTTGCTAAATGAAAATGAATGAACAAAAGAATACTGTTGCTTCTGGCTCTTTCACGTAATCACTGATGTGCTCTTCCTCTTTGAAAAGTGCACATGGTGAAAATCCAATAAGTTCTGTGCGAGGAAAAGTGTAAACCATAGAGATTTGTGGGGGTTGGTTTCATCCCCACATTACTGAGGGGATCTGCCTGGCCCCATGGCCAGGACCTGAGGGACATTGATATGTACAGATTCCAAGGAATCCTACAGAGATTCCGGAGGAATTCTGCATTTTAACAAGCTTTCCAGATGGTTTCAGTATGAAGTCCAATATGAAGACCTGGCCTGCGAGACTCACCTGCACACTTCAGGACACAGGGTCTGGTGGGAAATCCAAGGACACCCTCATTTGCAAGGTTGTGCAAGTGCAGGGTGGAGTCTGGGAGAGAGGGCCTCCTAAAATCTGTGTCCCCAGGGGTCTCTCTTGTCACACCCTAGTGCTACTCTGACGTTGACTATCCCAGCAAATCAGCTCCAGCCCACTGTGCACGCTCATCCACACCCAGTCCCTGCCTTGTGTCCCGCCATGCCTGCCTCATGAAAACCGGGCCGAGCTGGCCACGTGGGGAGCTGGGGGCCCTTGGCCACAGGCAGGCCCAGGTGAGTTGAGGACAAGGTGTGCTCACAGCCTAGGCATTCCAGGCCCAACCACTGCAGCCCCATTAACGGCCTGTTTTCCCTTAAGTGGGGAAAAGGCAGACTGATTCCAACCTCACGCCCCACAAAGTCTGACCACCTCAGGGCACCATGGTCCTTTGAAGAACCTAAGGCCTGGCACCCAAGCGAGGAACACTTCCTGCGTTTTCAGACCCCAAATGCCAGCCTCAGGACTCCTGGTGGTCCAACATCCATCAGACGTGTGGGGACTGCCTCCAGGCTGCCTGCATAAGGGCAGGTGAAGGCCCACTCTGCAGGCTGCTCACCCCCCCCCCTCCTCCCCAGAGGACATGAAGCCTGCTCCCAGCCTTATTTTTTTTTTAATATATTTTTGTTGATTTCAGAGAGGAAGGAAGAGGGAGAGAGAGATAGAAACATCCATGATGAGAGAGAATCATGGATCGGCTGCCTCCTGCAAGTCCCCCACTGGGGATCGAGCCCACAACCCGGGCATGTGCCCTTGACCGGAATCGAACCTAGGACCTTTCAGTTCGCAGGCCGACGCTCTATCTACTGAGCCAAACCGGCTAGGGCCCCAGCCTTCTTTTTTATGGCTGTGTGCCTATTGTGTGTGTCAACTCAGTAGAAGACATGTATATATTAACACCATTATAACCCTGCAAGATAGGTATTAAGTCCTTACTTAATGTCCTCAGTAAGTTCTGTGACTGTAGGCAAAACCATGTATCAGGAAACCCATTTTACTAATTGGTATAAACAAGGTTAAGTCCCTACAGCATCTCATCAACGTTACAATGAAAAGACATGATTAGAGGACCTGCTGTACTATTACCAGCAGTGGTACAGGTGGACACACTGAGGCTCAGAAAGGAGAGGGAATTTGTTCAAAGACATAGATCACGCCCATGGCAGAGCTGGGATGTAAGCCCAAAAGCTCTCCCTGCCTCCCTGAGCGTTGTTTCACATTTCACCCCCCTGCTTTCCCTTTCCAAGCCCCTTCCTCTGTTTTCCTGGGGCATCTGGAGACAACAGGAATCTGTGGCCTGGGGCTGGGGCAGTTTCCCCTGAGGATAGTTCTTGGAATCTGAATCTGAATTCTTTTGAGGTTGTGGGTTTGCGCTTGGGCTCTGCACTAGTGCTCTGGGGACCTATTTGGCAGTCTCTGGACATCTCAAAATAATGTGTCTACATGGATATAATAAAATGCATGTGATTGCAAAAAAAATCAATGTGTAATCCCCAATTATCAGAATATTAAAAAACAAATTTGTGGTATAATCATATAGGCTTTTTTATTAATGCATTAAATAATATGATCTAATGTTGAGTCTAATTTCCAATCAGTGCTGAGCATCATAATTGAGAAATTTGCACCAACTATCATTTGATATGAAAATAGCAATGGCAGTGCAGGACAGTGCAGAATTTTACCTACCGACATTGCCTTAAGGCTTCCTCATTCACATATAAAAGCTCATGGGGTTGCCCAGAAAAAGGGTAGTACGGCCCTCTTCTCAAAAGGTGGAAAACAAAGTTTCTCATTCAAGGTCGCAACTAGTGAAAGAAGGAACCAATAAATCCACAGACCTTTCCTGCCCTTCCCAATACCCCAGGTACCTTATCAGCCCAGAGATAGGAGAGATAAGTGTGTCTGGATTGGGGGAAAGAGAATGTATGTAAGTACTACCGTGTGATGCATTCCAACTCTCTCACAACTTTGCAGAGGTTACCGGAGTTACCGAAGTAATCGACATCATGTGTACACCAATAAATACCAACTTCTAAAAACAAACCCAACTGGGATGAATCACAAAACAACCCAAGACATGGCAACAGAAGACAAGAATCCTCAAACTCAGCAGGCTGGCCGGTGTGGGTGCTGGGGATCAGACAGGTGAGCGTGAGAGCAGATGGTGGAATAGTTCAGATCGCAAAGAAAGGGGTTTGGAATGTATCTGACTCATGGGAGCCATTGAAGGTTTTGTAGGAGAGGAGAAACCTATGGAGCATGTGCTTCAAGGTCACGAAGCTCACCTTGAACAACCAACACTTCTTGGGTTTGCTCCTCACAAGTCCTGTGCTGAGATTGGGGAGCAGTAAGGGAGAAAAAGAAGAATTCCTATCTCCACAGGGCAAACAATCCCTACTGTGTCACCCATATCGTGACAGAAAGGGGCCCGAGGAAGGCTTATTGGGGAAGATGAGGCCTGAGTGAAAGGCTGGATGACAAACAGGAGTGAGTCAGATATAGGGCGAGAGGGCAGGACAGTTATAGCAATGGGAACAGCTTGGGAGGGGAGAGACAACAAAGGTGGGAGGGTAGACATGCAGGACTCCTCCCATGTGGGCCCCAGGGATACTCTCCATACTTCTTCACTTCGTTCTGTGTCCCAGGAGGCTGCCCTTTATGGACTATATCAGTGATAGCCTTGACCCTGGCTTCTGGTTGGGTTCAGCCTATGGGAGGCACTAGCAGGAGAAGGAAGGGGACAGGGAGAGAGGTTGGTATACTGATCCCTTGTCTCCTTCCCTTTGACCCTTCAGGTCTGGGGAAATAGTCTCAAAGTATTGCCCTAATGTTTTTGGTGTCCCCAGACCCCACCCACCCCTTTATAAAAGTTACTTGATTAAACACTCCCAACTGTACTATCGGTGTCCTGCAAAGACCATGACTGATATAGTAGACATGACGGAGATTTTCCATAAACTAAGGACAGAGCTAGGATGCTACCCTATGAATGTGCCACTCTCTACAGTTAGCAAGGTCCTTTCTCAGGTATAGACTTGGTCACAACTCACAGGCATCAGGCAAGTCAGAGCTAAGCTACCACTTCTATCTCAAAGAGGCCCCAAAGTGCATGCAGACTTGGCCAAGAGGAGCAGCTGGTCAGTGAGAGAGCTGGGCCAGGCCTATAGCCTGATTTTTTTAATTGCTGATTTAGTCCCTTTCTACCAATGTAACTTAAAGTAGGCCAGAGATAGAGAAAGAAATTCAGAGGCCTTACATTTACACACACACATACACTCAACGGGAATTAGTGATTCATTCAACAAACATTTACTTGAACTCTGACTAGATTTTCAGACTTACGTTAGAAACTGCCAGATAAAAGTGATTAGATATGGAGAGGAGAATGAGTCAGAGCAGAAGGGGTGGCTGGCCCAGTAAGGTGGTGGACAAAGAGCAATGGCGCTGGCTCCCAGGCTGAGTCTCTAAGTTGTGACTCTGAGACTGTCTACTGACTGAACATGGAAAACCTGGAAGCGCAACTACTTCTGGGTTTGGTCAAAAGAATCAATTTCAAATGCAAAATCCCTTCAGCAGCTCCAGAAATCACAGTAGGACACCAAGACCCTTCATCACCTGGCGCTTGCTTATCTCTCCAGGCTTGACTGCTGGAGGTTCTGTGCCTCCCATCTCCCTGCTACGCTGACATTGCGCCCCATAAGCTACACTTCCTCTCTTGCCTACAAGACCTTGCACTAGCTGTTCCCTATGCCGGAAAGGCTCTTCTCCACTCCTCGCTGCACTTTCTTCACCTGGAAAATGCTTACTCAACTTCAAGATTCAAGTTAGGCTAGTTACTGTAACCTCACTAGTAACTACCAATAACAATCACTGAGAAAGCCTCTAAATTTTTGGAATTAATGATTCAATTGATTAATTACAATAATAAAATAACTAGGCAGTGCCCTCGGCGGTCCCGGATCTGTCTCCTGCTTCAACAGTGTTTGGACGGAACAGACCCAGGGACGCCCCTTCTTCCAGCCTCCGGCCTCTCTCCTGCGTCTCATCCAGTCACCACCTTCAGAACCACCTCAGGGACCAGCCAACACACCGGTGTTTTTGTTTTGTTTTGTTTTTTCTACCTTCACTCCTTATTGCTGAACAGCCATGAGCTCCCAAATTTGTCAGAATTATTCCACCGAGGCTGAGGCTGTGGTCAACCGCCTGGCCAACCTGCATCTGCGGGCCTCGCACACCTACCTCTCTCAGGGCTGCTATTTTGACCATGAGATGTGGCTCTCGAGGGCATTGGCTGCTTCTTCTACAAGTTGGCGGAGAAGAAGCTGAGGGCGCTGAGTGTCTCTTAAAGTTGCAAATCCAGCCTGGTGGCCGAATTCTCTTCCAGGACGTGCTGAAGCCCCAGATGAGCGGGCAAAACTCAGGGCCATGCAAGCCGCCCTGGCCTTGGAGAGGAGCCTGAGCCAGGCCCTTTCGGAGCTGCCGGCCCTGATTCTCCCCTTGCAGACCCTCATCCCTGTGACTTCCTGGAGAACCACTTCCTGGGTGAGGAGGTGAAACTCATCAAGAAGATGGGCGACACTTGACTCACATCTGCAGGCTGCCGGCCCCCACGCTGGGCTGGGCGAGTCTCTCTTCCAAGGCTCACCCTCTAGCACGACGACGACGAGGAGCCTTGGGAGCCCAGAGGTTTTGAGGGGCCCCTCTGCACCCCCTGGTGCCTGGCTGTTACCTGAGCCTCTCCCCAAACTGCTAGCCATTCTTTAACCACCATGAAGCCCTCTCCCATGCATGGCACCAAATGACACGATAAAGCTTTTTGCAGCAAAATAAAATAATTATATGGTGAGTAAATTCTGTCTCCCTGGGATAATAGAGGAAATATCAAATAATCCTTTTGGAGACTAGGAACTTGAACTTGGTTGAAGAGTAAGTGAAGGAATGATGGCTGGATGGATGGACTGAGGATGGGTCAGTGAGAGCAGGTGAATGGGTGGGTGAGTGGCTTCATGAATGGGTAGCTGGATGGATGGAGTGACTTGCATGAACTTGATAAAAGGAATTTGGGAACCCAGTCTCAAGGCAGTAAGAAAGAGCAGAAATCTAATTGGTGAGACTGGGACTGGGAGGCTTGCTATTAAAACATCAGGAATCTCACTAGCAAATGTGAGATACCCTTGTGGATGAGTAACCATTAGCACAAAGCCCTCAGTAAGTCCGAATCTGTGGTTCCAGGTGAATCCCTGGGGATGATGCCAGCCTTGACTGCATGCTGACCGACTGGCTGACAGGCCCTCACGGGACAGAGGCCCACTGGGGTTAGCTCAACACATAAAAACGGGACCAACCAAAATGTCTCTGTGACTCCAGTGACAACAATGAAGAAATAGAAGGGAGAAGAGGGAGAGAAGCAGGAACTGCTGCTCAACAAGGTAGAATCCCTTTTCCTCCCAGTGTCAGAGCTTCAACGTGCAATTTCTGTACGCACAACAGGCCCTACACCAGCTGCCTCCTCCTCACCCCGCAGCACGCTCCCCCTAGGGTTGCACTGCTCCTGCCTAGGAAACTGAGCTTGGCATTAGTGCCCCGGGCAAGGTCCTCCCCACGGCCCTCCCACGCAGAGGGTGCTCGGTGTCTTATCAAATCCCAGGCTTCCAGAGCTGGAGAGAGCTCCCTAATGACCTGCCCCATGCTGCTTAGCCCAGAAAAAGCCCCGCGGGCCCGTTATTATTAGGGTGTGGCTGGACTTTCTTTGGAGCCAAAGATAAAGCATCGGCAAGAGTCTGCTTTGCATGATGGCCTGTGCTGAAAGGGGATTTTTTTTTTTTAAGTACAAGACTTACTTTTTTTTTCAAAGTTAAAGGGAGAGAGAATTCAGAGCTAGCACAGGAAAACGATGAGGTTTCATGGCCAAGCCCTTTCACCTTGGCCTCCACAAGGTCCTTCTAAAGGAGGCGCGCTCCTTTAGCTGCACAATAGAATCCCCTGGAGTTTGTACCGCTCCTGATGCCCTGGCTACCTAAGGAATGTGGGCACGGAGTGGGTCTGTGGGACTGTGAAGCTTGCTATTAAAACATCCGTGGGCCCTAGTTAATTCCAACGTCACCCCAGGAAAGGACGGGACTAGGGTATTGTCCCCACCTTGCCAAGGCTTGGGAACCTCCAGAGAAGTGAAAGCAGTCAGCCTCAGGTCTCACCACCTATAGAGGTGAATTTCAAAACCAAACTCTCCATTGATTCTCAGACCCATTACTCCCTGAGCTCTTCCTGCTGCGACTCACACGGCCACATGAGAAAAAGAGTTACTAACACACACTCATCTCTGACTACAGGCAAAGACTCTGCTAAGCACTTTATATGTAACTCATTTCATCTCCCACGTAACACTGATATTTACTGCAATTATCTCCTTTACAAATAAAGAAACCAAGCTACCGAGAGTTCAGGCCTTCACCTGATGTCACATCACAGGTTATGTCCTCTAGCCAGCAGTACATGTCCGTGTTCCCCAGGACTTTGCCCCAAGCCCTCCTCTCTTATTGGCACTCCCTGAGGTCCCATGGCCAACCTCTCACTAACAATTCCTACATCCTTGTCCTCAGCCCATATTTCTCTCCTGTGTTCTCATCCTTTTTTAAAAATATATATATTTTATTGATTTTTTTACAGAGAGGAAGGGAGAGAGATAGAGAGTCAGAAACATCGATGAGAGAGAAACATCGATCCGCTGCCTCCTGCACACTCCCCACTGGGGATGTGCCCGCAACCAAGGTACATGCCCTTGACCAGAATCGAACCTGGGACCCTTGAGTCCGCAGGCTGATGCTCTATCCACCGAGCCAAACCGGTTAGGGCTGTGTTCTCATCCTTTATATCTAACCACCGTTTGGATGGGTCCTACGAGTGCCATGTTCAAAAATAAATGTATTCGTGTTCTCCCTTTGCCACTCTCTCAAAGAACTGGACCATCAACCACCTCTTTGTTTAAGCCAGAAATGAGTGTCAACTTTGAATCTATCCGTTCCTTCATCCCCCTGACTAATTGGCAGGTTGTCCCAGTTTACTCCTTCTTCTCCACCACTGCCCCTATCTTGCTTTCATCACCTTACCACACATGGGAGTGGTGTCCCAAACGGCCTCTCTGCCCTGGGTCTGTCCTCACCTGCTCTCTGCCACGACTGGTCACTGTACAACACAACTCCTGTAATCGTCTCTCGCTTCCAGAGAGACAATGATCCAAACCTCTCAGCTGGCTTTCACGGCATGCTAACCCTTCCTGGATACAAAGAACTTAAGTTCTTTGGTCAACAGCCAAGAAGAGACATTTGGCCAGCGTCTGAATATAAGAGGATGCTAGCTTTCTTAGAAAGAGGTGCCTGGGGTGCATGGAGACATTACTGACTTCATGTCCCACCTTCTCTATGGAAGCGCCAGCACCCACCAAACCCACGCGTTTTGGAGATGGAGCTCCCAGCCTCATTGCTCACCACCCCTGGTCCCTCTGCTCACACCGGATGGACTCTTTATTGTTCCCTACTTGCATCGCACCCTTTCCTGGTGCAGCACCTTGGCGCATGCTGTTCCACTGGGTCAGAATGTCCTTCCTCTCGCTCCTTCCTGGGACTCTTACTCGTGCTTCAAGACTCAGCCCGAGCCGAAACCGGTTTGGCTCGGTGGATAGAGCGTCGGCCTGCGGACTGAGAGGTCCCAGGTTCGATTCCGGTCAAGGGCATGTACCTGGGTTGCGGGCATATCCCCAGTAGGAGATGTGCAGGAGGCAGCTGATCGATGATTCTCTCTCATCGATGTTTCTAACTCTCTATCTCTCTCCCTTCCTCTCTGTAAAAAATCAATAAAATAAAAAAAAAAAGACTCAGCCCGAGTCCCTTCCTTTGGGATGTCTTCTCCAGAACATGCAAGCAGACGGCGTTCTCCTTCTGGGACCCAACAACACTCGCTACCACCCTGCGCTGTGGCACTCGGCACACTTACTCATTTACCTCCTGCACCTCCCACTTGACTGACTTACCATTGCATCCGTGCCCACAACCACTCCTAGCTGGCACAGAGTAGACGGGAGGTGCTCAGTAATGCTCGCTGAATGAATATTTATGGATAAAGGCAAAATTATTTTGCTACCGAAAGCCAATGCTGATCAACTAGACAGTTCTCGGAGCTTTTTACCCTAATCTTCTAAAATATTGTCCAAGTTTCCCTAACTCAATCAATTCTTCCTGGAGCATGGCAAGTTCATGGAAGCTCTATTGGAATCTGTAAAATGGGGGCTGGAGCATGACACACACATCCGCATGTTATATGTAACTCTTCAGGTTGCTGATCTCCAGGGGCACATTTTCGAGGCTTCTGGGAGACCATGTGCCTACAGCTTCAACTTGATTTATATATATGTGCTCTTGACCGAAATCGAACCTGGAACCCTTCAGTCCACAGACCCATGCTCTATCCACTGAGCAAAACCGGTCAGGGCTCAACTTGATATTTTTAAGAGTTACCCCTTATTATCAAAGCCACTGTAATGATACATTACACACAATGAACCATAAAAATAATCATAATTAAAAACAAATGAAAAAAAAAACAAAACAAAAAACAAATGAAGCCCTAGCTGGTTTGACTCAGTGGATAGAGCATTGGCCTGCAGACTGAAGGGTCCCAGGTTTGATTCTGATTAAGGGCATATGCCCAGGTTGCGGGCTCGATCCCCTGTGGGGGGCATGTGGGAGACAGCCAATCAGTGGTTCTCTCTCATCATTGCTGTTTCTATCTCTCTCTCTCTCTCCCTCTCCCTTCCTCTGTGAAATCAATAAAAATATGTGTTTTTTTAAAAACAGCAAATATTGACTATACTTTCTTATAAAAAAAATGAAAGTCTTAGATTTTTCTAGTTGCTATCAAGTGCCATTAAAGTCATACACAGTGGAGAAGGTGAAAGTTTCTTCAACCAACAGATTAGTTGGTGGCCTATTTTTTATTTTTAGTGTTTTTATTCTACCATGTTTTTGCCTATTTCAACAACATTAAGATATGTAATCTATAACTGGATCTACAGTTTTCTGCTTGCCCGCCCTTGCAAAATGCCTGTTGGAACAATTGATACTTGAAAGGAAACAATCTTAGACAATGCAAACACTTTATTTCCCTGGAGTCTCTTCAAGCAGTTCCTACCTCACACACAGCACCAGGAAGCCTCCCAGTGTGACTGGGATGCTCTCCTTCCGCATCTAAACACATCAGCGCTTGTCACTTCTTGGTGCAGGAGACAGCCACACAAAGAACACTCCTGTCGCTATGGTTACAGTTTTAATTGGGGGCTGCTTTACATTTCAATGGTCCTTAAAGTTTTATGTCATAACCTCTCAGCGTTTACCACTGAAGGGAAAAGAAAGTGACTCTTGATGAGTGGGTTCACTTTTATTGATTGTTTCATATGACCTTTAACTCATCCTTTTCCATTTCCCCTGGACTACTAGGAAGCTCAGTTCTCAGATTTGTGCATTATTGCAATAGATAGTCTTATACTCTGTATCTGGCTCAACGAATGCCCCCATTACGTTATTATGTTTTATGGCTCTTGATCTGTCTTCCTTAGGTTTTATTTAGGCCACCTCAAATCTCGTTTGAAAAAAAAAAAAGCCGAGAAAAATAATGTAGTGAGAGATAAAAGAAGATACCAGTACCCAACCCTTTTCTTAAATGTAATCACACTTGCCTGCCAAAATTAATAGAGGAATCAAAATTAATTGCCGATTTATAGCCCCTGAAGCTTGACAAAGGGCTCCGGGAGCAGAATAAGTGCTTTACTCATGTTTGAAGTGTGACCTCCTACAAATACTCTTTCATTCAAAACTTCACAGAGCTTAGCACAGTGCCTGACATACAGTAGGAACTCCATAAATATTTGTTGAATAAATGAAGGCATGAGCAAACATCGGCCTTCAAGGTCATCAAAGAAACCTCAGTTCATAGAAATTGTGAAACAATAAAATGCTTATAAAATATGATGATGAGTAGCTCTGTGTGTTGCAGGCTTACCGGCATTGTGCAAAACAGCATATTAGTAACCGATAAAGCCTGTATTATTATACCCATCTCACTGATTAAGAAGCTGAGGCTCAGAGCAGCTAAGCATAGCTGGGAAACGTTGGAATTTGGACTCTGGTCTGTCTGATGCTACAGCTCATGTTCGTCATCACCATGCTGTATCTCTTTAAATATGTCTGAATATTTGATACTATCTTTGTAACTTGGTCATGCCTTTGGGACATGAGGCTTGGAAAGTAAATTTAAATGTGACTTCTATTTTTCACCTTGCTGATTCCTCAGAGAGCTTCCTCCATCTGGAACTGAAAAAATAGGAGGAGGGGAAATAATACAGAAGGGAGGATATATGCCCTAGCTGGTTTGGCTCAGTGGATAGAGCCTCGGCCTGCAGACTGAAAGGTCCCAAGTTCAATTCCAGTCAAGGGCACATGCCTGGGTTGGGGGGCTCATCCCCAGTAGGGGGCATGCAGGAGGCAGCCAATCAATGGTTCTCTCTGATCATTGATGTCTCCATCTCTCTCTCCTTCTCCTTTCCTCTCTGAAATTAATAAAAATATATTTTTTTAAAAAGAAGGGAGGATATATATGTGTATGACTTATGATCACTTAAAATATATATAAATATACATGTACAGAGCACTGAAGTCCTCATGCAATCATGAACCCCTCCTCCCTGCAAGTGTACAATCCCATCTGTCTGTTGTATGACTGAACTCAAAAAGCCTGGAAGGTAGGTTCTAATGCCTCTGACTTCCAGATGAGAGACCCCAGCCCGCGGGGATCAAATGATACAACCGGCGCCCTGGTTCCAGAGCGCATGCGCCACTCCTCTCCCTGCACAGCCGCGACCTCCCTGCACCCTCCGCCGATGCCATCGGAACAAATGAGATGGCGTTGTAGCCGGGAGAAGGGAATATCTGGGCATATTCCAAGAGCGTAATTACACACATGCTTTGGGTACAAGTAGAGGGTTCGGGCTTACCGAGGTCGGGCATATTTCACAACGGAGGTGACCACAAGCAGCTGGGCCTGAGCACGGGCGGACGAGGGCTGAGCGCGGAGCTCCAGAGGATGCGCGGAAGGAAAGGCCCCACCTAAACAGCCTCTGTGTTTGGATTCCAGCCACGGGTCTGCTTTTTGTCTACACGGTATGAACCTGTTAGCTAACATTTCAGTCAGCTAAAGCAGGGTTCTCACGGCGAGCCCAGTCGCGCCCGCTCTCCTCTCCTCTCATTCATATTTCGGACCTGAAGCCGTTGCGTTTGGGAGCCGCCCTTCTGTCCTTCCCAGGCTCCTGGTCTGTTTCAAAAATACAGGCTCCTTGTCCCCGCTCCTCTCAGTCACCACCCAGGACAGGACAGCCTGAACAGTGGCAGGGAACAGAAAGGACCCAGCCTCACACCTCGGGAGGGCCCTGTGGGGTTTAGGCCATTCAAGGCCCTGGCCCTGTAGACTTTCTCACAAGTTCTCTAAACACCCTGCTGTTCCAAGCCTTTAGGCTGGTCCCTCTGCCCTCACAGCCTTTCTTTCCTCTTCAGCCAGCAGTTTGCCCTCTCAAACGTCAGCTCAGCCTGGCCTGCCGCTCTGGCTCAGGGGTTGAGCGTCAACCCATGAACCAGGAGGTCACGATTCAATTCCCCTTCAGGACACATGCCTGGGGCCGATCAATATTGATGTTTCTGACTCTCTCTTCCTCTCCTTTCCTCTCTGAAATCAATAAAAACATATTTTTTAAAAAAGTCAGCTCAGCAAACATGGGATTCCTCCCCAAAACTAGAACACCCCAACACCAGAGCCCGCCTTCCCCATGCCCTCCAGCGCGATTCACCTGAAACCACTGGTCCCCCCTCCCCCGAGTGGGGCATTGTTCAGGTCTGAGATTTACAACTTATTGTTTCGTATCCAAAAGGCCTAGCAAGAGTCCTCACACGGGTGGGCAACATTAGAAGTTTGCAAAGTGAGTGAATGCGGTACACGCCTCAATTCCTGCAAGATTGGACCTATCTGAAGCCTCTACGCGTGAGGACTAATGTTTGTGATGAGCACCTTCATTTGCACAGGCCTTCAAATTCCATCTCCTCTCCTGGTCCTCAGAGCAGCCCTGAGATCTGGCTATTATCATGATGGTTCTCAGATGAGGAAACTGAGGCTCAGAGAGCAACGATGGCCCAGAGCCGCACCGTGGGAAGTGGTGGGGCTGGGATCCCGGCCTCCGGTCCTTCCCTCACCCCCACTGCTGGCCCTTGAGGGGCGTTCGCAAGTCCACGATGTATGTGTGACTTTTCACATGTTGCCATGCACCTCACAAGCCAGTCTAGATAACACGTACAACTTACTAGAATGGCCAGGCCCTCCGCTGCCATGTCTAACTTGCTGTCATCAACAGGTTCTGTTCCTGGACTGTGTTGTTCTTATTTCATAAACTGGGACCATCTGGGCATCTGTCTCCTTCCACTCCTGGGGAAGAGAGAGCACAGGTCGCCCTGCTGCAGAAGAGAGACCCAACTTCAGGAAAACGCCTCCCCAATACCTCCAGGCCTGGACCCCCCCCATACCCCCCCACACACACACTGAAATCTCACACTGCCACCCAAGGGAAACTGCTCATCCACGTGTTCCTGGAATTGTCTTTGCTGCCATTAAAATGCTAATGTAACTCATCAGGAACTTCAGTATCTAGAGAAGCTGCTGGCAATTATCAAGCAAAGGAAGAAGAGCTGGCCCCAGAGGAACTCATCTATAGCTGATGGGTTTGCTTTAAGAAGGACCCACTGGCTCCCACATCCAAGATCGGAGTTCTTGGAAATGGGATCCTTCTGGGCTCCCCACCGTCCGCTAGGGCTTCGTGTCCACACCCCACTTCCCTTTCCTCTCGAAACCTGTGTGCAGCTGTGAGGTCCCGGCCTGTGAGCCGAGGTTGGGCCCTGGACTCTCAGTCAGTCGCCGCTGTGGGGATGGGGGGATAAAGGCACAGGGCTGGCAAGGCCCTGTGTTGGGTGACTCGCGGGGAAAGAATGATGTGTCTAGATTTCATAATGGCCGTTTCTAATATCACTTTCATTTTTACACTGGAGACAGGATTTGGTGACTGTTACTCGTGGTTGCATCATTGAAGGCAGGGAGACATGTGTCCTTTATAAGCCCTGCCTCGCCCTCCCAGCTATGTCCTGGGGGTGCTGCAGGAGGGGGTCGTGCTGCATCTGAAACATCATCTGAGAAGCCTTTGCCTTGAGGCCTGCTGAGGATGCCCCCCCCACCCCATTTCTCTCAACAGCCCATTGCACACGTCCATCCCCTCCTCACACTAACAGCTGGGCCCGCCCCACACTGGCTCGCTGGGCCTCTGCAGAGACTTCCCGCCTCTCTTCTTCCCCCTGAGCCTGCCCCCTCCCCACCCATCTCGGGGGCAGCACACTGTCAATGGTCCTCTCTCTCTGCAGTATCTTTAGTCCATTCTTTTCCACCAGCGCTTCCCTTCCACACGCAAAGGTGCTCGCATCTCTCACACTACAAGATAAATGTATAAACGTAGACATCTTTCATTGCACCCCCCGCCCCTTCCCACCCCCCCACCCCCGCCCCAGCTATTCCTTCACTCTCACTGAAGTTAGCTCAACTCTCTTCCTCTCCCATCCTGCACAGCCCACAAGCTGGCCCCATGCCCATTCTGCTACTGAAACAGTTCTTACCAAGGTCACCGGGATCTTGTGTTGGCTGAACCCAATTGTTAGTCAGAATACCCACCCACTCCTTGCCCACGGCCATTGCTCACTTCATCATGGTGTCTAACACTTCTTCCCCAACCCCCATGTGCTCGGAGGTTCCTGGCCTCAGCAGAGGTTCTCTTTAGAGACAGACCTGCTGGAGAAGCATGGAGGGGCCCAGATGCAGGGACTGAAAGTGTGGCAGGTCTGCACTCCTGTGTCTGGAACATCGGTCTCCACGGACCCTGATAGAGAAAGGCTCCACCGGCCTCTGCAGTTCCCGTTTTCCCAGATTCCAGAAATGACCGGGTTGCCTTTCAGTAAACACAATCCTTCTTTAGATATGTTAACGTTCTGGATGCCCTGGCTCTGTCAGCTGCTCTATCTCCTTTCGATTTGCATATCTCTGCTTGGTTAGGTGATAGTTCACCCCTTAGAGGACGACCTCAATGACACGCTGCTGCTCTGGATGTCACCAGCGCGAGTCCCCGGAGATGACCCACCTGGAGTCAGTGATCTTTCCATCCACGAGCTCCCCAACTGCTCCTTCCTCACCCCTACCCAAGCCCCTCGTCCGGTTCTCAAAGGCCCAGCCTGCAGGCCCCTCAGCCCCATCATGTGTTCAGATAGGCGGAATGTGTCTCCCCCTGGGTTCCCTCCCCGGACTATACACTTAACCCTGCTCCAGTATTGATTGGCCTTGACATTCTATTAAGGCCATTTTGGGCTTATTGTCATATTTATTTTCATTTTAAAAGAGAGTATTAAAAAGCAATCTTTAACTGCCTGATGCCTACACAAACATGGGGAGCCATTATGTCAATAACTTGGTCAATATTTCACTCGCTGGCTTCCAGCTGCCATGGGGAGAGATCCTACCATTTGCCAGATGCTCAAAGGCTGCCTGGAGAACAGATCTATAAGGTGCATTATCCTGGGAGGGAGGAGGGGAGGACGGCAGTAAAGAAACCATTTTAAGGCTGCTGGACATTTCATATCTATTTTTTAGAAAATAAAAAGAGAAAGGCACCATGTAGTAGAAAAAGCATGGACAAAGTTTGGATTCTTCTTGGACAAACTGGACTCTAGTCCTGACAGTACCACTTACTAGTTCTCTGGGACTCAGTTTCCTCATCTATACAATGGGCACAAACAGCAGCAAGTCTTCCTGCCTGCCTGCCTCCCTGGGAATTACCGGGATAACAGATGTGAAAGCCCTTGTGAGCCCTAAGCTATTGGGGAGCAGAGTTGTTTTTGCCGGTAGCATTAATGTTTTGTGCTGACAAGGAAAACTGGAACGGCGAATCTAGTACCTTTTTGCCTTGACCCAACTGGGTCACTTCGGGCACGAGATGCCTGCATTACTTCACAGGACTCCTCGGGAGACAGTGAAACACAAAAAGGCAAATCAAAATAAAAGGCAAGCATCTGGAGGAAGTGTTGAAGCAACTCAAGAGCCCAGCACATAACCCTTCATGCAGGAGCAAATGGAGAACGCCCAGCCCCACCTCGTCTCCGTGGTGACATCCAGCCCAGGGAATCCACTGACAAGGCCAAGAGAACTTTAGTATCTGCCCACAACACCAGCCACTACCCACTTGCGCCTTCCTGGTCTGGCAGCAGAAGACTCCTGTGGCCTAGCTGACCTTGGGCTGGTCACTGCAGTTCCCTGTCCTCTCTCCTCAGAGCCCTTGCCACAGGCTTAGTGTCTGAGTATCAAGTGAGATCAGGTATTTGAAAGACGTTGATAAACATTTAAGTGTCTATTTACCAAGCTATATGCATGCTAAGGATCAGCATTATTTACAGTCAGTGTGGGAGATAAGGATGACAGAAACCCCGTGACAGTCCCTTTCTCAGCCCAACTAGGCAGAAGCCATGCTCTTTTTGAAAGAACCTGGTTTGGTGAAGTTTCCTTATAATTGACAGAGCAGCAGGGGTGGGGGTGGGGAGTGTCAAAATGAGGATCCAGGGCACAGTGGCTTTGGGATTTGAATCCTGACTGTGTCACTACTGGCGACAATTTACACAATCGTCGGCAATGTGTGTAATCTCTCAGAGCCTCCTGGTTTTGTCCTCTGTAAAGTGAGAATAATAATAGCACTTACCTCACAGGGTTGTTACGTTGATTATTTGAGACCATGCACTTAGAAGAATTCCCACAATGCCGGGCGGCATTGGCTAACGGTGTTAGTTTCAGCAAGTTGGTGGGCTGGAGAAAGGAAGACCGGGCAGGCGGAAAGTATTCGCTGTAAAGGATCTTTCGATCTTTCGCTCCACACCAGGGGTCATTTTCACCTAATGAAAGGTATGAAAAAGTGCGCCTATTGGCAAGAGCTGGGCCATCACAGGAAACCTGAGAAGTGTCTTGCTAGTTACGGTGGAGATGGGGAAGTGATTGCTTTTCCTTTGTCTCTTGTCATAATGTTGCTTGCACCAAAAAGGCGGGATGCAGTTTTGTGTTATATATATAATTTTTTTATTTACATGCCTTGGGAAGTAGAAGCCCCTGGCTCTGAGGATGCCCTCAAGACCAGAAGTGGTAGGCAGGTGCAGACAGCCATCTGCAGCTCACCCAGAGAGAAAGGTCAGAAAGGTGTTAAAGAGATACATCCTCATTGCATTGAAAATAAAACCCATGCTCCTTCCTGGGCCCTTCCTTGAATGTAGAAGTTACTCGCCATAGGATCCCACTCTCCCTCTCTCTCCCCAGTTGCCTCTCCTCTGGTCTCACACAATGACCTTCATTTTGACTCACACTCTACCTCCACCCCCACCCTTACCCCCCCCGCCCCCCGCCCCAGGCTCCTGTCACCTGGGCCAGATACTAACAGTATGTCATTCAGATCTCTGACCCGTGTTATCTCCTTCCAGAGACCAGCCCCAATCCTTCTCTCATTATCCCTTTTTCGTTTCTTTTCTTTTCTTCATAACACTTACACACTATCTAACATTATCCCATGTTTACATACTTACTAGCATTGTTTACGTGTTTATTAGGTGCCTTTCTCTAGAATATAAACATCAGCGGATCAAGGACCTTATCTGTCTCCCTTGGCCACTAGGTCTCCAGCAATGCAACTCTAACAGACACTCAGTAAGTATTTAATAAAGAAATGAATGACTGCGTGCCAATTGCTACTGTTGAGGGGACAAGTAAGGGGCGGATCAGCAGTGCCCCACCTCCCAGCTAGCAGACAGGCACACATACCTGGGCAGAGGTTCAGGCATTTTTGCCAAAGAGCAGACAGCCGCCAAGGCCAAGGTGTAGGTAGCAATGGGCACACAGGCTCCTGCTGTCACAGAAACCTGTGAACTTGGCCTCAGCAAGACCAGCCAGGTGTATCTTTAGGCAGAAAACCTCCCGGTTAGACACGGCCACTGAGATCTGATGTCTGGGCTTTGGTGCAGCCATGAATAGAAGGCCAAAAGTGTGTGTCCTTCCTGAAATTAAAAAAAAAAAAAAAAGTATCTCCAGGGAAACAAATTCTTGGGAAACAGCACAGCTAACTTTGATGCGACTCACATTGGCTGGGCCAGGACCTGTAGCAGATTGAGCAGATTCATGGGGTAGACATGACTACGAATGGAAATAACTAGCAACGCAGAATAAGGGCGCTCAGTTACCCAGGAGCACAGAGGGCGGGTTCAGAAGCTCCTTCTACAAGGAAGGCCCAGTGCTCAGGTCCCGGTTCCGGGAGGCGAAAGTGCACCCAGCAGAGAAATCCACAACAAAGCATGCTGCTGTGCCAGCACCGCGGGCTGCGGCAGGTTGATGCGCTGCTGCTGGCTGCCTGCGGGAAGCAGGACAAGATCCTGAACGCCAGGGTTCCTCGAGAACAGCTCCTCTGACCAGGAAGGAGGCGAGGCGGCTGCTCACGCTCAGCAGGGGCAGGTGGGGCTCTGAAATGTCGCCCCCCCCCCCCCCAGCCTGTCCGGAGCGATGCTGCCTATACGCTGGGACGCACCTCCACGCTGAGGTTCAAGGAAATAGCCAGAGCTTTGGGGCCCATGCATCTGGCTCAGTCACGTGCCATCTAACGCTTTTCTTAAGTGACTCCTTCCAACTCCCTGAGCCTCTGTTTCCTATTCTGCAATCTGAGGGGCTGGGTAAGAGTCATGTTTTTAAAACGGCAAGATTTGATCCCTTCGTAGGGAATAAAATCAATAAAGGATTGCAACCAACATTCTCTCACAGTGAAATGGAGGCCCTGGCCGGGTAGCTTGGTGGGCTAGAGCATCGTCCCGATACACCAAGGTAGTGGGTTCCATCCCTGGTCAGAGCACATACAAGAATCCACCAGTAAATGCGTAAATAAGTGGAACAACAAATCAATGTTTCTCTCTCTCTCTCTCTCTCTCTCTCAAATCAATCAATAAAAACTTTTAAAAAAGTGAAATAGAAGAATTTAGAATATAAAATATCTGGATGCACTGCAGTTAATAGGCAGTTTCAGTGGCCATCTGAAACTTACTTCATCTATAAGCACGTATGTACTGAAATCAGTACAAAATGTATTGCTCACTGGGGGTTACTTTTTTTTAGTTGTTTATTTTTTTAAAATTCAAAACATACTATGTTGATTTTTCAAGGCTAGTAGCAGAGACAGACCAATCAATATGTCCATACTACTCCTTGACTAATTGTCAAGTTCCCAGTGTTTGCCTGAGGACTTGTGATCGTGTGTGCACACGCGCGCATACGCGCACACACACACACACACATCCAAACAGAATCTGTCCGAGAATGCACCCAGACACCTGCACCGTGGCCCCTCCTCCCCAAACGACATGACTTTCCTGACATGACATGTCCATCCGCTTTGCTTGTTTTTTGAACTTTGTGTAAGTGGATTCAGAGCAGGAACTCTAACTGTGGACACACTGACCCAGAAAAAGGAAATGCTCGATGCTGCGTTTATTGTCCAACATGACCTCAGCCAGAAAGCATTGCGAAAATAATAACATTATGATTATTGGCTGAAGGCCTGCTAGGGGCCAGACACTGCGGTTGAGTTCATTCTCACCGAGGGCTTGTGATTCGAGGTGTGTGCTGTTATCCCATTTTTCAGGAAGGAAACTGAGGCACGGAGAATGTGTGATGCGGCAGCCCAGGGTCCCGGGCCCTGAGAATGGCTCAGCAAGGGTGGCATCGTCAGCCATCCGCCTCCGGAGTCCTTTCCATGACACGCTTTTTCCACGGGCTCAGATACTTTACAACAAAGTAGCTGTGAAATAACAGTTCGCTCCAGCTGCGGCGGAACCGGCCCGGCGTTGTACAAGGGACCAAGTCCGCTGCGCCTGGCTTGCACCCACTCTCAGTGGGATCGAGTTGGTTTACATTTTCTAAGGAAGCAATCACACTACCCTTCCTGAAGCCAGCGGGTTCCAGAAGGCCTGAATTAAGCTGCGAGGTCTAATTTGGGGACATTCTTACTACACAAAATTTCTTCCAGAACATTTGGTCCTTTGGGATTTCCCCAACTTGCCAACCATTAGACAGAAAATTCCATCTCCCTCTCCCTGGTTGCTTCATAGTATCCAGTGTTTCCCCTGGACCTTACCTATGAGTATAGTTTCTTCTTGGGCTACTTTGGCAACTCCTCGCTATCCAGAGAAATGTAAGGGTTTTTATTTGTCTAACAAATATAACTACAGTTCACGTTACTGGTGAAGCCACGTCTAACTGATGACCTTGGTTAGTAACTTGTTCAGTGTACTCAAAAATACAGGATAAAGGGGCCCATGAATCAATTCTCCTCATATTAGAAATTTTAGAGGTTTTATATTCACCATCCAGATTACAACATACCTACTACCCCCCTGGAGTGCCAAGGAAATTAGTCAGGCCTTAAATTAAACTTTAACCTTCTTTCAAATTAAAAATACAACTTGCCACATTAGTTTCATATGTTTCTATTTCCTGGCCTCAAAAACACTAACAGCTCTTGACTAATAGTTGAAATCCTACTTAACACTCAATAAACCACACAACTTCCCTAAAGCCAGGCAAGCCTGATGGAAGGGTCCCTTTGCTTCCACAATGCTTTGCAAAATTCTAGAGGCCTGTTCCTCCATCCCTTCCCAGCACCCCCCGCCCCAAGTAAGCTTTCAATATACCTAATTGCATTGAATAAATTCTAAGGCTTTAATTGAAGTATAAAATGCATACAGACAGGTGCACAATCATAAGTGTTTTTGAATGGTCACAGATTGAAAGAGAATACATCTATCCAGCACCTCAAAAGGCCTGCACCGTGACCCTGCCTCCCCAAATGACGTGACTTCCCTGACTTCTCACGCTGTACCTTACCTTCGCTTGGTTTTTGAAATTTGTCTAAATGGGATCCCAGTATGAACTCTCTTGTTTTTGCTTATTGTACTAAACATCATTCTTGTGAGATTTAACCATGCCGTTTTGTGTGGCACTGGTTGGTTTACAGTCTTTTGCTGCTCAGCATTCCATTCTGACCATGCAGTTATTTATTTATCCGTTCTGTTGATGGACATTTGGATTGTTTCTAATTGGGGGCTCTTATAAATAGAGTTGCAATGGGCATTCTTCAATATTTCTTTCTATTAAGCATTTACACAGGAGTACAATTGTTCAGGTTTAGTGAATACGCCAAACTGTTTTTAAGGTGGTTGTAGAAATTGACGAGCTGATTCTAAAAGTTAAAGGGCCACAGAATATTCAAGACAATCTTGCACAAAGCTGGAGGTCTAACACGACTACCTATTATAAAACTACAGTGATTAAGGTCATGTGTTTGGGCACAAATAGTGCCATGGATTAAAAGAGAGAATTCAGAAACCGATTCATAAATATAGTTACTTGATTTATGATATTGGTGACAATTGCAATGCAGAAGGGGAAAGAGTGATGTTTTCAATAAGTGGTGCCAGATCAATTGGATAAACACATGAAAAAAAATTCACCCCACATTAAAATCAATTCCAGATGGATTATAGATCTAAATGTTAAAAGTGAAACAGCATGGCTTTGTAAAAAAAAAATAATATATATATATAGACACACACACGTATATGAATATTACTTAGTGCACGCAAAAATTTCATTTAAATAGTACAGAAAAAACAGTAACCATAAAAGAAAAATTTGCCCTAGCCAGTTTGGCTGAGTGGATAGAGCGTCGGCCTGCAGACTGAAGGGTCCCAGGTTTGATTCTGGTCAAGGGCACATGCCCGGGTTGCAGGCTCGATCCCCACTTGGTGGACGTGCAGGAGGCAGCCGATCAATGATTCTCTCTCTTCATTGATGTTTCTATTTCTCTCTCCCTCTCCCTTCCTCTCTGAAGTCAATAAAATAATATACTTTTAAAAAAAGAAAAATTTGCCCTGACTGGTTTCACTCAGTGGATAGAGCGTCGGCCTGCTGACTAAAGGGTCCCAGGTTCGATTCCGGTCAAGGGCATGTACCTTGGTTGCGGGCACATCCCCAGTAGGGGGTGTGCAGGAGGCAGCTGATCGATGTTCTCTCTCTCATCAATGTTTCTAACTCTCTATCCCTCTCCCTTCCTCTCTGTAAAATATCAATAAAATATATTTTTAAAAAAAGAAAAATCAGATAAATTGGATATTTTAAAAATATAAATAATAAATATTTAATACTTTAAAAATAAGAACTGTTCCTCAAAAGACACTGCTAAGTGACTGAAAACACAGAGCACAGATTGAGAAAAGATATTTGCAAAAATATATCCAACAAATGATTTATAAACAGAATGTATATAAAACTCCTACACACAGTTACAAAGAGATAGACAACCCAACAGAAAAAAATGTGCAGGAGAAGAAACTTGAATGGGCACTTCACACACACACACACACACACACACACACTGCACATATAGAAGGTGCATAAGGGAAATACCTATTAAAGCTACCCTGGACAGGCAAGAGGATGGCTTCAGTGAGAGAGTCAGGTAGTACCCAGTGTAGGCAAGAAGGTGGAGTAACCAGCCCTCAGATGCTGCTGGGGTGGTAAATACTGATACAGCCACTGAATGTTCTTAAACAGGATCTGCCCCAATTTCTCTCTCCCCACCTCCCAGGGGAATGGACTGCAGTGGGAGGATGGGGGCTGGGACGCCTCCACAGTTAATACCAAGCACGTGCACACCTCTATTTATTCATTTTCTTCTTTCTATTCATTCACCTACACATCAAGCATTCCCTGAGCCATATTCTCCCCTGGGCCCATTGGCTAACACCTGTGCACACCATTGGGCATAAGACTCATTTCTGGCCAGGCTGGCCTCACAAGCTCCGAGGGAAACAAACAGGCACATACTATAAACAACATGTTTATCTCGTCCAAAGACCCCAGGCTTTCTCACTATTCTTAAGTATATTCGCAAACTGAATTCCTAGAATTCAAGGTTAGGCTTGAATTCTAGGAATGTAAGTTGCAAAATTCAGGTTCAAGTTGTAAAATGTATTTGTTGGCCGTTTTTATTTCTTCTTTTGTAATTGGCAGTTCACATACTTTGTCCAAATGGCATTAAAGTTTTCTTTGAAAGAAGGCTCTATGTGGCAAAGATATTAAGTTTTCACTTGTCACATACATTGCAAATATTTTCCCCAATATTTGTTTTCCTCTTTAATTTTACTGTGGGGTCTCCCTCTCTCTCTCTCTCTCTCTCTCTCACACACACACACACACATACACACACACACACACCACACACACACACATACACACACAAGAATTTTAAATGTTTGTAGAGTCTGTCCGTCTGTTAAAACTACTGCATTTTTGCATTTTCTTCAGAAAGCTCTTTCCATTTCAAACTTACCAAAATGGTTATACATGTTTCTCTATATGGTTTCCTTTGTCATTTTTTAATATTTAAATTGTTTGGAGTTTATTTTTCATAAGGTGTGAGGTAGGGCTCCAATAGTATATGGGCTGTGTGTGTGTGTGTGTGTGTGTGTGTGTGTGTGTGTATAAATTTTTTTTTCTTGAATGGTAGTCAGTTGTTCCAGCACCATTTATTGAAGAAGCTATATGTCCCCTACTTGTTGGTGTATTTTAGATGGTGTCGTTGAACAGTGAGATTCGGTATCAGAAAGATCTCCCTGGCTGTCTAGGTCGGCAGATTGACCTGAGTGGCCAGAGAGGAGGTATGAACCAATAGGAGGTTCAGTTGTTGCAACAGGAGTGGTGTATTTTAGATGGTGTCGTTGAACAGTGAGATTCGGTATCAGAAAGATCTCCCTGGCTGTCTAGGTCGGCAGATTGACCTGAGTGGCCAGAGAGGAGGTATGAACCAATAGGAGGTTCAGTTGTTGCAACAGGAGGAGGAAAGGTGAATGCCTGAATTACAACAGGCTCATGGGAGGTCAGGAGGGAGGACAGACAACCCTCATCTCTCCCCTCTGCTCCACTATGCTCACCTCGTCTAGCTGCCTTTCCCAGGCTGTGAACTTCACCCATGTGTTCATCCCAGAGAATCTGGAATCTGGTCACTGCATTTATATCCTGACACCATTCCCCCGACCCCCACCCCCCACCCCACCATCAGCCTTGTGATCTCAAGCAAGTGTTTTGGTATTTCTGGTCCTTGGTTCTCCCACCTGTGAAGTGGAGATACTAGTAATAGTGGCATCTATGGCAGAGCATAGCAAGGAGAATTTAAGGAACTAACTCATATGAGTCTTTAGCCTGTGCCTGTTGAGGAGTCCGCAAAAAGGGCAGTGATGGGGAAGGATTCCAAGTCACAGGATTGAAGGCACTGGTCTAGAAAATTATTTATTTAGGGAGCCTCTATTCTTTTATTTTTAATCCTCACTCGATATTTTTCCATTGATTTTTAGAGACAGTGGAAGAGACAGGGAAAGACAGAGAAATATTGATGTATTTGGTTGCCTCCTGCACGCACCCCAACCAGAGCCCAGGTTAGGGAGGAGCCTGCAACGAGGTACATGGCCTGCAAATGAGATACATGTCCTTGACCAAAATCAAACCCGGGACCTTTCAGTCTGCAGGCCAATGCTCTATTCACTGAGCCAAACCGGCTAGGGCAGGAGCCTCTATTCTCCAAGGTGAACTTAGGCAATACAGCCTAAGAGCTAAGAACTACCATTCGTAAAATAAATTAATATATTAACCAGTGACTCACTGTATTCCCCTTCACCCCACTCTACTTTTAAACTGTTTTTTGTTTGGGAAAAGTTTTGGTCAAAAGTGGAGCCACGGGTATCTTTCTTTCCTTCTCCTGGTTTTTGGAGAAGGAGGTAATGGCTACAGTTGACTGACTCCATCATAGGCAGCGCTAAGCCCTTTAAGAATGAGCCCGTTTAATACAGCCTCTGTAATAGCTTTCAGGTTGTGATATCACCCCCAATGAGGAAAGAGAGGCCCCCAGAAATGAGGAAGCAACTTGCACGCAGCCACCATGACTAGGACCAAGCCAACTACACGCTGAGCCCCCACTGAGTCCTGGGTCTCCTCACCCTGGCAGTGCTGGTAATCCCCACCCAGCCCCAAGGTCAAAGGCCCCAGAGATGGAGGGGAGTCATGCTTGGTGCTGCACAGCCTGAACAGTGGAAAAGACATCCTCCCGGCCCAAGGAAGCTTGCAAATCAGCAAGGAAGAGGATTCAGGCCTACAAGTGACAAACACCATGAATAAACAGGTGAAAGCAAAGGGGTCCTTGAAGGGCTCCATCCCTCTGGTCAGAGTCAGGGAAGACTGCTTGGAGGAGGTGCAGGAGAGTTGGGTGTGCAGTAGCAATGACAGGGAGGACATTCGGGTGAAGAAGGCACACCTGGAAGGGGTTATTAACAAAGATAACATCTATTCAGTTGGAACATGCAGATTCTACGCTAAATGTTGTATATGTATTAACTCCTTTAAATCCCACGTCGACACTAAGGTGGCTACAATAATTATCCCCATTCAAAGAATGAGAAATCAAGACACAGAATGGACAAGTGACTTGCCCAAGAACACACACAGCTGGAAAGTGGCAGGTTCCAGAATGAGAATGCCAGTTGGCCTGACTCCTGCATTTTTGATGCCTGAGGGAGGACCCAGCAGTCCCAATGGGGAAAAAGATATAAGATAAGGGAGAAGGAGCTGGGTTCTTTTTCTAGGTCAAGTCAACTTCCAATTGACTTCAGTCCCTTTGCTGGCCACCTAGGTAGGCAAGAAATACTCAGGTAATGAGGGTCGGGACTGCAAGAGCCACAGAGGTGGTCTGGCTCACTCTGGGACCACAATGTCCAAAAACCCATCCTGACCGATCTTATACAAGCCCCAGGGCTCTGTAGGGCCAGGCCTTGGACTCCAGTCCTAGAATCCAGCAAATATTTTCCAATGCAAACCATAGCAATGGCTTAGCCCACCTGGGGAAAGTTGGTTTTGGAGGTAAGAGCAGAGATTGCTGCAACAGCCCAAGTCCAGTTCAAAGACCTTGGCCCAGCTCTGACTTCAGGGAGCACCTGGGGTCGGGGAAGATAATCTTGATCTCATGTGCTTGTTAGGAGGAATCTGTGAAACCAGGTGGATGAGAGCCAGGACAATGCCTGGTGCCCATAGGTGCTTAAAAATGCTAAGTTCTTGCAACTGATCTTGAGGTTCCTCTTCTCCTTGGAGTAGGCTAAGCCTGGGATAGACTCACCCCAGTCCTCACTTCCTGTCTTCCCTAAAAGCAGATCCAAGCCCTTTGAGTGTTGACAATGTTACTGCTAATCACTGCCAGAAACAAGAGACAACAGAAACCACCATGGCCATCTCATGGGGTCCCTGACCCTCGCTGGAGAGGTCCCTTCTACTATGGCATTCAGGCCTGTGGGTCTAACCACTACTACCCTCACAAACATGGTTAGTTCTCAGCGGCTCCACTGGAATTCAATTCTGCTAAGTAAGCTTTGACCTTAACAGAAATGAATGTCATAGGCAAAACACTCCCCAAACGACCCGCCACGGCCCCTGAATTGCTACCTCAGACGCCCCTGCTCCCTGTTATTCAGTTCTCTTTTCACCAGCCTCCCCCACCTTCTTTCCAGAACTCTCCAATCCACCTTGCCCCTTCATCACCCACTTCCCACACAGAGAGGGCTGCATGGGTGGAAAGTCAGAGGGCCTGACTCCAATGTGGCAGCTATCCACTCACCTAGGCTCGAGTTAGAGGTGACTGTGAGATGCCCTAAAGCTCTAGGGCAAAGATATGCAAAACTGAAAAGAGATAGAGTGAATGGCTCTCCCAGAACAAAGCTAAACCTGATTTAAGATGGAGGAATCTAAAGAAGGAATGTGTCCCTCAGAAATGGCCAGAGGCGAGAAGAGAAGAAATGTCTGGATCCAGAAGTACAAAAAAAGCAGTCACTTTTCATTCATTCATTCATTCATTCATTCATTCAACAAATAGTTCCTGAACCTCCCCGGTGTGCCAGGTACTGTTCTAGGTATGAGGACACAGAGTGAACAAAACTTCAGCTTCCTGTTCTTGTGTCGCTTATATTCAAGGGAGGAAGTCAGACAACAAAAAAGATAACTCTGAAAAATAAATGATACTTCAGTGGGTGACAAGTGATTCAAAGAAAACAAAATCAACAAGAGGAGTAGAGGTTTCCAGGTTTGGGAAGGGAGGGTGGCAATAGTTGAAAGGTTGGTTATGCCAAGAAGCTGGTACTTGAGCCCAGACTTGAATTGAGAGAATTTGCCATTTGGATGTCTGAGGAGGAGGGTCCCATGGTGAGGAGATTACAGATGCCAAAGACCAGGGGTGGGAGGTGTCAGGAGTGTTGAAGAAGCCAGGCGCTAGAAGGGTGTTTGCAAGTGGGGAGTGGGAGATGAGTGAGGAAGGAAGCAGGGAGCTAGGCCGTCTAGGGCCTTGTAGGTCACCGCAAAGACGTGGTGAGACATAGAGGTAAATCCCAGCACTGTTCAGGGGGCCGGGGTCCTCAGCAGTGGAGTGTGGGCCTTCCATCCCCGCCCAGTGGCAGAATGGGTGCACCAGGCTGTCAGGGGCTGAATCATTTAAAGAGAAAAGGACCATGACTGACCTCCTGCTTGGATTCCAGGCCCACAAGGGAGGCAATCAGTCCTTCGGGTCATACCCTTGCTTCCCACGGACAGGTCTGCTAGAGGGAGAGGATGCTGGAAACCAAGCATTGTCCTCACTGTGACACTTCTACTTTTCATTGTTAATCAGTATATGGTATGGTATGGTATGGTATGGTATGGTATGGTATGGTATGGTATGGTATGGCATAAACCAATGTATATCTATAAAAGGTTAAGTGATCGTCCCACCAGCCAGTACATATGACGTGCACTGACCACCGGGCGGCAGAGGTTCAACGCAGGAGCTGCCGAGCTCTGGTGACTTGGCAGCGGCAGTTCTCGGATGACGCACCCCAGAACCAGAGAGGAGGGAGCCCGATTCCTCGCAGGGCCGCGCGATTCCACCTTTGGCCAGGGGTTACGTTGTTGCTGGGGCACTGTCAGCCCCGAATCTGGTTTACTGCCACGCTGCGGTGACTTGGCAGCAGCAGTTCTTGGGTGATGCACCCCGGAACCAGAGAGGAGGGAAGGTGGCCCCGCTTTCTTTCACTGTGCACAAATCCAAGCACGGGGCCACTAGTATAATATAATACAATATACACCCATGCCTCAGAGCTTGTATGATGTGACTCCAGCCCCCAGAGCTAAAGCGGCCCTGGGTGGGAGGACTAAGCCAGTTCCTAAACCTGCCCAGCCCCTGGACTAGGCCCCAAGGCCACAGTGTCTTCTCCACAGCTTTTCCATTATGTGAGGCCACTCGACAGCCAGTCAGTCAGCTGCCCAGCCCTTGGTAATATTCTGACCTCACCACTCAACTTTTGATCCAAACCACTGTACCCCATACAGCCTCAGTTTACTCAACTATTATACTTCCAACCTCCCAGGGTGCCTGTGGGAACATCTGAGAGCCAGCAGGTATATGGGTTCCGGTCTTGCCCTTCCTTCCCTGAGACAGACCCTCACTCCTCCTTTGTCTGACCATCCCCAGCAGGGCCTCCCCAGCCTCCCAATCATCCTCAGCCACCTGGCACACTGCACGCAGACACCTTTCTGAAGCATAGGCCTGGTCATGCCCCTGGCCCGAATAAAACCAAACTCCTTGAGCATGCATCTGGGAGCCCTCACTCTCTAGCCCTGACCTAGAAACAGAACGCTCATCCTTTCCCCAGGGCTGTGCAGCCTCGCCTTTGCCTGTGAACACCTGCCTCTGGTTAGAATGCACTCCTCTTCTCCGCCTGATGAACTGCCAGGCATCCTTCATGTTCTAGAGCCATGGCTTCCTCACCTTAGAAGCCTTCCCAGGTCCTGTCTGCCAGGCCAGTTCTCCCTCCTGTCTGCCCACAGCACCCCATGCTTTCTTCTGTCATAGCACTTATTACTACACTGTCTTTAACCACTTGGGTATGGTTTTTTTTCCTACTAAAACATGAGCTCCTTGCCCTGGCCAGTGTGCTCAATGGTTACAGCATCACCACACACACCAGAGAGCCATGGGTTTGATTCCCAGTCAAAGGCATGCACGTAGGTTGCAGGTTTGATCTCCGGCCCTGGTTGGGGCACATGGGGGAGGCAACCGATTGATGCATCTCTCTCATATCAATGTTTCTCTCTCCCCCTCCCTCCCTCTCTTACACTGTCTCAAAAAAAAAAAAAAAAAATCCATGGAAAAAATATCCTCAGGTGAGGATTAACAAAAATAAAAATAAAATAAAACATGAGCTCCTTGAGGACAAAGGGGGGTCATCTTCTCAAATGCCATATTTCATCATTTTATGAACCAAGAAGAAAAAAAAAATGCTGCCAATTACACCATGACACATTGCCTTCTTATCACCGGGAATTTCCACTCTGTACTTAGTGAGCGGGCTCTTCTGCACTTACTTAGAAACAGCTTTTGAGATCATTTCTCACTCTGTGCATCTTATATACATTTATATAGGAAATCAATCAATTAAGGCATGAACCTCTCATGACTAGCAACCCCAAGAGCACTTGTAAGAGCCATTGATTGTTAGGCCTGTCCCAGTTTTAAAGATGCTTAAATAGGGGGGGAGGGGAGTGTCTGAAACTCAAGGAAACACAGATGAGCCTTTTCTCCTAAGTGAGGGATGGGCCTGCAGAAGATGCTGAATCAGTTCCTACAGGAACTGCTATGGGTTTATGACCTGCCCTGAGCCACTTCTATATTGCCCTGTGTCTCAGAGGTTCAAGACTTCCGGAGGGACGGGTTGGCACCAAGCCCATGCTGTAGAGGCTCATTCAGAAGCTCCCCTGGAGGCAGGGCAATGGGGGGCGGGGGGGCCTAGGAGGAAGTCCTGGCTTCCTGGTGGGTGGAGGACCAGGAATGGGGTGTTGTAGCGCAGGTAGGAGGTGAATGGGAAAGTTCGGCAGAGTGGGGCTGAGACTATGAGCTTCGGAGCACAAAGCCTTAGGCCTTGGAAGGATGTTTTTATTTATGTGTAAACTTTTGGACCCCATGTCCAGAAACAGACATGAATATTGTGCTCTGTGCTCTGTCTCCAGCTGCCCCACTGTCCCTCGGTATGAGCTGAAAAGGGAACTCTGTATTTTTGGAAAGTGAGAAACAGGGAAACAGTTATAACCTAGGGAAAATAATTACGCGTTCAGGCCAGAAATGCCCCACGGTGTCTCCATGTGAATGCAATTTTGTTTGAACGAGTTGAACTAAATTTAATGTGGCTGATCTTGAATTTGCAATGCACACCATTGCTTAGTGTTATATTTTAAGCTTAGATAATTTGGGGAGGCCATTCTCAAGCTTCTAACAGTAGGTTACCCTGAGCCTCACTCTGTGCACAGAGGGATTTGTCCAAGCTCAAGGGGGCTCAGGGGTTCGGCCAGCCCAGATGCTTGACAACACACAGACTGGAAGAGGCAGGAGCAGGAGGCCTGACTGTGTCCTGGGAGGAGCCCTGGACTCAGAAGCTGGGGCATCACATACCTGCTGGATGAGTGGGGCTTCTGTGACATGGGCCTGCATGACCCCAGGTCCCTGGACAGGGGTGATAGAGCACCACCCCTTAACAACCATATGAGTTCCTGGGCCCCCCTGCAGTGCTTGGAGTTAACCCTTTGGTTGCTGCATTGAAGGGAGCACCAGGGGACTCCAAGGGAGGAACCAGTGTGGTGGGGTGGGGTGGGCTGAGGCGGGTTTGGGGGGGACTCACTCAGGACAGTTGCTATGTTATTTACCAACCTCTACAATATTGATACAGTATTATAACAACCAATTTGATTTCATCCAGTATAAACCATATAAATGCCCATGAGCTTCTACAAAGATTAAATGAGATCATATATCCGATCCGATGAATGAATGAACGAATGGTGTTGTCAAATCCATTGTTTATGAGTCATGGATACTCTCATCCAGTAAATATCTTTTTCTTTCTTTTTTGTTTTTGTTTTTCATCCGGTAAATATTTATAAGACATCTAAAATGTGCCCGTTTTTATGTCAGGTGCTAAGGATGAAAGGCTGACTCAGAAGGAGCCCTTCCTTCTTCAAAGAGTCCCCCTTGGGGTAATAAGTGATGGGCGGGAAGGGCGTCCCCAGTGGAGGGAACAGTATGAGCAAAGGTGCAGAGGCAACAACAACAGCAAGCAAACAAACAAAAGAACACAAGCAAGCAAGCCAACAGAAAGAAGCTTCCCTTGTTCTGGAAGCTTGTTGTAGTCAGTGCAAAGTGAGAGGCTGGAAGTGGCAAGAGATGGGGCTCGTGCCCTAGCCGGTTTGGCTCAGTGGATAGAGCATTGGCCTGCGGACTGAAGGGTCCCGGGTTTGATTCCAGTCAAGGGCACAGCCCAGGTTGTAGGCTCGATCCCCAGTAGGGGGCATGCAGAAGGCAGCTGATCAATGATTCTCTCTCATCATCGATGCTTCTATCTCTCCCTTTCCCTCTCTGAAATCAATAAAAAATAAAAATATAAAAAAATTTTAAAAAGAGAGAGAGGGCTCGTGGAAGCCCAGGTGCTGGCCACTCTTGTGAGAGTTGAAAGTGCTCCGCGGGACAGTGGCAAGTTATTTCCGCACTAAAATAATCACTCCAGTGGCACATGGATAATGGTTTCCCGGGGCTAAGAGTGGATGCAGGCCCACGTAGGGGGCCATTGCACTAATCCAGGCAAATAATAATGTGGCAAAATATGTCGGTAGAATAAATTGAAAACATAAAGTGGGTTTTAAGTCCTAAGTGTACAGCTCAATAAGTATGGTCCACACACATAAATAATCATAAAGCATGTAAAAATCTCTCAGAATCCTCTTTAAGAACTTTCATTTCAGAAGGATAGACTTTGAGCAGTCATGGATTTGACAACGCCATGAAACCCAACCACCCTACTTTACATGGAATACAAGACCCTTTGAGATTGACTCCTGCCCACTTTTCCTCCCTCATCCAATGCCACCACCACCACCATCCCCTTCCCAAAGTCAGCCCCGGCTTCAGGGAGCCTCAGTCTCCCAGATGCCCACTGCCCACCCACCCAGCCAAACCCACGGCGCTCCTCACGCCTCTCCCCACTTGCTCACAGGCCCACCCTGCAAATGGTCTCTTGGGCTTCCTCTTCTGTGGAGCCCTCCTCAATGACTCTCTTACCTCCCATCTCTAGTGCACCCCATTTCAGGGGCTGCTTTTTTTCTTTTGATTTCTAAACTCTGTAACAGCACAGTTACATGGCAGCTTCTCCAGACTGGGCTTGATTCTTAACTATCTTTGGAGCTAATTGCCATTATTGAGCACTCAAAAATGTCTGTAAGAAAGGAAGGAAGGGAGGGAGAGAGGAAGGAAGGAAGGAAGGAAGGAAGGAAGGAAGGAAGGAAGGAAGGAAGATGGAAAGAGAGAGGGAGGGAGGGAGGGAGGGAGGAAGGGAGGAAGGGAGGGAGGGAGGAAGGAAGAAAGGAAGGGAAGGAAAGAAGGAGGGAGGGAGGGAGGGAGGAAGGGAAGGAGGAAGGGAGGGAGGAAGGGAAGGAGGGAGGGAGGAAGGGAGGGAGGGAAGGAGGAAGGGAGGGAAGGAGGGAGGAAGGGAAGGAGGGAGGGAGGGAGGGAGGGAGGGAGGAAGGGAAGGAGGGAGGGAGGAAGGGAGGGAGGGAAGGAGGAAGGGAGGGAGGGAGGAAGGGAGGGAGGGAGGGAGGAAGGGAGGGAGGGAGGAAGGGAGGGAGGGAGGGAGGGAGGGAGGGAGGGAGGGAGGGAGGAAGGGAGGAAGGGAGGGAGGAAGGATACCTCAGAGAATTCACTTTTATCTCAGCTCCTGAGCCTGACAAAATTATGTTTGATATGAAAGAACGGGAATCAGAAACCCAGGCTTGCTTGTGTCTGAATTCCACAACCAACCGTGGACCACGGACAAGTCAGTCAACCTCTCCAGGCCTGATTTCTTCCACTTTTCACATCCATGATCCCTAAGCCAAGAGTTTAGCATTATAATAAACAGTCCGCTAACGATCTCATTCTTCTATTTCCACCATCTCTCATTTGGTCTCCACTCATGTGAATACAGACTGATGCAAAACATATTGCTATTCATTTTTACAGTCTGAAATGTAAATCTGAGAGACAGAGAGGGGGAGAAATAAGAGATGCTGAATTCTTTCTACACATGATACAATAAAGCTAAATAATATGGGGTTTTAATTGTTCTGCAAGGGAGCAAGAGCAATGGCTCGGTGAGCAACTCCACAATGGCCCTCTCCCTCGCTCTGCAGGGCACTGAGATGTGCGCAACCTCAAGGGCAGCCTGGCGAACCGCCCCACATCAGTCATTCTCTTTAATGAGGCCCCTCCATTCAGACCCCATTTTCTTGTACACAATTCATTTCATTAAACGGCTGCAGCTGCAATTAGGAGTGGGAGAATCCAGGCATGTGTTTGGGTTCGAGATGTGTCTTGTGTGATTTTTCAAATACTTTGGGTTTGGCAGAAGCCGAGACACATTCTGTCAAGTTCTTGTTCCCCTTCGTTTTTTAAGCCCATGTGTATTCGAGAGAAATGTGGTCCATCTGATTCTCATTCATTTTCGCTTAACTCAACAAAAAAAGTTGTCTCGGAAGAACTAGAAAATATCCAAGCAGCAAATCCGGTCTCTTTCATGGAAGCCTTCTCAGAATCTTCCTCTCACCCCACCCCCCACTCCTCCCACCCAGACAGTTTGACCATCTCCATACAGGCCAACCATTTTCTTTGTTGCCTTTGACCATTTTGAACGTCTTATGTTTCCATAAGCCTGGGATGGCCCTCACTTTGACCCTTTTCTCTGCCTTTTGACTCCTTTTCTCCACGGCCTAACTGCAAATATGGTCGTCCCCCCTTACCCACAGTTCGTTACCTACAGTCAACCGCTGTCCAAGAATGTTGAAAGGGAAACTCCGGGTATAAGCGCTTCCTAAGTTTTAAATTGCACACGTTTTGAATAGTTATGCTTTTCACACCAAGACCTGACTCATCCCTTTCTCCAACGTCTCCACACTGTACACGCTCCCCGCCTGTTAGTTAATAGCTAGTAGCCATGGAGGTCATCAGATCCACTACTGTGGTATCTCTATGCTTGTCTGCAAATCACCCTTATTTTGCTTAATGGTCCCAATGGTCACGAGTAGTGATGCCAGCAATTCGGATATACCAACGAGAAGCCGTAAAGTACAGTGGGGCCTTGACTTACGAGTTTAATTCGTTCCGAGACCGAGCTCATTAAGGAGCTCGTTAACTCAAATTACTCTATCAACTCAATGCAAAAAATTGGCCGAGAGACAGCTGGTATCTCAAAAACTCGTTAGTCGGGACACTCGTAAGTCAAGGCCCCACTGTACTTCCTTTAAGTGAAAAGGTGAAAGTGCCAAGTTGATAAGGACAGGGGGCAAATGGCATGCTGAGGTTGCTAAGATCTACGGTCAGAATGAAATTGTAAGGAAGGAAAAGAATTTCTACTAGTTTTGCTGTCACACATCCATCTGCAAAAGTTACAGCCACAGTTACGATGGAAAAGGCATTATTACATTCGTGGGTGGAGGACGTGAACAGAACATGTGTTCTGATTGGCAGAAACTTGTGGCACCAGATAGCACTGAGCCTTCATGGAGACTTCAGCAGGGGATCCCCTGAAACGAGTGACACCAGGTCACCAAGCTGGTTATACAGACTCGGGAGTAGGTTTGGACTGAAAGAAACAAAAATCACTGGAGAGGCTGTGTCTGGCGATGAAGAAGCTGCCGTCGTATTCCCAGAAGAGTTGAAGAAGTTGGTTAGGGCTTGGTACTATCCGTGTTTTCAGGCAGCCACGGGGGGTCTCGGAAGGTATCCCCATAGATAAGGGGGGACTTCTGTGACCCCACGGTCCTCTGAGCTCCTGCTAGACTTCACCTGTAGCCCTCACCAGCCTTTCTTCCCTTCTGCTCTGTGTCGCAGTCCTCTGTTGAGCCAGGTTAGCCAAGCCCTCACTGATGTCTGCTTTCATGGTCAGCCCTGGACCTTAATTAAAGGTCTTGACAAGAAATGACAAAAATTGGCATTTGTGGGAAAACTGTCGCCCAACACGTTAATGATCATGTCTATCGATGTCCCTACGTGGGCTTTCAGGTAATAAGTGAACTTGAGGCTTGAGGACCCAGAATGGCAAAGGGCTTCTTCCTCTGTGTGGATGAGCGCTACGGAACACAGCCTGTTCCCTTTTCGTCTTGGCTGCCAGGAAGCTAAGAAGCAGTTGATGTCCAGTCATAGCAACCGTATTGAAAGCTAGCTTCCTTCTTTTTTCTTTTTCTTTTTCAGGGACTTGGTTTTCTATTTCTATATTATTAATGTTATAAGGGAAAAGAAAACCTATCCTTCACTGTCAGTCGCTTCAAAGTCTCTGTAGAACAACAGAGCAAATTAAAAATAATCAGAAAGAAGCTACTCATGACAGTTTCATCTGTAGAACAGACCGAGTAGTTAGGAGTAACGGGGAAAAGTGTTGCTTTTAATCTTAGATTTTTCATAAACTATTTGAATCTTTCCCCATGTACATGTATTAGTTAATATGAAATCAATTAATTTTTAAACTTAAAAATTAATTCCACTTAATTGTTTTTTTTTAAAAATATATATTATTTCTAATTCTGACTGCCCCAGGAACACAGCCTCTGTCATTCATATTCTTCCCTGAATCTCCCTTCTCAGAGCAGAGCCCTTTGTACATAACTGGAATTCACAAGCGTCTGTTAAGTAGATGAGAAATAGGCCCAAGTGAATTGAGAAGCCAAAGACAGAGCCGCTGGCTTTGGATCTTGAGACAATGTTGGATTCAGAGCCCAGCTCTGGCTGGCCACACAGTCCTGAGATCCGGTTACTTGGATCCATCAGAGCTTCAGTTCCTTCCTCTGTAAAATGGGACTGTTTCAGGGTTGCTTTGAGGATTAACTCAGAGACAAGATGCTTAGTATTACAAATTCCCTTCCTTTTTCATATGAATATTCCTGGACAGAAAACAAACGAACACACACACACACACACACACACTGTATGTTTTAAACAGGTAACTGACCACCGGAAGCTGCACTGCTGGGGGGCACAAGAGGAGGGAGGTGGCAGACTGGCACTGGATGGACAGTGCATGCTCTTCAAAACCACAGAAATGAGAGAATATAGATAAAAAAGAAAATCCAAGCCCAAACTTCTCTTCCAAGGGATGCGGTAACCCTTTCCTGGTCATAGAATCTTAGCCATCCAGGTGGAGAGAGTGGGCTGGATCACTGACTGTAACACCAGAGTGATGGAAGAAGGAAGGACGCTGGTTCTCCGCATCTAACTCCCCCTAGAGCTACAGTAGAATGGTTTTTATCAAAATGGAATGTGAGTACCCTGGGACGCAAGGATTTTATATGGCACACGGTGAAACAGTTATTATTTTCATTGTTATGCATTTATTGAATTATGGTTTGAGCTAGCACATCCAGACTGTGATATTGCACATTATTGTTAAGCATGTCTTAAAATGTCTTGAAAATGAGTAGATTTAAAGAAAACTATCAATCATTTTAGGACTGGTAGAACACATCCATGTCAAAAAAAGGGAATGTGGTTCTTCAATCACTGGAAGTGTGGAAAATACAACTTTAACATGTGGGTCTTGAGAAGTATTTGTCATAAGGGGAGTCGTGACACTGGGCCCCTCAAGTTTGGTCCCTAAATGACTTTTCCAAAGATTCGCCAATCCCACCTACACATTCCACTCTGGCCCCACTGGGTTTCATCCAGTCCACCACCACAGCTTGCATTCTCCCACCTCATGCCTTGATCTGCCTGGATACCCCTCCTCTGCCCTCCCTCAAGCAGAATCAACCCTCTCCCTTCGGGGCTCCTTGTGCACCCCACTTACTATGATGACCCTTGGCACCTTACACTGCAATTTTTCGGGGAGTGTCTCCTAAGCAATACCTTATTTATTTCTGTGCCCTGAGCCCCTAGCCTAGGGCATTAAATAACTTTTAAAAAGTGAAATAACTTTAAAATACCATTGAGGTCATGCTAACTCAAGGGCACAAATACTTGTGTTAATCACTGAGGATCAGAGGTCACAAAGAAAACATGGCTTTTCTCTCCCCACTACACTCCTGGTATACTCCAACGAGGCCAGCTCTACCTGGCATAAGCTTTCCTGGACTCTGCATCCTCTTTCTTAGCCTGTGATTATTTTTACAATTATTTAATTAATGTCTTTCTACGGGCGGTAGACTGTCAGCTCCCTGTGGGTAGGATCACATCTATCTTTGTTCACCATTGGTATTCCCAATGCTTAGCACCAAGACAGACACACAGCTGGTCTGGCGCTCCCTAAATATCAGCCATGTAAATGAATGAATGAATTTCTCTCCCTACACACACACAGTTGACCTTCTAGCACTTACATTGTTATATAGATCACTGAGGGGGCAGATGGTTGACACAGAGACCAGTGTAAACCCTCTTGTTTGTTTTCCAGGCAGATTACAGCAGAACACATACTTGCCAACCAGAAGAGGAGAAATTCAAAATGGTTATAGGGCATTCTCACTCACAGGGCTCAAACAACACAGAGCCAAAATAATTTTTTAAAGTATACTCCAGCAAAAGAGTATTTCCCTAGCCAGTTTGGCTCAATGAATAGAGGGTCAACCTGTGGACTGAAGGGTCCCAGGTTTGATCCCGGGCAAGGGCATGTACCTTGGTTGTAGACTTGATCTCCAGCCCTGGTCAGGGCCTGTGCCGGAGGCAACCAATCGATGTGTCTCTCTCACATCAATGTTTCTCTGTGTGTGTGTCTCCTCCTCTCTTCCACTCTCTCTAAAACTCAATGGGAAAATATCTTCAGGTGAGGATTAAAAACAACAACAAGAGTATTGACCGAGTCCTTTCAAGGATTTTCCCGGCCATCAAGAGGACTAGAACTTTAAGGACTAGAACTTTAAGAGAACTGAGGCGACCAGAGAATATATTACATACACTGACAGCTCAGAGCTGGGAGAACACCAGACCATAGGAAGAAAGAAGAAGAAAGAATCAATGTAATATTAAAACGAAGGCAAAGCCACCCTAAGAACTGCTTTTGTCTAGTCAGACAACAGATTTTCTAAAAGGATCAAACCTCCTTTATGAGCTCAATGGGTAGCAGAGTTGCAGGGAGAATGAAGAAGAAAAGGCTCAGCTTTGAGAGCTAGCGGGTCCACTGCAATGAACCACAGTCTCAGGTTGAGACTATCTAGGCTGAGGCCATGTGGACAAAGTCAAGAACAGATCCAACCATCCAGATTCATCCCGATACTGCCGAACCACGGGGGACTTGCTCCATCCCCTCCTTCACATTAGGGCTAAAGAGCCCGACGAGCAGATGCAGCAAATGATTAACCCAAACTCTCTACTGTGTTACAGGAGCGCCCAGTCTGCAGGCCGAGCCTTCCAGCTGCGTGGAAGGGCTCGCCTCCCTGCCCATCCTTGTTATGTGGCTACACAAGACCAAACAGCAAGCCTCCCCCAACCAGCATACCAAACAAAGTCCGTTGGCAGCGAGCTTTGCCTTCAGATCAGTTGTTTGGCATCACGTTTTAGCTCATCTATGGTCTATTATCTCTCAGTGGTTTTCTATCCCTCATGCATTCCTGAGGCATTCGCAAATGGTGCCAACTTGGAAAATAAGCAGTGGGCCTCTTGCTACTTTGTTGAAACATCTCCTGGTTCCAGGCAACCTACACTGCTCATGCCAGTTACATACACCAGATAAGAGTCGCTGGCTGGTCCCTGAGCTCCTCAAAGGCAGGGACCACTTTGTTTTTAATCCTCACCTGAGGACATTTTTTCCCATTGATTTTTAGAGAGAGTGAAAGGGAGGGAGGAGGAGGCAAGAGAGAGAGAGAGAGATCAATGTGAGAGAGACACATCGACTGGTTGCCTCTTGCACATGTCCCAACCAGGGGCAGGGTGCGAACCCACAACTGAGATACGTGCCCTTGACCAGGAATCAAACCTGCAACCCTTCAGTCTGTGGTCTGATGTTCTACCCACTGAGCCAAACCGGTCAGGACAGGAACCACTTTTCACTTATCTGTGGGGTCCCAGTGCCAAGATTTGCGTCTGGCTTATAGTAGGACAGCAAAAGGGGAGGCTGTTCAACTATCATACAGAAACCTGGTGGCGTACGGGACGATGCTCCAACCAACTGAACTACCCAACCAGGGCACATACCTCGGTTGTGGGTTCAATCCCGTCGGGGCACGTCTGGGAGGCAACCACAGCCAATTAATGTTTATTTCTCTCTCACATTGATCTCTCTCCCTCCGTCACCTTTCCCTCTAAAAATCAATAAAAACATACCTTTGGGTGAGGATTTAAAAAATAATCATTATCCTTGGCCTAGAGCTTACAAAGATGCCTAAGCTCTGTGGGCATTAATATCCTCACCTATAGAATACCATGAATACCCACCACCTTATAGAATAGCTATGAGGATGGAATGTGGTGACAATGTGCATAGCGCACCAGGCCCACGTGATCCCCATCCATTGTAGCCCTCACAATGGCCAGGTCCTCCATCAAAGCTGATGCAAGGAAAGGATGAAGTCAGTCAAAGTTTAAGTTGGTCCTTTTCTGGGAGACAAGCAAGCAAGAAAGAAAAGGGACCAACAAATGTGATTACCCATCCTGCGAGCGAGCGGTCAGACTTTCCTTTGCTATTTCTTGTCAGAGCTCAGAGTCCTGTTTCAACGCCAGCCCAGCCTCATCCCAACTTCTGCTTCATCTCCCAGTGAAGTCATAACGCTGGGCCAGCTCCCTGTCTATTGACACAGAGAGCCTGTGAGTCACAAATTCAACAGGATGACTTTGCTGCGGGGTGATTGACTGGAAAATGTTCCCTCATCTGAAAAACTTTTTTCAAGCAAATGGACATGCTTATTTTTGCAACATGGAGTGGAGGCTCTTTATTTATTTGACGTTGGTCTCTGCGACATTCCAGCTGGCCCAGGGAGGGCTCCCAACGCTCACGATTTGCCTTCTGAAGTTACATATATTTTTCCTCCTCGGGCTCCTTCTCCCTTCCTGCCGACTATTATATCTAAAGCAAACAGTCCCAGCACAATAGTTAGATTGCACTTGAATTTGGTGTTTACTTGACATTTACCCACTAGCCGTGCTGGACAGCTCAGTCATTCCAGAACGCGGCTCGGCCAGCAAGCATTGTGTCCCGCCTGCGCTCGACCCCAGCAGCACGGATCCTGGAAGAGCTAGATGGAGCCTTGGGAAGTTATTTGTGCTGCTAGGTTTCACTCTGACGCCTGAACTGGTGCATGTTAGTGGGGAGGCGGCGTCAGTGTCTTCAGTTTTCCCAGGAAACATCTTCTTTCGCCACATAGGGCAGATGGGTTATGCTGACACCACTCTTTCTTCCTTTAAATCCAACTCACACACAGCCACAGTGTTCATTCTAAAACAGATCTCCTCGAGTCCCTGGTGCTAGATCTTAGCACTGGGCACAGATCACTAATTTGATGAGCTGAGTCCCAGCTCTTCCACTTCCTCCTCTGTATAATAGACTTACTAATACAGACCTCGCAGGATCCTTGTAGGCATAACATATGCAAAGAACCTAGAGCAGGAGGAAGGTCTTAGAGACCACACGGTTCCTCCTCCCCTCCTGAGGTCCATGACTCTGGCTTCAAGAAGGAAAGGGGCATTAGTAAGGGCAGGTTGGAGGGGTTTCTGTGTCAGTTCCATGCAGGAAGGAGGCTTGGACTTGGCTGGGGCCCAGGACACGTATTTCACAGCCCCAGCTCTGTTCGAGTGTGGCATGGGGAAGTTTCCCCCGCTCCTGAGGCCTCTGTTTCCATGTGTGCGAAGTGGAAGCCTCCAGTTACATTCCAACATTGAGTCAGGAGGAAGTCCAAACACTGCCTAGCCCCAAAGCTGATGTATGCAGATGCCAGTATTTAAAAGGCCTATCAGCCCGACCAGCATGGCTCAGTGGTTGAGTGTGAACCTATGAACCAGGTGGTCACGGTTCAATTCCTGGTCAGGACACATGCCAGGGTTGTGGGCTCGATCTCCAGTGTGGGCTGTGCACGAGGCAGCCAATCAATGATTCTCTCTTATCATTGATGCTTCTATCTCTCTCTCCCTCTCTCTTCCTCTCTGAAATCAGTAAAAAAAAATTTTTTTAAAATAAATAAATAATAAAAATATAAGGTATATCTATCTATTAACATGGATGTCTGTGGTACATTGCTAAGTGAAAATAAAATTTACAAAACTGTGTGAAATGGTAATTGGTATTTTAAAAACAAATTTTAATATTTTCATATATGCATAAAAATTCTGAAAATTTATATCTGGACTGGTAGGATTTGGAAAATAAGCAAGCATTAATTTTTGAAATCAGAAACTTAACTTTAAAAAGTAACACAGTAAAAGGATCACAGGATTTTATTTATTTATTAAATGTGTTTGTGTGGGGGGTTTTTTAAATTTATTTTAGAGAGAAAGAAAGGGAGGGAAGGAGAAGGGAGAGAAACATTGATTTGCTCTTCCATTTACTCATGCATTCATTAGTTGTTTCTTGTTGTGCCCTGACCAGGGATCAAACCCACAACCTTTGCATAATGGGACGATGCTCTAACCAACTGAGCTACCCAGCAAGGGCACAAATGTGTTTTCTGATGCTCCTTTGAAACCCCATTCAAGTGATCATAAGGAAACTGAAAAGACAAAACTGACCAGGACAGAGTGGGAGCTGGGAAGCAGATGGACAAACTGTCTATAAACTCAGGTCAGAGAACGTGGGAAATGAAGCGACTGATTTGAAAGTGCTGGACCCTCGGACGGAAGTCTCAGGAAGTGGAAACACCACATTACCCTGAAAGTAAGGTATGTGTGGCAATGAAAACAAGATTATCGATTGAAAGTCTATATAAGCAGCAGTTGGAAAAATCCATCCATCCATCCATCCATCCATCCATCCATCCATCCATCCATCCAGTTAGGCGCTAAGATTCCTCCCCAGCCTGATGCAGCTGGGTGACTGCTTTCCCCCTCAACTTGGGCAGAAAATCACAGGTTTACTCTCTGGAGAACTTGATGGAAGAACTCTGGGGGCAGCGGAGCCTGCACAGCTGAGGACAGGGGCAAACAAGGACCCTTGAAGGCTGCACAGAGAGTGGTGATGCCGCCTTCCCTGAGTGGGCTCCAGGAACACTGGCTGCCTCACTTACTTAGCTGCACAGCCCTGGGCCTGCCACTTAGCCACTCTACACTGTAGTTTTTAACTGTAACATGGGGTTCATTTGTTCTATTTTATTTTTATTTTTTAGTGGAAGCAAAGCTTATTGAGAGAATCCAGTCCTGGAAAAGGTGCAACTGGGGTTCCAAAAATAGGCCAGTGTCCAGAACTTCCGTTCCATGCTGTAGCCAGGTGTAGTTCAGCATTCAAGCTCATTAAAGCCTATTATTCCATGTGTGGAGGCCCACATGGCCATAAGCCACCAGGGCACAGGGGAGTATATCCCCTGCCATAGGAGCCAGGAACCAGGAACCCAGTGCATGAGAGAGAGAGAGAGAGAGAGAGAGAGAGAGAGAGAGAGAGAGAGAGAGAGAGAGAGAGAGAGAGAGAGACGAGTGCACTTATTAAACAAATATCTATTGCATACCTCTTATGTACCGGCAAACCACACTATGTTCTGGAATAAGAGTGAGGCAGGCAGGGTCTTTGCCCCTTGAAGCCCTCCTTCTAGTGCACCACTGGCAGCACCCGCCTCAGAGGGGAAAGGAGTTAGTGCCTATGAAGTGCTTAGCACACTGCTTGGTTCAGCGTCTGACAGTCACGATGTTAATTATTAATCCGAATGTCCATGCTTCCTCCGCTTCCTGAAGGGAGAACACGAGTCCTTCCAGGACTCTCCCAGGAAGGACAAGGTTAGAACATGGCCGACACAGTCAACCAGCATATCATTCTTCAATGGTGATCTTGACTTTGAAATGCCCCTCTGTCCAACCTAACTCTTGACTGGCTTAGGAAGGGATCAGGTCACTCGCCGTTGTTCTAGATTTGACACAACCAAAAGAAAAGGCCTTGGCAAGTCCTGGCACAAACCCAGGAAGTGTGATTCCCATGTAAATTTACACCTGGCCCTACTTAACAGTATCTCTGTGAGGTTTTAGCTGAGCCTGGTCCTTGGTTGTTGCATCTGTAGGGACGTTGGGGTGTGAAGGGGCAAAGAAAACACAGTGAGAAAGCACGTTAGTCCTCAGATGCAGAATTGAATCAGCTCCCAACGTGTGGTACTGCAGAATGGTTAAAACTGGGATAACCAAGTCAGGTTTCCTTGCTGGAGGGGAGAAACAATGGCAGCTTTCACATCCTTTATCTCACTTAATCCTCAAAACAGCTTTGTGAGGCCAGGACATTCATAGCCCCAATTTACAGACAGGGAAAGTAGAGAGCAGCTAGATGACATAACTTGCCCAAGGTCATCTGGCTAGTTAGAGGTAGCACAGGGCCTGGAATCCAAATTTAGGGGTGGCTGTCCCAGCCATCTCCCTCAGAGTCTCTACACTATTTTTTTATTTTTCCTTTTTCCACCAAACAACGAATGTAACAAACATGGTTGCCTTTTCACTACTTTTTTTTTTATAGTTTAAAGTATTACATGCCTCCTTCCCTCCCCGCCGCCCCCTCCCCCCCGCCATTGACCCACTCCCATACCGGAGGGCAAGCCCCCACCACCTCGTGTCTGTGTCCATTGGTTATGCTAATATGCATGCATACAGGTCCTTTGGTTGCTCTTTATCTCTACACTACTTTCATCCTAGCCATTCCTTCATCTTCCTTAACCCAGTGAATTCTGCCAAGACCCTCCCTTCACTGAGCTGTAGCTAAAGGGTGCAAAGAATTCAACTCAGATAATGACACTGTAATCTGCACTCAGCCCAAAGATAGTGTCTTGGCTTTAAAGAAGCCCAAAAGAGTTTCTATTTCCTTGGAAAACCGAGTTTGTTGAATGAAACACAGAACACTGAAATCCAACAGTTCTGTATTTCCCATAAACACATCACTTGGAGCACTTTGCTGGGTGAAAGCGGCAACCAGAAAAATTCATCAGTAACTGACAACACAGACTGAGTACTGTCTTTGAGTAGATTACCTTCTTGAATCCCTATCATAATTCTGGGAATGCCACTAAGATTAGGTAACTATTCCAGAGCTTCCTCTCCTAAGATGTTTCTGATAATCCATTGATATAGCTGCGTCTACATTTGAATGATCGACTTTGAAAAGTGCATCAAGCACAATAGGAGATATCTGAGTACTGCAGAAACTTATTTTGGTCTTTTTTTTTTTTTCCACATTAACACTGGCCATCCCTCCCAGCACTCCCCACCAGTTGGTACATTAAAATGATTAACAAACACAATGTTTGTGAAGAAGAGGCAACCGCAGGGTAATCAAATGCATTGTTATTTTTTAAAAAATCATTTCCCTAGCTCCAAGTACATAATGTCAAATTGGCAAAAATACCCTATCTTCTTGTGCTGCCCGCAGACTGAGAAGAAAATTAAACACAGAATTGTTTGTTTCTCGTTTGCATTTCTCAGGGTGTGAAGCATTCATTTTCAAACCTCAAAATCCCTACACTTTCCATACTGCAAAAATTTCACCTCCGTTCTGATTGAAACCAAGGTACTGTGTTTTTCCCAGAAGGGCCACATTGTCCTAATCTACAATTCTGAGGGAGGAAGGCTGTTAAATTAATAGTATCTGCTCTAACCGGTTTGGTTCAGTGGATAGACCGTTGGCCTGCAGACTGAAGGGACCCAGGTTCGATTCTGGTCAAGAGCATGTACCTTGGTTGCAGGTATATCCTCAGTGGGGGGTGTGCAGGAGGCAGCTGATTGATGTTTCTCTCTCATCAATGTTTCTAACTCTCTATCCCTCTCCCTTCCTCTCTGTGAAGAATCAATAAAATATATATATAAAAAAGAAAATAGTATCTTTGAGAATATACTGTCTTAGTTCTCCTTTTGATTCTAATTCTTTTTTTGGGAAAGAGTGTATTAGGCCAGGGAAATCAAGGAGGAAATTCCAGCAACAGGTCATTTCCTACTGATTTGCCTTCTTTGCTAGGTCATTTACTTTTAAATGCTGTATTTATTTTCAAATGCATATAGTATCAGAGTATTTTTATGGCCTTAAAAACAAGCATATAAAAGAAAGAAAAAACAATCAGACTAGATAAAAGGGTAAATGCTAGGCCCTGGCGAGGTAGAGCATCATCCTGATACACCAAAGCTCTGAGTTTGATCCTAGGTCAGGGCACCTAGAAGCAACAACCAATGAATGCATAAATAAGTGGAACAACAAATTGATCTCTCTCTCTCTCTCTCTCTCTCTCTCCCCCCCCCCTTATTCTCTCTCTAAAAATCAAACAAAATTTTAAAAAAAAATGCTAATTAAAATGAGAGTTTTTAAAAAATGGTAAATGCCAGACCCTAATTTCTTTTAAGAGAAATATTACTACATATTATACTTTTAAAACATATTACTATGTACTATATTACATTTAAAAATAAACAACCTGAAAAGAGGGTTTTGTTGTTTGTTTCTGGGTTTTTTATTGTTGTTGTTTGTATCTTCTTAACATACAGGCTGAGGACACTGGATAGTTGAATCTAATACACTACTGTCAGAATAGTTCAAAAGTTTTTAAGATCACCCCATTACATTTAGAGCTTATTTTTTAAATAGCTTCGAGAATGCATTGGGCCTAAATTTGAGGGGGGGGGGATTAAGAACATAACTTAAATGATCAAACCTAAAGGTTCGTGAAAAAAAATTTAAAATTATGTTTCTGAGAATCAACTTTTTAATGTCTGTGATTCATTTTCTGCTCTAAAAACTTCAATACCCACTGTTTGGGTTTTAAAGGCAATGGATTTGGCTACAGAAAAGAGTGGACTCTTTCTCCATTTGGTTTTGGTTTGCCTTTTGGTTATTTTTGTTTGTGTTTTCGAGTTGGTTTTATTACAATGCCTTGGCCAGGCCGTTCTCTCTCTTTTTGTCCAACTGTTTGGAGAGGCCAGAGTTATGAAGGGCTTTATTTTCGGTCTCTTCCACAGAGCTTTTCAAAGAAGGAAAAGAATCGGAGGGAGAAAGAAAAGGAATGGAAAACAGTACCAAGCCAGTGAACTCGCAACCAGAGAGAAACATTATGGACAAGCTGGGCTCCCAGACAAATCGTTTCACGCGGGCAGGTTTGCTCACTTCCTTCATCCTACACTGAATACTTCCTGGGCACTGGTCCTGAAGATGCCACAGTGGGACACAAGCCACAAACAAATAATCAGACAATAGCAGTCCCCTGGGCCAGTGGCATGGCCGAGTCACCGCACGGCTTTAGTAGAGCTCAGAGAACAGTTCAAACCTGGATGGGGACTAACAGGCCACGGGACAATTCAGAGGGGGGCTCTGGGGTTTGAGAATGAGGAGGGCCCCCGAGGGGAGAAGAGGCATTCAGACAGGAAAAACGGCCAGTGAAAATGCACAGCGGGTATTCAGAGACTTGAGAGAACATCCCCTTAACGGTTAGGGAGGGTGGGGTCAGTCCCCAGAGATGATCCTGTAAAGTGTGTTAGCGCCCGAGTAGGAAGAGATTGGTACGTCAGGCTCAGAAGTTGGGTCCTGCTCCCTCAGCCTGAGGGGAGCTGGTAGCCGGGAGGTGAGCAGAAGGGAGCTTGGTGATTGGTGCGCCAAGTGGATTGGATCTAGCAGGGAAATTCCAGTGGGACTACTGGGGCGGTGAACAAGGAGAGGCAACAGTTTGGAGGTCACAGCAATAATTAAAAGCTACACATAAGGAGTGCCTGAAACAAGGCAGCCCAACTTGCAGTAGGAGAGAGAGAGAGAGAGAGAGAGAGAGAGAGAGAGAGAGAGAGAGAGAGAGAGAGAGACTTAGAAATGGAAATTGTTGAACTTCCTGGACGCCTGGTGCCCAGTTCAAATAAAGTGAGGGAGGAATCAAGGGAAATCTGGGTTTCTAGCTTGGGAAGCTGAGGAAGAATGAGGAAATAAGGAAATAACCTGGGGAAAACTATGAGAAGAGTCTGGGTGACAGGAGGTTCCTGACAAGAACGGGGATTGATGAGAACTGAAAGGAAAGGCAGGCTTCCTGCTGACGGACTGTTCAAAAAGCACATGCTTCATTCATTCAACAAACACAGAGCATGACCACGTGCTGGGCAGGCTCTGGACTGGGACTTGGGGATACGGTAGTGGAGAAAATAGCACCTGTCCTCATGAAGCTTACGGTCCCCCGGAGACCACATGCTGAGGGTCAGGTCCTGTGCTCCATACTTGACTTACAAGATCCCACCTACCCTCCTCATCACTTTAAGACGCAGGTACTATTAACATCCCCATTTCATGGAAGGACAGACAGGCAGGGCGAGGTTAAGCAACTTGCCCAGCTAGAAAGCAGCAGAGCCAGGACACAAACCCAGGACAACTAGTCCTGCCGCCCACTTTCTTAACCTCCACACAAGACTGGGGTTAAAGGAGCTGGAGTTTACAAAGGGATGCAAGTGGAGGCTGAGGGAAGCCGTTCTCACAGTTATTCATCAGGAGGTATTTCATTTCAAAAACAACTTGGATATTTAAAATGATCTCTTGTTTTCTCCTCATTAAAAGCATCTCTTTCTCCCTGGCCCCCAAAATAAAATAAAATAAAAGCAGCTCTTCCTAAATCCTGTGTAGCCAGGTGCCCAGATCCACTGCCCAGTTCTGGTGCAGCCCTCACTGAGACCCCATGCAGCTTCCTCCATCTATCACACCCCCTGCCTGGCTCCATATTAATCCCCCAGCACTAATGGTTTCCATCACACCTTCTGCCTACTAATGCAGTTTATACTGAAAAAAAAAAATCTATAATTCCAAGGACGTTAATAATTAACTTCCATACCACAAAACTTGTAATATCGGTTTGCTGAAATAAAGTCACCAGTAAGTATTTAATTCTTCTTTACAGGCTGTCTTCTATTATTATTATTTTAGAGTACAATTTAGTCATCAAAGGTTTACTCATCCTCATGTTTATAAATTATATAGGGCAGGAACTTAACTCTTCTGGACCTACCTGTTCTGGAGAGAGGGAGGGTCATAACCCTGCTGTCACACCAGGCACTTGCCTTGAAAGGCGATGATTTGTGAACTCGAAGTTCCTTACCTCTTTTAGAAATCCGAGGTGAATCTAGCGATTTCCCTTTATGATGCAACCAGAGGACTCACCAGATAGTTGCCTGCCACAAAGGAGGACTGGCTTTCTTCCTCCAAAAGACCTATTGGGAAATTCAAGTTTGTCTTTTTAAATTGAGTTACAGAATCTTGTCTTGATTATATGACATAATAATAGTGGCTTTCCAATTCATCTGTGTAATATTGTTTTTTTCATTTGTGGTGGTTACTTTTGTTAAAGGGCAAGGGCTACTGCCTTACTTAGAAAAATTAAAACAAAGCAGAGAAAAACCGTAGGAACTGGCTACCTAGGTTGGAAACTCCAAGTCCCGACTTACATGTTTACCTCCTGAGGCTGATGGCTGCCAATCAAGGGCTCATCCAAGTTCACTGGGGTTTGGGAACCTTGGCCTTCATGGAAAAGGGGATAACTTTTCCACACAACCCTGAAGTCCTAGCATCCCCAGAAATGTTTTGTCATCACAAAGAGGGGGGAGGGGGTAACAGGTGTGTTTCCTTTCTTGAGTCCTCCTTTTGAAAGGGGCAGTATCTTCAGAGTTAAAGTAACTGGCCTGCTCCTATGGGGTGGGGTTGAACCCCTCTAGGCCATGGGAGGGAGGGGCAGGATTTTCCTGTCAAAGCCAGGCCCGCCCGCCCCTCTCGCCACCTTCAGGCCTTCACAGCCCTTAGCCAGAGCCCAGTTAGGAGATGGAAGTCACCTTCCAGGGAGTCCGATTCTCCGGACCTAGGACCCAGCGTTGGCGGAAAGGGCCCGGTGAGCTCGGGGAGAGATGCATTCCAAGAATGCTTCTGAGGTCGGTAAGGAGTGGGAACACCAGGGATCACACCTACCCTGAGGAGACCTAAGAGGGAACATAGTCTCAGGACTCCAACAGGTGACAAGGACTTACAGTAGCCGGCAGCTAGAGCTCAATGGAGGTGGGTGCACACTCTGCCCAGGGATGGGGCTTCCACGCGTTTCCAAGCCCCCCTCCTCCCTTTTGTTTCCTGGGCCTACACCAGGCGGCCAGGGCGGCAGCGTTTCCCAATGGGGGGCTGTCGGTGGAAAGGGCGGGTGGAGCCCTCGGCGCGCCTGAATCCAAGCTAAACACCTCGCAAGCGGAAGTTCAGCAAGCGATACCGAACACCACACTCACGTTAAAAAAAAAAAAAAAAAAAAGGCACTCTTTGCCGAGAAGATGAGGGCGAAAACATTTCCCGGCTGGAAAACTACTGATCACAAACTAAGGGGGGACTCGGGGTGGGGAGGCAGAGTTGTAAGCCCGAAATAACGATCGCCGTTTCCTCTTCTCTTCCCGGCGGACGGAGGCGGCAGCCGCCAGCTCGGTGTGCCCCGCTGGAGCCGGGGGTCCCACCGCAGCGCTCCACCTCCCGGCTCAGTGCCCGCAGGGAGGGGGACCGCTCGGAGCCCGAGCCAGGCGAGCGAGTTGCCGTTTGACCTTCATCTCGCCATTTCACCTCTTTGTGACTCAGTGTGCTCACCCATAAAGCGGAAAGGAGAGTGCGTGGCTTGTAAAGTGCTTTGAGATTCCCTTTGAGATTCCCTGGTTGAAAGGTGTCTCACTCGCAGCCCCTCTGTCCGTCCCCACGCCAAAGCAAACCATGAGCCTTCCTCGCTCCTTTAAATGTCAAAACCTTTGCTCCTTTCCCCACTCCGGTCTCTTCACGTCCTTCCCAGGAGAGGAACACCCCCCTCCACCACCACCACCACCCCGGTTCTCTCGGGCCCCCTGTCTTCGTTGCACGGTGCTGGGCACCCGCCTCCTCTCCGCACCCCCCAGCCCCCACCCGGCAGAAGAGCCCACGAAGAGCCGTGCGAGGCCAGGCCAAGCGCCCGCACCGGCGCTCGGGACCGGAGCCCGGCTCCCGCGTGCGTACTGGAGGGACCGAGGGCTGGATGAGTCAGGCGGATAATCGCGCTTTTAGGGCGCAGACAGCGGCGAGCGCGTAACCCACCCCCTCGGCCCCCACCGGCCTTCTCAGCCGCGGGCTTCGAACCCAGGGACTGCCCAGGCCTCGCGGCGACCAGACCGGCGACCGGACCGGCGCCCGGTACCCGGAGCCCCACGCCAGGCCCGCCGCCGGCGTCAGCGTGGCTCCCGCCCGCCAGCTGCCGGGCTGGCGTCACGGGCTGGCTGAGCCCCGCCCGCGCCCCTCCCTCCCCCCGCCCCCACGTGCGCCGAGTTTGTTTATTTAGCTGCCATGGCAACGCGCGGGGGGCCGCGGGAGGGAGAGGAAAAGAATGGGAGGGGCGGGGCCTGGAGGCGCGCTGCCGCTCACTGCCAGTAGGAGGCGGGGGGAAGGGCGGGAGAGCCAAAAGTTATAAGTAAGGAGTGCGCGGCGGCTGCCGGCAGTTCTCCTGCCCGACAGAACGAGCGCGGCTGCGGGCGCGCGGGGAGCAGAGGCGGTGGCGGGCGGCGGCGGCACCGGGAGCCGCCAAGTGCCCCTCCCCGCCCCTCCGGCCCCCCACCCACCCACCCGCCTGCGGCCAGCGCCCATGGCCGCGCGCGCCTCGCGCAGCCCCCCGGACTCCGCGCCCTGTGCCGCCGCCCAGTCCGCAGCTCCGCGCCACCGCGGCCAGTCTCACCTGGCGGCGCCGCCCGCCCGCCACCCCGGCCACAGCCCCAGCTCTCCCGGCGACAGCCGCGGCGACAGCGACAGCGGTGGGGGACTCTGCTGAGTCGAAGACAGCAGCCCGGCCACCGGACCTACTTACTCGCCTTGCTGATTGCCCATTTTTATACGAGTTTACGACTTTTTAAGAACTTTTGTATACAAAGGAACTTTAAAAAAAAAAAAAAAACACGGGCATCTACCATTTATATTTAATCCAAAGAAGAAGGATCTCGGGCAATTTGGGGTTTTGGTTTTGACTTCGTTTCTAAGTCTTTTTTTTTCCCACTTCGTTGACTTTGGGGTTCGGGGTATCCCCACTGCTTCGGCCTGCCGAGGACCTTCTGGGCCCCCACATTAATGAGGTAGGTGCAGCGCGGGGCGAAGGGAGGGGTGCGGGTCGGGGTGGGACACGCCGGAGTGGTGATCGAGAGTGGGCCCCTGACTTCTCCCTCCGTGTGCGCCCCTCCCGGCCCACAGGCAGCCACCTGGCGAGTCTGACATGGCTGTCAGCGACGCACTGCTCCCGTCCTTCTCCACGTTCGCGTCCGGCCCCGCGGGAAGGGAGAAGACACTGCGTCCAGCAGGTGCCCCGAATAACGTGAGTGTTGCCCTTGGCCATGGGGGTAAGCCGGGGCGGGGGGGGACCTTCTGTGGGTAGGGTGGGGACGGGCGGAGCCCTGGGTCACCGAGGACCACCTCGGAGTCAGGGGAGGAGGTGGACACTGCACGGGCTCCGCAGCCTTCCCGAGGCGGCTTCCGCGCCCTGGGCTCAGCCGTACGTGCGTGTGGTCTGGACGCGGCGGAGCCGCCGGAGGCGCACACCCGGTCCGCACACGTCCTCCGGGGTGCAGGCGGCAGGGCGGGCGCGCGGGCCACCGGGCGGGAGGTGGTTGTGTCCACAGACACTGGCTGGGCCTGAGAGCTCGGCGCGTAGGCGTCCCCGTGGCTAGGACACACCGGGAGAGCCTCGGTGTCCCAATTTCTGGGACGGCGGGAGCGTCCCAGGGATCTGGCGAGGGAGGGACTCTGGCTGGCGAGCCGAGGCGCTTGCTCACACGCAATCGGGCAGACACAACTTAACACCCTCCGTATGGACGCACCGCCTCTCCTCGGACCCGGGTGTGGGTCGAGATTGCAGCCCTGGCACTGGAGCCCCCGGGCGCTGCCTGCCTGCTCGTTCCCCACGCCTGGGCGACGTAGGCGCGCTGGGTCTGCCAGTATGTCGGGTGGCGGCTGGAGACCACCACTGACGGCCCCTCTCCCGCCCTGTCCCCTCAGCGCTGGCGGGAGGAGCTCTCCCACATGAAGCGACTTCCTCCTCTACTTCCCGGCCGCCCGTACGACCTGGCAGCGGCGACCGTGGCCACCGACCTGGAGAGCGGCGGAGTCGGGTCGGCTTGCGGCGGCAGCAACCCGGCGCTCCTTCCCCGGAGAGAGACGGAGGAGTTCAACGATCTCCTGGACCTGGACTTTATCCTCTCCAACTCGCTGTCCCATCAGGAGTCCGTGGCTGCCACCGTGTCCTCGTCTGCCTCGGCCTCCTCGTCGTCCTCCCCGTCGAGCAGCGGCCCTGCCAGTGCGCCCTCCACCTGCAGCTTCAGCTACCCGATCCGGCCCGAGGGGGGCCCGGGCGTGGCCCCCGGCAGCACCAGCGGCGGTCTCCTGTATGGCCGCGAGTCTGCGCCCCCTCCCACGGCTCCTTTCAACCTGGCGGACATCAACGACGTGAGCCCCTCGGGCGGCTTCGTGGCCGAACTCCTTCGGCCCGAGTTGGACCCAGTGTACATTCCGCCGCAACAGCAACAGCCGCCAGGTGGCGGGCTGATGGGCAAGTTTGTGTTGAAGGCGTCGCTGAGCGCCCCCGGCAGTGAGTACGGCAGCCCGTCGGTCATCAGTGTTAGCAAAGGCAGCCCGAACGGCAGCCACCCGGTGGTGGTGGCGCCCTACAGCGGCGGGCCGCCACGCATGTGCCCCAAGATCAAGCAGGAGGCGGTCTCTTCGTGCACGGTCGGCCGGCCCCTGGAGGCCCACTTGGGCACGGGACCTCCTCTCAGCAACGGCCACCGGCCGACGGCGCACGACTTCCCCCTGGGGCGGCAGCTCCCCAACAGGACTACCCCGACCCTGGGAGCCGAGGAACTGCTGAGCAGCAGGGACTGTCATCCTGCCCTGCCGCTGCCCCCGGGCTTCCACCCCCACCCGGGGCCCAACTACCCACCCTTCCTGCCAGACCAGATGCAGCCGCAGGTGCCGCCGCTCCATTACCAAGGTCAGTCCTGGGGATTCCTTGTTCGGGCTGGGGAGCACGGCGTGTGCCGGGGCCCACGGGATGAGGCTGACCGCCCCCGCTTCTTCGCCCCTAGAGCTCATGCCACCCGGGTCCTGCATGCCAGAGGAGCCCAAACCTAAGAGGGGGAGAAGGTCCTGGCCCCGGAAAAGGACAGCCACTCACACTTGTGATTATGCGGGTTGCGGCAAAACCTACACGAAGAGCTCTCATCTCAAAGCACACCTGCGAACCCACACAGGTAGGAGGACGGACAGCCGTGGTGGAAAGGAGGGGGGGTGTCCAGCCCCGCCCGATAACTATGGTCTCTCTTGGGATGTGGGGTACAGTCTATCTCCTCCATCTCCTGGATCCCGGGAGAGCAGCAAACGGGCGCCTACTTTTTTGCCCAGGAGCCTTTTGCTTGATGGATGGTATCAGTGCTTGAATGTGCAGTTTTGTCAGGCCTTTCAAAGGCAGGGAGACTCCAGGCTGAACATGGGCCTCTCCTAGCAAAGCATTGCCCTTGGAATCAAGAAATTATACTTTGCAGTGGATGGGATTCTTTTCATCCTTTTTTTTTTTTTTTACTTTCTAGACAATTTTCATTAGCTGTTCCCTTCCTAGATTCACCCTTTCTATTTTTAGTTCTAGTCTTAATAATTAGGTTTTATTTACATTTCAAGAATGTAATGGGTCCGATTGCTGGGGTCCTGGTTTAGGATGAACTTCCATGTCAGCGTAAGTAGGTCCACAAGGTTGTGTGGAGTTGTTCTATTCAGGAAAATTACAGAAATGTGGGTACAGAAAAAGTGGCTTTTTACACCCAATTTAATGGGATAGGCTATTATAACTTGGCTTGGGCTGGGGGAGACACACTAGCAGACATAATTTCCAAATTCATTTCTACCACTGTGATATCTTGACTGCAAAAGAATGAAAATGTTAGCCCTCTAGAAGTGTAGGTTGAGGTGGATTTGTGTGTTTTCACTGATCAACTATCTAGCTAATGCCTCCTTAAATAAAACAAAAAGCAAAAAAGAATATACATAACGCATTCTTATAGTCTGAAAGTTAATATGGTCTTAAGTGATAGAAAGACATTCCTGGGTCCTTTCAGAGTTGGGTACTTGGGGAGTTGGTTTTAGTATTTGGGCTCCAGTTTTCCAAATGGCCAATTCTTCGTCGTCGTTGTTCTTATTGTATCTCTGTTTTTATTACTGAGGTCAAATTCAATCTGCTTTCTGTTTCAGTGGACTTATCCTGGATTGCTATGTCTTCTTGGATAATTGACCCCCTTATCATTATGCAACACCCCTCTTTATCCCTGATAATTACCCTTGTTCTGAAGTCTGCTTTCTCTGAAATTACTATAGCTACTCCAGCTTTTCTTTTAACTACTGTTAGCATGGTATATGTTTCTTCAACCCTTTCATTTTTTGTTTTGTTTTGTTTGTTTTTAGAAATCTCCATTTTTTTAAATTGAATTTATTGGGGTGACATTGGTTAACACAATTATATAGATTTCAGGTGTACCCATCATCTGTCTGTTTTTCATCCTTCAGCCATGGCTTTAACGGCTTTATTTTCCTGTTACAGGTGAGAAACCTTACCACTGTGACTGGGAAGGCTGTGGGTGGAAGTTTGCCCGCTCAGATGAACTGACCAGGCACTACCGAAAACACACTGGGCACCGCCCCTTCCAGTGCCAGAAGTGCGACCGGGCGTTCTCTAGGTCGGACCACCTCGCCTTACACATGAAGAGGCACTTTTAAATCCCCAAACAGTGGACGTGACCCACACTGCCAGAAGATAATTCAGTATTTTTTTCCCTTTACACGGTCTTCCCAATGAAGGGAGGAGCCCAGCTGGAAAGCACTACAATCATGGTCAAGTTCCCAGCAAGTCAACTTGTGAATGGATAATCAGGAGACGGGAGGAAACCCAGAGACAAATCAAAGGACAGATGGGGTCTGTGACTGGATCTTCTATCATTCCAATTCTAAGCCCAACTTGAATATTCCTGGACTTACAAAACGCCAAGGGGGTGACTGGAAGCTGTGGATATCAGGGTATAAATTAGATCCGTGAGTTGGGAGGGGGGCGGGGGGGAGGGAAGACCAGCATTCCCTGGAATTGTGTTTCGATGCAATAGACATATAAAGATCACCTTGTATTCTCTTTGCCTTCTAAAAGCCATTATTATGATGTTAGAAGAAGAGGAAGAAATTCAGGTACAGAAAATGTGTTTCAATAGCCTAAACGATGGTGCTTGGTGAGTCTTGGTTCTAAAGGTACCAAATGAGGAAGCCAAAGTTCTCAAACTGCTGCATACTTTGACAAGGAAAATCTATTTTTGTCTTCCGATCTACATGTATGACCTAAGTCAGGTAAATACACCTGGTTTACTTTAACATTTTTTTATGCAGACAGTCTGTTATGCACTGTGGTTTCAGATGTGCAATAATTTGTACAATGGTTTATTCCCAAGTATGCCTTAAGCAGAACAAATGTGTTTTTCTATATAGTTCCTTGCCTTAATAAATATGTAATATAAATTTAAGCAAACTTCTATTTTGTATATTTGTAAACTACAAAGTAAAATGAACATTTTGTGGAGTTTGTATTTTGCATACTCAAGGTGAGAATTAAGTTTTAAATAAACCTATAATATTTTATCTGAACATTGCCTTTTGTTTTGTTTTCCTCCCTGAAGAGGTAGGTAACAGAAACGTCAGTTTAAACACAGTGGGTAGGACGTGAGAAAAGCACACTAAAAAGCCAAATTTTATCTCAACAACAGATTTAAAAGAAGACTTTAAAAGACTACTTAGTTTGGCAATAAATGCAATCTATGTGGTAGGGCTGAAAACTCTGAGTAATGGAGCTCATAGAATTAAATTTACCTTTTCAGGTTGCTTTTTTCAATGTACATAAAAGTACGTGAAAAGCAGTTCCCTTACCTGAGTATGAATCTCCCGGCAGAAAGAGCTCGATCAATCATTCTTCAATTTGCTCAGTTTAATATGAAAGTATTCATAATATAAACACACATTCCAGGTTCACATTTTAAGAGATCCTTATGGTTTTTCTTTAAAATGAAATGAAAATATAAAAATCTGTCTCTCCGAGGCCTGGCCTTGCATTCAGAACAATTTGTAACAAAAGAAACTTCCCACAGCGGAGAACCCTAAGAACATAGTTCCACAGTGCCCTCCTGAGGATTAAAGGACTCATTTATGCTTAGTGCGTGTTGCAGATATTCTAGTTATAACCCTAAAGAAGTCAGCATCAAAGTCTCCAGCAGATTGTTTTAAAACGTCATCAGTCCTCTGAAGATGGCTAGCCCTTTTGTTTGAACAGACCAAGACCAGAGAATTACAAATTTTCCAAAGTCACAAAACTAAGTGTAAAGTAAAATTCAGTACATTTTTAAGAAATGTTTTTGTAAGCTTATTTCTGAAGTGATTAAAGCTTAGAACTGCACTGAGACTGCTTTGAGGTGGGTCCCTATGTGTCTGCAGTTCATTTGTGGCAGTCACAGAAAAGGAAAAAGCATTTGTGAAACTTGCTGGCACTGTATATTTGTAAGGGTGATGTGGGTGACTGACTCACATCGTCCAGTGGATGGAAGCTGACTGGCATTTCCTTTCGACTGCTTATTAACCATCCACTATATCCAGTGTCCAGTAGTGTGTGCATTTTATAAAGCGAATCAAAAATAGCAATTCATAAGAGGCTCATGGTGGACCAACACAAAGTATTTCTCTTGGCTTTTTAAGAGTCCGGCATAATAGGGGAACATGGCATATGTCTTAGCTTAAAAGAAAACAGGTGCACCAACAGGATGGAATTTTATGTGGCCAAGACCATATTCAAAGCATACTTAATGACATGGAAAAATGCTCATGGTATGTTAAGTGGAAAAAGCAGGATATAAGACTATAAACAGTATGATTCCAATTGGATAAGTTTAAATGCGTGTGCATTGAAGAGAGAGAAATAATAGAAAAGAGTTGCCCTAGCTGGTTTGACTCAGTGGTAAGAGCTTCTGCCTGCAGACTGAAGGGTCCCAGGTTCGATACTGGTCCAGGGCTCACAGTGTGGGTCATACAGGAGGCAGCCAATCAGTGATTCTCATCACTGATGTTTCTATCTCTCTCTCTTCCTCTCTGAAATCAATAGAAATATATTTTTTTAAAAAAGAAGAAAAGGGGAAAGACTAGGCTGAAATGTCAAAATATGAATACTGCCCTGGCTAAGTGGCTCAGTTGGATGGAGAATTGTCCCCTGCACCAAAAGGTTTTGGGTTCAAAATAAAATAGGTGAGGAAGATTTTTCAATGTAATATGACAAAACTATTCAACATGCACAGATAGCTAAAACTATTTAGGGTCTTGTCAGTCCTGAGCTCCTGGGTATACTGTCATTACTGCGTTACAGAGCCTCTCATACTGTATAATAAAGAGTTATTAATATTTTCGACGCCTACTTATCCCATTTTTCTTATGAGATTTAATTTTATATGTCCTCGATTTTAACTTGTGCGCACAAAGGATTAACAACTGTTTCCTACGCATCAACACATTTTCAGTCTATCTCTTTTCCAGCAAAATATTCCTTCTACCTGAAAAAATGCTTGACTCTTACAACCCTGTTATGGTTGGGTGAAACAGGAACTGTCACCATCTCAAGTCGGGGAATCATTCCTTTCAAAAACTGTTCCCTGTTAGAAGATCTGTATATTAAATAACCATTGTCACCCCAATAAATGAAATAAAAATAAAAATTGTTCCAATTTTCAGAAACATGCAATGTTATTTCACATTTGGAGAGTAACCATTTTTAAATATAATGTCCTTACATAATAGATAGCCCAGGTAAGAGAGCCCTTATGCTATGAAAGCAAGTCCACAGGGAAAATATTAAAACAGGCAGTGATGTTACCTGTTGTACTTGGATATATGGGAGTGCCTACATTTAGCAGCCTATGTCAGCCACCTTTTCTGTTATATGTCTGCCTTCTGACGCTTCATTCAGCACAGCACTGCACATCCATAAGTGAATTTACAGTCCATTTTCTCTCTCTTTCTACTCCCTCCCCCTTCTCTCTCTCTCTCTCTCTCTCTCTCTCTCTCTCTCTCTCTCTCTCTCTCTCTCTCTCTCTCTCATACACCCATAGTCATCATCCAGTCCTACACAAACTTGTTTTTAAATTTTATGCATTCTTTTATCATCTTACTTATTATGTATTTTATTTTATGTAGTTATTTTTATTTCCTTATAATTTTTAGCACCTTCTAGAGGCTCTTGTAGAGTGACATGCTTTTCTAGTGCTAACTCTATGTCCACTTCCTAAAGTTTATGAAACTCTCATTGTTCACTGCAGAGTCATTCAATAATATTTCATGTAAAACCACCAAGTACTCTACATAATGAATGCTGTGGAACACGGATCTCTCTCTTTTTTGTTCTTCACATTAGGTGAAACTAAAATGAAAGTTGAAAGCAAACACCTTTTGGAAGCTTTTGCCTTAAGCAGGAGAGAGAAGTGTACATTTCTCACCATCTCCTGAAAAACTAACAAATTCTTAAATCCTTATGAAGTGCCTAGAGCTTCAGTGCCCTGATCACAGTCAAAACACAGGGAAAATCAACGGTTAAAATAGCGTAAACACAGAAATCTTTCTTTCAGGCTGGTATCAGGGCTGCCATAGCCAGGCAACTTAGTTAGGGATAGGAGGGCCCGTGGGGTAGGAGCATCCACCCAGTTGCTTCTCTGGACTCATGCATGTCGAGAGTTTATCTTTTTAATTGTTTTCCATGATGTCTTTGATATAATCACTTTTTCAAATTGCTTCGGTGTTCTCGGCACCCCAGATGAGTCAGCATGTTACAACCAGTCCTCCCAAGTGTCCTTCTCCACTTGTTCTTAAAGGAAAAGGTGGAAATAAATAGAAATCTAACTTAACAACTACAAAAGTAAATTCATATCCCAGGATCCAGAATCTGTTCGCTTACAACTAACAGAACATTTTTTACTGATGCCACACAATAATTATAATGATACCCAAGACTGTGAGAACCAGTTGTCATCATTGTATGTGTCTCTTCATGTCTATGTTGCATGTTAGTATCTAATCCAGCGGTTCTCAACCTGTGGGTCGCGACCCCTTTGGCGGTCGAACGACCCTTTCACAGGGGTCGCCTAAGACCATCCTGCATATCAGATATTTACATTATGATTCATAACAGTAGCAACATTACAGTTATGAAGTAGCAATGAAAATAATTTTATGGTTGGGTCACAACATGAGGAACTGTATTTAAAGGGCCAGAAGGTTGAGAACCGCTGAGTAAGAGACCAGAGAAGTAGCTCTTTATTGAGAGAGAGAGAGAGAGAGCCTCAGGTAGAGGTTTGACAATCTAAAATCAATTAGGACGAACCATCAAATCTGTCCAGTCCAGGGCATCTGGGGCTGGGAGGTTGAGTGGGGTTATACCTATAATATTTGACCCTATAGTAACTGGCACTGAATCAACATATTACTGAATGGCCGCCAGATCGCCATGACACCAAGCCAATGCATTCAGATGCTATACTCACATGCTCACTTAAAAGCTAAAGTGGGTAAATAACTTCACAGAAAAATTGCAGGAACCCTAGACATACTGGATTCGATTCTGGTCAAGGGCACATGCCTGGGTTGTGGGCTTGATCCCCAGTAGGGGACGTGCAGGAGGCAGCCGATAGATGATTCTCTCTCATCATGGATATTTCTATCTCTCTCTCCCTCTCCCTTTCTCTCTGAAATCAATAAAAACATATATATATTTTTTAAAAAGGTAAGGGTGGACTTTCCCTCTCCCATCCCCATTTTACAGATGACCTAACTGAGGTTCCCTTTATAGGTTAGCATTTTGCTTTTGTTTCTCATCTTGTTGACACACACAAAAGTGTTTCTCTTCTAGTACTTTCTTTGGTTGTTTTTGTTGTTGTCTTTTATTGATCTTTTAGAGGGAGAGGGGGAGAGAAACCTCTATGGACTACCTACTGCACGCCCCCTACTGCGGATGGAGCTTGCAAGGCATGTGCCCTGACCAGCAATCAAACTGGTGACCTCTCAGTGCATGGGACCATGCTCAACCAATTGAGCCACACCGGCCAGGGCTCTTCTAATACTTTTGTCTTCAGTGTGCTGGGTAGGCAGGCCTACAGGCAAAATAAATACACCCCCATTCAAAAGGCTTTGCTAACATCCAGGTTCTCCCAGTAAACCTGCTTAAGAGTCAGAAGACCCAGACTTTCTGTTCCCAGTGAGAGCGCTGTTTCCCTTGTCCAGGCAGACTGACCCGGAACCCCAGGTTTCCTTCAGCTCCTTCTTGCGCTGGTCACTATGTCATGCACTGGTCTACGCTTTTAGTTTGATGGGGAAGACAAAGCTCCTGTTTCTGTCCTGCCGCTGGCTGAGCACACAGTTCTCCAGGTCAAACACATCAGGTCAAGCCCTGCCCCTACTTCCCCAAGGTCCCCAGCGTGGAGTGAATGAATGGATTTAACCTCCTCCAATTGTGGCCTCCAGCTAGGTGTCCCCTATCTTCTGCTTAAATAGCCAACCATTCCTTAAATGGATGGGCCACGCTAAACGACTCTTGGCTCCCAACACACCTTGCCTATTTCAGCCTTTGAGCTTCTGCTTGCAGGTATTGATCTCTGCTGTACTGTGAATATATGACAATTAAACATTTTGTTAAAAAAAAAAAAAAAAAAACTTTGAAAGCTTAAAGGAGGCATTTTCCACTCTAGGCTCCTGGATGGGCCAGTCTGCCCACATGAGGCCCATCAGTCACATCTAGTTGGCCCAAGGTCGCATCAGGTCAGGATCTGAACGCCAACCAGTGCCTAGTTCTCACTGTTGGTGGTTCTCTCCTGAGAACTCAAGGGAAGCTTAGAAGGGAATAAAATTTTTTTAAAAACACCATGTAGGCCCTGGCCAGGCAGCTCAATTGATTAGAGTGTCATCCTGTGATATGCCAAGGTTTCTGGTTTGATCCTTAGCCAAGGCATATACAAGAATGAACCAATGGCACTGCCGGCCCGTGTGGCTCAGTGGTTGAGCATCAACTCATGAACCAGGAGGTCACAGTTCAATTCCCGGTCAGGGCACATGCCCGGGTTGTGGGCTTGATCCCCCGGGTGGGGCGTGCAGGAGGCAGCCAATCAATGATTCTCTGTCATCATTGATGTTTCTATCCCTCTCTCCCTCCCCCTTCCTCTCTGAAATCAATTGTATACACATATAAAATCAACCAATGAATACATTAATAAATGGAACAACAAATCTCTTTCTCTTTTCATACTTCTATCTTTTCATTCCTCTCTCTCTAAAATCAGTAAATGAAAAAAATGTTTAAAAATAAAAACACCATGCAAAAAAAGGTAGTTTAAAAAAAATTCTATATTCAATGTGACATTGTGCTCTATGTCCAAGAACTTATTTCATTGTTCTCTCTAGTGCTTCTGTAATGCTGTGTTACCAGCCACCTAAGACAGGAACTGGTCACTATAGGGAACACAGCAGCCATTCCCTAAAAGTGTTAAAATATAATCCTGGCGCTGTTCTGCTCTCTTTTTTCAATGCAGTTCCATTCAAACAAATAAAATCTGCTCAAGGACCTGCTTTTCCAGTCTCCGTGCAAAGGGGTGAGGGGAACCGAAGATAAATAAATGTATATAAACATGAGTGTCCACAGATATTGTTTCCTGGTACATTTGCTCCTCGAGGGGTATAAGACATAACGTCAATGAAAATCAGCATCCCGGCCCTAGTAAAAACTGTGTACCTGTTGGAACTATGCCATCGCATAGTTCTTGGAGAGGCTCAACCACATTAACTACAACCACAAATACCATATTTTTTTCTCTCTACAATTTTCTTGATTGCTCATTATTTTAGATACATCCAACTTGGCTATCAGGTACATGTCAAAGCATGTACAACGCGTTATTCAGGTTTGGCGTGAAGGCTTTGCCTTAGTCAACAGAACATCACAGACCTCTGTTGGGATGAATGATCCTGGCAAAAGGGAGCTCGAGCTGCAAACCAAGGCACCTCAGGTTTCTATGACTTCGTGGCTGCACATCGAGACCAGGGCACAGCCTGGTTTTGTTCCAGGCACAGGGAACTTTATAGCGAGGGAGCGCAGATGATTTCATCAGGACCTCTGGGTGCCCAAGCTTGTAGAAACAGGAGGCTTTGCCTAAGGGATTCTTTTCATTAAAGACTTTGTTAGGCAAAGTCACTCAGGCCTCCGAGTCTGATTTGCAATTTGTGCCTTTGTGAAAGGATTAGAAGATGGCTATTGTTTCATGTTGGGACCTCAATTTGCATTAGGGAAACACGCACGTTACCTCTTCCAGGTTTAGAGTTCTCCTTTATTTTCACTTTCTTGTCCTGATATACAATCGACACTGCATGTTAAAAATTTGATAACACTGCTTGGCCCCGTGTTTGCACTGATTAAGAAAATGCGCTAGATTGGTTTTCACTATCAGTGGTGGAGTCCACCTGGGCGCTCCAGCAACGCTAAGCCAGTCAACTGACAAATAACACAAAGGTATAGGTATACACACATTTCATTTACTTCCTTAATTGGAATGCCTGGCACTTAAAAAAAGGAGGGGGGTGTCCTCATCAGACAAAAAGAACTACAAAAAGAACTGGAGCCTGGCTCAGTGGTTAAGCGTCGACCCATATGAACCAGGAGGTCATGGTTCAATTCCCAGTCAGGGCACATGCCCAGGTTTCGGGCTTGACCCCCAGGTGGGGTGTGCGAGAGGCAACCCATTAATGATTCTCTCATCAGTGATGTTTCTATCTCTCTCTCCCTCTCCCTTCCTCTCTGAAATCAATATATATATATATATATTTTTTTTTTAAACTGAAAGAAAAAAATCCTCTGGCTGCCTTGGAACATATTTGAACACTTCCGTCCAATGTCTTCCTTTATAAATACAGATTTGAGAAAACTTATTTTAGGTTTGTGATAACAATACTCTCAGCTGTACCTGCTATTTAACTACGTGTCCTTTGGTAAACAATTTTTAACTAACATTTGCTTTGACAGCGTTCCCAGGTTGGCAGCATAAAACCTGGAATGGAAACGGCGTGAGGAGGGACAATTTCTTGGATTGTGGGTTTAGAACTCGTGGTTTGTTTGTTTTCTTTTTAGCTCTTCAATTGCTCACATCTTCATTGTCATTGACCACGGGAAAGTATTTCTTGTGGGTCAGGGTGTACCGTATGAGTGTACTTGGAACTTGGACTTGGGAGGTGCTGAGTGAGTGAGCTGGAGGTAGATGGAAAGTATCCACATTCATTGATCACCTGCGGTCTGCCAAGAATTTTGCTAGATGTTAGGGAATTTGCTCTCGTACCCATTTCGTAGTGGAGAAGACAAAGGCCTGGAGGACTCAAGTCACTTGCCCAAGGTCACACTGCTGTGATCAGAACCCAGATCTCCCTAAGCTCTGCCTCTTCCTGCCACATCACACTGCCTCCCGGATGAAGGGAAGCTAACTCCATTAGGGGGATTATCTGCTCCTCACCTCCTTGGAATGCTTTTTTTTTCCTACTAGTAAACAGGACTTCTGTTTGGTATACAGGAAGCTGTTGGACAAGATTAACCTAACCCACCCCTCTCTCTAATAAAAACAAAAGTAATCTCTGTCGCCCCATTAAGAATATGCCGCATTCCTCTATGCTCTGTTTCTGCATCACGGCACCCCCAGAGCCTCTATAAAATCATCCAGAGTAAATAAGCCCTTGCTTTTCCTCCCTGGATTTCATTTACTGATTCCAAAGCACTTGACACACGTATTCAATTAGAATAAAGACTAGCAGCCCTTTTGATAGTTTGGCCAGTTGGAAGGAAGCCTACAAAAGTATGTATCTTTTGCTGAAGATCACACCCTCTGAGGCCCCTTGAATGTAGAACACAGAAGAAGAAGTTAGCCAACAGGAGTGGCACCTTGGACTGTGGCGCCTTACCTCTCCCTACCCCCCAACTCCCCTCTTTTTTTCTTTCTCTTCTCTTTCTGGAGGGTGGCTCTTTGAGCCTACATTCTCAGCCACGTCCCACGGGAAACACTGCCTCTTTGCCATCTTCCAGACTGCCCTGCCAACGTGCTCCCTAATACTCTCAATATCTAAAGAGAATCTGTTTTCCCTTAAATGGCATCTCAACCTAAAATAGATCTGGGCATGTGCCATGGGGCATGAGCAAATGACTCAGATCTCAGAAGCAGGGAAGGCTCTTCAGAGCCTGGGAGCACAGTCTGGGAGCCAGTCAGAACGCAGGAAACAAATGAATGGCAGAGCTCGGAGGAGTTCCAAAGGACAGTCACCTGAAGGCTCCTTTGCTCAAAGGAGAACGCCGAGGCCCCAGTCTCCCACAGTGATGCCACTGCAGGCCCTCATCCTCAGCCTGCACATGGGGTCCTAGATGAACTTGCTAAGCAAGACCCAGGGATTAGGTTCTTATCCAGTTCTTTCTATCTAGCAATAGGGCCATTGGTTAAGTATAAGCCCTAGAATGGCCTTAGAATGAGCTACCATGCTCTATTAAAATGATCTGGTGAACATTAATAAGTGAGAGCCACCGTTTACTAAGGCTTACTGCTGCTGTCCCTAGGCTCAGTATTTTACATGCATTTTTCTTATTTAGTCTCCACAATAACCCTATGAGGAAGGAAATATGATTCTCTTCATTTTAAGGATGGGAAATCTAAAGCAAAGAGTTTAGGTACCCTGCCTTAAGTCACAAAGCCAGTGAGTGGTGAAGCTGGGATTTAAACCTGATTCCACCAGTGCGGTGTTCTTGAGCCATATACTCTTCACACGCAGAAGAATTTCGGACATTAACAGGAAAGCCTATATAATATGATCCAACTTGGTAAAATATATCTGATTGTGTGTTTGGTGGTATATTTGCACTGGGGAAATTCTAGAGGGACCACTCTATGTCAATTCCTTGGAGCAGACTTCCCTGATCACCCTGAAAGAGCCATCTTCACCCACCCCTGTTATTTTGTGTTTTTTAAATGTGCTTGATTTTTCCTTGTGGCACTTATCATTACCTGAGATGCAATGCATACTGTGTCCATTTATTGCCTGGCTCATCTCTAGAATGAGGGGCAGGGTAATGCCTTAAATGGTGCCTAATATGTAGTAGGTGCTCAACAAACATTTGTGGACTTGAATGTAGCAAACTTTTTAAAAATTTTTTATTTTAGAGATAGAGAGGCAGAGAGAGGGGAGAGAGAGAGAGAGAGAGAGAGAGAGAGAGAGAGAGAGAGAGAGAGAAACATTGATTTGTTGTTCCACTTATGTATGCATTTATTGGTTGACTGACCACGGATTGAACCTACAACCTTGGTGTATCCAGATGACACTTGAACCAACTGAGCTACCTGGCCAGGGTGCAAACTCTTAATACTTAATATTGAGTCACACCCCCCCCCAACACACACACACACAATCTTTTGCACACACCTCATGCTTTCAAACAGGAACAATGTAAATTTTCACTACTTCAATAGAGTGGATTTTTTTAATATTACATCTGAAATTCTCTGAGTTAAAAAATATCCACTTAAGGATCCAGAATCTAAACTGGTCCACTTGAAAATGCAAAAAGTAGACCTCATTCATACTGGACATACACCTTCTCAAGAGCAGGAAGTTCTTTCGATGCAAGAAAGGAGACCAGCGGACATCTACTTAGATAAACTTGCTTTGAGTCAAAAGAGGCTCATTAATGTTTCAACTGCTGATCCATTTAGCGTCCTATTCACCCCACAGGCTTTTCTGAGCACCCTCCTGGGGGGTTTCAAAAGATAAACCTTCCGGTCATGAGATTCAATGGAACAACAGCAAAAGACAATGGACTGCAGAAGAAGGGATTGAAGTTTTTGAGATGAATGAATGACCGCCTATCTGGCTCATGTGCCAATGAAAGGAACATTTGAAATGAACTGATATGAGTTAGTAATAAACTCTCCTTTCTTCTCTAAAAAGGGATTAGGCCTCCTGTGAATGGGAGTCTTGTCTTCTAGTCCTACGGTCTTGACCTTCCCTTGCATTGTTCTCCTCACTTTAAACCAAGGGTGGCAGCTTGAGGTTTTTCGTTCTCAACCGTGTCCTTCCGAGGGGCGACTTTTGCCCCATCCACAGCCACAAGAACCATGTACCGGTCAGGAGCCAAGTATTCTTGCATTGCATGCTGAGGAGGGGGCTGCCTTGGCGGGCTTCCTTCCTCCTTCTCCACACAGAACCAAGCTCCTATATAAAATTCATAAATTCTTGGCAGGGAAGAAATCCTCCCATTGGAAGGAACAGATGTTCTACGAGTAACTTTTGCCATTATACTCTGTTCCTAATATCATAGTTTTAAAGTGTGGGGGGATGTTAACATTTTTTTTTTTAAATGTCAACATGTTCTGGGCAGCTTTTCCATCTCCATCTGTGGCATACACATCACCAGTCCTCCCACCGCCCCTTCCTAAATTTCCAGAGACTAGTTGCGAATTGGAAAGATATTAAAAATCTTTCCAAAGCGGAAAGTTCAATTCAACAAGTATGCTAATGTATAACCTAATGCAGAGAGTAAGACACTGTTTCCCACCCAGTTGTAAATCTCAGAAACACTCTTTCCCTTCTACTCTCAGAACTTGGAGGGGTCTTACAAGACTTTTAACAAGGTAATTATGACCAATTAACATGCAGGGGTGATTCCTGGTAACAGAATTCCATGAGAGCAACCTATTCATAAAATTCTCTTTCTTAAAAAACCTTCAATCCCGGATTCAAATTTAAGAGGCTAAGACCGTTTTCACTTCGTTATCACCTCGTTAAACTGCCCACCTGAAATGCCTGTGTCCCAGGTGACCACGGGGAAGGGTCAAGGTCAGTGGGTGCCACAAACCTCGCCTGGGAGGAACTTCAGAAAGCGTGACTTCATCCCAGTTGGTCCGAGGAGGGGGTCCCCCTCCCCCGGGACAGCTATGCCCACTTGCCGCTGCTTTGGCGAGGGCCAGAGCGCCTGTGGCCGTGGCCTGGTCCCAGACACTCCTGAACACATTTGCGTTCATAGTGAGATTTCAGTGAGCGGGCTGGGTGGGGTGGGGTGGGGTGGGGTGGGGTGTGGGATCCGCCGGGCAGAGGAGAGGTGACAGCGCGGGCGGGGTGGGGAAGTAGCGGACCAACATTCAAATGCGCCGAGGATCCTCCCTGAGTCCCGGCTCTTGGGCCGGGTTTCCCCTCCTTCCCTCGGGTCGGAGCCAGGCGAGCCTCAATCCCCAGATCCAGTGGCGGGACCCAGCGCTGGGACGGCCAGGTCCACCCCGAAGACCCGGTCCCCGGAGCCTTTCGGTGCCCGAGTGGAGTTGTGAGTGTGAGCGCGCTAAGGGCGGGGCGCGTGGTGGTGGGGGGGGAGGAGGGGCACCCAGGCGCAGAGCCGACCCGGGCCCGCGCACCTACCACTCGGGGGGGGGGGGGGGGGGAGTCAGCCCAGGCCCCGGGCGGCCCGATCCGGCTTCCCCGGCATCCTCGCGGGGAGGAGCTTGGTCTGTGCTGCGGGTTCGGGGGTAGCCGGGGCCGGGGCGGGGACGAGAGCGGCGCACGAAGGAGCCGCGGCCCATGGGCGCCCGAGGCGGAAGCGAGCGCGGGGCGGCCCACGGTCTGCAGTGCCCCCCGCCGGACGGCCGGGCACAGGACGGCTCCCGGCGTAGGTCCCGGTGCGCACCGCTGCGGGGCGACGCGCGCCCCCTTTCTTTCTGCGGAGGCTGACCCGGGGTTAACGGAATTTAAATCAGGCCCAAGGGCAGTCGAGTCGCACCCCGGCTCTGTCACATCCTGGCCTCCTGTTCCTGGGAGCTCGGGACTGCTGCCTCCTCTCGTAGCTAAAGGGGATAATGTCCCCCGAGGAAGTGAATGAAATAAAGTGAGAGCATGCATGCAAGTGCATGGTGTGGAGTAGGTACCCCATAAATGGCGGGCGTCATTATCATTGCTATTATTAGTATTAGTTGGCTACACCTTGGATGGGGGTCTCGCCGAAGTCTCTGCTCTTGGGGGGGGGGGGAGGAGGAGGGCTGGCTTCTGCCTCTCCTCTGAAGTGGAGGACCTGAGCACCCAGCCTCGCTGTTCGTCCATCTCCACCTATAACTGTGCACTCAGCCGTCCCCTGCTTGAACCTAACATCCTCATGCAAAACAGGAATAATTATACCCGACTCAGAGTGGCGGCAAGATAAGAGCTGCTGCTGTATACTCAGGGCAAGCCTCACCCTCTCGCCCCTTCCCCAGCCAGCAGGGTCTCGAACGCTTGTGCCTGTAGCACAGGGTAGGTGCTGGGCAAGGCCCAGTCCCTGCACACAGGCAGCCAGCACGCCCAAGCTCCCTTAGCTTATAGCACACAGTAGGAGCTCAGCACAAGCCCCGCCCAGCCCCAGCACTTGGTAGCCATTGGCTGGGCACTCCTTGTCCCAGCCTCTGACCTGGGCTCCTTGGGCTGCAGGAGGCTTCTCTGTCATCTCTCCTGGAACCCGCTCACAGATGCCTCAGTTCCTGCCTGGAAATTAGAAGTGTTAGAAATACTAAGGGGGGGGGGGAGGGGGGCTGGGTGAGGAAGATGAGGGATTGAGCAAAACAACAACCAAAACCTCATAGATAGACAACACTATGCCCATTAACAAAGGGAGATGGGGGTGGGGAGGTAGGAGAGAGAAAAGGGGAGATAAATGATCATGGAAGGAGCACCAGCCCGGTGGCTCAGTCAGTTGGAGCCTTGTCGCCCGCCCCCCCCCCGCCCCCCACCTACACACACACACACACACACACACACACACACACACACACCAAAAAGGTTGCCAGTTCATTCCTGTCAGGGCACAAGGCACATATCTAGGTTGCAGATTTGATCACGGGAGGCCATCAATCTATGTTTCTCTCTCTCTCTCTCTCGCTCTCTCTCTCTCTCTCTCTCTCCCTTCCCCTCTCTCTAGATCAATAAACATATCCTCAAATGAAGATTTTTTTAAAAATAGTGATGGAAAGCCCTGGCCGGTTTGGCTCAGTGGATAGAGCGTCAGCCTACAGACTGAAGGTTCCTGGGTTTGATTCTGGTCAAGGGCACATGCCTGGGTTGCGGGCTCCATCCCCAGTAGGGGGCGTGCAGGAGGCAGCTGATCAATGATTCTTTCTCATCGTTGATGTTTCTATCCCTCTCTCCTTCTCCCTTCCTCTCTGAAATTAATATATATATATTAAACATATATATATATATATATATATATATATATGTTTTTTTAAATAGTGATGGAAGGAAACTTTGAGTGGTGAACACACAATACAATATACAGTTGATGTATTATAGAATTGCACCCCTGAAACTTATATAATTTTATTAACCAATGTCACTCCAATAAATTCAATTTTAAAAAAAAGAAATAGTAAACCCACACTCCTAACCTGGAGTAATGGAATGTACAGTCAGAGGACCTGGCAGTCAAGGGCAGCCCTACCCGTTCCTGAGTGTCTTTATCCTGCAGCTTCAGTTACCTCTTATTTATTTATTTTTATTGATTGATTGATTTGAGAGAGAGATAAAACATCGATTTGTTGTTCCAGTTATTTATGCATTCATTTGTTGCTTCTTGTATGTGCCCTGACAAGAGATCAAGCCCGCAACCTTGGTGTACCAGGATGACACTCTAACCAACTACACTACCCTACCTGGCCAGGGCTAGTTACCTCTTCTTTAAAAACTGAGGCAGCCCGGCTGATGTGGTTCAGTGGTTGAGCATCGACTCATGAACCAGGGGGTCAACATTTGATTCCAGGTCAGGACACATGCCCAGGTTTTGATTCCAGGTTAGGGCACATGCCCAGGTTTTGGGCTTGATCTCCAGTGTGGGGTGTGTAGGAGGCAGCTGATCAATGATTCTCTCATCATTGATGTTTCTATCCCTCTCTCCCTCTCCCTTCCTCTCTCTGAAATCAATTAAAAAAACATATTTTAAAAATCTGAGGCAATAACACTGCTCATCTGAAGATGTCATGGGCAATGTAGGATCCTGTAGGGGGTACTATATATACATAATTTTTGCTTAATGCTTCTGTTTCTATTTTGTTTGTTAAATTATTTTGTTCATTAGATTCTGCATATAGTGAGATTATATGGTATTTGTTTTTCTCTGTCTTATTTCACTTAGCGTAGTATCCACCAGGTCCATCCACATTTTCATAAAGGTAGGATTTCCTTCTTTTTTAAATCATTGACTAGTAATGCATTGTATGTATGAGATTTTCTTTATCCATTCATTGGGCTATTTCTATATCTTGGCTATTGTGAATAATGCTGCAGTGAACATGGGAGTGAAGATATCTTTTTGAGAGTCTGATTTTAATTATTTTGGATGTATTTCAAGAAGTGGGATTGCTGAATCCTATGATAGCTCTAGTTTTAATATTTTTGAAGAAACTTTATACTGTTTTCTTTGAGGCTGCACCATTTTACATTATGATCAACAGTATATGAGGGTTTCAATTTCTTCACATCCTTACCAACACTTGTTATCTTTTGTGAGGTGATATCTCATTGTGGTTTTGATTTGTATTTATCTGATGAGTATTGATGTTGAACACCTTTTCATACACCTAGCAGCCATTTTATGTCTTCTTTGGAGAAATGTCTATTCAATTCCTTTGCCTGTTAACAAATTGGGATAGATGGGTTCATTGTTTTGTTTTTGCTATTGAGTTGTATGACTTCCTTGTCTATTTTAGGTATCAACACCTTATCAGATAAATGGTTTGCAAAGATTTTCTGCCTTTTCACTTTGTGGATTGTTTCCTTTACTGTGCAGAAGATTTTTATGTAGTCATGATGTCCTCCTCTGTGTCTATTTTGTTGACTGAGCTTTTGGTGTCAGTCACATCCAACTCATTGCCAAGACCAATGTCTAGAAGATTTTCCCCTATGTTTTGTTCCAGGGGTTTATGATTTCAGGTCTAACGTTCAAGTCTTTAATTCATTTTGAGTTTATTTTTGTGTATGGTGTAAGATAGGAGTCCCATTTCATTCTTCTGTGTGTGGATATTTGATTTTCTCAACATCAGAAGAGACTATTCTTTACCTATTGTGTATTGTTGGTATCCTTTTCGAAGATCAGTTAACTGTAAATGCATGGACTTATTTCTGGGTTCTCTATTCCATTCTATTGGTTATATGTCTGCTTTAATGCCAGTAACATACTGTTTTAATTATAATAGCTTTGTAATACATTTTGAAATCAGGAAGTATGATGTCTCCAGCTTTATTCTTCTTTCTCAAGATCACTTTGGCTATTTTGAATCTTTTGTGGTTTCATATGAATTTTAAGGTTGTTTTTTTTCTTTTTCTTTTTTTTTTTTTAATAAAATTGTTTTTCTATTCCTATAAAAATGCCACTGGGATTTTGATGGGGCTAGCATTGTATCTATAGTTCACTTTGGATTGTATAGACATTTTAACAATATTAAATCTTCTAATCCATGAACATGGGATGTCTTTTTTATCTTTAATTTCTTTCATTGATGTTTTATAGTTTTCAGCGTACAAGTCTTTCATTTCCTTTGTTGAATTAATTTTTAACTATTTTTTTCTTTTGTTGCTTTTGTAAATGGATTTTTTTCTTTTTACTTTTTTTTAATCCTTGCCCGAGGACATTTTTTCTATTGATTTTTAGAGAGAGTGGAAAGGACAGGGAGAAACAGAGAAACACCAATGTGAGAGAGATACATGATTGGTTGCCTCCTACATGCCCCTGACCAGGACCCGGAGCCTGCAACCGAGGTACGTGCCCTTGACAAGAATCGAACCTGGGATCCTTTAGTCCACAGGCTGATGTTCTAGCCACTGAGCCAAACCGGCTAGGCTGGAATTGTTTCCTTAACTTTTCTTTCATTATTACTGTATGGAACACAGTTGATTTTTGTATTCTGCTACTTTACTGAATTTGTTTATTAGTTCCAACAGTTTTTGGTGGAGTCTTTAGAGATTTCTATTTATAAGACCATGTCATCTGCATTTAACTTTTTTCTTTCAGATTTGGATGATTTTACTCCCTTTTCTTGCATAATCTCTCTGACTAAGACTTCCAGGACTATGTCACATAGAAATGAAAATGAAAAGAGTGGGCACCCTTTTCTTATTACTGATCTTAGAGGAAAAGCTTGTAGTTTTTCACCATTGAGTATGATGTTAGCTGTAGGCTTGTCATATATGGCTTTTATTATGTTGAGGTACATTCCTTCCATACCTAGTATGTTGAATGTCTCCAGGGGCAATATACCTACAATAAAAAAGAGACGGGGTGGGGGGGGGAGGAGACATATGTAATACTCTTTGTAATACTTTAAGCAATAAAACAAAATTTAAAAAATAATAAAATAAATTTTAAAAAAGACAATAAAAAGAAGAGACTATTTTGCATATAACTCATGTATGAGATTGTAGAAACAGCTATAAAAGTAATGGCATCATTACAGAAGGATTAACATGGAGTCCATTTCAGGCAGAGAACAGGCTTTGTGAGCTTTTAGCAGGAACTCCATAGACTAAATCTGCAATTAAAAGGAACCCCCTACGTGTTTTATTAGTGATGTGTGTCAAAACAGTATGCACACAAGGAAAGAAATATGCTGGCATTTATTACCACATTTACCATTTTATATCTTGTCTTGCCAAAC